>NC_086285.1:149042874-149642874 GCF_963924245.1 Chroicocephalus ridibundus | reverse complement strand
ACAGCTGTGATTCCTACACATATTTTGCCAATAGGAGGACAAGCATTTTCCTCTGAGAAACTCAGAGGAAAAATGAGTTAGCCTCCAAGGGGCTGCGTTAGCAACATACACATCCTTACAAGGGAGCAGAGCACACCATTTCTGCTACTATCTTGACCTAAGCCCGAAAGTGCAAGGCCCTTAGGGTCACGATTTCAAGCAGCACTAACCACAGCTTTCCCCTCAGTCATGTATTAGATCTTTACTTCACCACTATGGAAAAAGAAGTATGAACAACTTCATTTTTGCTTTTATATTTCTCATTATTTCAGCAGTTCCTAAAGTCTGATATATAGAAAGGTCCTGTTAGAGACTGATTATAGGCTGGTGGCCAGAGAGATCAAATAAGATATTTTAACCTTCACCAACCATACGGATGTGCCTTGGCTTTTTAGAAGTTGTATTTTTCCCTGAGCATTTCCAGCACTTTAAAGTTCTACTATATTAAGTAGAATTTATAATAATTTGAAATAAGTTTAGGATGACTGTAAGAATTGGTACAGAAGTCCATAAAACTGACAGCAACTGTACAGAAGAACTAAGTTCTTGGATTTTAAATTTTTTTAAATTGTGTGATTATATTTTCAACTGTAGACACATTAGATAGCAATTATTAATAAAATAGTTTAAGGTTTGTTGCACACTTGATTAGCTGCAATCAAATATTTATTGAAAAAGCTGATTTTGTCTTCATGTACACCATCCCCCCACCCCACCCCCCTCTCTCTCTCTCATATTTTACAACCATATCTTCAAATTCTCGTTGTCTATTTCTATCCATTTTCTGTTGGACAAGAGACATAACACTCTACAACTTGCAGATAGATACATACCTGACAGGCTGGCTATCTACTTGGCCACCAGGAAATCCGGCTGCAAATCAAGTCTCTTGTCCTCTGGCAAAAGAACAAATAAGTTCAGGGGCTGTCTACAGTCCCTGGAAATACTGCAGAAGATCTTCCCTTCTGGGATCTCTACCCTACTTTTAAACTTGACTGAATTGGCCTGCAGGTTAAAAAACTGTTACAAAAGGACTAACAGAGGTACCTGCAGCACAACTGCAGAAGCTGCACTTCCTCAGTGAACTGGGTTAAAAACTGATTCATGCCTGATCTCAGAAATTACTACACATGAAGTAATGGCTGTTGAATGCAAGAATAACTATTCATCTGAGCAGTTAAACTAACTTTTTACCAGATCACACTCACAGGAGGCAAAAGGAGAAGGCTCTAAGTTTTAACAATCCACCCATCTCACTAACTCACAACTTCCACTATTTCAAATCTTCCAAAGCCAGTGAAGCCCACTGCAAAGGCCTCCACAATAGGATCTCAGTTCAAAGCTCCAGCAAGGAATAACCTCACCCGTTTGAAAATCTTCCTTCAAGTCTGTCCATCCTGTAGGAAGAATGGCATGAATAGACCAAGATGCTTACCCCTTGTACAGTGTTACTGAGATTTGTAAATTAGAAATTTCTTGTAAAATAGAAAATTGTCTTGAAAATGTTCTAAATGTTAGGTAGAAAAATGGAAAGTTAAAAAACTATAATAATGCATATCACATAATGAGAAACAGCCCTTAAAACAATGCATCCCCAAGTCTCTAGAGAAAATTATATATTAAGTGATGACATTGACCAAATTTAATTCTTCAAAATGTGTGAGCTTAGGAATGTCAAAAAGTGGGAGTGGAAGATAACAGTGCTACAGAATCTAGAATATTATCTCCCAATAATCTGCAATAGAAACATCAGTTTCTTGTAAAACCAATGTTGTGTTCTTGTTTGTGTGCCACGTAAGATATGTGCACGAGTGCCACAAATAAATCTTAGGAAAAACCTGCAGTTTCTATTATTTTACAGCAACTTCAGAGCAGACAAACAGCACAGGATCAGTCCCACTGTCTCTACGGTCTTTAGCAATGTCATCATTAACAATATCTTCAAAGGAGATGCTGGCCTACCCAACTTCATTTCAGTCCCTGAAAAGTCTCCCTGTGACTTCCAAGAGAGCTGGGCACAGTTTTATATTAATTATATTTCCCTTGTAGACTGATTTGCATTTTATGCCCAAGTTAAATAATACCAAAACCCCCAAGAGAATAAATTTTTCTAGAACCTATCTTTTGTCCTGCCTTTATTCCCCAAAACAATCCTAGGTAGAGGCATACAAATGTAATAAACTAGTGTTTGGCGAGTTTTGCCCATCAGTTAAATGTTTATTATCTAAGTAAAACAAGCATGCTCAACGAAAACCGAAGCTTGGAACCATTGCTGGGAAGCTATCTACTGAAAGGTCTACTACAGAAAGACCACCAGAAAAAAAAAAGGAATTCACATCAAGTGGAAGAAAGCAAATGTCCCATTAATTTCTACAATATGGACAGCTCAAAACCCACACTGTAGCATGCAAGTAATAACTGCTGATTTATTGCACATCACAAGCTTTTCTTGGAGGAACACAGAGGACAAAATTTGCAAGCCAGTTATATTTTTATTTAAGTATAAGCAAGACATAGGGATAACTCACTAGGGCCACAGGAGTGCAGTCTCGGCTGATGAGCAATACGTGATGCAGCACATGCGCTTCAGGACCGGCCGTACATGTGCACAGCCTCCCCCATTCCACCCACTGCTGCATTTGGCATCAAGACAAAACAGAGGGTGTTGGCAGAGGCAGAAGAAGTTCAAGAGGAAACCACAGCCTCTCTGAAGACCAGAGACAGCAGCCTCTAGAAACAAGTGCATAGGCACAGGCCATCCACAGCAGTAAATATACGGTACAGAGCACACATGTATCCAGCAGATGCAAACCTCCTCCCACGCACGAACACGGAAACCTTCCAAATCCTTCCCCCGACTTGTTCTGTTTTCTTCAGGGAGCTCATCCTTCTCCTAGCAGACAAAACTTCAACCTAAAGCTCTACTTACATATAATCACAAAGAAGTTTACTGTTAAGTGTTCAGTATAAGAATATATACTGGATGCATAAAATCTCCCTAGTTCAATTACAGGAAGAAAACTGTGAGCATCATTTGCTCTCTCTTATGTAACTGCAGATGCATAAAGTATCTTCAACCTCCACGATGACAGCTATGACAATCACATTTTATTTAAAGTGCATGCTGTTGCTTTCAGATTTAGATGTGCTCACAATATTTGAAATGTAATGTAAATATATTGCTGTAGTCGTGCTGTGCTTCCTGAACAAATTTCCTTAGAATGTGATGCATACACTGACAAGACTTGCCCCCCTCCTCCAGGGATATATTAAATATCTTGGGAACACACTGCCACAAGACTGCCACAAGCAATGGTTCTTTTAGGTATCCATATACAAGAATACGTCCCAGAGTTTTCACTATCCTCTGGATTTGTTCCCAGAGTAATTTCAGGAAATTTCTAGGCCTTTCTGTATAAGTAAGCTTTTCTAAAATACTCTTTGGGAATAGACTCTAGAAGCAGATGGATCACAAACACTGGAGCCCAGCAGGAAGCAGATTATTAGCGAAGTCAGCATTTACACACTTGTTCTTCCTTAGGACTTGTCTTTTTGTTAAAAAGTGATGAGTTATTGATGAAAAACTAACATCATTCACTTTGGTCTTCTGAACAGTCCCTTAACTATATCTGTGGCATCCAACTACATTTGTCTGATATCTTCATGCAGCTTACCTTCATGATGTTCCCTGAATTTGTACTAGTGATACAATGCCCTGACTCATTTTACTAAATACAGAATTAAATTTCACATCACTTTCTTGTCGATGTGAGAACAACAAAAACATTCTTAACAAAAACGTGTCTCTTGTCCTGTTTTGAAGGAACAGCCCTTAGAGATGTAGTGAGTGGGCTATTCCAGAAAATAAAGTGGCAAAAGAGAAAGAAGTCAGAGATGAATCTCAAGGTAAATGAATTCCAGTTCCCTGGGAACTGTACCATGTTTTGCTTGACATTACAGAAGATAGATAGGTTTGAATTACACTCTACTGGAGGTGAATATGGAAGCATATTAAAAAGCAGTACCATTTCAATTGGATTTCCCAGGTCCTGCCATCTGAATCAAGTTTTCTTCTATCCCACACATAAAGTTTATCAAAACTTTTCAACACTGAAAAGGATGAAATATATTTACAGGAAAATAGACTGGCCAATATTTGGGGAATAGATCTTTGATTCTTAAATATTTCTAAAAGGCTGTAACAAGAAGTGATTTTAAAAAGTATTTCGTACTAACATAAAGTATTTATTTACTGCATTGGACTTAAAACTTATTCTGTAACTACAGTAATTTCATATTTACATCTGACATAACTATGAATCAAAATTTACATGGAAACATTTGCTTGAATCTAATTGCACTTGGAAGCATTCTCTTCCACTAATATTTAAACTTTTATCTCAAAGTATTCCGAGACGAACCATTGAAGTATAGCTAAACACTTGGCAGGCAGGAAAAGCAGTATTTCAACAATTCTTCAACTTATTGTTGTCTCAGCACAAAAAAGCCCCTACTCGCTTTATGAAAAATATTACAACATCTCTAGGGTGTATAAAACAAATTGCTTTTAATGTAGCAGTTTTGGCTCATATTAAAAGCATATGGAGATTAACTTCTCTGTTTTTGAAGGTAAAACGACTTAACTCTGCCAACACTTAGAGGAAAAGTTCGGATTCTCTTAAGCACTCCATAAAGACACCCAGATCCACAGTTATCTTTTAGAGACAATGCAGATATCATGTGAATCATTACACACCTAACATTTAAAATTTATGTAATAATTATTTTTTGCTAGCTTTCAGCTATAAGCCATAAATTTCACGTCTAATTTCATTCTAAATAAGTCCTTTTCATAAACTGACATTATTTTCAGGATACAATAATCCAGTTTGATCTGATATTAGAAGCAAAGTGTCAATAAATACATGCATTTTTATACTGTTTTGCAAATGAATATTGAATAGAATACTGCCACCTTTTGGCTATGATCTGGACTTAAAAGTTAGACTTCTCTGTAAAACTTCTAAAAACATCTGACATACAATGATTAATCTGAAGAATTCGATATGTCAACCGGCTAATGTTATGCTTATCATTAACATATTGTTGATGCAAGAATAAAACTTTTCATACTTAACTGCACAGTATTATCCCATTATTTCTCGATAATGAGCAAGCACTTTCACAGGGGCTTTTGTCTTTAGCAGAAAAGACGCGGGCATAGCTTTGACATCAAGCTAATGGAATTACTACTTTACAATCATGGCAATTCCTCTACTGCTTAGAGTAACTCATACACTCAACTTCACAAATATTGATTCACTGATTCTCAGAAAATTCTTCCTGAAGAATTTTTGAGTCTGATATTAACATACAAGCATTTTAAAACAAAAGTGAAAGGCACATAAATCTTCCAGCAACATCCAAAAGAAGGGCTCTAAAGTCTCTTACCATGAACAAATGATGCCACTAGAAAAGGCAGCGCAGAAGAATACAGGGCCTGGGATTTGGGGTTAATCCCTAGCAAGTGTTCCAAGTCATTGCAGAGAGATTCTCCCAACTGTGAGCTAATCAGGTTTCAATTTAATTAATTTATGCTGAATAAATTAAAAATGAGGATTTTATCCATCTTTGGGGAAGAGTTTGCTGATTAAAAAGTTCAGGAAAACAAGAACTCCCTTTTTTGTTTCAGTATTTGTTTTATGAATTGGGGTGACTGGCTATCAAGCTATGTGGAAGGACTATCACTTATCTAAGGGTTACTTTAAATCAGACCCTATAAGCCTACAAGTTTACTATGAATTCAGCTATCTAAATTCTAATGTTTTGCATTGTCAGAAAATTATTAGTAACTTGATGAAAAATACAAAGAAAACCCTAAATTCCTCTAATTTAAAAGAAGAAAGATTTTTACCAAACTCCCTGTAAAATGGTAATGCCATAGTAAGGTGGAATATGATTTTTAATTGTAAGCATTTTCATACAATCATGCTTTAAAGAACATGTTAAAAAGCAATAACCACAAATCATTTTACTACTGTAAAGGCAGGGTTGTTGTACCAGCCTTCTTCCTAGTATTGCAAATACTTTATATGGAAACTCTACTAAACCATATCAGAGTTAAGTAGTGGCAATTCACTAGACTGGAAGTTTAATTTCCATCTACAAGTATATCCATTTGAAATATATACTGACAAGGACATTTTGAAATTGCAAGACATCATTTGCATTTAGAGAAGAACAAGCAGACACAATACATACACTTTTAGCCAGCAATATGCTTGTTTCCCCTTTTAAACCAATTGTATTTAAAATACCTGCATTCTTCTGAGTATTGGCTATTGGCACAGGGAGTTTTAACACATAAACCATCCTAATTTTCTGACTAAAACTGTGCAGGCTCAACTTGAAACTGTTTATGCAGAAATTTAGTTCTTTGTAATTAAGCAAGTGTATAAATAATTTTACTTTTGACACTTTTTTCCTCCGTATGTCCTATTCAAAACTATTTTAACTAAAATAATCTGAAAAGGACAACAAGTAGTATTTACAAACTACTTGTATTTTGGAAACAAAATTTGAAGCAGCATTTAACTTTGACAAATAGCCTTCACTAACCTTTACAAATTTGCCTGTAGGGATAAAATGACAAATGGCTCTCACAATGGGGCTTATTAAACTCCTAGAATATAGCTCTAACATGGTCCTTCAGGAAATACTATTTCAGATTATATCAGCACTTCCATTTTTCAGGGCCTAATAGCTTGAAAAAAAAAAAAAACAACCAAAAAAACCAAAACAAAAAACCCACACTCAACTTCCCTGTGGGATGAAACTTGACACATAACATCATGAACATGCTTCAACAACTTAAACCTATCACATTCCGTGCCTGTATGTAGCTCATGATGCTTGTATTTCTGAAATCACAATATTGTAAAAGATTAGCACAGGCAACTGAAATGTTCTCAGTATTTTAGGAGGGGAAAGGAAAATTGGACGTCTTTAAACATCTTAAGGTGATTTAATACAGTGGGGAAAATGCAGGGAAAATGCTGCAGGCAATAATATTACACCACGCTAATGCTCTGGTCCAAATCCTGTATCTGTTTCTGACCCTCTAAAATCCACTGAAATCTGCTGATTTTTCCCACTGCCTTCAACAGGTTTTAGGGAAGATATAATCTTCCCTAAGATTATATCATGCCACAGGAGACTAGTCTACAAGGATATGATACCGGACATTTACAAATACCAGCCTTTTAAGGCAAGGCGGGAATAATTATTGAGATCCAAGACATTGTATTCGGTTGACTGAAAACAGTAATACAAATTGTGCAGATCAATATTATATTATGCATACAACAGTAAGGAAGGAAAGTCAGCTTTCCCTTCACCTTCCTGGCTGAGGCTGCATTTAGAATGGGGATTCTGAGCCAGTTCATAGCGGGAGAGGCAATCACAGCATCTTAGTCAGTAGCTAATCTCCCTTTATTGTCAAAGGAGAGAGAAGCCCGCAACCACAGGGTGAATATGGTAATTTGACAGGAGTGCCTATGCCATTTCTCCTTCCACTGCTTGTTCCTAAAGCAGCCATGTTTATTACAGTATCTGCTAAAAATCTTCAGTTAGGTGGTGGGCTCGGTAGATGAATGTTAATAACAAGTTAATATCCTCACTTCAGATACTCCTTTCATAATAACAATTTTCCTCACTGCAGGCTGAATCTTCCCTTTTTTTATCCACTTCTTTAGCCTTCTTATTATAAAATCTTTCAAGATGCTCTTAAAACTAAATTTGCTGAGAGTTAAAACTGTCCAGGCCATACAGTACAACTGATCAATAACAAGAAGAGTTGGAAAATGTGAGAATACCTGGCGCTCAAAAACCTTGGCACAGAGATAGTAACAAATTTATGAAGTGTCTCAAAAAAACCCCAAACAAAACAACAAAAAAATCCCAAACAAACTTTGCCTGCTCACTGCTGTCTAATATCCTACACCCTTCAGCAGTGCAAGAGAGTACCTCCTACCCACATGTGCTCTGCTTCAAATGCAGAGTTAATCTCATGTTTGATGAGGCAGCAATCTCTCTACTGATGCACCCTCCTGCCTCTTCGGATGTGACTAGACTGCTCTTCAAGGTCTGTGGTGCCTCTCAGTCCCAGCCCCCCCACTATACAGACTCCACCTGTACACCTGGATTCCCTACCAAAGGAAAGAAGAGCACTGAGACCTCCTACAGAAAAAAGATGACAGGGTGCACAGGGCATATAGAGCTCTTCATGAACATAGAGAATTTGTTTCCCCTTCTGTCCATGAGCTACTTACTGTATTTTTTCTGCCTTACATATCTGTATACTTCAACTCACGTCCTATTATGTGACTTGTTCCAGCGAATGTTTTAGTTGTTGTTTCTCTTACCCGTTTTTATCCCTATTTTGATCTGCTGTACCATCATGTCCCACATTGTACCCCACAAAAATTGTCCTTATTTTTTTGAGCTGCCTTTGCGTAATTTATTATCTCCATATGATCTTCTAGTAATATTCTTACACAACTTTATCTCATGTATCAATCATCCATTCTACATATTGTCCCACAATTATCACAATGAATGTAGGCTACTGCAGCTGTGGAAGAACAATGCCTTCAAAGACAGCTCTCAAACAAAAGAAGAGAAATGAACATCTTCACCACAACCCCCGCCCCCGTGAGAAATTCTGCTTTCCACTGTCTTAGACTCATTACCGTCTGGAGGCCCCTACAACAATTAAGTACTGCAAGAGACCAGACTGAGGTCAGATCTTTTCCTCTTTCCCTGGTCCTGCCACCAATCTATTGTGCTAGCTCTGAGTAAGTCTTTATCATCTCCCTGCTTCAATTTTCCTCCTCAACAAATGCGCCTAAAATGTTATCCCTCCTGGAGAAGTTAATTTGAGATGAGTACAGGGAACACTGTAAGACTGGAATGTTTTTCTTGTAGTTAGCATGGCGACTCAGTCCACTTCCCATGAACAAAGCCTGAGAACAGCAATGGTTTCTTTTTATATTTTCAGGCATCTTTGGTGCATTACTGTTGCAGGAAAAAAAAAAAAAAAAAAGGAAAGTCTTAACACTCGCAGGCAGGTGATAACTGGGTCTATACCTGTGTGAATGTCCAAAACTGAACTTTTGAACTCTCAGGAAGACTGCTGCTTCCTACCGGCAACCAGTAGGGTCTGGATATAAATTTTGATAAAACTGCAACTGAAGAGTGGCACATCCCAATTCCTCCAATTAGCACAGAGACAGAATCCTCAATTAGGAGGCTGATGCATTGTGTTTCTACTCATAGACTACTTGAGAAAATGGGAGGCTGGGGGCCTCAAAGAAGGGTTCCTTGAAAAAAACACACGGCTTTGGAGAGAAGAAAGGGGTCTGGAAAGAAGGTGGTGAAAATACCATCTGGAGGAAAGATCCTGGAGATCAGGGGGTATGTGAGGAAACAACTGCCAGGGGGTGCTCAGGGACCTTGTCTGTGAGCAGCGGCACACCATAATCCAGCATGACTTTGTCTCCAGCGTTCCCGGACCAGCAGTGACCTCCCTGCTGGGAAGGGAAGCCAAGACCTACTGAACATAACGCTGAGGGGGAGCGAGTACATGTGAGATAATCTAGTAGAGTAAAAGCTGAAATCTTGTTAGTTCTTGAATAAACCCAAGTACCCAGATCCAGTCTGGGCTGTGGGTTACTCTGCCTTGCCCATGAACTTTACAAGCCAGTATCCTGTAGCCGAGTCCCATCCTTCCCAAACAAATGTCATCTGTTTGACACTGATGCACGAGGCCATGGATGTATTAGACTAATTTGAATACAGCTTTTCTGTCGGATTTGCTATGGTGACTGTGACTGTTATCATGGCCTCCTGAAGACAGGTACAATAAAGGCATCCAAAGGTGAAACATCCTGCCTGTATTTATACAGCATGCTCATATGATGTCTCCAGATTGCCCTTAAATCCATGGTATATACCCCAAAAGGGCTCCCACAGCAAAGTCACCTAGCACTACCTGCAAGTATTCACCACCAACCCTTTCCCAGCCTACTGACTTCTGTGAAGCTACTGCAAGCAGGTGGGACTACGCTTGCCAGCCCCAGCCCTGTCCCATAACAGAATGGGGCAGGAGAATGGGTATGGGGCTGCGATCTCTGACACGCCACCTACTGTGTTACTGGGGCCAGCCTAGACCCCAATTAACAGGGCAGGCTCACAGCAGAGTGATTACCAAATGATCCTGAGAAATGACAAATTATTTCTTCAGTAAATGCAGGTAAATATGCAGCTGCCATAGAACCATCTACGTTAAAAGTGCCCCAATTATAAGCTCTTCCTAAGATACCTGAAACCTATGTTCAGACCATTTGCTCACAGCAACATTTACAGTTTGGATAGAGGAACATGCTCAACTTATTTGCCACACCTGCCTTGTCCACTTGCCCAGATGACAACCCTAAGTCTCTCTTCTCTTTAATTTTTGTCTTGCTGCAATAGAATAATACCCCATCCTTCTGGGAAGTTAAATGAGCCATTTGGCAGCCCCGGCCAGGGTGCATGGTGGGCTGCAAAAAATTGTAGATGGGAAAATAATGAGAAGTGAAGGAGATAAAGCTCCCTTGGTTCTGATTCTGAACTGTTTTCTGACATGTTTAAGTTTTTGGCCAGGCCCACCACATGATTTCAAAGCTATGCGTTGTGAACCTAGAAAAGATGGAACACGTATCAAGAAATTACACTTCTCTCTTTCCCTGTTTTTCCCCCTTAAACTCTTGGGGCAGCTTACTTGAGCACTAATTTATTGCGGGATTGATCTATCTATTTGTGCTCCAGTTAGTAGGGCTTTAATAACTTTGTTCAGTGTTTATATTAAGAGCTGCAGACCTCTGGATCCAAGCTGACTGATGCCTAATGAACCTAGAGAGCAAGCCGGGCATGCACAGTGTTTAAATTTGGGTACTACTTTTGCTCAGATACTTTAAAATGCTCTATTTAGGAGTCAAATTTAGGGTTGTGAATGTTATACATCTGCAGCCCTTATTAGAGCAATATGGTATCCATAATGTGCCATAATTACTGAAAGGAAGATTACCCATTTCAAAGATGGATTTAAACAATGCAGTAACTAAATAAATAAACTAATGCAGTACTAAATACAGCAGTAACAAAACATTTACAATACAGTAAAAAAGAAAACACAAGAGAAATTAATTCATTGTAAGCTGGTAAACTTCTGCAGATATGACCTAACATACATGAACATGACAAAAAATGATTTTACCCTCCCTTACTTGAAAAAATTTCAAAAATACATTCTGTTTCAAGAAATGCACCCACTTGCTATATAATGCTTGCGGTTTGCAACTTACACTACAGTTCTTGTGAAACAAACATCCTCTCCATTTTCTATGCATTGAAAAGATTTAAAAAACATTTTAAAATACTAAAACTTGAAGGTAAACATTTTAAGCTAAAATAGTTTCAAGACCTGTCTCCTCAACAATGAAGAGGGGATCAAAGGGGAGCAAAGCCACAGTCAGAAAATATATCCGAGATGAAAAAAAGACCATATAACAGGAACAGAGGTCATGAAACTCATGGCTACAACCATATTTATACCAAATTCAGATGATTTTCAAATGATTGTTTCAAAAAGCCTGGTGATATAAATATCTATATCACCTTCAACTCAGATTTTCATGTACAATCGTTCCACAAATTTTTCATAACTGAACCTAAACTAATCCAACGGTCAAGGACAGAGAAAGAATATACAACAAGAGCTGCTTGCTGTTCATCAGCATGTAGTGTTCTTTCCATAGGTAAACTTAGAAAATAATATTCACTACAAGTTGCTGTACACTTATTATATTGAAACTTTTTCATAATAACCTATTACATTTCCCCAAATACTTCCTGGGGATATAACATTTAAAAATATTTCCCACTGGGAAAATTTCCTTTTTTCCCCCCTCCCTTTCATTTCCCTTTTCTTCTTCTTCTTCTTTTTTTTCTAATAAATCAAAGGAGCAACAATTTCAAGTTACTTAACACATGATTTATCGTACCCCTTAATGTATAATGCTATTTTGAAAAATAACTTTAGAACATGTCTATTTTGAAAAGCCTCATTTGTTTCTCTCATTTCAAGTTCAAGGATACTTGAACTCCAATGGTTTTTCTCCAAATCTCTCTCCTGTGAACAACTTGGAATTGTAAAGCAAAGCTGGTTTCTTTCATGGTCATCCATCATCACCAATAATAAAGATTTGAGACTAAATGATGCCCTTCCTCACTGATTCCAATACTCCGGGATAAAAAGCTTTACTTACAATTTCCTTTGCCCTGTTTTGTATATTTAAAGTACACTATGTCATACTTACAGAGCCAAATTCATTTATTCCTAAGCAATCCAACTAAGCTCACTGAAGTCTTTCGTAATTCCCAGATCTAGTTCTGCCTTCTAACAGGCCTTTCAAATCTCTCTTGAAAGCACAGAATTGAATAAGCTGGTAACACTGAAGATGCATTTGTTGTTTTCAAATCAAATTATACTTTCTCCTACCTTTTCTTGTTACCTTGATGAACAAAATCAAAATTGTACCACAGGGTGGAAAGATAAAGACTATTTCTGTGTAAAAGTTTCCCCCCTCCATTCCTTTGATATATCGCATTCTCTAAATAAAGCAAAGCAACAGACTAAGAACAGGCTCCAAGCCACAAGTCATATGCTTTTCCTTGCAACTATAATTTTAACCCTATCCTGTGCCAGTATATTATGATACATGATGTATTCTTTAAGAGGATGTCAGTCAGCAGAGACATCTACATGTGTAAGAGATTCAACTCTTAAGCCTTTATTCTGACAAGTATCCTATATTTGTAAGCTAAAAGAAAGGGAATATTTTTCCCCACAAGTGGAATGTACATATAAAAGCCCTTTCCTTATGAAACAATTATCTCCTTACTTCCACTGTTCTTCATCACCGTCGTGTAGGGGAAGAAAAAAAAAAAAGTATTTTATTTACCTGTTTTACAATAACTTAAGTTTGGCTGAAACCTTGAGAGAGAACGTATTAGAAATGACTGACTTCTGTTCAAATGTTCACTTGATTCAAGTTATTGGTGAACCTTGCAGCACAGTAGAGTTCCATAAATTGTCTGTTTTTTTTATAATAGAAATATTTCAAAAAATACAGAAAATGTCACATTGAAAGTTGAAGATAGAGCCTAACAGCACTCATTGGTAAAGTGCAATCAGGTAAACATTGGTGCCCTCAACTTTTTAATCCGGCCATCCTTTCAAGTATAGAAAGCCTGCTTATACAAGTTCTACTAGCATAAACGCATACTAGTATAAAAGTACCTCTACTAATTTAATTATCATTCCATTAGACAAGTTATTTACTAATACCCTTCTCCAGAAAAAAGTGTATTAAATAATTATAAAGTTTAACGTGGCACTTCTATTTTGGGCTCTTGTGTTTCCTCATTTGTTTTTTTTCCAAATACTTTAAAGAGCACATCAACATAGCCATCTTCTATTTTATGATGATTCAGCTGAATTGTGAGATACCCTTAGTGTAAATTTGACTGCTATCCAGAAATAGCTGACAGCAGAGAATTCTTCTAGATGTCACATTCTTGATTTTAGAAATATTTTTGTTTTAACAAGTGTAAAATTATTTATGGAATGCAGGAATTAAAATATTTTTCCAGATATAAACAAAAAAAAAGAAAAAAGAAATATCATTTCTGAATTACAAATATCAAAATGAAAAAAATAAACAAGTTACGTAAGATTTTAATCATATCTTCTGTGTGAAGGAATGTGAAAGAAGTTAATGGCTTCAATTTCTCTGATAATGTGAGACAGAAAAATATTTTACTACGATTTCCTAGTGATTACTTAATTCTAACAATTCAAAGAATGTTGGATTCCACTGCTGTGTTAACAATAAGATAAATGGCAACCAGTTATGTAAATGGAATTCTTTAAACAATATTTCCTCACTGTTTAACAACTATGAAGTCAAAAGACCCAGCCCGAGCAAGATACATTCCGATTGTTTTTCTTAAGATATTTTTCTAGATAATTCTAGCCAAGTGGCTTTTATTTCATGAACCAAACGAGCAATCTCAAGTACACTGGTACTTAAGAATCTTAAGTACAATGGACTGAATTTCCAGAAGGGAAGCGCTCCACTAAGTTAAAGCACTTCCATTGCTCTATGTCAAAAATGGAATTTGTCCTAGAGGTTACTATGCCTTGTATAATTCCTCGGGCAGGTGTTTGTGCAAGAGTCCAAAATAAACTTAAGTTTATAGTTATTCAGTTACGACTGGCTAAGACTGTTTTGCCATGAAAGCTTAAATGTATTTTAGCGCAATTTTCACCAACAGGACTCTAGCTATTTCACTACATGATATAGCTAAAGCAGTTAGACACACTCTTCTTTTCTCAGAACAGTAGTCCTCAGCACAGAGTATATTCCACTTTGGGAATTTACAACCAACAGTTGTCCTGACAGTTCCTCCTGGCACAATATTGTTGTAATGGTCTTCCTGCTAAAGGGTTCTGCCCAGCTAGTTCTTTACACCTTTTCACTCGTTACTGGACTTGTTTCTTGCAGACAGTCACTCATCAAACAGAACTGAGCACTGCACAGTGCCTTGGATGCTTTAGCCTCCTGTACTGCTGAGGGCCTTTCACTGGCAACTCTGCAGCCTGATTTCAACTGGCAGCTCTGTAACCTAACTGCTTTAAGGAGGAACAACCAACAGTGAGTTTGAACAGGCCCTGGTTAAACCCATATAGTTACTATAGGGAAAGTATTACAGGGGGATAGCTTTCGCCATTAGAGATGATGTATGCCATCAGCGATACGTAGGTATCCTAGAGGTGCCATTTAAAGCAAATGGTATCTACAATCACTATGAAAAATATAAGGTTGTCTTGCAGATAAAAAGAAATTCTTTTCCACAGCTGATATTCTGAGAAGATCACGCACCATGGATTTATATAAAAGTGTTAATAGTGTCACATGAAGAACTGGCTTCATTCATCCTGCATAAATACTTTTTTTTTTCCTTACAGGACACCTTCTACCATTGTAATCATTGAGGTGCTCTGAATACTTACCTCTAAAAATCAGCCTGTCACATCCTTAATTCTGGAGCCTTTACATCTTTCTGTTAAGGTAGGGAGAACATCACTAGCAGCCTGAAGAATGTCTTAGTAAATGTACTACCTCCTTATTTCTCATTTTCCATTTACATTTAAAACAAACCAGCCAACTCTAAAACTAATCTGTATTGCAACTATATTAACTCACTCTTCAGCATTAACAGCTACTGTAGCTGCCATAGGCATAGTCTGTAGTTAGAATCATACAATCATAGAATTGTTGAGGTTGGAAGGGACCTTTAAGATCATCGAGTCCAACCTTTAGCCTACCCTGACAAGAGCCACTTCTAAACCATGTCCCTAAGTGCCCCATCTACCCTTTTTTTAAACACCTCCAGGGATGGTGAATCCACCACCTCCCTGGGCAGCCTATTCCAATGTTTAATAACCCTTTCAGTGAAAAAATGTTTCCTAATATCCAATCTAAACCTCCCCTGACGTAACTTGAACCCGTTTCCCCTCGCCCTATCACTTGTCACCAGGGAGAAGAGGTCAGCCCCCATCTCTCTACAACCTCCTTTCAGGTAGTTGTAGAGGGTGATAAGGTCTCCCCTCAGCCTCCTCTTCTCCAGGCTAAACAACCCCAGCTCCCTCAGTCATTCTTCACAAGGTTTGTCCTCCAGACCCCTCACCAGCTTTGTAGCCCTTCTCTGGACACGCTATATGATTCACTAAGCAAATGATTTATGCCTCTGCTCAGGGAAAGAAAAGTTTCCTTGTGACAAAGGCTTGAGTCATCCTTTATGTGAAGAGATGAGGCTTGACTCACTAGAATCAACGGTGCATCCTGACAAAAATCAGCAGAAAACGTACAAAGTATAAAAGCAAAAAGTACCTTTTATACCTTTTAATGTTCTAGTGAGTTAACATCATGGTGAACTTGCTATTTTTCTTACTCTGGCTACGAGAAATATCCAAGTTATCATCATTATTCGTGATTCCCCTGTTTCTGTTGCTAAACTCAACATTTCCAGACTTGCTTGGATTTCACTGTGTAAGCCACTGTCCACCACCTCCCTGGCCTCATTATTATATCTCATCTGTCATGCACTCAGAGCTCAGAACCATGGCCAATATGGACCAACACTAAACAAACACACCACTTGGTGCCAAGGACAGTTCAGGCTTCCTCCAGTTTCTCTTTACCAGATTACACCAAGTCAAGGTCCTACACTAAGCACAAAGTGGTGGGGCTGGACTCACACCTCAAAGGTACTCTGTAACACTTTTAGAAGAAATTCATAGAAAATCATAGAATCGTCTAGGTTCGAAAAGCATCGAGTCCAACCATCCGCCTAACACTGCCAAAAACCCCACTAAACCATGTCCCTCAGCACCGTCTTTTAAACACCTCCAGGGCTGGCGATTCCACCTCTTCCCCGGGCAGCCTGTTCCAATGCTTGACAACCCTTTCGGTGAAGAAATTTTTCACCACTTCTGAAATCAATTCCTCTTACGCTGGCCCCACCACAAGACACAAACCCCCTCTGAGCACTTACTGGCGCCTTCACCCCACCGGCCGGACGGGACGGGCAGGGCCGGGGGCGCAGGCTGGGCCCTGAGCAGCCTCACAGGGCCCCGATCCCGCCACCCGGCCGGGCCCTGCAGCCGCCTCAAGCGGAACCCAGCCCGGGACCCACCCCAGCCGTTCCCTCCACACCCACAGGTCAAAACCCCTCAACCCCTCGCCGCAGCGCCGGCCAGAGCCCCGCACCACAGCGACCGACAACGCACCGCGCAGGCGCCCGCCGCCTCCCCTTCCCTCGGCCGCGCCGGGGCGCGCAGGCGCGGCGCAGGCGCACAGCCCATAAGAGGCCCCGCCTCTTTCTTTTCTCTCCCCGTCGCCAAGATGGCGGAGTACGACCTGACCACCAAGATCGCGCACTTCTTGGACCGGCACTTAGTCTTCCCGCTGCTGGAGTTCCTCTCCGTCAAGGAGGTATGTGGTGATCCCGGAGGTGGGGGAGCCGGCCCGGTGGCTGGGGGAGCGGGGAAGTGGCAGGCGGTGCTGCCGGCGCCTCCCGCGGGCCTGGGCCCGGCCCGTGAGGCGGCGCGGAGCTCCCTTCCTGAGGGAGGAGCTCGGGGCTTGTGCGCCGCGTGGGGAGAGGGTGAGGCGTGCGGGCCTTCCCGTGAGGGGGAAGGAGCCGGGCCGCGGACAGGCCTGGGGCAGCCGCCTCTCCCGCAGTCCGGCTCCCCGGGACGCTCGCTTGCGAGGCGGGGGGGGGAGCTCCTCTTCCCCCTTCCTTTCACGCTCCTCGGTGTAGTTTCTTTTCTTTCCCCTTATTCGTGGGAGGGAAAAGCAAAAGCTCTCCCTCACAGCTGGACTTCGTGAGGCAGCCCCGGTTAGCCCTGCGCCGTCTCGGCTGCCCCTGCCACCCGTGTGGCCCCTCAGCCGTGGAGCTGCGGGGCGGGGTGTGCGCGCATCAGCGTGGACGGTGTTGCTGATCAACTTTAAGTCGTTGTCGTCACGAGTTTGTGGTTAAACCAGGCATAAGTCCCTTCTAGTGCTGTCCGTTGTTGGTCTTTTTATATATATTTTTAATTAAATTACTGTAAAGAGCCCAGTAATGCTGGAGATGCTTTGGAGTAAACTCTCATCAATCTAAACTATATGAAGCACTCATCCGTTCTATAATGGAAACAAAATGTGTAAAATTATATAGACATTGAATTTAAAATAGCTATTATCTTAAGCCATTGAGTTTAAAGTAGTTATTATTTTAGGTTTCAGAAATAACCAATTCAGCTTGCATAAATTGAGATAACTTCACCTAACCAGTTTTTGTGTCTATTGTATGGATTTCCCTTGAAGTGTGTCGTCTTGGGGGCATTTTTTGGTATTTGAGAATTTGTAAATCAGCTCAAGTTAATTACACAGAGTTATTTTTGTAGTGTTAGTCTTGAATGACACGATATTCAGAGCTGAATTAAACTTTTGCAGGCTCTGTATCTTAGATGTCCATAAATGTCGTGCACTGAATTGTAATTCACCTTCAGGCAAATGTATTTTTGAGGTATATTCTAGTTTAGGCCCTCACTTTCATCATGAAGACCTAATAGCAGTCGCCAACTCATGGCTAAATTATGGGGTAGGAACTTTAAAATGCAATTTGACAAGTTTAAAAGAACACCATCCAATTACACAAGCTAAATTTGAGTTTGCTCTTATGCTATAGATCTAACAACATATTTTAAATTAATCTGTGCTACAGTTAAATTGTAAGTTTGATCTTCAGTATCTCTTCTGAGAGCCACTTTAAATTATTTGACTTGTCTGCACACTTCAGGATGTTGTTTTGTGGAAAGCATTTGCTACTTAAAAAGAAAAATCTGGCCAAGTTTATATTATTTTTTAAAATATATATAGATTTTTTAAATATATATAACTTTCAGAGATTTTTTTTTTCCCATGAATTGTAGTAGGAATTGCTATTCCTGTTAAAGAAACAATCTAAAATGTTACTTGACTTCTAACTAGTCCATGAAGTTCCTGTACTCATAAATATTGGGAAGTCACTGGTATCTTGCCAGACAGGAAATGTAGAGAGGCTGTGTAGTAAGCAGACTAAATGTCAGAGCTGTGAGATCTTGCAAAGCTGTGAGATTTGATGTTTAAAACGATGTAATTGGACGAAAATCCATAAATAAACTGTGCCATAAAGGTGACTACATAATATGAATTGGAAACTACTTAATAGTATTCAAAGAAATCTGTTAATAATTCCTATTTCAGATATACAATGAAAAAGAGCTACTCCAAGGAAAACTGGATCTCCTCAGTGATACCAACATGGTGGATTTTGCTATGGATGTGTACAAAAATCTTTATTCTGATGAAATTCCACATGGTAAGCTGCTCATTTTGAAGTAAAATTTGTTTTACAATCTTTCTATCTAAAATAATAAATAACTAGTGGTAATGTGCTTGATGCACTCAAACTAGAATACTGTTTAACCTTTGCCTTAATGAAAGGATGCATGGTACTGAAGCAAGTAGAATCCTCTAATCCTGGGAAGTTTGGGTTTGTTGGTCTGTTGTGGACTTAGTCTTTGAGTGATTTCTAAAGTATTTCAATGCCGATTTGGTCATTTCAAGCATTTCAAAGGTGTGGCCCTAGTAGAGTTGCACTTATTTTTCATCTGTTAAATTAAACACTATTGCACGACAATTTGGGGTAACTAAACTTTTTCTTTAAGGCATCCGGTATGTTAAAACTAGATTTCCATTTCAAGTAATTCCCTTAATCCGTCTGTCCATGGCTAGTTTTTAAACTTTGAGGAGATACAGATGTTTTTGAAAATGCATGTTTTCCTCACTTCTGTCAACATGTAAATTGCTGTTTCTGTAGAAGAAAATTAATGATAATTAATATTACCATAATGAATATGAAATTTAATCTGTTAATGTCTTCTCCATGATTTTGGAAACTTACCTGTTTACTTCTTAAATTTCTGTCTTCCTGAGGGTGTGTTTCAGGAGTGGGAGAAAATGTGAATATCTTGCTTCCTCTAATTTCTATCCTTCATGGGTGTTTTCGGGTTTTGTTTTTTTACCTATTGTTTCTTTTTTCCGTATCATTTTTTTTGTCCTCCTTCCTGACCCTAGCCTTTCAATATACACTTTCTTCCTATTTCTCCATCTTTTTTCAATTCGTGGAATTCTTCATGTTTTTCTAAACTAGTGGGACTACAGCTTGCAGCTTAGGAGGAAGAGACTCAGGTGCTTCTGCATTGTCAGGTACAAGATCCAATGGTTCTGCCTCTGGGTCTTACTCTTTCCAGGCTCTTCAAACAGAAGAGTTGGCAGTTAGCCTCTTTCTAAATACATGAAGAGAACTGTTAAACTTATGGACTTTGGATTCAGCATTTTGAACAAATCTTTGGTGTGCTAGCATTTGATGGTGTTTATGGGTGTATATGCAATGATGCATGGGACTGATAATAAATAATGAGAATCAGAGGATTTCCCTTTTGTAATCTAAGAATTAGATTGTAATCTAAGAATCTAGAATGTAATGATAGTTTTGCCTTTAGGTTATTTATCAGTTTTACTGATGTGGGGAAAAAAAGGCAGACCATCTCAGGGCTGTAAAAATCTCAAAGCTGAATGGTTTTTCCTCTTTCTTTTCTTGTTCCAGCCTTTATAAACTGTTGAAAAAGAATGTTACTGTATCAGTAGTAAATAAGTAGTAAAATGCTAAAGTAGTAAACAGCACAAGAAGTTGCAATCCTAGTACACTTTCACAAAGTAGCTAGTCTACTATTTTTAATATTCTGATTACAGCCACTTATTTAAGCAGGTTGCTAAGCAATAATTTCATAAGGTCATAGGTGCAAGGAAGTTGCATGAATTTGGTCACTGGGAAAGCTCTGCCTTCGTATAGTCTAAGAGTTTCCACACTTAAAATGTTGTTCGTAGTCTTTTTTCAAACATCTCTAAGATTTTTGTCAGCAGTTTGGCAGGATTTTTTTTGTATATGATGGCTTACTGTTTGATCTGTGACTTTTATTCCATAGTATAAAATTAACTTAAGCAGGGATAATACTTTTATGTGGAGTCAGTTGTTCAGGGTGCTTGTTTGTATGGCTTTCTATGAAAAGGTCTTAACTTACTCTGAGATTTCTGGTGTGTCATCTTCATGCATCAACACTTGCCAGAATGTATGTACAGACAGGTTATTTTTATTTGTGGAATTGCTGGTTTCATTAGAATTTTATGCTGGTTTTGTTGGGTTTTTTTAAGACCTCATGGTTTTAAGTACTCAAGGCTATGTTCACATACGTTATTATACTTAGAAATGTATCTACAGAGTTTATAGTTACTTTTATCTTGTCTTCCATGAGATCAACTTAAAATTACACAGCCAGGAGATGTCACAGGAAAACATTTTCGTATTCTTAGTAAGTCAACTAAGTGGTTTTTCTTTCATCTGTTTTCCCCTTCCTCTTTTATAATCTCGAGATTCATCTGAAGTTGGAGATAATTTCTCCTTATTGGAGCACTTCCTATCAGGCAAGTCATTCTTAGATTTTGGCTGGGTCACCATTATGGTGTTATCCACTTTGGATCTCCTTTACAAATATATATGTAGTCAAATCACGAAAGAAGTGTCTAATAATTTCACAGTGGCACTGAGTGCCCTGGTGTGTGGCTTGCTTTGATGTCTTGCTGCGTACTTTTCTCTCCTGGGATTTCGTCTTGGTTTCTCTGATCCCATGGCTCATACAGCCAGTCTCAGGGTGCCACTGTTTTATCCTTAGGGGTTTTTTTTAAGCACATAGGCTTTTTTGAATTTTATTTCGGTGTTCCTTTTATTGCACTGGTAGCACTTGGTGAGGAAGTTTGGATCTATAAAATAATCACCCTAAAGCTGTTAGTTCTATTTTCTAACTATTTTTCATAAAAGGCTTAATGTTCTAATTAAACGTGCGTAGTGTTCCAAATAATAATTTTTCATATTGAGTTGCTTCCTGTCAATTTTCAGTTAAGCGTTCTAAAAATGTGCTTTAAGAACCTGGTCAGTTAGAGGAAAATTAATCTTATTGGTATCATAGCATTTTACTTTTTTCCAAGTTTATTTGGAATAAGTGAACTTGCTTGAAAGGTTGTCTCTGCCTTAGTAGAAGCCTGAAGATACCTTGTCTAATACAGACTGTTCCACCTCTACCTGCTTTTTATTGTCTTGGTTAGAACTCCACACAGGAGGAAAGGAACCAAATGTTAGAAGCTTTTTATTAAGCTGATGATTTGTTAGATGCCTCTGGTTTTGTGACTTGACTGAGAGGACAAGCAAGGTAGGAACTGGGAAGACATGTTCAAATGTGCTGTCAGTACCATGTAATTACAGGTTGGTTTCTGTAAAAACTTTAGGTATTACATTAAAATCTTTTTTGTTTGTGTGTTTAGCTTTGCGTGAGAAGAGAACAACTGTTGTTGCACAGCTGAAGCAGCTTCAAGCTGAAACTGAACCTATTGTCAAGATGTTTGAGGATCCAGAGACTACAAGGCAAATGCAGTCCACGAGGTAACTTCTAACATAATTTCTCAGGATGGCTTGTTGGTACCTCTTAGGTGTTGATGATAGGAATGCCCTCAGTATAGCAACTGCAAAGAAAGACATTTTTATTTCTAGTCAATATTTGTAGTGCTTCTGGTCAGGTAATTGAAGTTCCTGGACACAACTTACTCTTTTCAGTGCTTTTGCCTGCTGTGCATAAGGCATCTCTGTTGTTCTTAATGCTCATGAATCAACCCAAGACAAGTGACAGTTGTCATTCAGGGCAGTCAAATCACAGCTGAGATTGGTTTTGGGAGGGTTTGGGAGCTCTCTTGTTTGTTTTTTAAGGGGGTGGTTTGGGTTTTTTTGAGGGGAAATGTGGGATGAAACAATTCAGATTCTGTTTTCTAGGAGACCATCTGCCCTCTCTCTCTTCTACCTTCCACAGAGGATTATGGAGTGCTGTCTTTCTTACTCTGAGAGGCCTGATGGATAAGCATCTTTTCAGCCTCATAGCACACTTCTTTCAGGAGTCCTGTGCTTCCCTCCCTTACACCCCCCCACTCACCGAACTGTCCAACTTGTTGGTGTTAGGTAGTGCCCATAATAATCTTTTTAAGACACATCCAATTTCTTCTCACTTTGTTCACAAGAGTAATTAGAATGTCTTTGTGCGCACACTATATATAAGGACTAAGAGTTTTCTTGTGGTTAAGCCTCACTTGGGCCCTGTAGTGAAGGCTCAACTGTAGCCATTGAGGAAGTAATGATGCGACTTCAACAGAGGTGTGGGTTATTATTTGTTTAGTGTAAGTTGCTGCTTGTTGTCTTCACATTATTATTACTGTTTTAAATGTGGCTAACCAACTCTGGAAAATTAATTAATCCCGTCTTTAGTTTTACCTGCTCCAAGATTTCAAATCGAGCATACATCATCGGATAGAGCTCGACTTGCATTTGAAGGTGAAGCCTGTACTTGGATTTATTGTTGGCAAGCATCTACTGATACAGAAGACTGTAACATTGCTTCTGGAAATTTCTTAGGAAAACACTGAATGCCTAAACACTTTTTTCTAGTCTGCAGAAATGCACCTTTTTTGGGGAGCAACCCCCCTGGAGAAAGTGAGTCCCTGAAGGGGAAGGAACTTCATTAGAATTTATTCCTTACTTCAAGTGCAGACTATAATCCTTTTTTCTTTTCCCCTCTTTGCCCAACGTGCTGATAAACCTAATCAACCCATTTGGCCTATGCGTCTTTCACTCTACACATTGTTTTCAGAATTTGTTATAGTCTAATTTAGAACTTGGTTAGTGCAGAAGTGGTGAGGTACAATGCATTGGATCTCAATGCGCATGTGAAACAAGATGTCAGTAGAAATCATGGAATCTGTTAGCTTTCCAGCACTTGAGAAAAAGCTTCTATTTTCTGCTCTGATATCACCAGAATGTACTTAAGCTTCTACTCTAAAAAGCATCGTTAGGATAAGTAAATAACCTTTGTATCTGATTTCAGCATGGGTATTTATGTCAGATAATTATATTAAGAGAAGGAATTATGTTTGCTTGTGACTTGTGTGGTTATGCAAAGCCAGGAGCCTCTTGACAGCTTTTTGAAGTATAGCTTTGAATGTAAAAGGCCCAGTTGCCATTAGTCAATTGCCTTGAAGTTATTAACTGCGACTATTTTAACTTTAAAGAAAAGACTTCCTGATACTCTCACAGCTGTATTAAAATCTAATTGAACTTCTGATCCATATGTTAGAGATTTTAGCCAGTTATTATAATAATATTTGGCCTAGAAAAAAATTACCTTGTTGCAATTCTAAGTACTAGCATTTCTTGGGAAATGTATTCTGTTCCTTGACTCTTAACAGAAGTTGGTCAGTAGTACCCTTTCCAAGTCAGAAATGCCCTGTTTGGAAGCAAGAGATAGATCAAAAACTGCATGGGATGTAACCTAATGCTATAAAATATTAGCTTTACTACTCATATGGAGCAAGTTCTGTTTGAGAACTGGTACATCTTTTTTTTTTAAATGTCTGAAAACTTTGCAGCTCAGAAAGACTGGGTTTGCTTATTGGCTCAACAGAAGTTCTGATCCAGATTGTTGGGTTTATACAGTAGTGGGGAGAACAGGACTGAAAGGTGTCAATCTGTCTAGACCTGAATAGCATGCTTTAGATAGTAGAAAGCAACTTTTGATTCTTTGACTTATATGAATTTCTGCTTGTGATGTGGAATCACTACCAAATTTAGAGCTGCATCGTATTAGAGCTTTTTTATCTGTGACAGGGCTTTTTGGAACATCAAAGTCTGGGAAGCTCTACAAGATGATGTGTAAAGGAGACTTTGCAAGTGGAAGTTCTTTCAAGAATAAGCCAAAACACTTCACTTTCTTTTTTCTATGCAGCTATTGGAGGACATTGACTTTAAAATTATAGAGGAATAGTCATTATTCCTCGTCCACTGGAAGAAACCCATGAGATTGACAATCCCCAGTAATACTTGTGGAAGCAATGAAATATTCTTCGCTACCTTGGCAGTGTGCCATTTCCCTGTAGAATCTTAACACCATAAGTTCTAATTAAACAAACTCACATCTTTGCAGTCAGTTGATTTCAGAGTAAATGGGGAAATCTTTGTTTCCATGCATTTTTACTTTATCTTTGTTCCAAGAGGGATTTATAGCTTGATGCTTTCCTCTTCAGTTAAATCTTGGGTACGTGTTCTATCAAATGTGATAGTTCCATTAATTGTCCAAGTAATCTTTACCACATGATTGGTTGAAGTATGAATGTACAAAGAAGATGAAGGGTAGCTACAGGTATAGAAGCATGCTGAGGAGGATGGGGGCTGGAGAATAGAAGAAAGTCATTAATTCTTTCTGTATTGTAGAAAGGTAGTCCATACAATCAAAGTTGCAAATTGACTATACTTTTCTTTCATTCATGAATATGAATTCAACTATGTATATGAATGCAGTTGTGGTTCTTGTTGCCAGATGATTGCAGCACAGTTTGAATTAAATTCTTATTGCATTGAAAGCTGGTGTGCTAAAATTTCACTGTAAGAGCTGATCAAGATCCACTGCAGAGACTGAATAAAAAAAAATTATTCACTACATTAACTTAAAAAAGGGTATCTAAAGTCCTGTGGTCACTAATATGAGACTTACTGGTGGTAGATAATTTTGTGCTTGCCTACTGGAGGCTTGCACTTTCCTTTGATCTAGATTATACTGCTTCTTCTTTACTATCTGTGTTGAATAAAAAAAGCTTCAGAAATGTGATCATGTGTTAATCAGATGTTTATAATTTACTAAGTATGATTATTTTTTTTATAGTTCTCCATTCTTCACGCATTTGCTGTGGTAGAGGTATTGTTGCTAACCACTGTGTCCCGGTGCTAACAGTGGTATAAGTTTCCTTTCTATTTTAGTTTAGTCTTTGCCATTTTTTTTCCTGTCTGCTGTTAAATTCAAACTCCTTGGCTAGAGTAACTGCTGTGGAATTGGAACATGAGAGTGGGAGGAGCTCTAAGTCAGAATTTAACTTTCATACTAAAAGCTAAGGATGCCATCAAATTTAGAGCAATCTCCTGCCCTTTCTTAATACAGGTTATTGTTGCAGGTGGCATTCTTTATTTAAAATTATAATATTTTTAAGATTTTGAAACTTCTTCATGACACTTCAGGAGTAGTTGGCTCACTATTTCTGCATCTGCTTTTGCATAGCAAGTGGAGTATCATTTTAAATTAATACTCTATTTAGGTATTTTACTCTTAACAGCTAAAGGATGTGTTGCGTATTGCACAGTAACAATCAGTTTGTTTTGTAAAAACAGCGGTTTTTATCTTTTTGTTATAGGGATGGTCGGATGCTGTTTGACTATTTAGCTGAGAAGCATGGTGTAAGTGTTTAAATTCTTGTATCTGTCTGAACTCAGTTCTGAACATCTCCATCCAACCTCCCCCACAGACAACAGCTCTGAGCAATTACAGACTAGCATTTTGGCCTGCCTCATGTCAAGGTAGCCAATAGGCAGAATTCCTAATGCTAACATAGTTCATTTGAATGCCTTTGAACTTTTGTGTTTTATGCAAACATAAATAAAACTGGAGCTTAATGTTAGCCGTATCTTTGTAACTAAGATGTGCTTTACTTTGTATTACAGAATTTCATCTTTTTCCAGTATTGGTATAACTTTAATTCAGTGGCAGATTATGAGTAGAATAGTTTTCTGTTGTCTTTCCTGTGTACAGTGTCTTTCAAAGAACCTAAAGACTTAAAGGTTACTTTACTATTAAAACTGGCTTGTAACAGCATATTTTCTAGTGAAGAAAAGTGTTGGGTTTTTTATTGCTTTTCAGTTTAGGCAGGAGTACCTAGATACACTCTACAGATACGCAAAATTCCAGTATGAATGTGGCAATTACTCAGGAGCTGCAGAGTATCTCTACTTCTTCAGGGTTCTGGTAAGTTTTGGGTGTTTGTTTGGTTTGGTGTTTGTTTATTAATGAAATAATTAGGCCAATAAGTTGTCTGTATTAATTCTTAAAATAAATACTTTTGAGCTTTTTTGAGACAATTACTGTGCATCAAGAAAAAATTAAAATAATTGTTAATAATCATTACTGACTATTGTCCAGCAATTCTGTTATTGTCATACTGAAATCAGAACTGTCCTTTAAGTTTGTGGGTCTTGTGGCAACATTTAATTATGCAATACTACTTTCCTCACTGTAAATGTATCCTGGAAAAAAAAAAACAAACAAAAAAGGCAAACCAACAAAATGAATACTTGTTTTTATGCACACATGTTATCAACAGTGATAAGCAAGTGAAAAGCTTGCAGGTGGATTCAATGTAATTGGTGGTAATGGTGAACTGCCAGCTTCTTTTCTGAACTCTCATTTCTTCTCTTGTATTTTGTGATGGATTTAAGAGTATAAGTCATCTGCCTAAGAAATGTAAACAGCTTAAATGAGAATTGTAGAACCAAATCCGTTGTCTCTGAAGTAACTCTTTTCATGTTGTTGTAATTCATATAATTTGCTAATGGTGGGAGTGAATTTTGAGAATGAAGATTTAGTGTCTTGTAAGAATCTCAACACAGTAAATTTATTGTTGGTGGTCAGTGAATGTGCCGTTTTACTAACAAATGGAAATTTAAGGTAATTGCTTGAAAATCCAGATACTGTAGCTAGAACAGCTGCAGTATCTAAAGGCAATTATTGTGAATAGCTAACTGTAATTATATGATTTGGAACCAGCACAGTGCATGTAAACCTCCTCAACTAAAAGTATCTGCTAAATTGGCACCTTCGTTGCCTGGAAGATAATGACTTCTAAACTGCGTGTATCTCATGAATATGTGGAGTGACTGCTGAAAAGATGTAGTGGCTCATATGCTGAGGTCTGTTCCTTGCTGTTTAATTTCTAGCCCCATCAAAAAACTATCCTAAACTTCCTGAAACGCTGCTAGAGTAAATAACAATAATTCCTGTAATTGACTATAATTAAAGGAGCAAAATTGTGAAATAAATACTTAATCAGAATAGGATTTAAAGTAGGAATGAGGTAAAATCTTAGTCTAAATGTTGATGACAAAGCTGAGTTCTTCTGTATCACTTTCAGTGTTACAGGTACGTTCCATGTGCTGAGAGGGGAAATAAAAGTTACTCATGTAGGTTTGTGAGCAGCTCTCCTTAATTCTTTGTGCTTTAATTATGGGCTTAGTATTGTGTTCTCTTATGTCAAAAAACTAATTTCAAAAAATGAAGTGCTGCTTTTATGCTGGTAGTAGCTTGGTATAGGACTCTTGTGAATTCTGGTGGGAGAAGATTTGTTTAAAGTTCTGTGTGATGAAATGTAAGCTCTGAAAGAACTATTGTAACTGATCTGGGAACAGAATTTGACACTGTGAATGACCTAGTGTAATTCATTCCTGTATAAAACTAAACCAGCTTGACCTTAGGACTACCTTTCCAGGAAATAGATTCACTACTGCAAAGTTGCAGTTTTACTGGACATTTCTGTAAGAAGTATGTTTTTTGGCATAGCATTAGCAGAATGAACTTTGAGTACTAGCTTTAAGGTGGTTGCCTATTGTTATGAGTTCTTTAGAACCTGCTCCGTAATAACCTTGTTCCATCAGTTTAGAAACATTACTATATGGCGTGTTTAAAAAAAAAAAAACCAAACCTGAATTGGAACCAGTGTGTTGTCTGCTGCTCAGCCATTTAATTTTTTTTCTTTTTAACTTAACCTGCAGCAGCATGGAGCTTTGTCTTACTTTGACAGGTTCTTCTAGTTTCTACTTCAGAAGCCTTATTGCTGTGTTTTCTGCTGTACCTAAACTGCTTTTTTTAAAAGTACCACCTCATTTGGGAAGATGGGACCATGCAAATTTCATAATTTTTTAAATAAAAAGTACGACCAGAAAGTATTTTGCTTATTTTTTAAAATAAATAATAATTTTAAAAGCATTCTAAGAGTGTGAATTTGCTGTTGTTGAAAATAGGTTCCAGCAACAGACAGAAATGCTTTGAGTTCCCTGTGGGGAAAACTGGCATCTGAAATTTTGATGCAGAATTGGGATGCAGCCATGGAAGATCTCACAAGACTAAAGGAGACAATAGATAATAATGTAAGTAAAATCTTGGTCACCTTAGTAAGGTTAGAGGTATTAGTATTCAAGTTTTATTATGAAGCACTTGCAGTCTTGTTTAGGAGTAGTTTACCACCTTTTCACTAGACACTATCTTAATAATAGTGGGAGAGTTAAAGGGCACTCGTGAAGAAATAGTGAAGCTTCCTTTTTCAGATTACTTGCTTCTCTTACACATTTGAAAATGTAATTGAGAACTCTTGAAGTATTTCCAATAAACAAGAACCAAACCAGTCTCAAGGATGAGTTTGAGGACAGCATGTCTTTATGTGAAATTGTTTGCTGCTTAAATTTCAGATAGTTGTACCATTCACTTTCTGTAGAGAATAAAATGCATGTAACTAAGCTATACTCTTCTCACATGAAAATAACACGTTTGACAGAAAATGCAAGACAGCTTGTTTTTGGAAGTAGTTTTCAGCCAATTCATCTTCCTTACCAGCTCCTGAATTCAGTTGAGCACCAAGAACATAAAGGGAAAGAGTGGGGCTGCAGTACTAATTCACAGCAACTGAAGTAATTAAGGACCTTTTAATCTTCCTCTCTGCTCAGGGGGCTTCAGTGGCCATGTCTGAAATGTGAGGGTTTTACTCTTCTAAACCAGAATCTTAAAAAGATGTTTGTGTTCTGTTTTGGTGTGGGTTTTCCCCCCCCCCATAATTGTTATTTATCTGTGTGGCAGATAACTAGTGTTAACAAGTGGTGTTCTCTAGTTTTTTCATCTTTATGAACCTATATGGTTATAATAAACTATTAAATTATTTCTTGGCTGAAAGTGATTATGGTGTTTCGTCATTGTCTGAGAGTGTATGGCAAAAAAGCTCTGGTGAGGTGTTAGAGAGGAAGAAGAACTGAAAAGCTGGAGAAGCCACGTAGTTCCTCAGGTCACATCTGAAGAGGGAATACAAGAAACAAAATTCAGGATTAAAAAGGGAAGTAATAACTTCTGTTAGTATGGTGGTCTTTAGAGAGCTAAAATCTATGCTCTTGCCATAACAATACAGATTTTGGTAGTTTGGAATATAATACTGGAAAATTTGTCTTGTTTATAACTTTCAGCAGATTTGTCTTTGTAATAGATACCTCTTAAAAAGCTGGAGGTCAAACTTAGCCTGAGAGTCATAGCAGCTAAAAGGATCCAGTAGAAAATCGCAAATTTTTGAACACTTACATTATTTACAGTATTTATGCAAACTTCCCATGTTGTATTTGACTTAAACCAGTGTTATGTTTTCTTTTAGTCTGTCAGCTCTCCGCTGCAGTCACTTCAGCAAAGAACATGGCTCATCCACTGGTCTTTGTTTGTGTTTTTTAATCATCCTAAAGGGAGAGACAATATCATTGACCTCTTTCTCTATCAACCACAGTAAGTTGCGTTGTGTTATGTTGGGGTCTTCAAATCAAAATGAGGGCAGGCGATGAATACGTAAACTTCTTGAATGTTTTTCAGCCTAGAGCCTGAGACTGTTTCAGAAGTTATAATGATATTAACACTTTAAAAACTTTTTTCCAAGCCTTTTTTTTTTTTGGTGTCTGGTCTGCTTTTCTTCATGGTTATACTTGCCCTTCAAGGAGAAGGAGTGGTGAAGTAAGAAGAACTGGCTCTTTTTTTCTGGTGCTTGGCAGGGATGAAATAATTGGTTTTGCTAGATTACTAACTCCTACTACATCTTCTAGGGCTGGAGGGGGAGGTGTCGTTCTATTGTGATTTTACAAAACCTATTTGAGAATGGTTCTTGAGGAAAATGAGAATAAAAATGAAAACTTAAATACTATAGCCATTTGAGAGGACTGACTTATATGTAGATCTAAGAGTCTAGAACAGCTTAACACTGAGAAATTAGTTATAAGTCTAGCTCTCCTGGCACCTGGTTGGAAGTAATGTGTTAGAATAGGAGAATAGTACTAAAGAAAAGCAGTTGAATTTTTTGCATGATGATCCCAGTAGACTAGTAATCTGTAGTGGTCTTTTTTTGCTTCCTTTTTGTTTCAGAGTGTATGTGTTAATTTGTTTTTTAATTTTAATTTATACTTCTCCCTGGTAAATGTGGGCTAACTTACTGGAGAGCTGACAGGAAAGTTTCAGGCTCGGGTGACAATATGAAAAAGAACTTCTCCTGTGGTTCTATGTGCCCATGCAAACCCCTCTTGCAAAATCAGTGTAGCTGACAGTTTAGGCTAGTGTTGGCCTGAACTTAGCATATGGACTGTTTTTGTTTTTTTTTTTTTTTGCAGTCCTAGCCCCTTTTCTTCTTGCCCTAGTGCACTGCTGCCTTCGTTTGCCCTTGCTTACCTCCCTCCTCTCAGTGTCAGAAAAAGGTGATCACAAGGTTAACAAAAATAAAACATCCTTCTGTACTTGAAGAAATGGTTAGTCATAAGCCCTGGTATTGCGTTGCGTAAAAGGCACATAAGCTATTTACGATGAATGTTGTTTTGATGCAAAATTGCATTATCTGAGCTTTATATGTATTTTTTTTCTTTCTAGGTATCTCAATGCAATTCAGACAATGTGCCCGCATATCCTCAGATATCTGACTACTGCAGTCATAACAAATAAGGATGTTCGAAAACGTAGACAAGTGCTGAAAGATCTAGTCAAGGTTATTCAGCAGGTAAGGACTGAATTAGCTGACAGTTTCTGTCCTTTTTGACTACTTTCTTCTAACAATATGCTTGGTTTAGGACTTCTACTTATGTGTTTTGGTTCTACCATATTAAGAAATTTGGAGGTTTGATACAGAACCAGCTGTAGCCTCGGATGCTTTCCTTGCCTAGAGATTGCAGTGCTAAATGCTGAACGTGAAACTGCTCTTCCGGTTGTAACCATACAACTGGTGGGGAAAAGAGCACTCTTATTCAGCTTTTATAAGAGGAATTGGGAAGTTTAACTTCATATTTTATTTAAGATGATGTATGGACTTGTTTCCATATTTTCTTTGAAGAATATAAGTGATCTTGTGGGCTTGATTTCTAATAACTGTTCCTAACTTTTTTGACAGGAGTCCTACACATACAGGGACCCTATCACAGAGTTTGTGGAATGCTTGTATGTTAATTTTGATTTCGATGGTGCACAGAAGAAGCTGAGAGAGTGTGAAACAGTAAGTTTTATAACATTTATAAGACTTTTATTCCTTTAAGCAGAGCTCTAAAATTCACAATGGCCAGCTAATTTGAAGTGGTGTTTGATTCCATTGCCAATATTTTCTGATAAGCTGCAGTTCACAGAGTGTGGGGATTTCTTTGGGGTTTTGTATTGTGGGGTTTGTTTTTTTTTTTGACAACTCATTTTGTAACACTTAAACAAGACTTACTGTTAAGGATATAGCTTCAAAATTATATTAAGCTGCTCTAGAACAAGAAATGAATAGGTGATCAAGCATTTGGCTGAGCTTCAGCTTTTCCATTAGTGTCTGAAAAGTGCTTGAAGAAAGGCTTGGATTTGCCTTTTGTGAAAGATACTGCATCCTGGAATTGTAATGTGAGATAACATTAGGATAGAAAAGTACATATTCTTAGAAGTACATCTACTGCAAACAGTTAAAGATACCTAACGTTTGGATTGGCTAGTGTAAAAGTTCGTATTTCTAATAGCTGTACATCAGTACCAATTCTTATAGCCTCTGGTTTGGCTTTCCTTTCATTAGTATTAGTCACCAAATTGGATAAATCAGAAGGCTTATAATCATCTTCACTGCATAGGGCTGGTGGTCCTGTAATCTGAATTTGCTCTATTAAGTGAGCTGGTTTGCATGGTAAGGAGAATACTGATCAAATTGCAAAGTGAGAGAAGAATCCTGCAGTATAAGGGGAGAGTTAACTTTTATGTTTTGTAGGGATCTTCAGTAGAATTATGCCAGCAGTAGACCTTGTTCTGTTCTTGAGTCAGACCTCAGTGATCATATTAGCATGCAATTTTAATTGAGCAAGCTGCAGAACAGTGAAAAATTCTGCTGTCTGTAGCTTTTTCTCCACATCCTGGAACACACCAAGAACTGTTTTTAGATGGAATATTCACTGATCTTGCTTGTTGACAGTGTCTACCAGTAAGCTACTACTTCCATGTTTGTTCTCAGTGTTCCCTTCTTTCTTACACTTGCAGGTGCTTGTGAATGATTTCTTCTTAGTGGCATGTCTTGAGGACTTCATTGAGAATGCCCGTCTCTTTATATTTGAGACTTTTTGTCGCATCCATCAATGTATCAGCATTGGGTAAGACAACTTCTTAACGTGGCAGTTCAGAAAAATGAGTCATAGATGACAATTTGACAAACTGTGTAAACTTCAGTAGTACAAGTTAATCGGATGAAATGAAAAACGTTAACTAAAATTTTAATTGGATGGTTGTCTTCCTAGTTTTATAGCTCTAATGTGATATACTTAAATTGCAGCTATCATATTTTAAGGTTGAATTTTTGTGGTTAATTTTAAATCAACTTCTCGCTACTGCCCCTAGCCCCTGAACCAAACAGGGCTTTCTAGCTAAAACTTTCTCATGATGGCAAGTTAGATCTCTACTGGATTTATTGGGAACTTCAGTACCCAGTGTCACCTAAGCCCATGTGTTAACTAGGAGCTCAATTCCACATATATTGCTATGAAGTGATGATACTAAGCAGTTGCTTATATTGGTATAAATATTTATTAATTTAAATAAATTTAAATAAATTATTTAAACTTATTTATATTGGTAGATATAGATGCCCATAGGTGTATAGGTCTTACAGGTATGTCCGTTGAACATTTAGAACTGTATTGCCTTTTTCATTAAATAAATAGAAAACAATATATCTCATTCCCTGTGGTGCAAAGTGAGTGATTCGGCTGTAAGAAAATGATGTTCTTATTAGCAAGGATGTCAGTTTACTCAAATTAATTTTGTAAAAGCAGACTTTTCAAATGGATCAGCTCTGATGCCTCTACTGTAGGAACTAAGCAGGAAGATGTTATGCATGCTTGAGATCCCTCTCCCCTTGGCCTTTGCCCCCATTCCTTGTATCTTCACATCCTTTAAGTTAAAAAGGAAAAAAGTGAAGTGAAAAACTCTGAATGCTATAAAAGTCTCAATGGTAGAGAACAGTGCAGTGCAGATATCCTTGAGACAGCAGAAATCAAAGCTGTTAAATTGGTCAAGTTCAATGGAGTCTTGTTACCAGCTTGCATCCAGAGCAAATGTGTGTGTCTGGTCCTCTAAGGAAGTGATTTAATGGTGCTTGATTACAAAAGAAAAGGACTTGAGAGAAAATTGTCTGAGTTTTGTAAGCTTATTGAAAGGGTATTTGCAAGATACAGTTGGAGAAAGGATGAAGATTCTTACTACTTTTAGTCTCTTTGCTGTGTGACACATTTGTCTTCACTGCATTTGAAAAATGATTTTTTTATCCTCTGTAAGCTTAAAATACTCAATGAGTTCAATGTAAATGGCAAGCAGTGAATCAGCATTTTCGTCAGCTGTGGTGATTATATTTCAAGCATAGTCATAAGAGTAAACTGAACTAGATGCTGTGGGGAAAAAAACCTTCCATGCTAACGTTCATTTTTGAGGCTAATATTTTATCTAAAATCACTTCAAGGAGAGTACTGCCCATTAAAGGGGTTTTGAATAAGTTTGGAAGAAAAAGTGTAAATAAAGTTCTCTTATGGATGACGCTTTTGGGAATATAAAACCCCATAGCATCTTACTGTTTCCTGTAAATGATTTTTAGTACTGTCAGTACGGTGCATATTGAAGCACAAATTTTCAATGAAACTAGATGTTTAAGCTTTTTTAACTAGAGACTAGATGTCTTTCTAAGAAGTCTGCTTATCCGATCTGGCTCCAATTAATGAGCAGAGTCTGGAGGATGTATCCTAAGTATGCTTCAGGTCTCTCTGTCAAAAGATACTGATAAATTCTGTATGCCAGTGATTCATTACAGTAAAAACAGCAAGCTTTATTTAATAAATCAAGGTCTATAGTATGTGGTTGACACTTAGTGTTGTATTACTTATTTTACAGTTAATATTTTTTGTGCCATATGTGGTATTTCAACTGCAGGTATGATAGAAAATAGTGTAGTTGGCTCTCCTTGTTGTCTGTAAGTGATTCATAAATATAGGTAGCCGTGTCCGTATTTTATAAGTGTTATGGTACATTCTGAGGTAAGTAATAAACTTTGAGTTGAGACATATTTCACATTGACATGGATATTCCTACTGTGTATCACTTCAGGTAGTTGCATGTGGAATCAATAATCAGTAATGAGATTCTCTTCAGTAGGTCATTGTGTCTTAAGTGATGGACATAAGCCTTAAATTTCTGCACAAGCTGTAACAATCATTAGATCTGGGCTTAAGTGGGGTGCTTTTAGTGCATTTCAGACTTGTTTTCAGAGAAATTAGCCAGTTGAAATGCTTTTAATTAAATGTTTGAGGCATACATCTTGCATTTCTTTGTCCACAAGTGATTTCCACTGCTATTCCTGGATTTGAAAACTAGTTGGTTGTACCGCAGTGCTTGATAAGTACTGTTTAACTGCTCAGAACAAATTTGAAAACAATTAGTGGGAAATCTGCTATGCCTTATGTTAAATGGAAAATAGATGGCTCATTTAATTTTATTTTTTTAACTGCTTACATCTGCTAGGCAGCTGACATCTTTCCAAGGGACATAGTTGCTTTATCAGTTGTAACTTAAAATTTATACATCTCAAATCATCTTGCAATTTGTTTACTGTTTGAATTTTTGTTTCATGGGGAGTAATAAATGAAATTAATTCAGAATGTGTTTTGGTTAGTTTGATATGCCTGTTCTTACTGAAGAGCTGAATATGCTTCGTTCTTCTTTTCTATATGTTTTTCTTCTGTGTGCAGCATGAGATAGGCTTGTTTATATATGAAGATGTGTGGAATTCAGTAAACTTGCCTTTTAAACAAAGAAAAACTTGAGTAACACTTGCCCTAGTATGACCCAAATAAGTGAATCCCCTTATGAAACAGAGGGATGGAAATAATGTAAAGACCTATTTTTGAAACTCCCGTTGAGGAACTACCCTTTGAAATCAGCTGTAACTTGAAATGGTAGACACTATGCCTTAAATATTAATAAAATTATTTCATTATAATTCACTGATTTTTACTGGATTACAGCGGGAATTTTCATAAACAATGGTGATCTAAAAATACAACTTTTCTTGCCTCCATTCCTTAGTATTAGTGGTATTAATATGTGTTTTGTAAATCTGAATGTGTCACTATTACTTGAACTGTTAAACGTGTGTGGGGGCTAAGCTGTAGTTTGCATCTCTCTAAAGTATTAGATACCTATCTTAATGGTGCAGTAGGAGTATAGTGTTTGTTAGCCACTTGTAATCAGGATAGGTCTTCAGTGTGTTTGCTCTGGAAGCAGAATGCTATTTTGGCTGCATGTGTTGCTTTACAAGGCAAGTACTTCCTCCATGTTACACACCCAGGCACTTCAGGTGGTGCTGGCTCCTTCAGTGTAGTCTGCAAGGAGACCCTAAAATGGAATCCAGTTGCCCCAAGTGCTGAAATAACGCCATCTTTTGTGTGAAAATGTGATAAAGTTTTAGGGTTTTTAATACAGATATCTATTTAACTAAAAAATAGCTCTAACTTGATAGCTTTGCTTATTCTGTATTAAAATCTTAAATCCATGTAAATGTCAAAGCTAGAAGTGGAGGTAAAATAAGTTTTTAATATCCCTTTTTACCCTGTCATTTTCATTCTACAACTTGTAAGTTTTTTCAAATGTATGTGCAGGAAAAAATGCCTGTACAGAGGTGTGGTACTTCTGTTGTGTAGCTGCATCTGTGCTCTATGTTAGTTGATATAACATGTTTCAATTGGAAAAAAAAAAAGCCCACCTTTGAAGAAGCTGAGCTAGTAAAATTTGGACATAGGAAAAAGTAGAATTATCTACTAGGTGATGTAAAGCACTTCAAAGTTTCTGGCTTGGAATGACTCTCTAGAAGTCTGTGTCCTCTTCCTCTCAAAGTACACAGGGACTTTGCATTAAGCAAAAGGGTGCTGTAGGTTGGAAGGACCTCTGAAAGTCCATCTGGTTCAATCCTGTGCACCCAGTTAAAACTCTGAGCAGGACCCATGGCAATGTTCCATTATGCTACTTAAGGGCTTGTCTAGTTGATTCTTGACCGTCTCCAAGGATAGAGGTTCCATGCTTCAGTCCCAAAGGTAGGTTGTTTAATCCCCAGTGTAGTGGTGGTAGCCATTCTTGCAGTCATCTGGAGGAGGAGTTATTTTATCTGAATCCGATTGATGCTTCCAAAAAAGAAATACAAGAATTCCCCTAACAGACATCCACCTTACCCCGTGTTCTTTCATTTTGAAGTTTCTTTAGTTTCAAGTCAGGTGTTTAACATCACTGAATCAAGGGTAGTAAAGCAATTTGTAGCTTCTTCCTATTGAAATGTGTCATATTATGCCTAGATGACTCATAATTACACAAAAATGTACACACCCGATATCTTCTATTCTCTTACCTGCCTTAACTCTCTATAATCGCAAGTTCATTCACAGATTAACAGTTCTAGTGGAACGGTAGCAACTGTGGTTGGAATTTACTTCCCCTTGCTTTACCAAAGTCCATATACTTTGCCCATTTGTTGTGTCAATTCACTGCAGCGAGTTCAGTGTAAGTCCAGTATTTTAAGTTACTTTGGGTTTCTTCTATTCACCTCATTCATGTTCATCTGTGACAAAAATTGGAATTTACTTTTATAGTTGGGAGAAGGGTGATAGATCAAGAACATATAGGAGAGAAGACTGTATAAAGAAGACTATATAGATAGTCTAGCTAGGCAGACAAGGTAATAATTGATATATTAAAAGTATTTGCTTGACACTAATAATCATCAAGAGGGAAATCACTTTCAGCTGGAGAAAAATACATGTAAGCAAGATCCTGTAAAATGGTGGGAAATTGACGTCTTGTGCAACTTGACGTAGCCGGCTGGCTTTTTAGTCATAGCTGTAGCCCTTACCTCATGTTTGTTAACTTAGTCTGAGAGCTGATGGAAGAATAAGCGTTAGAAATGTCCTGTATGAGCCAACTGCCAGCAGGAAGCTAAAGGAGTTGGCTGGAAAGCCACAGGAAAAGTCATCAGAAGGAATTATTCCTGGACAAGAGTGCCTGTTTCATTAAGAATTTTCTGTTCTCTATCCTCCCCCACCATCTCTCCTTGAAATTGCAAGAAGTTTGAACATAGTCTATCTGTCACATCTTCTGTACCAAACTCTGTCTCATGCCTTCTGTTCCAGAAACTTCAGGGGGAAGTTTATTGCTAAATAAGCTACTGAGACACTTTCCTAGACTAATTAGTCTAAACTTCTGTGACTGCTAGCTCGATTTAAGTAAGAATAAAAGCATTCAGTTGTTCTCTTTATAATGATGGTTGCTGGTTTATGTTGTGGTGAGATCCCTTAATTGACAATTTTCCAATGAATGTTCATGTAAGCAAGGTTTAATAGGAATATATCTAAAAATTGTGCAGGTCAAGATTTAAGAGCAAGGTGTAGTTCAGAACGGCTAAGTACATACTTTCAGGATGTGAATTCCGTACTCACAAAATCCTAGTGTAAAGCAGTAGGAGATATGCAGGAGTACATGTATGCGCTCTTTGAAGTCACTTCAGTCAAATGAAAGTATGCTTCCCAGATACGTGGTACTTATGGAATACAAGTCTTGGGCTGTGCCATATTTTGTGTTGATTTAACTTGTGTTCCATAGTCTCTAGTCACGTTTACCAACATCAGAGGGATTTTATTTCACCTTTTGATTAAGTCTGTTATCTTTTAGTATGTTGGCAGATAAACTAAATATGACTCCTGAAGAAGCGGAAAGATGGATTGTCAATCTAATTCGAAATGCACGATTAGATGCCAAACTGGATTCAAAGCTGGTAAGACTGAATAGATGGATCCAAATGAACTTGTTGAATTTTTCATTAAATTTCTTTTACCTTATTTGGGGACAGCAAATTCAAATTTCCGTTGGTTTATTTTCTTGGCCTATAAAGTGTAGTGGACTTCATTTATTCTTTTTTAATCCTGTGCGTAAGATGACTTGTGAAAGCTCTGAAAACAGAGCATCAAATTAAAGGCATATGCATTCTGAGTGATTGTTAAATTTGCTGTATCTTTCCTGTGGTTTAGGGCCATGTGGTCATGGGCAACAATGCAGTCTCACCTTATCAACAAGTGATTGAAAAGACCAAAAGCCTGTCTTTTCGTAGTCAAATGTTGGCTATGAACATCGAGAAGAAGTTGAATCAGAGTGGTAGATCTGAGGTCAGTATAAGTTATATTTTTCTGAATTCCTGCAATCTTTTTTTGTGAGATATATTTAAGTATCATGCTTAACCTGTTCCTTAATTCATCAGCTGTACTTATTTCTAGTTTTCACACTAGGAATTAAATTGGAGAAGGCTTATTTTCTTATGTTAAGCATTAGACAGTGATTTCTTTTTTTTTTTTTCGTCTTCTCACCTCTCCTCACTACTAGATATTCCTTTTTTTGTTGTGTAACCAGGTCTGTTTCTGTCACTATTTGATTCCCTAATTCCTTCAAATGGTCTCCTTCACTGCCTGAAAAGGGTTGGTTTCGAAGGGTGACATTTAGTAAAGTAGTTGTATTACTTTTTTTTTTTCAAGTGAGTTGTACTTGAAAATTATCTGTAGGTGTATATATAGTATTGAGAGGAGAGTGAATGATGCTTAAAGACTGAAACATGAAGGAGGAGTTGTGCAAAACCTTAACTGTTAAACCCATTTAATGTAGTACTGGAGACTATAATTAGGTCAGCCAGAGGTTTAAGTAGAACCAGTAAAAATATGGAAGTCAGCAAGATCATCTGGTTTTTGCCTCTGTCCACTTTACTATATGCGAAGCTTTCTGAGAGAGCAGTGTAAGGTGGATGACTCTGAGGTGCAGCAATACATACTTAAAATGAAAAACTCACCGAACCACACATTAAAAGAACTTACAAAATATTAAAAGTTTTATTTGTCTTCCTCACTGCATGTCTGAAACATTGATGGAAGTTGGACAAACAGTGGGGCATTAATTTATTTCATTAAAGGGAGGTCATGTGAAACTTACATGATACTGTTTTCTTTAAAAATATAGCTGCCAAATTATTTTTATATTTATTTTGAGTCTTCTAGAACTCTTCCTTTTTAAAACTACTAGCTTGGGAGATTCAGGCTGTACAACTTAATTACAGCATGTATTTCGGCTATGTCAATGTTCGCTTTAAACTTACGGGGTATCCTTCACTAACAATATTCTCACTTCATAGCTATATATTAGTATTAGTTTTTTTAATAATTTCTCACAAGTTTTTCAGTAACCAAAAGGTAATATAGTAATTTATTTTCTACTAATCTTTATTTATTTATTTTTAGGCACCTAACTGGGCTACTCAAGACTCCGGCTTCTATTGAAATACTTCTGCAGGGGGTGAAAAACAGTTTTCATTTGACTAAAAAGCACATAAATATGTAACTTTCTTGAGAAAAGGTAATTATGTTCCATCTAACATTATTTGAATAAAATTGGCTAATTTTAACAGTCTGTGCATGTCTGTAACTTAATAGATACTTAATTATATTATAGAGGGACTTTTTACCATAATGATGTTCTGAAGCATTTTGGGTCACAGTTTGCAAAATGCAAAATGTCAGTTCTGTTTGATTTGTTTGTACCAAAGGATGCTGCTATTCTCAGAGCTGTCTGAGTTTGGAAGCGGGGAATTACAGTTATTTATTATCTGTTACAAATGTCACACAAAACACTAAAAGCAGATGGTACAAACAAATGGTTCCGCACTGAACACTTGGCCAAACCAAAATCTCTTTCTGCACTTCCATGTTTTTGTCACAGAAGCGGCTTGCTAGAGAGAAGGTGTGTGTAGCCTACACCTCTTATGAAACCTTACATAAGCTACCTGCAGAGTAATTTTGGTAGACCTGTGTGTTTATGCTTCAGAATTTTTCCTGTTCTAAGTCTCATTTTTAATCTTAACCCAGCCTTCAAAACTTTGGACTAGAGCTTTTTGTTTCAGGGGGTGGGGAAAGCCTTTCAAAAGGTCTAGCTAATGAGCTGGGTATGGTTGAAAGCTTTTATCTTGAAATCTGAAGTTATTAAGATTCACGATGCAAACACGAAGCAACAAAACCCTGTATTGTTCAACTATTGTAATTTGAAGTGGCTTTTTTGAAAGTTCGTGAGGGTTTTTTGTTTTGTGGTTTTTGTTTTTTTTTTTTAGCCAGTGTTTCACACTTCACTGTGTTTTCTTAGCACCTTTGTAGTGCCTCTAAGCCAGAAAATTCAAGATCCTTTTTAGGGTTGTGTGAAGTATAATGACTGATCAGTGGGATAAATATGAATATTGGAAAGAGAGAGACACTATCTCTGCATACAGTTTTGCATTTAGGTTGAGGTGCCAAATTTAATGACTCACCTTCACCTTATTCCAAACACGTAGCTCTTTCTTTCTTTGCTCCAAATGTTCTGGAACTCATCTCCATGTGGAAAGTTGTTTTATCTTGCTAACCCTCCTGTTTACTGTCTGCAATTACATGTTGGCTGGGAAACAGTCATGGGAACTGATTTGTCCATGTAGATGGCAGGTGTTTTTCTTTAGAAGTGATTTTACTATACCAAACTAAGGGGGGGGCAGCAGTCTATGCTGCAGGGCAGGGTGGCAGTTCAGGGGAACTGCAACAGGTTCGAGGAACTGGCTGATGGGAACATCTTGGAAAAACATCTCCAAAGCCAAGCGTGGAGTCCTGCATCTGGGATGGAATAACCTCACGTAGCAGTACAGGCAGGGGTCATGGACTAAATGGAAAGCAACTTTCCAGGAAAGGACTTGGGGGATATGGTGGACGGCAAGGTGAACACAAGTCAGCAGGTGCCCTTATGGAAAGAGACATGCCCATAACAGAGTCAGTGTCCTGTCTGGGCTTTATTAGCAAAAAGGGGAACCAGCAGGTTTATGGAAATGATTATGTCACCTTGCGAGAACACTGCTGGAGTACTACAGCCAACTTTGGGCTTCCTAATAGAATTGTTAGGGTTGGAAGTTCCAACCCCCCTGCCATGGGCAGGGACATCTCCCACTAGATCAGGTTGCTCAGAGCCCCATCCAGCCTGGCCTTAACTTCCAGGGGTAGGGCTTCCACCACATCTCTGGGCAACCTGTTCCAGTGTCTCACCACCCTCATGGTGAAGAACTTCTTCCTAACATCCAGTCTGAATTGTCCCATCTCTAGTTTTAATCCATTCCCTCTAGCCCTACCATTACCTGACAGCCTAAAAAGTCCCTCACCAGCTTTCTTGTAGGCCCCCTTAAGATACTGGCAGGCCACTGTAAGGTCTCCTCGGAGCCTTCTTTTCTCCAGACTGAACAACCCCAACTCTCTCAGTCTGTCCTCATAGGAGAGGTGCTCCAGCCCTCTCATCATCCTTGTGGCCCTTCTCTGGACACATTCCAGCATGTCCATCTCTCTCTTGTAGTAGGGGCTCCAGAATTGGACGCAGTACTCCAGGTGGGGTCTCACGAGAGTGGAGTAGAGGGGGAGAATCACCTCCCTCGACCTGCTGGCAGCACTTCTCCTGATGCAGCCCAGGATATGATTGGCTTTCTGGGCTGCTAGTGCACACTGACGGCTCATGTTGAGCCTCTCATCTACCAGCACCCCCAAGTCCTTTTCTTCAGGGCTGCTCTCAAGCCAGTCACTGCCCAGCCTATATCCTTGCAATCCCTGGTTGGGATTGCCCTGACCCAGATGGAGGCCCCTGCACTTGGCCTTGTTGAACTTCATGATGTTGTCATGGGCCCACCTCTCCAGCCTGTCAAGGTCCCTCTGGATGGCATCCCTTCCCTCCAGCCTGTCAGCCGCCCCACACAGCTTTGTGTCATCGGCAAACTTGCTGAGGGTGCATTCTATGCTACTATCTGTGTTGCTGACAAAGATGTTAACAAGACTGGTCCCAGTACTGATCCTTGAGGGACTCCACTTGTCACTGGCCTCCACTTGGACATGGACCCATTGACAGCCACTCTTTGGGTGCAGCCGTCAAGCCAGTTCTTTATCCACTGAATTGTCAGTCCATCAAACCCATATTTTATCAGCTTGGAGACCAGGATGTCATGTGGGACAGTGTCAAAGGCTTTGCTCAGGTCCAGGTAAATGACGTCAGTTGCTCTCCCCTTGTCTGTTGATGTTGTGACCTTCCCATAGAAGGCCATCAGGTTTGTCAGCACAATTTGCCTTTCATGAAGCTGTATTGATTGTACCCAATCAATCAAGGCATATACCCAATAATACAAGGCAGATACTGGTCCTCTGGTGCAAGGCCAGGGGAGGCATACCAAAATGGTGAGGAGGCAAGGGTATGTGACACAAAAGGAGAAACTGAGAGACCTGAGTAATGTTCAGCTTTAAGAAAGGAGGCTAAGACCAGATTTTGTTGCTGTCTTCAGTCCCTTCAATAGGAGCGTTCACAGCAAGGCTGGTCTTCAAGGTGCTTGGGGACAGGGTGAGTGGCAGTGGACCCGAATTGGAACATGGGGAAGTTCCAATTAGATTTAAGGGGGAGTAAAGGTTGGTTTTGGTTTGTTGGTTTTTTTTATCATGAAGATGAGCAAGCACTGGAACCAGTCACCCAGAGAGGTTATGGAATCTCCACCCTTGGAGATGATCAACTTGATAAGTACCTGACCATCCTGATAGACTTAGACCTGCTTTGAGCAGGGAGTTGGACTCGGTGGCCTCCAGAGGTCCTTTCCAGTCTAAATTATTTTATGATTTAATGTCATATTTATTACTATGCATACTAATAACTTCATTTTAAAATTTACTTTAATACAGCAGAATAATGGAAGTGGTTTCCAGCAGATGATTTAATCTAACTTCTCATTGTGCTACAGTCTCATACTGTAACACTAATGGCTGTAAAAACAGAGCAGGGGGAAAAAAGAGGTAAAAGGGGTAAAATGTAGAAGGTAACAGGTGTACGGGGAGGTTGCAAGGAGAAATGTTCTACCATTATGTAAGGGACTGTAGAAGAATAAAGTTAGAACTGGGATGTGTGGGGTGGGGATATAATTAATGATTGTTTCTTTAACCCTTTTTCCTAGAAAGCAGTAGTTTTTGGTTACTGACATATTCATTGAGCACTGTGGTTCTGCAAGCAGCTTCTTTTGCATTTTCTCCTGTGTACGCTCCTTGGGCAGGTGTCCTTGCTGTCATGCAACACTCCTTTTGTCCAAACCCCTTGTGCTGCACAACTGTTTGTGCCTTTGAAGAACTGACCTAGCTACAATAAATATTGTTTATTGTGCTTAATTACGTCTTTTTGTCTTACGACTGTCAAAACAGTTGTGCTGGCCTACCAGATGAAATTTAAGAAGTGGTGGAAGTAAGCAGTCACAGGTAGATTGCTGCTGGGCTATATACACCCATGCAAAGAGCTGGTCTACAGCACAAGGATTCACTTTATGTATGGGATTGGTCCCCGTGATGGGGATGAAGGGTCCGAGTCGGAGCTGAAGTTAGCCAGTTGCCTTTGGTGAGCAGGGTTTCCTAAGGCTGAGCGTGCTCTTTATGCCAAGTTTCTTAGTGCTCCTCAAGTGTTCTCCCAAGAGATTGGATCTACGGTTTGCGATTTAGTCATTCTGTATCGTTACAGCCCCAAAACACTCACTTCTGAACAATCCACATTGTGTAATAGCCATGTTCCCTGTTCGATAACACAATCACAAAAGTACTGTTGTGTAATAATTAAAGAATTTTAAAATGAGATAAAACTTGAATGTTTTTTGTAAACAGCAGGGAAATGGCCCAGGTTCAGCTTTCCTTTTCACAGGAAGAAGTTTACTTAAATAGTCTTAAAATCGTCTAATTTCAGGAGCACAATACTGTGTTATCACAGCTTTCCATTCTGTTTTTTTTTTGAACATTAATCTGTCAGGTGTGCATGCATAGAAAAGATACATACAGATTGTATACATGATTATATATATTATGTATATTATATATATGTATACATGCAGATTGCACTGCTTAAATTCTTGCTAGTTTTGCTCAGGTACTGAGTGAAACACTTACATGAACAGTTTTGAGGCTTGAGAGTGTAAACCTTAAAGGAAGACTTCAGTTCAAAACGATTACAGTACCTTCTGTGAATGCAGTGTGCATCAAAATACTTTTTTTTGTCATCTCCACATTTGAATTCCTGCACCAACAAGTCCCTGTATGTCTCAGAGGGTCCCCAATTAAAGGGTTTCGTCTGGCTCACAAAGTCCCACCGGCTTGTACTACATTCTCATGCAGTAAATGATTGTGAATTTTTTTTGTCCTTTTTAGGAAGCTCAAAGGGTGCAGTTCATTCAACTTGCTGTAGATGTTTTCATGGGTTGATTTTTTTTTTATTTATTTTTTTTATTATTCTTCGGAGGGGGTGGTGCGTGAGGAGTGTCTTGGTTTTGCACTGGCATTTAAGTCCTGGTGCAGTGGTTATTGAAACCACTGATTTAAGTACGCACTCAGATGGGTTTCAGAACGGGATTTCAAAATGAAAATTCGTATCACTTTCCAGAAGAGTCATTTGCTAGACAGTTCACTAAAGTAGAAATCATAAAAATGATACAAAATTCAGAGAAAACTATATTCACTGGTGATACCTCAGGTACCTGCGAGTATGTTGTAAGTAATGTTTCCGGTTTTCTGAAATTCTGATTTCAGATGAAAGGGTTTTTTAAACAAATGGTTACTTCTGTCAGTCATCTGACACTGTCTCTGCTTAGGAGAAGCTGTGTAAGAGTTCATGGTGTTCTTTTTAAAATAAAAAACAAACCTAAAGGTGGTTGTATGGTTGGAGAGGAGCACGTGTGTCCTGAAACCCATCTGTTGTCATGCAGTTAGGGTAATGCTGCTAAAATCATTCTCTTAACATTGCATAGATCTCATCTTGTTTTGATCAGTGAAAGGGGAACGTCTCGTTCAACATGTTGCTATCCTGTGGGCTGCGAAGGCCTTTAGTTCCAAGTGACTGTTGGGTCGAGTAAATCTACGGTGTGTTTTCAGTGGCCCAGTAAGAATTCGGTCCCCTAATTTTTTTCTATACGCACCGGCACTGCTAATGAGAGAGGAAGGCTTTGCTGAACCTAGTCTCAAAAGTATGAAGCCTCTCCTGGGATGCATCTGGCGGTGCTGTAGCAGGGCTCCCCCCTGCTGATGCTTGCCAAGCGGCTTTTCCGTGGGGCTAGATGTGTGCCCAGCAGAGCTTATAGAATCATAGAATCATAGAATTGTTGAGGTTGGAAGGGACCTTTAAAATCATCGAGTCCAACCTTTAGCCTACCCTGACAAGAGCCACTTCTAAACCATGTCCCTCAGTGCCCCATCTACCCTTTTTTTAAACACCTCCAGGGATGGTGAATCCACCCCCTCCCTGGGCAGCCTATTCCAATGTTTAATAACCCTTTCAGTGAAAAAATGTTTCCTAATATCCAATCTAAACCTCCCCTGACATAACTTGAACCCGTTTCCCCTCGTCCTATCACTTGTCACCAGGGAGAAGAGGTCAGCCCCCATCTCTCTACAACCTCCTTTCAGGTAGCTGTAGAGGGTGATAAGGTCTCCCCTCAGCCTCCTCTTCTCCAGGCTAAACAACCCCAGCTCCCTCAGTCGTTCCTCATAAGGTTTGTCCTCCAGGCCCCTCACCAGCTTTGTAGCCCTTCTCTGGACACGCTCCAACACCTCAATGTCCCTCCTGTAGCGAGGGGCCCAAAACTGAACGCAGTACTCGAGGTGGGGCCTCACCAGTGCCGAGTACAGGGGGATGATCACTTCCCTAGTCCGGCTCACCACACTATTCCTGATACAGAGCTTGTCGCCATAGAGTGTTGGTAGCACACAGCCTTCCTCGCACAGTGAATCCGAGGAGGTTTTCACAAAATAACTTGAGTTACGATTAAATTAGGCAGGGAGGGGAGAGCAAAAGAGGCCAAAAGGAACCAAAGGATGAAGATGGCCAGAACATGAATTTGCAATAGGTTGGCAGCAGATGAAACCGGTTTCAAGCATGACAACTGCAGATTCCGTCATAACTTTCCATTGACTAAGCTTTAGCAATCTCATTAGTAGCAATATTTTATAAACATCCAAGAATAGTTGTTCTCCTCTTTAAATTACATGAAGATAAGAGCCACGTTGTGCCTCTTGTTCTGGCTTTGCTTTTACAAAAATATTTGTAGTAACTGCTAAAAGGAGGAGAGAGGAAGAACATTTTAAGTCTTCCCTTTCCTTTTTTTGGAAGGGAGGAAGGGAAGAAAGGTGGAAGATGGAAAAATCTTGTATTTCCCTTGCTGCAAGGACTCTTTTTGAACAAAGTTGGTTTATTTTTTTAGTAAATTTGTGGGGTAGTTATAATGTTCTATTGTCAAGTTTTCCTTCTTTTGCATAAAATAAAGATTGTAGTTTTCTCTTTAAACAAGTGTAACAGGTAAAGCTATGATTCACTCGGGCTTAAAATGTTTCCTTTCTAATCTCATTTAGAGAAGATGTATCGTTATGTTTGTAACTTTTTTTAAATAAAATTTCTAATAGTTTCAATAAATGTCTTAATTCTTACTGTTGAAACGCCATCAGAAATTATGCCTGCAAAAGCCATTCGAGGATTTTTAGTTAAAAGAGGAGGGTGGTGGTAAGGGGAATGGTGCTGCTTCTGGTAATGGGCTCCTTTGGTAGCATGTACCAGTGGAAGAATGGCGTGAGGGGCTCCTCATCTTCCCTGCAATTACCTGGTAATTGTTTCTGTAACCTTTAATGTCCAACAGGAAAGCAAAATCAGATGCCTGTGAGCCGGACATTAAAATAACGGATTAAAGAGAATCCCCCCCAGCAGTCGGAAAGGCAGACCTACTGTCCTCTACGCCCAAGTCGTCACTAGGTTTTGTGGCCAAAGGCTGTGCTGTGCTAGCCAAAAGTGCTGGCTGCAGGAATTGCTCTAAGTCAGAACGAGGAATAAGAGAGTGAAGGAGGTCGGTGGAAAGCACTGAGGGCACCGCGTTGCCGAGAAGGGGACTTGGCTTTCCTTCATCCTTTGGTAGCTGTCAGCGGAGGATTTGGTGTATGTACTGTCTTTATAAATAAACAAACGGCAACAAATGGATACCTACCCCCTTACAGCAAAATAATGCAGCAAAGATTGCCAGCGGGTAAACAGCGTGGTGCGGTGTTTGGTACTGAGAACAGACTGCTTGTAAACTACGTAGGAGATGCATGTGAGCTCCCTGCAGCTGGATTCATGAATTCGGTGTCCTTAGAAAGGATGACAGCTGGCAACAGGAACAGAGGTGTGAAGCTAATTCATTACCGTGACTGGGCAGCCAGCTAATGGGCTGTAAAATAACTTCCTCTTTTACTTGTGTAATGCAGTCTTAATAAAATAAACTATCATTTAAATACATGAAAATGCAAAACTGCAAGCCTCCTAAGGAATATTTTCATTTTGTAGGAGAATGAGCGGTGCTTTACCAAGAGCAAAACTATTACTGAATTCTTGCTATCCAGAGATGCTCACGTTAAGTTGTTCAAGTAGAGGGTAGCCGTGGCTTCTTAGCAAGCCTGGGCGAGGGAATAAGCTACACTTCGACATCATCCTCGGCTCCACTTCACACACATCCTTCCGAAGGGCTGTATTTGTTTCTTGCTCAGGGCATCCTCAGTAGTGGGAGGGTGTTTTGAATTCAGGCTGTGTAGAATCCCACTCTCCCCTTGGAGAACAGCAGGCTGTGTGGCAGCAGAGGAGACCAGGCACAGCACACCTCGCCTGTCCGCACTGCGCTAACAGTACGGACTAAACTCCACCCGCTGTGTCCCGAAACATCTCCAGGTGAGGGTTTGCCTTCTTATCTGCATTGTGGCCACTGAACAAATCTGAACTTTAGTAGCAGGTAAAATCATAACGCAGTGTAAACATATTCTATAGCTTAAGGAATCACGGAATCATGGAATCTTCAGAGTTGGAAGGGACCTCTAGAGATCATCTAGGCCAACTCCCCTGCTAGAGCAGGATTGCCTAAAGCACATCCCTCAGGGCTGCATCCAGGCGGGTCTTGAAAGTCTCCAGAGAAGGGGACTCCACACCCTCCCTGGGCAGCCTGTTCCAGTGCTCTGTCACCCTCACTGTAAAGAAGTTTTTCCGTGTATTTGAACGGAACTTCCTATGTTCCAGCTTGTGCCCATTGCCCCTTGTCCTGTCACTGGGAACCATTGAAAAAGGAGTTTGAAAACAGGTATGAACTAGATGATTGGGATGTTGAAACTTGTCTCCCTGGAGCTGACCAACCTTGAGTGTACTAAAATGGCCACGAAGAGAAATCTTAATGCAAACGGCAGAGAACTTTAAACTTGTTTCAGTAAATTGAGCTTCTTGTTGCACTGAGCACCCAATGTACGTGGAAGAATTTGTCATTTAAAAAAAACAAAAAAAAGGTGTGCTTGTGAGACCGTGCGCACACTGCAGTAGAAGCGTGGAAAGGTGCTGGCGGGGCTGAAACAGGCCGGGGCTGGGAGCTGCGCTACGTGGGTCGTTAAGAGCTGGGAACGTGCAGATTATATTCCTCTAATAATGACCCTGAGCGGGTTAGGTGTAAGTATTTAGGACAACTATCTTTTTATACCTATGTTGGGAACACTTAAATTTTGTCCCTTGGTGATCAGAGGTTATGGTATTTAAGGAAAAATCGTGCAGTGTCAAAAGAGCTTGATTTACTGAATGTGTCGAGGTGATCAACCTTGTGATTGAACAAGGAGGCTGGTCGTGGAAGGATTAGGATTAGGATTCTACACATGGTTTGAACACAGATTTCTCTTTTAATCTTACAAAAAAAAAAGAAATATGTAGTCTTTGTGTCTGCACTTAGGCGTTAAAGTACCTTTTTGGACTGTTGGGGTGTTAAATAATTTAATTAATTCAGTATGTCTTCATATCCTTGTACAGTACGGGCCACAGAAATACAATGTGTTATTTGATAATAATTGTTCAAATGATACTCAGTTTGGTGGGTTTTTTTCCCTATTTCTACTGCTTTGAGGAACATTTTTCCTCCCATGATGCCAGACTGATGTATTTTTGAGGAGGCAAAAACTTTATGACATTTAGACAGTAAGAGTTTACCCTGCATACAACTGTAGTTCATCCATCTCTCTTATACGAACCTTGTGTTGTATGATTTCCTTGATGTAAAAAACTTTCCCTAATGAATTTTCCGAAAAGAACAAAGAATTTTTGTTTGTAATACAGGAAATCTTGAGTTTTGAGCAGTCTATGGAATAGAGAGCAACCTGTTTATTTCTTTTCTGCAGATTTATTTTTGACCTAACTAGGGACTATTTGTTTAGTGCCATGCCTTGCTTACTGTCTATGTAGGAAAAGGCTTATTTCAACTTATTTTCCTGCATTCCTCACTTCATATTGCCTTATAAATCTTCCTGAAGGATCTGAAACTCACTCGGGGCAGACAGTTTCCAAAGCTTTGAAAGCATTTATTGGAAATTATTAGTAAGAAAAATATAGTCAAATATGTTGCATGATTTGAATATAAAGCAAGCGTTACCAAGAATGGGAAATGTCAGAGAATTTCTGTGGGGCTCCAGGAGGTTCAAATTAAGTTAGAACAAACAAGGACACGCATCTATTTTGGCTTTCAGCATGCTTAGATATTAGTTTCTTGTACAAATTCAATCAGTGTTTTCAAAGAATATACAGTTTCAGCTAAAATTACTTGCACAGCTTAAAGGTACTAATAATTTGCAGGGCCCTGCCCCGCCAATTAAACAGAATTTGTGAGAGGTCAAACACTTGGGATTATCGAGTTGTTACTGGTGTGTCCAACTATCAACTGAGGAACATAAATTAGACAGCCACGTCATTTCAAATCTTGGCTACATTTTGTGAAGTGCCATAGGGGCCTTTTGGATCAAAGGTGCTTTATTTCAATAGTACAGTGAAGGAATACCCCGATGTGAAATGAGCTTTCCACTTTGACTTCACTCAGTCCTCGTCATCCCCCAAAAAACTATCCAACTGCATCATGTTATATAATTTATCTGTCAATTCTGTCAAAAAGGAGAGCTTGTGTTACTTGGAGGGCCTTCATGCCAATTCCAAAATGAGAAGCAATGCATGCTGCCAGTACAGCAATTGCCTGCAGCCTTATTGAATTTCTTTCTTCACTCCTACTCACCACCAAAACCAGCCCAGAAAAAAATAAAATAAAAAAGAAATGAAAGCTGATAAAATATGAAAAGGTTTTCCTGGGAGAAAAAAAAGGAAAATTATGTATTAAACATTTATTAATCATAGAATCATAGAATGTGTTGGGTTGGAAGGGACCTTTAAAGGTCATCTAGTCCAACCCCCCTGCAGTAAGCAGGGACATCTTCAACTAGATCAGGTTGCTCAGAGCCTCATCCAGCCTGGCCTTGAATGTCTCCAGGGACGGGGCCTCCACCACCTCTCTGGGCAACTTGTGCCAGTGTCTCACCACCCTCATTGTAAAGAACTTCATCCTAATGTCTCCTCTAAACCTACCCTGCTCTAGTTTAAAGCCATTGCCCCTTGTCCTATCGCTACCTGCCCTTGCCAACAGCCCCTCCCCAGCTTTCCTGTAGGCCCCCTTCAGGTACTGGAAGGCTGCTATAAGGTCTCCCTGGAGCCTCCTCTTCTCCAGACTGAACAACCCCAGCTGTCTCAGCCTGTCTTCATAGGAGAGGTGCTCCAGGCCTTTGATCACCTTCGCAGTCCTCCTGCTCCAACAGGTCCACGTCCCTCTTGTGCTGAGGTCTCCAGAGCTGGACACAGTAATGGGCTATCATGTACGTTCTTTACTCAGGTACAGCGCCAGTCTCGGTGGGACCGTTGAACACAGGCGGAAGGAGCCACAAAGAGGTCTATGTTGCTTTAGTTTAAGCCCACATATTCCAGGACCCCACCACCTTCTCTTTATCTTCACTTGCTCTACACATTCTGAGTTGATTCTGTGGAGAGAGCCAACACAGCCCTCCCCTCTTTCACCCCCTCTGTGTGTTAACTCTACGCCTGGGAGAAAAGCAAACAGGATGTAAAAGGCTACCTGTCAGCTGGCAGCATCCATCTATTTAACTGACGGTACCCGTCGATTTGTGCAGGATGCATCAACTCAAAATCACCGGTTCCAGCGCAGCGGGGAATCTGAGGTGCAGTATTTGCCCCCTGCGGGTTTTTCCAGCTGTATCATTCTCAAACGTGAGGAATTGTTACGGACTCGTACGAGGGAGCAAATATAAAGGATGTGAAGGGTAGGCGTGGGGGAAGCCTCCACTCCAGAAGAGTGTTTGAAAGGGATGTCCAAAGAAACAGGACGTAGCAAGTGGAGGAGAAGCCTGGGGCAAGTACAAATACAGTGTGAAACGATATGGAACATGTTATGCAAAAGAGAGAGAAAAGAAGCTATCAGACAAGAAGAATCAAAAAATACTAGTCAAAGTTAGAAGAAATTAGAGCAGAGATACAGACAAAGCAAAAGTTGTTGACAGCCATGAATATGGGGGAGAAATGCTAAATTTGCATCAACGTATGTGGCTCGTCTGCCAATGACATTGGTTGAGATGTAATTTCTGAATATCTGTCGGCTTTAGTTAGTGGTAATAATGGGGATGTAAGAGCTGGACAGGGCATGATTGGAAAAGAAAGAGGATAAAATAGGCTCTGGTGTTTGTTTCTTAATTTTATCTGTTTTCTGTGCGTTGGCTCATTAGGAATCCCGCCTGCCTGCCAAGAGAGAAACCATTTTGGGTTTGCATAGTTGCAGCCATATGGGGGAAAAGAGATACAGTGTCCTCCCTGAAAAATGTTGTTTTCTTTCTAATGTAAGATAAGATATTTTGGGCACACCGTGCTGTTCACATGGAAATATTACAGTTGAGGAGTTAAATGGCAGAAACAGAAATGGAATAATAGGCTTGAGGAAAGTAGTCTGGTTGGCAACTTATTGGAGGTTTTGGTTAGTAGTTATAACAATCCAAGGGCTTCTAGTACCACAAGCGTCTTTCTTTTCTTTTTGGTTTATTTGTGATGAGAGAAGAATGACAGAAAAGATCCAATTTTAAATTTCCAACATACTTATATTTTTTCTCTTGCGTTTGGAAGGGTGATTTATTAAGTGACACCGAAGCAGGCTTGCCATGGGGAATGGCACGCTGCAGCTCCCGCTATCCATCGGACAAAGGCTCCAAGATAGGATTTGCATAGGAGCTCTTATACAAAATGCCACAAATAAATACCATGATGTGGGGATGGCTGAGAGCAAGAAGCCACCGCAGCCCAAACCTCCCAGGGCCAGAGGGGTCTGGCTGAATGATCCTTAAACAAGGGAGAGAATACTTCTCATACTGGTGCAGCCTGCCAAGAACCATAAGAATCACTTTATTATTGCTAGATTGATCTAAAATGAGGATAAAAATTTACAGACCGTAGATGTTCCAAGGACTATAGGTGGCTCGTGTGTCTTGATGCTGTCAAATGGCCTGGAATATCGAACTAGAAATGTAGCTGTTGTGTTAGTCAGGAGCTTCCAGCCCCAGACCCGCTTTCAGGATCCTGCCGCAAGCCCCCTTCCAGATGCATCTGTCAAACTGGCGAATGGAGAAGGTACAAAGTTTACTGAAGAATTAAGGGCTTAAGCCTGTTCTTTAGATCCACCTGATCTGCCCTTAAAAATTTCAGTAAATAGCTGTGTGTGAGCAGGGCTTGGACAAGCTAAAGTATTTGCGGAGCTAAGGATGTGCTCCACAAAACAGAGGCGTGACCGTCACATGTGAGGGTGTACCCATGCCAGCCTGAAGGTACCTGATGTAGATCCCAGTAGCAACGAAGATGCTTCATTGCAGGACTCAGCGCAGATGAAGAATCTCAGAAAGGTCCTGGTGTCCTTAGCAGGTTTGCACAGCCGGCGGTGAAGCCTGAACTGCTGGCCCTTCTCTACTACCTGCCTGCGGGCTTACACTTGCAATTTCACCTGCAGCACAGATTTAATGTGTTAAAAATCCCCCAAACTATAGCGATGTTAGGATTGCCCGGTAAAGTAAGGACATGGCATGGCTGCTGCAGCAATATTGTCCTAGCCACACTGTGCATCCCCAAAATTGGCTGTCTGGCTTTCAAGCAAACAGTGTAGCTAACCATCCTTTTACGCCTGACATCAAGTCTATGGGAGGTTTTCTACAATGTTTGCTCAGGTCCTCTAAGACTTAGAGTATGGTGTTAATTTTTAATTTTTGCTTTCAACCGTAACAGTATTGATAAAGAAAGAAACAAGAAGGAAGAGTTGTGTTAGTTAAGACACTAGATCGTGTTAATTTAACAGGCAGAAATGTGTAAGAACAGTCAGTATTCATCCATCTGTCTTCAGCCAGGCAGTGGCATCATAGTAATTGGGGAATCTCTTCAATAACTATTGCACCATTTGTCACCACAGAGTCCCTGTGTGACCCCACAGGATGAATTAGTGATAGAAAATCCTCCTTCCACTTTCAGGTGCCTACATGCAAAATTTAAACCTGCAATGCCTTCCGTAGCTGCAATCTAACCCTTGAGACTTCCAAACCCTTGGGACTTCCTTGGCTGAGGGAGCTGGGCATGTTTAGCTTGGAGAAGAGGAGGCTGAGGGGAGACCTCATTGCCCTCTACAACTACCTGAAAGGAGGCTGTAGAGAGGTGGGTGTTGGCCTCTTCTCCCACGTGAATAATGACAGGACCAGAGGAAATGGTCTGAAGCTGCAGCAGGGGAGGTTTAGATTGGATATTAGGAAGAATTACTTTACTGAAAGAGTGGTCAGGCACTGGAAGAGCCTGCCCAGGGAGGTGGTTGAGTCACCATCCCTAGAGGTGTTTAAGAAACATCTAGATGTGGCACTTCAGGGCATGCTCTAGTGGCAGAGATTGTAGGTTGTTTGGCTGGACTTGATGATCTCAAAGGTCCTTTCCAACCATGAAGATTCTATGATTCTGTGATCCCCCATGTGGCTAAATCCCAATTTCGTGCATGCAGGCTGAGCTTTGCAAGAGCTGATGCTGTGTTTCTTTTGCCCAGCATACACGTGGCATCCATCCTGCATGGGGGCACCCTGAACATATCCGTGAGACCTGGCCTAGCAGGAAAACAAAACAAAACAAAACAAAACAAAACAAAACAAAACATGAAGAGGGATATGCCTGCTGTGTAATCTGAACACATGCCTGAGACACTCAGCAGCAGGCTTCAGTCCCTCTTTTTCATGATTTAGAACAAGGGTTTGAACTTCAGTATCTCACCTCTCAAAAAAGCACCAGGGTGGCTTTTCCTTTTTCTGTTTTTACACTCTCTGAATGATTTTTGGAGCAGGTCTGCCCCAGCAAGTTTGAGAGTTGTTCCCGTATAATTAATGTTTACAGAATCACAGAATCACAGAATGGTAAGGGTTGGAAGGGACCTTCAAAGATCATCTAGTTCAACCCCCCTGCCAGAGCAGGGTCACCTAGGGCAGGTTGCACAGGAACGCGTCCAGGCGGGTTTTGAATATCTCTAGAGTAGGAGATTCCACCACCTCTCTGGGCAGCCTGTTCCAGTGCTCTGGCACTCTCAAAGTTAAGAAGTTCTTCCTCATGTTGAGATGGAACTTCCAGTTTGTGCTCATTGCCCCTTGTCCTGTTGCCAGGCACCACTGAAAAGAGTCTGGCCCCATCCTCTTGACACCCCCCGTTAGATATTTATAAGCTTTGATGAGATCCCCTCTCAGTCCTCTGACCCAGGTCTCTCAGCCTTTCCTTATAAGAGAGGTGCTCCATTCTCTTGATCATCTTTGTAGCCCTCGACTCCCTCCAGTAGTTCCAGGTTCTTCTTGAACTGTGAGGCCCAGAACTGGACGCATTACTCCAGATGTGGCCTCACCAGGGCAGAGTAGAGGGGGAGGACGACCTCCCTCAACCTGCTGGCTGCAGTCTTTTTAATGAACCCCAGAAGACCATTGGCCGCCTTGGCCTCAATGGCACATTGCTGCCTCATGGTCAACTTGTTGTCCACCAGAACTCCCAGGTCTCTCTCTACAGAGCTGCTCACCAGCAGGTCAGCCCCTAACCTGTACCAGTGTATGGTGTTATTCCTCCTTAAGTGCAGGACCCTACACTTGCCCTTGTTGAACTTCACTAAGTTCCTCTCCACACAACTCTCCAGCCTGTCCAGGTCTCGCTGAATGGCAGCACAGCCTTCTGGTGTGCCAGCCACCCCTCACAGTTTTGTGTCATCAGCAAACTTGCTGAGGGGACACTGTCCCCTCATCCAGGTTATTGATGAAGATATTGAACAAGACCAGACCCAGCACTGACCCCTGGGGAACACGCTAGCTACAGGCCTCCAACTAGACTCTGCACTGCTGATCACAACCCTCTGAGCCCTGCCATTCAGCCAGTTCTCAATCCACGTCACTGTCCACTAATCTAACCCCAGGCTTCCTAAGCTTGCCTATGAGGATGTTATGGGAGACAGTGTCAAAAGCCTTGCTGAAGTCAAGGTAGACAACATCCACTGCTCTCCCTTCATCCACCCAGCCAGTCATTCCATCACAGAAGGCTATCAGATTCACGACACATGATTTCCCCTTGGTGAATCCATGTTGACCACCCCCGATAACCTTCTTTTCCTCTACATACTTAGAGATGACTTCCAGGATGAGCTGTTCCATCACCTTTCCGGGGATGGAGGTGAGGCTGGAGTTTCCTGGGTCCTCCTTCTTGCCCTTTTTGAAGTCTGGTGTGACATTTGCTTTCCTCCAGTCCTCAAGCACCTTTCCTGTTCTCCAGGACCTTTCAAAGATGATGGAGAGTGGCTTCGCAATAACATCTGCCAGCTCCCTCAGCACTTGTGGGTGCATCCCATTGGGGCCCATGGATTTGTGGGTGTTGAGTTTGCCTAAATGATCTCTAACCAGATCTTCCTCACCAGGGCAAAGTCATCCTTTCTCCAGACTTTTTCACTAACCTCCATGGTCTGGAGTTCCTGAGGGCTGGCCTTAGCAGAAAAGACTGCAGCAAAGAAGGCATTCAGTAACTCCACTTCTCTGTGTCCTCCATCACCAGGGCACGCACCTCATTCAGCAGCTGGCTCACATTTTCCCTAGTCTTCCTTTTAGTGCTTTATTCAAAGACAACCAGCTATCTCTAAGAAAAAGAAACAAGCTATTAATGGAGAAGCCAGTAACCCAAACACAAATGCTTTCTATACCTTGTATACAAAACAGTGCAGTTTATGGAAAGGTTTTGGTTTAACCAAAACTCCTCAGCAGTGTAAACAAAGCGGCAAAGGGAATCATTCTTAGCATAGCTATGCTAATTGCTGACTTCAGGTGGTTGGCTCAAATGGTGGCTTTCTTCTTCTACTATTTGTTTGACCAATTTACACAGAACTGCAGGATTTTTCTTGTATGTCCACAGCCTCATGCTGGATATGTATGAAATACATAGTTTTGTTTTTTTAATATATATTTTTATTTTTTTAACTAAAAATATTAAATTATTTTCATTAGCTGCTCTGGCATCTTTTAATTGTTAAGGTACTGCTTGCTTTTACGAAAACTCTCCAATTCCAGACTATCTTGCTAGAAGATTGAAAAGGCAAATCATAAAAATTAATAAACTTCTCAGTCAATATTCTATGTATTATAGTGTCAAATGCAAAAACAATTGCAGACAATTTGGGAATTGATTAAACATGTTGCAGCTACCTCAGCCAAATTTCTGACCCAGTATAAACAGACTCTACCAGGTTAGATGTTAAAATAATATTTGTCATGTAATGTTAATGTGGCTTCTGTTCTGCTGGATCTGGGATTCATGATGATTTATCAGCCTGATTAGGATGATCACACCCAGGCCCAGGCTTCCTAAGCAGTCTCAGACCTGTGTCCATCATGCTTGGCCTTTCTGTGCCATCTCAGAAGAGCCACCACTCATTTCACCAGTTCAAGAGAGGCATGGGCTTACTGGAGTGAGTCCAGCAAAGGTCCACAAAGATGATTCAGGGACTGGAGCACCTCGTATATGAGGAGAGGCTGAGAGAGCTGGGACTGTTCAGCCTGAAGAAAAGATTGCTTGGGGGGGGTGGTTTACCCATGCGTATAAATAAATATCTGATGGGAGCGAATGAAGAAGAGGGAGCCAGACTTCTTGGTGGTGCCCAGTGACAAGGTGAGAGGCAGTGGGCACAAGTTAAAAAACCATTAAATTCAATATGAACATATCCACCCACTTTTTTACAGTAAGGATGGTCAAAGTGGAGTCTCCCTCCTTGAAGATATCCAAAAGCCATTTGGGCATAGTCCTGGGCAACTAGCTCTAGGTGATCTTGCTGAGCAGGTCAATTGGAGCAGATGACCTCCAGAGGTCCCTGCCAACCTCAGCCGTTCTGTGATTTGGTCATAATCCCCTTTGTACATGAGACAGCTGAATGGAAATGCGCCAGTACCAAACAGTGCCACTTGCCCATAATAAAAAAATTATGACACAGCCATTCAGCTATGCCAGAGCTAAAGTCAGGCCCCAGAACTTCCTAGGAGTGTATTCTCCAAGGTTGGCATATATGCTTCCTCTTGCCTTGGACGGAGGTCCAGTATTCCAGCAGTACAAACCATCCACACAAGGACTGGGAATGTCCAAATATGTCCAAAATAAATTGGTCCCAGCAACTGCAATATGAATGAGGCCAGGATCTGACACAGGGCTGTCCAAGGCTGAGTTCTGATGAAGGCCTGGAGGAAAGTTTATGGACACTGATGGGTCCTTTGAGACAGAGAAGTATCTTGCTCCTGTTCTGAATGTCACAGTCATACCCTGGGCACGAACATGAATGGGAGGGATTCTGGAGGAATCATCTTCATTCAAAGGTTGTCTGCATTTCTCAGGGGGGAAGCGTAATACAAGAATGACATATGACTAGAGTGAGTGAGTGAGAAAGCCATCAGTGTATGGAGAAGTCTGCTCCAAGTCTTGCCAGCAGAGTTTCATACTGCAACTCTATTGCTTCTATTGCCGCTGCTAAGAAAGACACTTTGCTGCCTTTCCACCTTGTAAATTTGGGATTAGTTCTTCAGAATTTTTGCCTTCTTTCCACATTCGTCTTTAATAATGGCTGATTTTACAGTTGTGAGTTGTGGTTTTCCTTTTGTTTGGCAGCTGCTGGCTGCACTGCTGCTGGCTGGGCAGCAGCTCCTGCCCTGTGGCCCCTCTGCGGACAACGTCTTTTCATAGAATCATGGAAGTGTCTAGGTTGGAAGGGACCTTTCAGATCTTTTGCTTTTCTCCCAGCCTCTTCCAAACAGGGAGTGAGCAGTTTGGGTAAAAAGTAGACTTTCTTGACAAAACTACATGTTGTGATCCTATCGGTCTGGTCTTCTGTGCCCACTGCTTTTTGATCCAGGTAGATCACATCCAGGCACATGGTGGCAATCCTGAAAATTCAAATGCAAGCACATGCACGGCAAACATTTCTTGTTACAAAAGGAAGAGCATGGAAAAACTTATCCTGCTAGACTGGTTTTATGGGCTGTTTCCTGATTTTCTTTTCCACCCCTTCCCTGAAGATGATCATAGGGATGATATGGGCGATATCCTGCCCATCTGCCGTAGGGATGGTAAAGATCACCTCCTCCCTGCCGTGCCTTCCCCTTCTAATTACTTAGGGTACATTCAGAGATGTAGGTTTTGGTATCATCAAGCAAATGAGGGAAAATAGACAGTTATAGAATCATAGAATCATGAAATCATAGCATGGTTTGGGTTGGAAGGGACCTTAAAGATCATCTAGTTCCAACCTCCCTGCCATGGGCAGGGACAGTTGTGTAGTACGAGTGTCCTGGCACTGGCTGTGTCTTTAACAAAAAAGTCACCACAGCCATGTTTTGTGAGGAGTCCGTTCCCAGAGATTTTCTCAGAAAGTGTCTGATCAATCACACTGATGGGGGTAGGCTGAAAATATTGATACACTTTTCGTGCTTGTTTTGCATTTAATGTTTGCGGCTGCTTCTGTCTTGGCCTTCCACATTTGCTGGTTTGAGGTAGAAGCAAAGCTCTGTTCCTCCAAGACTTTGGAAATCAAGCTGACTGAGTTTGAGGCCTCCAGGGTGAGGAGCAAGCTAAGAGAGGGTTTTTTATTATTGTTATTTCCGTTTTGGATTTATTTCCGATTCAGGTGAAATTTAGTTGCAGACATTCAAATCTGTTCCACTTGATTGATCCGTAAAGTTCTTCAGGGATTTAGCCCCGAGTTTCTACCCCATATATCTCTCTCTATGGTATAAGATAAAAGGTATCTTATCTTTTCCTAATATTTTAAAAAAAATCTTAAGTTTTGAAGGTGACACTTTGCTAAGGAGACAGCAATAGCACAAGATGAATTCATTTTTAAAAATTCCTTGTCTGAAATGTTCCCAGCCACATCCCTCTGCGTCCCTCATACTGGGCAGATAAAATGTGGATTTTGATACCGCAACAATTGCTTACTGTGCAAGATGCTGTTCCCCAGCAGCACTAAACAGTGGGGAGTGGACTCGGGCCCAGTGTTATTATTAGTTGTATTCACCAAGCCAGCTGTCAGTCACAAAATATTCGGCTGCCAGCTGTGGGCCAAACCAGGACTGGGGTGAAGGAAGGTTTGGGAGTGTCATGAGGGCATTGCAGATGATCGGTAGCTGTTTTTAGGCTGAGCCACGTGATTTGTAATATTCACTTTGTTAATTGTCATGCTGGCTAAACCCCCAAACTTTGTATTTTCCCTAAGGAGAGAATAAAGAAAATCATCACTGAGGTCCAACCAGTCCAAAAATATCCAGTGAAGTGATGATAAAAACTTCAGTGTTGAGTTCAGGGAAAGCAAAGTGAAATATCTGCATTTGGCACGGCCTCGCTTATTCTCCTGCTTTAAAGGGCTCAGTGGAGAAAGAAAAAAAAGAGTCCAAAAGAAAGTAGAAATTAAAGGCAGACAACATCTTTGAGATTATCATACGTATTATTCTGCCAGTGCAGGACTGAATCCTTTAATACTTATTTAAGCCTTTCAGTTCCTAAGGAGCATGATTTACGGGCCTTCTGCTGATCAACAGAAGATAGTCATGGTTAAAGACTACAGCTACTTACGTACTGTGGTTCATGCTTCTGGCCCCAGCAGTGCCCTTCTTAGCCCCTGGGGTATTGTTGAAATGTCAGACATCACAGTTTCTCTGACCTATTTTCTAATTTAATTTTACTCTGAACAATGAGGACCTTAAATTTGCACTTTTTTTTGCCCTTATGGTTTGGCTCTATCTTATTATAGGGACAGAAATGAGTCAAATTTTGGTTCCAGAAGAGAGGTATGATACACCTTTACAAAACTTGCCATGAAGCAAAAGCTGGCATTCGGCTCCCATCGTGATTAGCAGGGTATGGAGCCCAAACGAAACAGGATTCTCCTGTGGTTTAGGCACTTTTTAGAATTAAAAGCTGTATTTTGTGGCTCTCAAGTTCTGAAAATATGTCCTCGGGTACATCAGTGTAATTCCTCTGACAAAACTGGATGTAAGCTCTTTTTCTTGCCCTTTCACTGAAAAATCTTCATTTCTGTGCTGAGATATTTGTCACGACAATGTGTCAAGGGCTGCCATCCTGAGCGCAGTGAGAGCATACACCCGTCTCCCATTAGTGCCACTTTCTGTTGCTCCTTCGGGGTAGGATCACTGACTGATGCAGGCTTTCTTCTGGGCTGGGCTAGAGGAGGTGACAGTGTTTCAGAGAGAAAGCTCATGAGTTCTTTTTTATTTTGCTTTCCTGAGCTTTGTTTGTTAGATATATAAGACAAGGGGTAATCAACGACATGACAGTGGAGAAGTACAATGTTCTGCAGATTATAAAAGTGTCTTGAACATATGCTTTTGTATTAATGGAGGCAATTTTACTTCTGCAACTCACTGCAGATTAACTACACAAATTGTTAGGATTTTATCAAGGGATGCTTAACTGTCCAAAACTCTTTTTAAACTCCCTTTCTTACTATCATTTGGCAGAGATACTTCTTGTATATTCCAACAAATATTGCAATCACTTTATTGCTAAATAGATATACTGGAGAAAGCATGTGCTTAACATCACAATATTTAATACTTAGCCTTTATTAACATTAAGTAGTAAAGGTCTCTACATTGTACTTAGAAGACATCTCCAAAGCCAGTTACTAAATTAGAAGGTTATTCAGACAAAATGTGGAATACAAAATAGGTCTATGCTGAACAATGCTTCAGTTACAAGAAAATAATCTGAAAATTCTGACATTTCAATTAAAAAGTTTCCATCGTATTACTTTCCTCTTAACAAAGGCTCATTTTGAGAGCCTCTTTTGATTATCAGTGCTCGTGGTGGTAACAGTTCTGCATTTACAGGTATCCAATCTTCTTTGCTCCTCTTTCCTTCTGTAATCAACAGAAACAGTGGGAAAACAAGGTAGAGGTCTTGAAGAGATAGGGATAATCTCAAGGATGTCATTTTTAAAAAAATATCTTAAATATTTTTTCTATCTATCTGATGTATAGATGACAAAGAAACAGAGGAGGTGCAAAGTAGAAATAAAAACTAAAAATACATTTAAAACAATATACCAGCAATATATAGATATAATTCAATATATATATATACACAAACAAACATATAAATATATATACTCAGATATAAAAGGGAGCTTATAAGAAAATGGGGTGCACAGAGAAAAGCCAAGGGGCAATGGTCACAGCTTGCAACAAGAAAAGTTCTCTCTGGATATACGGAAAAAATTTTCCCCATGTGAGGGTGGACAAGCAGTGGAAGAGGTCACCCAGAGAGGCGGTGGAATATTCCATCTTGAACATTTTGAAAACTCAGCCGGACAAGGTCCTCAGCAACCCGACCTAACTCTGAAGTTAGCTCTGCTTCAATCAAGAGGTTAGACAGACGGTCGTCCAGGGTCCCTTCCGAACTCACTCTGTGATCTTGTGTGGGTGGGTCTGTATGTGTATGAGAGATAAAGCAGTGATTGCCTAAAGCTTAGGGCAGAAGATGCAAAATCTATGTAAAAGTATGTAAAAAACTACGCAAAGACCAGTTAACATTTCATCTTTGCATTCCACAGGTCCTTGTGAAGCCATTTTTCTGAAGCCATATTAGAGGAAATTTAAACTCATATGTACATGTTGCAAATTTCTACTCTATAGTTACAGCACAATGAAAAGTGTTCCAAAACGGGAAGCCTGAACTGGCTTGGTATACATTAATTTTTTAGCAATTTTCTGATCTATATGCGGGCAAACTGAAATCACCATTCTCCAAAAGAAATGGAATATCTGCAGCTGCCAAGCTGGAATTTGAACTCTCACCTTCAGAATGCGATATCCACACGCGAGCGCACTGGCTCTTGCACACTCCAAGAGAAGTATGGTGTCCACAGCTGGCAGGCAGGAACTGGTTGTCTTGTGCCAGTCCGAACTGGGAGAGGAGGATACACATAATTTAGAACATATTTTTCTTATTACTTTTTCTATGGTGTTTTTTTGTTGGTTTTTTTTTTTTTTTTCAGAATGAACTGGAAATTAAACTCAAGAGAGCTACAAAAGTTATTTTAGAGATGTTACCTCTTCTTTCCACTTGCTTCTCTGAGCACTTAATGAAAACATACAGCTTTAATGAATTTGTTCTTCTTCAGGCAAAACGCTCATGGATACTGCTGGAAGTGCTGCATGAGCAAAGCCTGCACAAGCAGGTCAAAAACTGAGGAGTCTGATCGTGTTTCAGAGAGGGACGAGAGTCAGAAGAAAGACAATCTTTCATCCCCTGCTCAATACGTAAAAGAATTTAGTTGGATTTGCATCTAATCACAGTCTCTAATATCTATAGTCTTCCTCCATAAGGCATTGAATATTTTTGCTGAGACAAGACATTTTTTTAAAATGAGCCTAGTTTTGCCACAGAGAATACTGAAATCTCTGTAGCCTGACAGAAGAATTTAGGATAGTTTTGCTTCACTGGCTTTGCACAGATAATAATTTTTAAGGACCGTTAAAATTAAAAATAGAATCATCGCTTCAATCATTTCATTGCTTCAATGAATGACAACTTTATGAGAGGGATTTTTTGTGCACTGTGGATGTTGTAGAGATACGAGGTGGCCAGGGAGGGTTTGAAGAAAAGCTATGTGGATATCTAAAAGGCACACGGGGCAGTCTTCTCACCCTGTTTTGGGAGCTCATGGTTTTTAGAGGGTTGCCAAACCATCCAGGTTGGCAGAGACCTTGGGAGGTCCCTAGTACAACCTCCTGCTAAAAGCAGGATCAGCAGATTTCAGACTTGGTTGCTTAAGGCCTTGTCCGAGGAAGGTGAGTCTTTGCTTCTCTGGGCAAACCTCTTCCAGTTCTTATTCATCCTCACAGGGAAATTTGTTTTCCTTATACCCAGTGCAAACCTCTCCCATTTCAGCACATGACCACTGTCTCCCATTCTTCTGCCTGTCACCTCTGTAAGGATCCTGGCTCCACCTGCTCAGTAACCTCCACGTAGGAATGGGAAGGAGCCGTTAGGTCTCCCCCAAACCACCTCTTCAGGACAAACAAGCCCAGCTCCCTCAGCCTCTCCTCACAGGGCTAGTGCTCCAGACCCCGGACGCATTGGTGGCCCTCCAGTGGGGGCCAGTGCTCTGATTTTGGGAGGCCCAAAACTGGGCACAATATTCCATTATTGTTATTTAATATTTTTGACCACATTTTGAAGAATTAATGAATTAAGCATATTTTAAGAATTTAAAGGAGGTGAAGATTGACTTGGAAATAGAGAGTTGGAAGCTGGGTTGTGTATAAATTTATGTCTTTTTCAAGTTTAGATGTGAAGCTCATCAGGATCACTCATTTCTTTCACTGAAAATAAAGATACTTCTCCTGTACTCCAGTGTAAAGCTCTGCAGACTTACATATTGCTGAGGCTCTGGTCTCAGGAAAGATCGTGACTTCAGTGTAGAGGAGATGAGTCACCCAGCTATAGGAATATGGAGACATTTCTTTTAAAATAAACTTTGGCATTGTTCATTTTAAGATCTCTCTCTGCTAAGTGATGAAGTTAGGATACTTACAGATCACATCCTATGGAGCCCAATAAAGAATGGAAAGGTTCAATTACTTTATATTGCAAAAGCAGCAGCGCTTTGGCTTTAATACAGCTGAAGTGTAGACGGCAAGATCTTTTATAGTCAGTGAAACCTCTGTGGAGCACAACACATAAAACCGAACTTTCAATGAACAGAACTCCAGTTCTATAAAATAGTATGATTTCTGCACAGTGTGTAATGAATCATTTCAGCACTGTTCACATGCACTAATTTGGCTGCTGAGACTTTTGAATAACTTATCTAAAATACGCCCCTTCCTAGCTATCCCCACAGCTAAAGCTGTTGCCCAGACTCTCATCATCTGGTATTTCAATCATTGCCACATCACCTTCTTGGGCCTCGATTAATGCATTCTTTCTACGAGCATGTTCATCGAACACATGATAGCTCTGACAATTTTCCCAGTTCCTCACTTTGACCAAGTCCCCCCTAGAATGGCGTGCAGTGTCCATTAGTGCCCCAGTGCTGCACGATGGCACACACACACAGTGCCATGTCTAGTGAATTCCCCTCCGGTGATTTCAGTGGGACTACAGACACAAAGGTCTACCACATCCTACAGAACCCATCCCAGTACTTTTCCTTCCTCTGCTCTGTCACCTCTCAAGCCCCCTGACTTTTCCCTCTGACTGTAAACATGGTCTGGGTTCTGCAGTTTCTGATGCTGCACCACTGGCATCATTCTTCCCAAAATCTTTAATGATTTCTTCTTAATCGTATCTCAAAATTACCCTCATTCTTCTTGATTTATTGTCCATCATAAACTGCTAGCCATGTGCTTGAATTCTTATCCTCCAGTAGCTCCATGGTTCTTCTTGTTCTCCTCAGCCTTTGTTTCCTGTTATCATTCCTTCAGAAGCTCACCCGAAGGGGATATTCTGGTGATCCTCATCCACTTTCCAGCTGCCTGACAGGGGCTGACTAGTCCCTTCAACGTATCTCTTCTTTCTTCCTTCTACCCTCTACCTCTGGGTAGTCTTCTCTGAAAACACAAATTCAGATATCACTTCTCTAGGGGCAACTAGTCATCACCTGAGACTTACCTACAAATTTGACAACCAAACTACATCTAGAAAGAAGATTCTTTCCATGTAGCATATTTTAAAACAGGAATTTTCCATCCATCGTAGTGTCAAAACTATCATGCAGATTCTTATTGACAAATATCTTGCTTTTTGCAACATTGTATTCTGTGAATTTAAATCTAATTTAGCCTGCTGTCTATCTAGCAGTGTGTTCTTGGCTGTTAACTTTGATTGTAACGCTCTTTTCTTTCATATTTCCACTGATCCTTCCTCATAATAGGAAGCACAAGCTGCTTGTCTTCTCTCTGAAAGCACTTCTTGCCTATCACCCCTCATGGAATACTGAGAGTTTACCTGCAATTGCCATTTGATCCAGGATGCAGGTCTTCATCACTCAAATTCTGGATCTTTCATATAAGTGCTTTCATACTGTCTCCTTAACAGCCCATCATGCTTAGAAAGAGCTCTTGATAAATACTTTTAAAAAACATGATTTAATCATATTCTTTTAAAGTTGTCATAGCTGTGTTTCCTACCAAAGTCTTGAAAACACCACTCCAGTCCAGTCTCCTGCCTGTTACAGACCAACAGCGTCTCACTCTCTGCAGATGTTCCCCATCAGCTGTCTCGGTGTAAATCACATCAGGCAGTGGCCAGGAAGTAGCCATGTCCTGCGCTTACATGGCATGATAGTATGCTAGCCCATGGCTAGTGCTGCCAGGCATTACGTGGGCCGTCCGCGGGGGTTCTAGCCTGCCTGGCTCAAACTGGGTGTTGAAATCCCAGCCAGTTCCTGAAGCCTGCAGGCTTCCTCCGCAGAGCTGGCTCCTGCCTGGGCTACTGCCTCCCCCATTGCGTACAGGAAAAACTCAGTGCTGAGGCTTATTCCTGCTCTCAAAGGCTAGGAATTTCACTTGCAGATACTTTCCTCATGTTTATTTTCCAGGTCTGGGAGACCTTCAAAGGAGCCTGGGCTGCAGAAGGGTGACAGGTTCTCCTTCCTTAAGAAATGGGGAAATGCCAGAGACCTCTTTCCCCTGAAACCCAGTACTGCACTGCACGTCGCCTTCAGTGTCAGAAGGCACCTTTCTGAAAGTCCATGTATACTTTTATATAATTCAGACACATCCAGAAATGGAGTTGTATTAGTAGGGAGGTCCTGATACCACCGTTTACAGAAAGGACTCCGAGACTCATCTCTGGGTAACTGTTGAAGACTCAGCCCCATGACTACGGGTTTGTACACCTGAAAACAGTAAAGGAGATCAGTTCCTGGAGTCCTCACAAATGTAGTTAACACTTCTGTTTGATTTCCCCTTCCTCTCGCAGTCTGATATCTCTGCCCCTTGCACTGCAGCGTGGGAGGATCTGTAGGGCGGTGGCACGCTTTTTATTTGTGCATCAGAAAATTGCACCCATGTACGCTAAAGATGCTGCTCCTGCAAAAAGTCTCAGTCTCAGCTGTCTGTGGCACACAACCTGTCACATGAAGTTAGACTGGATATGGGAACTACACGTCTTGGAGAACTCAGGTTGCCTGTAGTCATCCTCCACTAAAATAAAATATGGCCTCTGTTGCAACAACTTATTTCTCTCTCTCTCTCTCCCCCCTTTGGAAAGTTTCATTGTGTAAGTAGATTGGGGAAAATAAAGACCACAAAGCACATATATACATGCCTTATTTTTTGCGCTCTTTCCCATAGCATCCACTCCAAATCCACTTGGAGACCACTGACACTGGAGCTGGAATGACCTTGACTGCCCTAGTACTTAGGTCTGTGTTAATTAGTTGGTGGGTCCCAGCTCTGTAATTCCTGGATTATGACAACACTGAAAGGTATGAGGTGCCCTGCGTAGCACAGTGGGATCTCATACACCGTAACCGCATAATGACAGTTATGATAAATAAAGATTTGACATCAGGAGATATTTTTATGTATTGTTATTTGACTTTAAAAACTCTTTGCATTTCATACTAGTGGTTAAACTAGTATACTACTACTACTGTACTACTACTGTACAGTAGGTAAGTGTAAAGAAGGGCAGCCCAGAGGTTACAGCATTGTCCAACAACTTGGAAAACTCAGGACCAAGTTTTGACAGTTGCATACATCCCTTTGGATTTCAGGCTCATTTTGTATTCAGCCTCTTTGTGACTCATTCTGCTGTCTGCAAACTGAGGATACTGATGCTTCTCTGCTTCAGAGGAATATTATACCGATAAATACAGTCAGAAGTTCTGAGGTCTCAGGATGGTAAACACCATACAGCCAGACTTCATTTATCTGCGGTCAGATTGTCCGGGCCGTGGATGAAAAGCCAGCTTGGGTCTAACACGATTTATTAGCTCAGGCAGAGCGCCACGTGAATGCAGTTACACTCTTCCTAGAGCCAGCTCCGCTCTGGATAGAGCACATCTGCTTTTGTGAGAACCTAGCTGGCTCCATCCCGAGGCAGCTCAGGTATTTCAGCACCGCATTCCCACAAGTAGAAGTGTTGAGGGGTGGAAAGGAGCAGAAACACCCAGCACAGAGCCGGCCTGGATCCAGCTGGGTTTACGAGTCCTGGCTTTGTGCCATCGGTGCCAGACCCACGCTGCCTCCCCAGCCTTCGCACCTGCTCCGTGGCACCCCAGGTCCTATGGGGCTCATTTGGTCAGGCACAGCAGGTCCAGCACCGCGACCAAGGAGCCACAGTCCATCGGTACCTGCAGCGCTGGGGAACAGGCTGTGAGCGAGGAGCAGAGAAATGTCTCTGTGGGGTCAGTGTAGTTGATGCTATGAGGAATTAACAGACCCTCCTGCATCAGAGCTAAATTAATCTCGAACCTCTTGGGCGCTCCCTTGTTTCATCCTCTCTTATTCATGCTATTTGGGTTCCCGCTTTACCAGCTCTACAATTCCTCTGCCAAGTGGCTAGAAACAGCTAAAAACCACTTGCTAAAGTTGTACTTTAGGATTTCAAGAGCCATCTTCCCAGCACAATGAAAGTGGGACACCAAAGAAGAGGCTCTGGAAGGTGCGAGACAAGATTTTAGGAAGCCAGAAGAAAAGGACAGGAAAATAAAGGTCTTAAAACCAGGGGTGAAAGAAAGAAAGAGAGCTAAGTACCAAACACTGCAGGAAGGAAAAAAAAAAACCACCATCAAAAAAAAGAGGGAGAGAAGCGAGCAGGACAAGGCTCCCCGAGGCTCTGAGCAGCGCAGGGAGAGGACGCGGAGGGTTTTCGGGGAGCGGAGCAGCCCGCCGGGGAAGAGCCTGCCGGGGCGGGGGTCTCGGTGCTCGGGGCGGGCGCTGGGGCCCGGAGGGGCGGGGGCGGGGGCGCGGCGCCGGGCGGCGCTGGGGCCGGGCGGCGGGATGGCGGGTCCCGCAGCACCACCTCCGCCCCGCATCCCCGCCGAGCCCGCACGGCCCCGCCGCTGCCCCCGGCCGGCGGCCCCCGCCCCGCCTCATAAAAGGAGCGGGCGGCGGGCGAAGCTGGGGGGGGGAGCCCGGCGCGGACGCATGTGGCCGGGAGCCCCGGCCCGCTCCTGCCCGCGGGGGGCTGTCCCCCGCACCCGGCGGCGGGGCGGGATGGCGGCGGGGCCGCGCCGCGGAAGGTAGGATGGGGTCGGGGCGGAGGGGGCGGCTTGGCCCCGCCGTGGCCGCGACCTGAGCGGCGGTGGGCGGGGTGCGCCCCTGCGCCGGGATAAATAGCGCTTTCCCCCGCCTGACAGCCCGTCCCCGGGGCGCAGGGGGGTGCCGAGCGGCAGCGCCCGCCCGCGGCTGGCGGGGAAAAGTTGGGGCTCTCGGTGACTGCGCTCTGTGGTCCCGCTCCTGCCCCGACCTGGGGTTTTTGGTTTAGTTATTTTTTCCCCCTTTTTTTTTTGTTTTTGTTTTTCGGGGAGAGACGGAGAAGGGGGAGGACCGGGAAAGCCACGAGCCAAGCTTTTCCCCTCTCTCTCTCTCTTTCTCTCTCTCTCTCTCCCTGCAGCGCGGGGGAGATGCTGGAAGCGGCTGTGAGTTTGCAGCGCCCGAGAAGGGGAGCAAGAGGCGTGTGAGCTCCTGCCGGGTCCCTGCGGCGCGCCGCCGGCCCCTCCTCGCCCGGGGCCGCTCGCAGCCCCGCCGGCCGCCCCTCGCTGCCGCTGGAGGCGGCTGCCCAGCCCAGCGGCCCAGGATGCGGTTTCGCCTCTTCTCCTTTGCCTTGATCATCCTGAACTGTATGGATTACGGCCACTGCCAAGCCGGCCGCTGGAGACGCAGCAAGAGAGGTGAGTAGCGCCGCTCGCCCGGGACGCTCGCCCGAGGCGGCGGGCGGGAGTGCTTGCGGGGCAGGAGGCGGGCGACCGGAGCGCTGCGTGCCCGTCCCCTCCCCGCCGAGGAAGGGGAGCTCGCCGGCAGGTGAGTCGCCCACCCGGCTGCCCGGTCGCCACGTGGGGCGGCGAGCAGGACGGGGGGGCGCGGGGCCGGGCCGGCGTGGCGACCCCGCCGCGGGGCTGCTCGCCGCCCTCCTGCCGGGGAGGCCGGGCCGGGAGCGGGAGGAGCGGCGTGGACGGGAGCTCCGGTGAGAAAGGACCGGCCGGAGCGGCGCGGCCGCTCCGCCACCCGCCTTGGGGCTGGCGAGGACGGGGATGCGGAGCGGTAGGTGCCACCCCCCGAGGTCCCCAGCCCCCGCTGCGGCGGTGCCCACCTCCCCAGCGGGGCCGGGGTCTCGCAGGGCGCTGCCCGCCGCGGGAAGGGCGCTGCCGGCAGCCGCCGCCGGCCCCGGCCGCAGCCAGCGGTGGAAGTCGCCGGTTTCGTCCTCGTCCAACAGCAGCCGGAGGGTCGCCCTCAGCCCCTGCTGTTGAGGCTGGCGAGGCCGTGGGTGGGCTTTGAGGCTGCCTTCCGTGGACGGACCCTTGGAGTGACCGCGGCGTTTCCGCGGCTTCCCCCGGCCGGCCCGCGGGAGAACGGCGGCGGCGGAGCCAACCGCGCCTTTCCCAGCGCCTGAACCCGGGGGTTTCTCTGCCGCCAGCTCTTGCTCGAAAGGCGCAGAGCCCTTTGAAGGGGGGAAAAAAAACAGAGAGAAACGGTGCGATAGGGTCTGTTTTCCTGAGATGCTGGTGCCGGGATTGCCAGGGTTAGGAGTCGGGGCGGTGAAATGTGCCAGTACAGCACCCATGTGGACGAAAAGCTTTACTGCAGCTCTGCCCCAGCTGTCAGGGCTGTCTGTGGCGTTTCTCTTTTTTTTTTTTTTTCCTTTTTTCCTTTTTTTTTTTTTTTGCGGGGGGGGGATACACCTTCAGCATAAAATGTTTTTATTATCCACCTATTCTGAATTATTTTTCTATCCCTTTTCCTATTATTTTCTCGGTCGTGTCTCCCCCCCCCCCCACTTATAAAGTTAGCTGAAAATCAGGTGGCTCAGCCGCTGAGAAATTTGTATTTTTGAAAGAATTGCACTTTCAGCACAATTACTTGGAAGGGATGGGAGCTGACATCTCCAGTGTTAAGCCGGTACGAACAGTAATAAAAGCGTGAAAGGAAAATAGTTTGCGCTTTCATGCGTATGTCACCTTCAGTGTAGGTACAAATAAAATTGTAAAGCGGTTTAGTTTTGATGGTTTTTCAACAGATGGTTTCCAGAATTTAATTTTTGTGTGTGTGGCTAAACCGATAGCAGTCCTTTAAAGTGACCAGACTATCTGTGCTAACAAAGGGTATACTGTGTCTTTAATTAAATGTGGAACTACTTAGAGTGCTGGCTAGACAGCGGAGGGTGATAGTGGTATTTCTGCTTTACAACAGAGCTTAAGGATTGCATTGTGGGAGTACCGAAATGAATAGACATCTAACTCGAGTTGTGTGAATTGTCCTCCTACAAAAACTTAAGCTGGTTTTAATTGATCTCATGTTCGCTGATTGATCTTAGACCAATTGTTGTGCTTGTCGAACAGTTGGCTTTTCCAAAGGAGATTGATTTAAATTAGTTTTTAGTTTAGTTATTGGATAAATACCGTCAGTATTGACAGTTGACTTACTGGCACTGTTTTGTGCTATCACCTAAGGGTTTTGTTTTGCGCTTTGAAGAATGCAGTCTTTTTCAGTTAATAAGGCTCAAGAAGTGAGCATAGCCAGTTCTAAGCACTGAAAGCAAAATCTAAGAATGTATTCAAATTATAATAGACATTTGCCATGACACATGCAGTCTGAAGTAATGCTTTCGTACAGGACCCAAAATTCCAATAATTTCACAATTTTTCCATATCCCATCTGCAAATAATCAGGCATTCACTGTGGGGTACTGGCAGTTAAAATTTCTCTGGCATTCTGTTTTGTCTGTTACATGATCTCAGATGCTCCATAATATCATTTTCTTAATGAAATAAAAGTTTTGGCATGGATTAAGTCTCCTGTGCGGTAGAAATCAATTGCATTCAGTCTGGAATTATGGGCAAATATCATGTGTAGCTGATTTTTTTCTTTTAAAGCAGCTAAATGTACAGTAAACTTTAAGTCTATATGCCTGTATTGGCATCTGCGTGGATTTGCAGCTGATGGAGAATACTCTAGTAAACAAGAGTTTAGAAAATTTGTGGGGGATGGTTCCTGTTCAAGGAGTGTCATAAAGGCGAAGATGCATACTCCCCTCCTGGATGTTCGCACTCCGTATTAGATGTACGTACAGAAAGGGGTAATATCTGTGGCAATGAGTGAATAGTTAGCAACAGTGGTGATGGCAAAATATCCTCAGGTGGAGATAGGAGGAGTGCCCGGGGAAGGAAATTTCCCCAAGTGTTTCTCAGATCTCAGTATAGCTCCGTGGGTGGTGTTTATAGGAGTATATGTATATGTGGAGGAACACAGTAGCTGGAATCAAAATTATGTCAATTAAATCTCTATCATCTTAATGTAAGATGGCAATCGCGATGACAAGCCAGTTATTAATATAGGAAGCTGTTACATGGATTTTCAACTAGAAGAAAAACCTGTTCAGATATGGGGGAGTATAATTTAGCTAACGAGACACTTACCTGAGACAGAGATAATCTTGGAACCCGTCTCAGTTGGATTGTGTGGTCAGACTTTGGGGAAGATTGATGATTTGAGCACTAGGGAAAAGGAACCAGTGTTAGAAATATTCGATTGAAGTAAATACCACATCTGCTTTTACAGAGACTTCACTAACTGCAAAAGAGTAATTTACTATCTGAAAAAAAAACCCAAACCCAAAAAAGCCCCAACCAAACCACAAAGAATATCTTTTAATTGTCCAACATTATCCAAGTAATTTACCTATTCTATCTTCCTCTCTTTGAACTGGAAACATGTTTTACATTTGGAGGACATTTAACTTTTTGTCTATGGGTTAGGTCTTAAAATCTTATAAGGAAGCTGTACTTTGAGATATGTGTTTTCCTCAGGTGTTACGTTAAATGCTTGTAACAGAATTGGTAGAAGAACCAAGACATGTTAACGCTTTTGGGAGTAATTTCCTTGGTACTTGTGATCAGTAGTAAAGCTTTGGAGGGTAGCTTCTGTTCCTCAGCCCCTTACTACTTAGGATAGTTAGTAATTAAACATTCTTTGTATACATATCATTACTACAGCAGTAAGACTATCCTAATAGTATAAACGATTGAAAAGTCAAAACTTTTAAACTTTCAGCAACTTACCCTCTATTGTCTGGTAAGTCTGAGGAAGTTTCTTAAACTGAAATGTCAGCAGAAGTCAAAACTTCGGTGTGAATGGCTGAATACTGAAGCAGCTAACGATGCAGTGTTACCGAGGGTGACCAATGCTCCATTGCACTGGGAAGATTTGCAGAAGAGATGCTCAAAATGCCAAGAGCGCGATTCACCGTGAAAACAGACACCCAAGTTTAGATGCTTGGTTCAGTTTCCCGAAGTAGGTTTCTAATGCTGCTTGTGATATTTAAAAGGTTATTCCTTCGGGCCTGGCACGTACACGACCTTCTTGAGCAACCAGAGGCCAGGCAGGATGCTCTGGAGCGAGTCAGATGCATCTGACACCCTTCAGGTATCTCAAGGCCCATTATGGCGGAAACTGAAAATGGGGAGCAGTGCTGGGTGTTGCTGTAGGTATGCTTTCCCTTGCCTGTATCCATCCCTTTAGCTTCCATTACAGGTCTTTTGGGGTGAGGATACTGGGTTAGATGGGTGCACCTGGTCAGACCTTGAAGTCTATGCTTATATGCTTTTGTATTAAAACCTGCGGGAAGACTTACATTGTGATGAAGAACTTACATTTTTCTGCTTGATAAATATGACTTAATTTTTTGTTTTTCCTATTTTGGGGAAGCGGGGGATATATATTTTCCAGGGCTTGGCTGAAATCTGTTACTAGTGCAACTCAAAATGCATGAAAAATACCAAAAGTGAGTTTGTATACTAATACAGGGAAGCTAAGATGGTAACGGAAGAATGCAGTTTCTCACTTAAACATGTCATTTAAAATATACAGGCCAGCATAATTACTGTGATAAAGTACGTTAGCATGGTGTTGTTTACATAATCTGCTTTTAATGAAAAATATGACATTACTTAAAAGCTAGAAAGTGGAAGAGGTGTTGACTACCAAAATTCAAGGCATAAAGAAATAAACAATGGTCTTTCTGTAAGCTGTTTCTTTGTTGGTTTTTTTTTCCTTTCTCTTGCTATTTCTGCCAAGAGCCTGACTATCCCATGGAGGGCTGCATTTCATTTCTGATTATCTAGTTATTTTTTAATACCCCAAAACCTTAGCTAACCATAGTTGAGAGGGGACTGTCTAGTCAAACCTGCAGACCATCACCGGCTGCAAACTTTTCCCAGTATGCTACACATCACTCAGAAGCTTATAGCTGACCATAACGTCCTTTTCCAAAAGTGTGTCCTTGATTATAAACTCCAAGCGTGGGATTCATGTGGCTACATGTAATTACCTGCAACATGAATGTCTACATTTTCTTTTATAGTTGATGTAGTGCTAGTTGGTACAGTCCATGGAGCTGTCGGTACAATTTAACTCATCTACAACAGGTGCCTGCCTTTGATCAGATAAAGTGTACCCCAAATTCAATAAGTATAAAATAAGATGACTTGATTACCGCAATCTGTAATTGAGGTGTAGTTCAGATGTACACGTCTTCATTGTTAGCCCCTGAAGTAAGCTGAAATCAGCCCCACATGAGAAGGGATCCACCACATCCAATCTTCTCAGCTATATTAAAATTTCATGTTGGTGCGGCTCTTAACTTTAACAGATACGGTCCCTGAACTTTTATTTTCTCTTGTATTAGAGATTTACTTAGTTTCAGGTATTTTTTTAATGCTAAATTAAATTCCTCAGGCATGCCCTCTCTTTTCACCTCAGAGTTTTGTTCAGGCACAGTTGGAGAACCTTCTGTATTTGTCTAGGCTCCAAGTATTTGCTAATCCTTTCTTAGTGAAAAGCATGACTTCATACACGTTGGCTCTTGATAATGCACAAATGTAACAGCTTGATCCTTTCATCATGGCCTGCTTTAGACACCAAAATTAGGTGCTGCCATGGTTTGTATACTCATTGTCTTTGTACTTGTTTAGCAGATGCAGTGCTTTGGAAAGTGTCAGTTGAGTGCTGCAAAGTCACTTTGTGCATGCAGAGTAAATCTGTCACTTTTTGGGACAGTAGTGTTGGGCTTAAAGCCTGTTCCCAAGTAAGTTTTGGTGTAGAGTATTGAACAGACTTGTGATATGACTCTCTGATACTTGGCTTCTGACAAATCCATCTTAGGAAGTAAAAAGTGTCAAATGGATCTTGCTTCTGAGTACCATCAGGCAGATGCAGAGTTTGGGTCGTACAGCTATTTCTCCTGTCTACACGATGGCTTTGTCCAGCCAGCTCCATACATAAAGGCTGTTTATTGACCAGGGTCTACTGTTACCCTTGTTGAACTTTGCAAATCTGTGTGCAGTAAGGTAATGTGTAAGCCTGATTTGAAACCTAGCTGCATCACTTCATTCTCTCTACATCTGGCTGTTCCAGATCTCACAGGGTTTACCATGAGGTGAACCGTCCTGTCCATTTTTATAGAATCATAGAATGGTTTATGTTGGAAGGGGCCTTAAAGATCATCTAGTTCCAACGCCCTGCCGTGGGCAGGGACACCTCCCACTAGACCAGGCTGCTCAAAGCCCCATCCAGCCTGGCCTTGAACACTTCCAGGGATGGGGCATCCACAGCTTCCCTGGGCAACCTGTTCCAGTGCCTCACCACCCTCACAGTAAAGAATTTGTTCCTAATAGCTACTCTAAATCTACCTTCTTTCAGTTTGAAACCGTTACCTCTCATCCTATTGCTCCACTCCCTGACAAAGAGTCCCTCCCCATCGTTCCTGTAGGCCCCCTTCAGGTACTGGAAGGCTGCTAGAAGGTCTCCCCGGAGCCGTCTCTTCAACCCCAACTCTCTCAGCCTGTCTTCGCAGGAGAGGTGCTCCAGCCCTTTGATCATCTGTGAGCCCTCCTCTGGACCTGTTCCAGCAGGTCCATGTCCTTCTTATGTTGGTGTCCCCAGAGCTGGACGCAGTACTCCAAGTGGGGTCTCACCAGAGCGGAGTAGAGGAGCAGAATCACCTCCCTGGAACTGCTGGCCATGCTGCTTTTGATGCAGCCCAGGATGTGGTTGGCTTTCTGGGCTGTGAGTGCACATTGCTGGCTCATACTGAGCTTCTCATCAACCAACACCCCAAAGTCCTTCTCCTCAGGGCTGCTCTCAGTCCATTCTTTGCCCACCCCTAATTAGCAAATACTTTTTCAAAACTCTGAGGAGAAATGAAGTCGAAAGGGATCAGGGTGGTGGTCTCCCCAGTGTATGGCCCAAAAAGGCAGATGATGGTGCAACATAGTGTCAAACATGGGAGAGGTCAGAGTGAAAGAATGAGTCTGACAGACACTCTAATTAATGTCACTTTTCAGTGCAGTTTCTGCAGTGGAGAGGGAAGGCAGGAAGGAGGAATTACAAGAAATTGGTGTTTGTACATAATCCTATTTCAAAATACTTAATTGATGTGAAAGTCGATGTTCTGAGCATGGAATGGAGATGAAAACTGTAACTCATCTAAAATGATGGAGTATCACAATAGTTTCTTATGTAGATCTTCCTCTGAGACTACAGGGATTTGAGACCTTAATCGTGTGCTTTACTTTGGGATTGTTCCATTTTAGCACCTTGATTTTGAAGCTATGCACATCTCTGACCTTTATCTATCAAACTGTGGTCCACGGAGCAGGCGTGAGCATTTTCTGGACGTGTACAGGTCACACTGTCTCATCCTTGTGTTTGTACCTAAATACTCTTGAATGCAACACTCCAATGAACATATATAGCTTTGCTTTAATCTTGCTCTATTTGGGTGCAATTGCTTGTAGCTTAAATGCGAAGTTGTCGCTTCAAATTTCTTTTTACTTGGTAGCACGTGAAAGATTGGTGACTAAGTTTCCTGACCTTTCCTCTTGTTTATGGACTTGAATGTACAAAGCCAAAGGAAAAAAAAGCAAAAGGACATAAAAAAAAGAGTAAAATTGTTGCACGGGGCAGAAAGAGATGATTGTTTTTTTTAAGGGAAAGCAGAGAAGCAACTAGCGTTTTAGGCACCTTGATTATGTGATCAAGGGGAGGTTTTTAAGGTCCCATCTATTAAGATCCAGTGAGCAGTGTGTCCTGGCAAAAAATATTCCTTCTCTTTGTTTCACTGTAATAGGAGAAATATCTTTTGATAGCAGGCACTTTGCAAGTCGTAGCATCCAGTAATTAATCAGTTATGTATTTCTTTTTAAACACCAATTTCAGTAGAGCCAGGTACTTGATGTATCTGTAAGGCTTTGTCCTTTTATGAGGGAATGGAATTTATGCTATCTGCTCTCATTCCTTTTTTTTTTTTCGTTGTTTTTATGGCATGTTTGTATGACTGTAACAAGGAAAGTGTAAGTAATTACAGGTAATATTTAGAAGAGGCATGCAGTTCCGTAATTATGTTTCAAAATAAACACTTTTAATTGAATTATGAATGTTATTTGAAGAGGGTAATAGCAAATCTCATGTAGGATTAACATAGATCCAAAACATTATGAAAATCTTTCTAGTACGATTTTCTGTTTTTAAAAAACAATTTTTGCTCTCTAGGATTTAAAAAATGTAAATCTAAAAATAATCCAGAGCATATGGTTTAGGGATTATGAGTCTCAAATTTACCTCACAGAAAGTTTTGTCTATTTTTTTGGAGAATTGTCAAGGTTTTCTCCATCTTGATGAAAACCAGACCCAAACATAGATGTAGTGAGATGGAGGGAGGGACTTAAAAGATAAATAGTGTTTGTGATGTTGGCTTTTAGGTACTGCCTAAATCGGTGCTTTTTTTTTTTTTTCAGTCACTGGGCAGTTGCATGAACACTAACTGGATCATGTGCAGCAATGAAGACCATGTCTGTGCCTTCTTATATATTGGGAGAAACTTGCACTGCTTTGCACTGCAAAGGGACAACAGTATTTGTGTTAGAGAATTGCAGCGGTGTGACAAAATATAAACTTCCTGATCCAGACACGTTATTTTCTTTTTTGAATTGAAATGCTGGCTGAAATATGTTACACACAAATACATACTCTGCACTAATGTATGGTCTTTTCAGCCGTATGGTTGCCACCTTTGAAATACCAAAAAACCCCCAAACTAGCCACATCAGAGAAATGGCTGTTGTGCATGCACAGATTAATCTGCACATGTAGAGCAGCGCTGACAACACCCAGCGCGTCCATACTAAAACTTGCTGGCCAAGTTGGAAACCACTGAAACAGCAACTATGCTTAGCAAAGATAGGTGTTACTGATTTCCTCTTTTTTCTTTCTTGAATTACTCAAAAAAAAAATTGGTAGATACGATATTGTGTGCCCAGGTGGCCAAGAAGGCCAACAGCATTCTGGCTTGTATCAGGAATAGCGTGGCCAGCAGGAGCAGGGAAGTGATCGTGCCTCTGTATTCGGCACTGGTGAGGCCTCACCTCGAGTGCTGTGTTCAGTTCTGGGCCCCTCTGTACCAGAGGGACATGGAAGTGCTGGAGCGGGTCCAGAGGAGAGCTACCAGGCTGGTGAGGGGTCTGGAGACCAGGTCACATGAGGAGAGGCTGAGGGAGCTGGGCATGTTTAGTTTGGAGAAGAGGAGGCTGAGGGGAGACCTCATTGCCCTCTACAACTACCTGAAAGGAGGTTGGAGAGAGGTGGGTGTTGGCCTCTTCTCCCACGTGAATAATGACAGGACCAGAGGAAATGGTCTGAAGTTGCGGCAGGGGAGGTTTAGATTAGACATTAGTAAGAATGACTTTACTGAAAGAGTGGTCAGGCACTGGAACAGCCTGCCCAGGGAGGTGGTTGAGTCACCGTCCCTAGAGGTATTTAAGAAACGTCTAGATTTGGCACTTCAGGGCATGCTCTAGTGGCAGAGATTGTAGGTTGTTTGGCTGGACTCGATGATCTTAAGGGTCCTTTCCAACCATGAAGATTCTGTGATTCTGTGATATATTTTCATCATAAGCCTACCAATTTACCTAGTGATTCCACTGACAAGTGTGTAGCTACGTCTCTTGAATAGGAACTAAAGTTTCATCATCTTTCACTTTGCCTATATTGAGATGGTACTTAAAGTTCCCAGCTGAGGTGAGGCCCTGTAGCATTGTCCCTGCTTAGACAATAACCTCTGAATTAAGGTCGCCAGAGCAGAATCTGTCCCGGATTTCCCTCCACTAGCAGAAATGTTCTTTGGCCTGTCATTACAGCTAGTTCAGATCTGGTCTAGGTGTCATTTTACACAGTGTATGCTAATAACGTTAAGGAACACGGATTCAGTTTTGACTCAGCAAGAGTAACCGTCACTCAGTGGCAATGCACCCAAGGAGCATTAGGTTGTGTTCACAGCACAGCAACACAGCAGCTACTTGCTTTTAGTTTGATTAAAACTATTGCCAATTATTGCAAGATGCTTAGAAGTAGCCTCTGATGGCTTCACTCTTGCAAGGGACATAAACCCAACGAACATTTTATAGAGGGTTTGTTTATTTATCTGTCCTCAACAAATTACATGTTTTAATACTTTAATCATGAGCATTCCCAGGAGGTGTTTCTACCTCTAAATTTGGTCTCCTGTTCTCTCCAGAATGGTCAATCTTCTCTCCCCTACTTTGCTGAAGAGTCTCTTGTGACAAAAGTTGACTTTCTGAGGGACGTCCAAGGGAAGGCACCTTTCGGAGTAGGGCAGTTGTGTGCCTTTGCTGTTGTGATCTACTCCTGTGACAACAGATGATGACAGGACAGTTCTTCAACGTAGGCTCCTTGCCTGGGACATCAAAAATATATCTGGCCTGTTTGTGTCTTTCTTGGTGATTTTTAAGATGTTCAGCAAAGATTGATTGCACGTGGGCAGATCACCTGTCTCGTGTCTCTGTTGTCTATCTGACATGGTTCAGTGCTGGGAACTCTGCCTTGCTGGTAGGAGGGTACCTTCAGGAAGTCAGAAGGATTGCTTTCACTGTTAGTCTTCCCACAAGTAAAACTTTTGGTTACTACATGTATGCGTCAATGGCAATGGGAATAGAAAATAAATCCCTCTTTTACGTAAATGCTTAGCAGCGTTCCAGCGTGAAATGTTAATATTATGGCAGTGAAGGAGTTAATGATGGAAGCGTCTAATTGAAATGGTTCTTCTAGACAGGTGCTTTGGCTTCCAACTGTATTTCTCACAGCACTACTGCAGCATGCTGGAGTGCAGCAACTTCACTGCTGCTGAGATGACAGCGGGTCATGGGTTCTCTTTTTAGCTAATGAAACTGCGGAATTACAAGTTCTTACCATAACTCTTTTATTCAGTCTCAGATTTTGCAGCACTTCACCTGTTGCCCTTGCCCTTCAAAGGTTTTATCTGGAATTAAGTTTTAGCAAACATTTGTAGCTACAGCTGGGAAGTAAAATGAGAAAAAAACCCAACTTTTTTGTAGTGTTTAAAGTAACTGTTTTTTTCTATAAAGCTTGCTTCCATTCAAGTTTACTGTGTTTTGTCTGGTTTTTTTTAGTATAAGTTGTTGTAGAAACAGAAAACTATGAACTGCTTCAATGCAATATGTGCTGTGAAACTGAGAAGCAAATCTTCTGCAAAATCCCATATTTAGGTGAACAGAACCTGTAGGCCACCTTGTGCTATACGGTGTTTGTCTCTACTGCTGTACAGATGTGTAGTAGTAAAAATAGGTACTTCTGAAGGGTTCAAGTAAACAAAACTGACACGGGGTAGGAAGGGAAGAGGAGGCGCAGAATAACCTTGTGATTAACAGTTTGGGACAAAGCTGGCCATCTGAGCTCCAGTTTTGATTCTTAGACTTGTTCATGTTCTCTGGATTATGTAGCCCCTCTGTGTTAAGGGCACGTGCTAGCACAAAATAAAGTATTTCCTCCGTTTCAGATAGCAGAGTTCAGCCTCATCTGTATCTCTCTCAGCAAGAAAGTCAACAATTTTCCTGTTATCTTCCCATATTTGTGCTGCACATGCTCTATCCATCTCTCTGTCGCATAAGCTCTTCAACCCAATACAGACTCCTATATTGCGTCGAAGGGAATTTAGTTTCACTCAACTTTGGGTACAAGAAGAGGAGGATATTGTCTGTTCTTCCGCTAAAAGTGTCTTGTTATTTGCATCTTGTGCCAGCAGTATTCTGGAAATTACCCCCTATCCAGGGGGACCTCAACAAGCTGGAGAAATCAAAAGGAACCTCATGAAGTTCATGAAGAAGTGCAAAGTCCTGCACCTGGGAAAGAACAACCCCATGCATCAATATATGCTGGGGGCCAACTGGCTGGAAAACAGCTTGGCAGAAAAGGCCCTGGGGGTCCTGGTGGGCGCTATGTTGAACATGAGCCAGCAATGTGCCCTTGCTGCAAAGAAGGCTAATTGTGTTCTGGGCTGCATTAGGAGGAGTGTTGCCAGCAGGCGGTCCTTCCTCTCTAGTCAGCACTAGTGAGGCCACACCTGGAGTACTGTGTCCATCTCTGGGCTCCTCTGTACAAGAGAGACATGGACGTACTGGAGGGAGTTCAATGAAGAAGCACAAAGATGATTAAGGGACTGAAGCACCTCTCCCATGAGGAAAAGCTGAGAGAGCTGGGACTGTTCAGCCCACAGAAGGCTCAAGGTGGATCTCATCAGTATAGCTGAAGGGAGGGTGCAAAGAGGACAGAGCCAGGCTCTTTTCAGTGGTGCCCAGTGTCAGGACAAGAAGCAATGGGCACAAACTGAAACACAGGAGGTTCCCATCAGGAAACACTTTACAGTGAGGGTGACTGAGCACCAGCACAGGTTGCCCAGGAGGTTGTGGAGGCTCCATCCTTGGAGATACTCAAAAGCTTTCTGAATGTGGTCCTGGGCAACTGCATCTAGGTGGCCCTGCTTGAAAAGGGTGATTGGACCAGATGACCTCTAGAGCTCCCTTCCAACCTCAACCATTCTGTGAAAGGTGGTTTGGAAAAGTATCAGGTACCTAGCTTCTGCCTGCTTGGTTTTTAGTAATAGTCAGCTGTGGAGAGGAAACACAGAGTCCATTCCCTTTAGGAGTCCTTGGGTTATGTGATTCATGTGCAGCTGCAATCACTCTAATTTTGTTGTAGTACTGAGATCAACCCAGAGCAGCCTCCTGGTATTTAGCAGTGACACAGGACTTCCCAGCTCTGTCACTTCCTCTCAACAAGTCTAGCAGGACTCTTGAAATAGCACCCGCTCCACCTCTTACTTCCCATCTCCCTCCTATTCACGCTTCCATGCAAAAAAAAGCTGATGATGGGCAGTGGAAATGAAAGGTGAGAGATGAAAGCAAAGGGAATACAAAAACCCCAAATTTTTCTGGGTGATCTGAGCCATTTAAAGTTATCATAAAAATAAGGTTCTATATCATGCTAATTTTGCATCATATGAGTTCTTGCTCCCCCAGTTTTTTTCTTTCAAATATTTAGAAATACCAAAGAATGCATTGTGAATGCAATGATTAAGATACTAGATCTAACTTTGGTCTCACTCATTTTATTGTAAATCTGAGCATAATATCAATATGTCTTGGGTATAGCGTATATTTCTGAAGTGGTGCTTGCTCTGGTATGTTGTTCCCTCATGCAGTATTACTGTCAGATCCTACAGAAAGACTGAAAGTCAGGCGCTTCTCTTTTTTAAGAGCTGAAGTTCACTTTGCTAATGCTGTATTTGAGAACTCTTTTTCATTACTTTTAGTTCTTTCCATCAGACTCCTGGAAAAATTCTTGCTGCTTCCAACTTTTATTTCAGTTATTGTAACATTAGCAGTGGCATCAATATGTAGGGTTTTTTCAGCTTTTGGAAAAGGGTTGAAATGTGACTCTATTAAACCTGAATCTGAAGACAGACTTGGTTTCATATTGTTTTCTCCTAATAGCTTTCCAAGCAGCCGCTAAGTGAAACTACTGCATATTGAGCCCGGTGTAATATGAGGCTCATTGGGTAAAATAACATTAGTCTGTGCTACTTAAACACACTCTGGAAGGCTTAAGGAGGAGAGGAAGGAAAATATTTGAAGAGATCAACTGGATGTGGTCGAATACAAGTAATGTCACCTGAGAAGGATTAGAATTTGCCAAAGCTTGACCTGAACGAAGACCTCCATTTAGGGCTTGTGTTCCTACCAGATCAGCTGCGGTAGTTTTTCCATGCACAGTTTTCTACCAGCAGTCATATAGTGAAAGAGTCCAGTGATTTACTTGGCTTCTGTGTGTCAGCTGCATTAAAGTTTTCTTTTTTTTTTTTAAATAAAAAAAAAAAAAATCCCAGTTTAACATTCCTTCTCCTTATTAGCTGCAGCTGGCTTTTTCTAATTACTAAAGCCTTAACATTTTTTTCATCTACTTTCTGTTGCTTTTATCCTTGCTGGTAGCTCAGTGTACGCACTCTAGCTGATAAATAGCTACGTGTGTAGTTCATATCCTTAGATGCGGACAGCTTCAAAAAAATACGTGCATTGACACTTCAAAATCCAGGAGAAGACCCAGTGCAGTGGTTAGTAGCAATGATATTTCATCCACCTTGGTCTTTGTTTTCTGATTATGTGGGGTTAGCAAACCCAGTGGCCTCGTATTCTTAATAGCATGCCTACTGTGATGGTGTCTTTTAAAATCACTTGTCTTCTGTTTTGTGATTGTGTTTTGGAGTGCTCAGGACACTTTCCAGTGCACCTCTCTGAAGCGAGGGGTATCTCTTACAGGTATAGAAATTGAGTCCTGGGGTTATAAAGGCCCGAGTTCCTCCATAAGGTAAAAGAGAATGAGGATTTGGGATGCTTAACACCTGTGAAAAAACAAGTCACAAGTGATTTTTTTACTCAGCCCTGCTATGGCATTGGGATAGGGGTAGAAGGAAAGCAAATGATTGATGGTGCCCACGTCCTCCTGCGACTGGGTGGATGCTCACCCCAGCAGGCTGATAGAGCCATTCCTGCTAAGTCTGAGGTTTGACCATTGCAGGGTAAAGTAGGAAATACTTTTTATGGAAATAAAGAAATAAAAACCTTATTAAGATTAGAGTTTTTCAGAGGAACTACTTCATCTCATGCTTCCAGGTTTAGACTTGAGTATCGCAGACTGGCAATATTCTTAATGTGGAGAGGAATTTGCCTTTACTGACAAGAGGTTTCTTACACCTTTTCCTAAAGCATTATTGACCGCTGCTGGAGCGAGCAATGCTTTTGCTCAGTATATCAATTTCCGTGTAAAATTTTCATTACAAAGTTTCTGTTTCTACAGAAAATGGTAATCGATTCTAGATTTTTTGTGAGGTTCAGCATAGCATGTGCCTTTCTGGGCTCCGTCTTTCTCCTTAAAAATACCTCGAGTCACAGTGAAGCCTGGCGGATACGTAATGAGAAAAAGCCCACAGTGAAATGCAGCGCTGTGGAGCAATAGCATGTCTCTCCAGGGGCTTGTATTGAAATGATTCAATGTCAGAACTATTTAGTGTTATCCTCCTTTTGCATTTACACCTCACACCGCTAACTTACGAAACTGTGACTAAGCATTAACCATTTTGTTTGGCCACAAACATAGTTGACTGGTTTTTCATCACTGCTTGTTACCGCGTTAATTTGTTCCTTGATTTTGTCATTCATGCTTAGTTTGTAACAGAAACGCTGTCTCCTCTTTCCTTGTAGTAACCATGTAGAGACCCCATGATATTCTACTGCATGGAATTATTTCTCTTTTGTTTACATATGTTTAGCCAAGGAGAAATCTGACTAGCTGAATGCTCTTGATAGTATTCAAATACATCCTAGAGCTTTGCATTTGCTGTTTGATGTTCCATTTTACAGCTTTACTTAAATGCTCTGCAGGGATTGTGGTTTAGCGGCGAGAGCATGAAATTTGAATCCAAGGTGCCTGGTTCTCTTACCAACAGAGCTGGTCAGCGTGTTTAAAACCAGATTCTTCCACCCTACCACCCCCATAATGGATTTTTGCATGTGTGTCTGAAAAGAAGTTTTTTTCCCCTTAAATAATTGTTGAGCACTCGCATCTTAAGCAGGCACTGAAAGTCTGTCTTTCACTTCTGTGCCTCAGTTCCTCCGGTGCAGAGGGCAGTGTTTTATCACAGTGCGCTTTAAATTATGTCAGTGACTTGCATGGCTAAGAGGTCCTAGAGTGTTAATCTCGAGGCAGGTATATGGTTATTATGAAGGATAATAACCACATAAATAAGTTTCCTGCCTCCAAGTTTATTGACTGAGCGCACACCTGCATGCAGAACATCTAATCCATGGTAAGGATCTGAGAGATTTAGGAAGTGCTGGCTCTATCTGATGTGAAGTCTTCTGCGTTCTCGTGTCTGTCGGGGATGAGATAGCAAAACCTGCGTGACTCTGCATCACTGCTCTGTAGTGTGCAGAAATTACTACCCTTTTTTTCCACTACAAGATACGTGTCTGAAAAAGTATTTAAATGGAGTTTTATGCTGACATATTTTATCAGCTTTCAGGTACAAAGGATGGACAGTTTCATATGTAAGTAGGTACTTGCAGTAGGCTGACATAATTGCTGTAAGAACAATTTATGTGTTCATAAAAAACAAAATATGTTTTATTTCATACCAAAATAAGATAATTATATTATCAGATTTTGAAAATGACGAGAGCCTTGAGGCATCTCAGACTTGGGCTGTGAAATTGCGAAGTTTGAGAGGCCTGCATTTAGAGATACTTAGCTGAACACCTTACTGACTTTAACTTATCTGAAAATGGAGACATAATTTTGAGAATTTCTTAAATTTTTAAAGCTAAAAAATGTATATTTCTTATATTAAGAATGTATAAAAAAAGTATGTAGCATGTTTGTCTTTACCTCCTCTGAGCTGCCAGTATCGTTCCTTTAATTCTACAGTCTTATTATTCACATTACAAACTTATGTAATGTAAGCCAAGTGGCTTTTAGTTTTTTATAAACATATGACTTGTCTGTTTTTTAAGACTGTATTTGCATTCCCACAGAATAACCAATAAAAAATAAGTAGCCCCTTGCCAAATACTAATTTTAATCTCTGCTTGAAATGTGCTGAATGCTAAGTAGCCAGAACGCATAGGTAAATTTAGTACATTTGTATTTTTTATCTTCTTTATGAGGGAATTCTGATTTGGATTAAAAAAAGCCCTGTAGCCATTAAGTGTCATTCTTTTAGGAAAAGACCCAGCCTGCTGTGATTTAAGTGGATCTGAAATACAGAAGCTACTTCATTTAATTCCATTTTTAATGGTATTCCTGCAAGATGAGGAGATAAAGCTATACGTATCTGAACAGCAAATACGCTCCATCTGTTCTACTTCAAGATTTCTAAGTCCGTCATCGTTGTTTGATGTCTCAAACTCTGAGGCCTTGGGCTGACAACAGGGAGGATGACAGAAGATTTGGTGGATGTTTTGAATGTGCTAAGTACATGCAGGATGTAAAGCACAGTGCTGTTGGATTGAATTAAAGCGACGTCCTGCAGCTATTAGCGTAGCGTGGAAACCGTGGGAGTTTGAGTTGCCTTTTCCATATATCTTTCTGTAACTCAGATACATTCATACGTGGTAATATACGCCTATTTCCAGAGTTATAATTTTCCAATCTGGTGTTTCTCCACTATGTTTGAAGACCCCTATTCTGCTCTTCTACCTTCCCCATTTCTAATTAGATTGCTTTGCTGCTCCTCCTCTCAGTCGTCTGCAGCTTTGACGTCATTTTCAGCATTTATTCTTCCTTCACGGTTTTTCCAAAGTGTCTATAAGCTCTTTTGTCTTGCCTGCAAGTCCGTCATTTTGTCTCTGAGCTTATTGCTGAAACTTACGTATTTATTGGAAGTATCACCTTCTTCCTGTCCCCCAACCTCCAAAAAAACCTGTCTTTATTGAAAATGGTTGTATTGGTTCATTTTTGCTTTGGAAGAAAACTTTGTAGGAAGTTTTTGAAGTCTTTTAAAGTTTTTGAAGTCTTTTAAAATTTAGTAATTTGTGTATTAAAGAGTTCTATGAATTATGGTTTTGCAATGGTTATGTTCAGTTTTACTAAAGATTTAGAAGAGGATGACTGCAACGATAAGAAGCTGCCTCAGGGTACAGAAGATCTATTTTCCCTTCCTGACCCTCTGCCTGTGTGACCTTGGTGAAGTCGTTCAGTCCACCTCCTGTCTTCACCTTTCTTCATCTGGAAAATGGGACTACAGATTTGCCCCTGGCATAGACGTGTAACAGCACTACAATGGTGAAGACCGCACATGTCTCAGAAGAAAGAAATGCAATTCTCTTATCTAGTTTCTACTTGCATTCTGCTACATATGCTTTTTTTGTTCTGATGTTTATAACTTGGAAGACCTGTTCCTTAGCATTCAGTATTTTCTGCTTTTAGTGCCTTTATCCAACATGTTCTTTGGAAGCTTTCTCCATAAAGAGCATCATGATGGTCAAAACCTCACGCTTGGACTTCAGAGCAGCGTACTTCTATTTGTTTAAACTGCTCTGTAAGTTCTTTAGGGCAAAGATATAGGGAGAATTCTGGCCCCGTGAAAAGAATGGCTCATCTTATGTTCACCTGAGTGGAATGAGAATATCACCATTGGTTCACAAGTGCCATCTGAAATGCTGTGACAGTTGGATATGTCTGTGAACAAACCTTGCTTATCCAGTGATTTTCCTGGTTCTGGTAGGACTGTGTTCCTTTGCTTATTTGCCCAGTACTTTCCATGTCTTGTGCAGATTACAATGAGGCCTTAGGTACCTTAGAAGTAGCTGAGGTGAGCTGGAAAATAGGCTGTTTCCAGTACAGAGTCAAGCTTGTTACTAATGCACAATAAAAATAAGAGAATAGGATTTCCTTCAGGTTTCTGAATTTTATTTACTCAGCATAGTCTTAGCATGTAAAATCTTATGGGCATGAATGAGATTAAGTAACATACGCTCTTGTTAGCAGTGTTTCAGACTTGGCAATAAACAAACGGTGCCCTTTCCAGCCTCTCAGTAGATAAATGCTTCATATTTTATTAGAACAATTTGGCTCCTGACATGAACTGTAGGCCCATTAATCCTGTAATATAGTGAATAAGATTGGAAAAATACAGGATGTAAATATGTTCTTCATTATGCAGTTTAATACCAACCAGATATATAGTGTGCATTCTAGAACATGGTAGTCGGAGTGTACTAAGCAACTAGCAAATTGTTGACAAGGCTCATCTGCTATTGGTTTATTTCGGGGTTAAGAGCAAAAAGCCTTAAGAAATTTCAACTGTATGACATTATATGTTGATGCCTATCACATTTTGCTGGATATAGCTTAAATAGATAGGACCAGTGGCTTTGTTACCTTCAGCTCAGGATTCTTCATTGAATCCAGAAACAAGACAACTTAAAGAGTATGTGAAGAGTTCTTCAGTAAGTCTTACAGAAGAAAGACAACTCAGTCATGAGAATGGTTATATTTTTACATCGGGGATAATGATAATAATAATAATAATTCTAGTCAATGAAGCAGTAAATCCAAGCTCTTTTTAATTTGGGACTAGTTTTCCTTCCAAAATTTAATTTGAAAGTTACTCAGATCACTTAAGAAGCGGGAAAGAATAAATTCCTATTGATACCATAGCGTGAGCTACAGGAATCTTAGAAGAGATGATCATAACGGTCTCAGTTGCCATACGTTCAGGTGCTACTCAGCGGGGAAAACAGACGTCCAAACACTGGGCTCCAAACTGGAAAGTATACTCCAGCGAATAGCCTGTGTATCTTATCTGTAGCTCATCCGTGGGGAGCATGCGGAAAGGAAGCTTGAAGGCCTTTGAATACAGTTTTAATTTTCCCATGCAATATTTTCCTCTTGGATTGTCAAGTGCTAGACTTCTGCTTGAAATTTGTGAAGGGCAAAATATTGATCAAGGGCCTTCATTATATGCGATGTTTCATAAGTTTTTGAAGTCTGTAATTCCAGAAATGGACCCACTGTGTACTGCAGAGTTTCGTATTGTTTATATTGAAAGCCATCATGTTTTTTTATAAAGTTTCCCTTTCTTCCCCATGGAGTTTGTCCTGAAGATATTTCAGTGCGTTGGCTTCCAAGACTTTCAATACATTCGTGTAAGTGAAAGGGCAGTCACGTTATAAATGAAGGAGGAGATGTTCTTTTGAGACCACCTAATAAATGCTTGATTACTTAATTATTTAATAATGCTGAAAAATTCTGGTATTGCGTTAGTGTGCTGTCATATTACTTCCTCTTCTTACAAGACAGCATAGCAGAAATTTCAGATCTTCAATAATGGCATTTGTAAGAACAAGCCAAGTTCCACGGCACTGGCAACCGAGCGGTGAAAGACGCAGTGAAAGAGAACTTGTAGCCTTACTTTGTTCCCTTCTTAAGTCTCAGACCTTTCCTTTAGGACCGAGATCACTGTGCTTCCACAGCACAGATATGCTAATGTGGAAAAAAGAGCAAAGGAAGGAGTGTATTTGGTGGGGAGAAACAAGAAGTGGTTTCCATTGGTGGGGGAGGTTAGGCAGAGAAATAGGAAAAAAATCCCTTTTCGTGAAAAGCAGACAGCTTTCATAGAAAGTATCATTTAGTAAAGAGAAAAATAATTGCCAAACAAGACGTCAGTGTAGAAGCTTACTAGCAGTCGTAGAAAACAGTACCAAATTCACTGGTATGGGATTTTGGGGTGCAGGTTTTATTGGGTCTGACAAAGTGCGTTGTGATCTCTTTGGAATGAGACTTCATGGAAATATACCAACAGCCTGTGCACAGATTCAGAAAACATTCCTGTATTTGAAGTGGTTTAGCAAAATTCATTTATCCATTAAATCAAGAATTGTGTTTAGGCTGCAGGACCTGATGGCCCACATAATGTGCACCGGGCTCCTAGCAGTCATATGTAAACTGTCTAATCACTCTCAGCTGTGTTATAACAAATAATTGGAAACTTAATATCTACCAGCAGTGGTACCTGTATCTGTAACAGTAGTAGACATTTCTCTTACAGTTCCTTAAAAAAAGACGAGATCTCTCAGAAAAGGTTGTATAGTTTTCTTTAATTTTATTTTTTTTTACTGCTACTTTTAAAAGCTGCTGTTACAGCTTGGCTGCCTGTTGTCCATGTTGCATTGTTTTCTTTGAACAACAGCCAGTCCTTTTTTGGCAAGTACTTTGCCATTTGAACAACTGTCAGGAGGGAGAGATGCATTTCTGTGTTGATACAATGATGATTTTAACAGGTCGCTGGATGCAGTGGGGGACGCTCCAGAAACATTCCTGGATACAGAGGTCCTGGCTATGAACCGCGCGCTGTGCACCCCAAGGCGGCGTGCAGTGGGCAACTCTGTCTCATGCGCTGTGTTGGCTTTCATGTTGCTTAAAAGACCAGTAAACCCTTTTGTGGTAGCATTTGATATTACTCCTTGCTCACTTTGGGTGCGTGGGATGCAAAAGCAATGAAAAAAATGGCACCCTATGTTCTGTAGAAAGATTGCTTCTGTTTTTGTAATGTTACCCGATCTATTGGAATTTTCCAGATATTGAACTGAGGAACCCAAATCTGCTCAAATGTATTACAAGACCAGGGAGAGTACCCTGAAGGTAGGGTTGTGGTGGTAGATAATACAGCGGTGTTTTATGTGCGGTCCTCTTAAAAACATAAAGGACATATTTATGTGAAAAATTATGAATAGTTGAAGCAAAGTTGTAATGAGATCTCTTGAAAACTATCATTATGTGCACTTTCATTTTAACTCGACTATGAAACGAGAAATCTTTTTTTTCCTCAACGGCCGTGCCTGAGCAGATGTGACGATTTTGGTCTTCTATAGTTAGCCCAGCAATTAGCTGATGATTGCTCAGCAAAGAAGCCAACAAATCAAGAATATAAAGAGTACCATGACTCATCTGAGAACATTTGCTGTGTGTTATATTTGATTGTTAATTCTTAGTTATGTGATTGCTGTATGAAGTATTCAAGGGTTTATAACTACAGAAAGGAGATAAAGTGTAAGAGCAGGCTTTCAAAGGAAGGGCTTTTCTCGGGTTCACGTGGAGATGATCTTTCTCTTTCCCATTCAGAATAAAGCCAACGAGGACAAAACAGGAAGGAAAAAGCTGCAATAGCGTTGTTGTAAAGTTGTAGGTGATGGTATCTGCTTGATTAACTGGGAACCTTTTATTCACCTAAGTCTAGCTTCAGCTTCGTTTGTAATATTTAACAAGTGCTGATAAGTATTAGCTGCCAACATTTTCCAGGATATGATTAACTCCTTTTTGGTCTCCTCCCGAGCTGAACCAAGCTGGTGATGGGGTCAGTGAGACACAGGTCTGCTCAACAGAGGACCTTGCACATCCTCATCTCCACGGCCTTGTAACACTTCACAGGCCGAAAGCTGGCATGTGAGAACGAACAGTCTTAAATGGATGGTCCTTTCTTCCCTCCCCTTTTCTTCAGTGTATTTACTTCTAATGGCCAGTGTGAGATACTGCATTCGTGGACTCTCAGATTCCGTTAGAACTCATGGCAAAAGCTCACACTTGATGGGACTAGATGTTATCATGTTGAATTGAATGTGGTCGTCATATGGACTTAAAAAATTGCAATTTTCAGTAAGAGACGGACGTTAGTTCCTTTACTCCCATTTGTGTCTTGGAAAATCTTTCTTCTTAACTACTTCAGAAGTTTACTAAACCTGGTCTTTTTTTGCATTTTAACTGCATTTCCCAGCGATAGAGGGATGAGTAAAGATAAGTGAGCTCTCCCGTGTTGCTTTCTTTTAGTTAGTCTCTGCGGTGAAGTTTTTGAGTGACAATCCATATATGCACAAGTACATGTGCAAGTGCAGTGCATCTATATTTTTCTAAGTATCTCTTAAGCTTTACTTCTTGCTATTTGTTATTTGGGTATGATGGTTTGCAAGAAGACAGTCACTTGAACCTTGCGCGTGTGCCCTGGTCCTTGCCTCTTGGGATCTTCCGTTGTAGCCCTGATCTTGAAGTAAGGTATATGCAAGGGGTTTTGTAGGTTCATAATGAGCTCCACTGGATTCAGGAACCACATGTGAGACTGAGGCTAAACTGCTTTGATGAGGAAGTCCAAAAGAGCATAAAGAAAGACAGGAAGGTGGGAAAACATGGTGCTGGTGTAAGAGGGCAGAATGTGGCACCAAGAGGAAGGAATAGTGAAAAAGACAGTTTTTGTTATGGAAGGGAGATCAGCTGAGTTGATCAGATTCATGTGTGGGATTCTTTTTTAAAATATTTGTTTATAGAATTAAATGTAAATTCCTTACTTGGGAATATTGTGGTTGAGTATGGTTATGCATGTGTGACAGAGGATAGCAATGTATACATTAAAAAAAAAAGAAAAAAAGAGACAAACCATGCAAAATATCAGGAGATTTACAGGAGAAGCACCTCTTCATTGACTTTAACAGCAGCTAAGTTGTGTGCCCCTGACTTAATTAGTGTCAAAGTTATTTGGCTCTTGTCACATTAATCTCCTATTTGTTACAGTTAGCTGAAAAACAGTTCTTGACATTGTTTCAGTTTTAGGTGCTGATGACAAAGGTTGTGCATCTTATAAATTGCATGCAACGTGTAGAACTCTTATTAATTGGTGGTGGAAGTTACAATCCATATTTTAAATAAGTAGCATAATACAGCCATTCAGAATTACACCACAAAAAAGAGAGAGGTTTAATGGACTCCATATGTCTGCTTTTAGAACTGGTTGAGTAAAACTTTGCTATACCACATAATGGTAAACCATCAGTGCTATAATGTCTTTGGGGTCTTTTAAGAACCTTCTTTATAGACACTCTTCTGACAAAGATTAATTCATTAATGGATTCAAGCCAACAGTACTATGGTTTATATTGTTACAATAAGCAGGCATCAGCCTTGGTTGCATTGTCCCTTTAAATTCCTGAAAACTGAAATGCAATATCCCTGCTCTTGAGGAAAAACTAATTTTGAACCGCAAGCAGCTTTTCAAGTATATCACTTGCATTTTAAGACAACTGTTTCAATGCATACCTTAGTTTATGTTCTTTCAGAGCAAAGACTAAAAGAGTAGATTTAGGAAAATGTGGATATAGGATGCAGTCTTCCTGCATCAGTGATAATTTTTTATACAGAAATGTTAATAACTAGTTCTTAGATGTTTTTTTCATGGCTAAACATTTAAAAAAAGAAGCATCTCTATTTATAATTTTGGATAAACTATTGCTTAGGTACTAATGGGTAGGTAGCCTAGGGCCACATAACGTTAAGTGCTCCGATTGCCTGCTCCTCCTTCCTCCCCCCACCCCCAAAACCAAAAGCGCTTCACTTGGGAGTATTTCCAAACCCAGTGACCCCACACGGGTGCTGCCTGGCTTAGCCACTCCCTTCGTAGTGAAAATCAGATCACTGGATTCTGTATCAACGTTCCTGGGGCAGACCATGTTAAAAACTCTGCAGCGATCCCTCCTTGGCGTCCACCCTGTAGGCACAGGCTGGGGAGGAATGTCCGTACCCACATCACGTCAGGGGATGCGCCGCTTCCCCACCCAGACCTACTCGGGTCTGCCGCTGCACGGACCGAAACCGCAGAGCAGCACTGAGACATCTGCAAGAGCCAGACAGAAACTATGGATGGATTCCGAGGTGGGAATTCTGGACGTTTGCATAGGTGTACCCTAACGAGACAAGCATGTTTTGGTAGAAAACAAAGGCCTTGGATCTATTAAAAGAGCACAGACAGGAATCTAATCTTCTGTATTTTCATTATATGTCTTAAAATTACTTGTGTGGTTCAGAAAAGTGCGTGTAAATGTGTGTGTTTAAGTATGTGAGAGCATATAGGGGAATTAGCCCATACTGTTGACGTTCTTACTAAGTTCTATCTAGGTGTCACAAATAAAAATCTTAGAAAAAAGCATATAAAAATATTCTTTTCCAAGACTTTTTTGGAAAAACTAATAAATTTCAACCTTTCTATTACTTTCCTTCTTTTTTTTTTTTTTCTTTTCATATTGAATTATTAATTCCTTGAACTGTTTAGGTTTGCTTGAAAAAGTAGACTGACTTTGAAAGGAGCTGTTTTACCACCCGCTTTGAGGTCACCCCCTCCAAGTGACAGCCGGAGCAGTTAGTTCTGCTGTTGAAAGCCACAGACCCATGTTCAGGTGCATCTCCCACTTCCACACTCCGCACGGATATTCACGCTTCATCTCCGATATTTCTATAAAGCAACGGAGGTAAAGCAAAAAATTAAAAGCTCTCGTGGTCTGTAAAGTATTTCATGCATTTCAAGGCTGTTGTACAGACTGACTGCAAACTCAGACAGACGCCGCTTCCTCTTTTTTTCCCTTTCAGATCTTTTTTTTGCCTTTTTTTTTTAAGAAGAAAAGATAGAAATTCCATTGTCTGCTTTTTTATTTATCACAGGAGTCCAAGACCCGGGTATTTGGGACCCCATTCTCCCATATCTTAAGCGTTGGCAATGCCACCTTTTGGGGGCTCCGCTCTTTGGCATCAGCCCTTTTTTAAATGGCAGCTGGGACTAATTGATCTACCAGGGCTCGTCCACCCATGCATTTCACCAGAAAACCAGATTGCTGCTGGAAGGAAGGGAATGATACAGCTGTCAGAGAAGGGAAGGAGAGCTCTCAACTCACGGCAGTTTATTCTTAAGTCCTCACTTCTGTTTTCTTAAAAGGCTGATAATTAATTAATTTAGTTGCTTGTCAGCCCCACATTTGATAAAGAGGTAGTTACTGTAGAAACAAACATCCGTTCGCTATTTCAGATGTCGGAATTTAATACATGCTCACAGTTACCTTCTGCACATATGTAATACATTCGAGCTTTTTATAAGGCTGTTGGTTACAAATAGCTTTGAAATAACAACCATGCATTCCAGCTATAAAATCCCATAATAATTATTCATTATATCACCATCACTTTTATTATGCTAAAAGGGATTCCTCCACACCCCCTCCCACAGCAGAATAACGCCGTAGAAGGGATTTCATTTGCCCACATTAATTCGGGATTGTTCGCCACCGCAATCCAGCTATATCATCTTTGTTTTAGGGGAAACCGAATGGAGCGAGACGGCCGCTCCATGAAACTTCAGTAATTGGATTCATGTTTAAATAACGTGTGGGCAAAAAAACCCCTTCAGCTTCCTAGCTTAATTCTTTTTACTATCTGCATGTAATCTGAGTAGGTTCTAACTAGAAGTTCTCTAAGAATTAGGCTAGCTGGCTTTATAGCTATAATTTAGGCATAGTTATACATACCTCTGACAATTCCCACTTCCTGTTACATATTCAGAACATAAAAGACAAGGATGTTGAGATGGTAATTTGTTTCTGAAAATTAATTCTGATTCTTTTCCTTTTAACCCCTCTTTCCCCAGATCTTAGAAATATTTCTGGAGCTTAGGGACATTTATTTGTGTGTGTAGTGTTTGGGGTTTTTTCAGTTGGGGTTTTTGGTTTTGGTGGTTTTTTTTTGTTTGTGGGGTTTTTTGGGGTTTTGTTGGGGTTTTTTTGTTTGTTTTTGTTTTGTGTTGTTTTGGTTTTTTTTTTACATTTAAAACTGCCAGAATGAAGTCTGATTTTAACTTAATTTCAATGTGGTGTATGCTGTTATAACATCCAACTGCTTAAGCATATTTTAGGCTTTAAATGCACTCATTTAAGCTGCTTCGGTTCCAGAGCATCTGATTTAGATACTTGTGCGTTCACTTCATAAATAAAGTGAAAGCATATTGTGTCATACAGGATTTTTTTTTTTTTTTCTTCATTATCTGATCCTTATGCATTTGAACTTAGGCTTCATTGACAAAGACACAGTTGTTTGTCCGCTGATTGAATTTAACAAGAAGCTGGTGTTCTCTAAGTACGAGCGCCTCATTTCCTATAGCGTAACAGTACAGTAATGCTGAATGCACATATGTACAGAAAAGCATTAAACCCCAGAAAATCCCCTTAAATCTCAAAGCTGGAAATTCAACCACTGAAAGGTAATTGTACTGAAATTTAAGCCAAAAGTAATTTTCTTATGTGGTTAAGGAGTTTTAAATGTAATAAATAAACTGTGATAAAAGGGATCTTTAGAGGCAACCTCAAGGAGATGGTATGAATTCAAGTGCAGCGAGTGATCATTTCCAGCCAAATGCACAGCAAAAAGATATTTTCAGCCCTCTTGTGAAATAACAGGCAAAATAACCCTCATTTTACTGCAGCTTCTCAAGTCTTTCTGTTAGATATTTATGTAAATGGTATATTTTTGGAGCTGCTGCCTAGTAAACAGATACTGCTGGCAAGCATCTGTCTGCCTACACTAAAAGTTAGCATCCTTGCATTGCAGAGGTTGTTAGAACAAAGAGAGTATAAGAATGTCATAGATTAAAGTTTAGAGAGGGACCCATTTCACTTAGTTTTAGCCATCTGAAGGTTAGATTCAGTCTCACCCTGCCGTTAGTCAGTGAAATGAAATTGTCATCTTGGCAGGGATGTTCAGCCCACTCAGCTTTTAGGTTCTTCTGTAGTCAGTGGAACAGGGCGAGCATCTCCAAAGGGCAATTCGTCTTATCCCAAGGGGCTGACCTAAGAGTGGATCCTAAAGGTTTTAGCTGGTGAAGTTTGGTGAGGTGAATTCCATCCTTAGCTGGCTGAATATTATAGCTTCTTACTGGGCCATACTTGTTTATGACTTGAGAATGATTCAGGATGTTTGTGGAGGGAATTAAATCACCATTCAGTTGTTACGAACTTTAATAAAGCAGAGCATTTGTTTTAACGTAGTTGAGCACAACAGCATTTAGAGTTGTGAATTCGTGAAAAGAAATAGCTTTGTCAAGACTCAGAATCCCCCCGGGTGGGCTCTGGTCTGGGAAGTTCTGGTAGAGCTTGAAGGCCGAAGTTTCAGTGAATTTTTTTGAAATATCATTGCATTATGGAACGATAGCAGAAAGGATTATGGTATAAAAACACTTTTAAGAGGGAATTTAAAAGGATTATGACAAGTATTTTACATTGTACAACCTGCTCAGGTCCTTTTCTGTTCTGTATTCCTGTATTTCAAAACTTTGACTTCACAAAAGTAGATTGAAGTCAATACATCCTGCAAATCTTTGTGTACACAAAGCTAACGCAGTTCCTACAGATGACGTCCCTATTGTCACAACTGTCAATGAGTTGATGGAAATACTTACCAAATAAAGAAAGCTGCTTGTTGCCAATTCTGTTAAAGCAGCTTAAAAGCTGAAACCTTTTCAGCAGTGGTGTTCATGGAGAGTCTTGCCATGGTAGGTTGAATTTCAGGATTGCCTAGAAAGCACGTGAGGATGTTCTGCCAAGCTCCTAATCTTGGTATGTTCACTTGCACAGAAATATTAACCTCTCCATAGTATTCTGTATATATAAATAGGTTATTGTTTTCTTCTGGTTCCTGTCTGTCTTTGCATAGTTACCATCCTGGGCTGTTTTTTGGTGAGGAGGGTGGAGCAGTGGTTTGGCTCTTAAATTGTTTTGCTTTTTGGCAGTGGTGCTTTACTGGCTTCTGCCTTCTGTTTAATTCCTAGATACTTTTTTCTTTGCATTGTAGTTACTGATCTTTATCTCTAATACTTACATTTGTGGTGATATGTTTGTTGTAGAGTTTCCACAGTATGCTATAATTTGTTCTTTGTATTGCTGCATATGTTCACTTACTGACTTGGAGAGCAAAGAGGAAAAAGAAAAAAAAAATAAAAAGGGAAAAGTGTATGTTTTTTTTTTTTTCCCAACATTTGTAGTCAACACAAAATACACTGTGGAAAACACAGTTGTTTCAACAGACTCTCAAAGCTGAAACCTGGGTAAAGTTTATAGTTCCAATGGGACTCAAGGGAACGCGCATTTTCTGCCAACTCCAAAAGGACTTGAAAATGTGTTGAAATCTTATATGTATTGTATTTGTTTTGTCTGTGTAGGCAAGTGCTTCTGTGTGGCCCTTGCCTTTCTTGATATTCTCTACAGCTGACCTGGTAGGTGGGTTTTATGTCTCCGGTGTTGATCAAAGGAAGTTTGTAAAGTGCTTTTAAAAAGTGTTTTAAGAGTTGGTCTGACTCGTGTTTCATGGGTTCGAAGGATTTATTGAAAATATGTTCAGCAAATTAATTTCTTTTTTTTTCTATGAGGAATTTGAATTCAGTTTCTTGAGTATTTAGATTTTTTTTCCCCTCCCTACTACAAAAAAAATAGGATTTTCCTAAGGTATTTATGTCTTATTTAAATAGACAACAGAGAATTCCAATTTCATTCTCTGATTCCTTGTAACTGGGTGGGTAATTTTTCTCATGGTAAAGTTACTGGACATGCGCAGGTGAAAATACTAGACTTGCATGCATCTGTACGTTAAGATAGGTTTTTTAGAGTGGTACGTATGGTCTCGCAACTTCTAGCGCCTCATTAGAGCCATTATTTGTGCTTGTCCTTTCTTGTTGCTGTGAGCCACCTTATTCCAGTTCCACCAACACCTATTACTGTAAGACCAGACTCGGTGTAGTGAGGGAAGGGTTTGGGTATTCTGCTGTGTCGCTTCAGCTGGCAAGGAGAGAACAGGTACTTGCTTCTGGATGTCAAGTGAAAGAACAGCACTTGGTCTCTGGGACACGGCTTGATTGATTGACTTATTGTCCCAGGCGTGCTGGTTTGATACCAGAATTGTCTAGGCTCCCCTATCATTTCACTTTGGAAGTTACTTTCCATACTCAACATTTCCAAACAAATTCGAATTTGTACAGATGTAACTCATTTTAAATATCTAGTCAAACGAGGCTGATTTCAAGACAGTTAAAAGTAAGGAGTAGCAATATACTTTCCATTTATGGCTATCGTGCAACTGTTTTCCTAGAATTGCACAGTGACTTGGATTAAGCTGGTGATGGATTCCTGTCACTACAAGTGGAGCTGAGCAGATTCGGCCTCATCTCTCCATGATGGTCTCTTCTTCACAAAGGTTCTGTTCTTAGTCTGTGAAAATGCTATGCACAAGAAGTATGTAAAGATGGGAGATCTCACAAGAACATACTTGAAACTGCACCACATTTGTAAGCAGATGTTATTTTGTGGTTTATAAAGATTAACTTTATTTTTTTTTCCCCCCAGCTGTATGCCAGAATCTTGCATTTGTGCACTTTCTGGATACGGTCAGAAGTTGATGTATCAGTTTAGCAAAAACCAGTCTGTTCTCTCATACATTTGTGCCTGGTGTTGCCAAAGACACTTAGATACATTTGGATGAGCTTTTCCTCCTTTGGATGCATTTTTATTTGTTTCTTTTGACACACGATATTTTGAGATCACACGTGTCTGCAAGAGCAGCAGCCAGAAGGAGATGAGACTAATCCTTAGCATAAACAGATCAAGGACTAAACTGTCACAGTATTGTTTTTAGAATCTCCAAACTGTTTTACTACAATCATATATTTAACTGCCTCTATTTTAATAAATGCATTTTTATTTGAGAGAGGGGAAATTTGAGAAGGAAGTGATTTGGGGGATTAGAGGAGGAGCTGATGTCAGTCTGGGCTGATCTTTGCCTTTTTTTTTTTTTTCCCCTTGAGTTTTACTGAGTCATGGTCTCTTTTTCCGATGGCAAATGGTGGAGCTCTTCAGCTAGAGATCAAACGTGTGTGTGTGTGTGTGCGCGCGCGCAGTGTTATTTGAAATTCTGCTTCCCGTCTAAAAGAAGCTTAGGGCTCTAAGAATAAGAGTGAAAGAGCCACCCCTATCCCAGCAGTGCAGGCTACCTTTCCTTTCTTGGCTTTTTCTGAAATTTATATTAATCCTTGTTTCTAAGGACAGGTACTTTTCCTCAAACTCTCTTGTATTACAGTGTTGAAAAGTTCCTACCAGCAGGTGGAGAGAGATTAAAAAAGGCAAATTGACCAGATGCTTACTCCTCGTTATGAAAGGTTTTCCAAATATCTAACTTCATTTTTCCTGTTCTAAATCCCACTTTGGCATATCCCATTAAATTCTGTTGGCTGGAGAGCGTATGCAGAAAAGGGCATTTGGAGGGAGATTTCCTGAGCCACAGGAACCTTCAAGGAAGAGCTGATGAATGGGCAGAGATGTTACAGCTGCCCAGCGGGACTCCATAACGTTTTCTGTGCCTGGAAGAGCCTGGTGATTCCCTGCTTTTCCAGCTGAGCCTCCTCCGCGGGGATGAAAAACCTCCGAGAATTCTGCAAGCCCTGCTAAGTGTGATCTGTCCCTTCATGTACATCAAACTGACAATTCCTACTGCTAAGGGAGAGGAAAGCTTTGGGATTAGCACATTTGCAGTTAATACTTTCAGCCTTTCTGGTCTGGTTCCAAGAAGCTTTTTTTTTTTTTTTTTTTTTTTGTCTTCTATTTTGAGGACTTTACAGGTAACATACCACAGGATGGTTAGGTTTTTATCTAGCCTAAGGTGGTCTGGTCTTAACCCCTGGGCTTGTGAACTAGATGCCAGTTTGGGGTTTCTTCTCTGGGAGACGGCAGCAGCAGAAGCTCAGGACAACCTTGAGCTGTGTTGGAGGCCGACCTCTCCTGCTCCTGGCTCCTCTCCCGCTCTGGTAAACAGCAGCTTGCCGTTCTGCTGACTCTTCTTTCTTCCCCCCTTGAAGAAAACTGCAGCACGCAGGTTTCCGCGAGGCGTTGTCGGCACGGGGTGGCAGATGCTCCCAGCCCAGCTGTGCGAGGGGCGGCTGGCTGGGCCCTGCTGCCTGGTGTCCCTCCTCCTCCTCCAGGGAAAAGGCGCTGGGCCAGATTCAGCTCGTTAACTTCCAGCTGGATCTTACGAGCCAGTCTGTCCCAGCAGCCTGCAGAACTGGCGGCTGACATCCAGGAGGTGAGCGTGGAACTGCGGACTGTCAGAGAACAGAAGAAATGTGAAGCAGCACCTCTTAGAGTATTAACTGGACTTTTATACGATGCAGAATCTATCCAATAATCAGTCGTCAATTCTGAGATAGCCAGGACTTGAAATCAGCCAGCACCGTGAAACAGGAGTATTAACAAACTCCCTTGCTGGCTTTACCTTGGTGTTTATTTTCCCGTCCCTTTCCCACGAGAGCTTTGTTCTACATCCACTCCTCTGCACACCACCTTCTCCAAGAACCTTTCCTTGAAGCCTGAGGAAGTGGTTTAACGCTGGATGCAGATGCACGCACACAGACACATCCCATCGTTAGAAAAGGAGTGTGACTTCCTGTACACAGCGGGATTGATGGGGGTGGGAATGGCACAGTTGCTAAAATGCAAACAGCAGAAAGGCAGTCCCCAAAGTATATAAAATTCCTATAACGTAAATGACTAAATCAGCTGAACGCTGGTAAATGTTCGCCTGGTTCAGTACAGAGTCTAAATGCATAACCTGCAGCCTTTCTGACAACCAGACTTGGGCTGTGGAGGCAAGGAAAAAGAACTGGGGGACGGGGGGTGAAAGAAGATAGTAGGAATGGGTTTAAGCATCTTAGTGCTCAAAACTAGTTGCCATTTCACTGTCAACTAGAAATAAAGATAGGGAACGTAGCTGCAGCATAAAGAATTTCTCTGTTGAAATGTAACCTAGGTTTCCTTCTTACTGTATCTGCCTCTCGTTGGTAATGTGCATCTCGTACAGGAAAGAACTGAAGTAAAGAGCTCAAGTCAAATGCATCCTGGCCCGGAGTAGGGTTGCTTGTGGTACTTTTCCCTCTGATAAAAGAGGTGGAGTAGCATAAAAATGGTGTGAATGTGATGGGCTCATTTTCCTTTTGGAACCTTTTCGTGTCTTTACTTCCCCCGTAGGTGTTCTCCCCCTGTAAAACGGTGTTGCACACTAATCTCCTTGAAAACTTGTTGAAATTCCTTCTGTACGCCCTGAAGGTTCTTACGTGCCCTCAGACCAGCCTGGCTTGTGGCCCTCTGGGGTAAAAAGCTGATGTGACCTGCTTCTCTGCTACAGAACACATTTAATTGGATACTTGGGCATGTAAATACTTGAGCATCTCAGTTCCTAACTGAGGTGTTCCTAATTCTCTCTGCACCTAATTAGAGGATGTAGACCTTCCCGCAGGGGTCCGTGCCATGCTCGGTGGTTGTACGGGGCTTGCAGGAGGACCTGGTAAGACAGCATTTGGCTAGAACTTCCCTTTATGAGGAAAGGAAAAGGATAAGCTGATGGTGGTACAACAAAGAGTTTTCTGATGGATCAGCTGAAGGCCTTAGAGGTCTTTAACCCTGCAGCAAAGTCTAGCGGTGCATGTGCCATCAGTAGGAACAAAGCTATGAGAAAGGCGACATTCATGTTTAAATAAAAAGGGAAAGGGAAATACCGGCTTGATCACAGTCAGCTGGATGAACTCAGAAAACCACTTCAACCTACTCATTACCAAACAAAGCACTTCTTGCTTCTCCGCCAGCTATTTATGGGGAAGAAATCCATTCTTGAAAAGAAGAGGTGTTGAAACTACCATCTCTTTATCTGAGACCCCTTCTGAGCCTTGTGGTGGTGCAGACGTCTAAGAGCACCGCTTGGACTGAAAGCATTATGATGATTCTTTCTTTCTCTCCTAATCACCGCATTCTCCAAAAAGGCTGCCCCAGTGGACATGGATTGTTCTCTATTCCTTTCCTCTTGTGTTTTTGAATATGATAAACTAACTTTTACCCTTAGATAACTTTGTGTGCCTACAAAATTTTATTTAGATGTCCACGTTCCTAAAAATAGTACATGAATGAAGCGTTCCAAGCAGCAAACCGCAGCTTCCTGAGGCAGCAGTGGCTGCAGTGCAACTTCGAGTTCAAGGATTTTGTTTTATAAGTGATATAACGTTGCAGAGTCTATGTCCAGCTTTACAGCGTTGCTTTGCTGTGCACTGTTTGTTTGTGTTCCCTTAACGATAGGTGGATGCCAAGCACGTGTCCTGAGCTGGTTATACAGCAGCGGGTCGCTAGGGCAGATGTTTGGTGGTGTGTGTGCCCCTGCGCTGCTTAACAAGGCTGTTTAACCTAGGTGTTGTTTCTAGCCTGCAATGATCAAAATACTGCCCACACGTTTTAGCCACGTATTTTATCCCTTACATACTCAAAGTTATATACTTTCGCAGAATATATTCAAGACTGAAAGTTTGGGTTTAGTACTCTGGCTCTTGGTACAAACTGTTTTCCTGGTGCCTAAAGCCCTGCTTGCTCAAACAAACTTTTTGGTAGAAAGGGATCTGGCTGGGATTTGGTTGCCAAATGTGTTTAGAAAAGGCATCGTAAATGATAAATAACGATTTCAAGTTTATTTGTCTGGGACTAATCCAAGCATGATATGTGTTATGTTCCAAAATTAATTCAGCAAAATAGGGTGGAGGGAAGTAGAAGGGGGCAGAGTGAAATGGCCATTTAGCAATACCGAAGTAGTTAATTTTCTTGACAAAGTTCTTAATATTTTAAAACATTTCCATCTTTTGGACAGAAACCATACACTCTCTAATTACTGGCAGTAAACCGAAGTAAAGGATTTAAGACCTACGAATGTTACAGTTGGAGGAAACTATAATTAAGGCTGGTAAGACTGTGTTTCCTTAAGGAAACAGAGAGTTCAGACAGCTTTTAAAAGGACATGGTAATTATTTTTCCCACTGAATTTCTATGTATTGTTAAATGCATGTTCTTCAATCTTCAACCAGTAAGTTAAGCAGTAAAGTATATACTACGTAACTTCTTAATTTGAGTTTCCCAATGGGCTGTTTTAGCTCTGAGGCGATTTACCTAGTAGTAATTATAGTTTCTTCTGATTGTAAATCAATATTCTTCTATGCTATATTTTATATCCTCTGCTGAGAAAAAAAGAGAGGTGTAGAACAAAGTCAAATTTAATGGATAAGATTAAAAAGTAAGCTGGTTCTAAAATACTGCACTGTGTATGTATTTACATGCACTCTCTTGTAGCCTGTCTGCTTCCAGGGAGACTCTGCCACTACTGAATACAATAACAGGAAGATTGTTAGTCGTAAAATAAATGTGGGCGTATGGAAATACTGCCAGTCAGTAGGTCATTACATGCAACCAAGTCTGGACCATCTTGGAATCACTGCAGAAACCAGTAGCATATTTATAAATCCTTCTCAGACTGGTGGGCTTCCCTGGCACAGTATTTTGTAGCCAGGAAAGATGCTGGGAGGGGTGGTTGCTGCAGCTCCTGAGCTCTGGGGCTCTCACTTTACCACCAGGTTCCAGTGCTGTCGGGACTTCGGCTGCCCCAGTAGCTTCCCAGGCACTGTGGGAAGAGCAGACTGGCGTGCCTCGGTGCTCGTCACTGGGGGGCTTCCCTTTAGCCTGCTAAATACTGCGGAAGGGCGCTAAATACCTCTTAGGTGGGAAGCCCTGGAGATGCCGGTCCCCAAGTGCCTGGGTTCCTGCTCCAGGCCCAATGACTCTTGCCACGTGGGCAGCACCAGAACTTGGCTTATCTTTGAAATATTTATTCCTACTTTATTCTGCACGGAAATGAAGACAGATTTTGAAACAGCAAGGTGTTCTGTGAAGTGGGATTTTATTTCCCGTTCATCCCTGCAAATGGGAAGGACCATTTTGTACCAGGGGGTTTTGGATTATTAGGTAGACTCAGATGAAGAGCTATACGGTTAGGGAACAGAATGCTTAACCTGTATGTGGAAAGTCATCATACCAAGTGGTGTGGGAGTACAGGATGACATATAAAATTCTCTTCTGCTTTGTATCATTTTTCCAATCGACTCCCTTTTCCACAATTGTTATTAAATTGGCAGATTAGTTGCTGTTTGAAGAGTCGAGTATTTGTGGTGATTTTATTTGACTTTTGATGAGGCCGAGTTCATGGCTCTGGCATATTACCAGTTCATTTTGTGAATGAGTGAGTTTCTGTAACCAGATTATTTTGAGTGAGTTTGTGTAACCAGATCATTTTGCATGTTTGTGAGTGAGTTTGTCTTTGAGTCAACTTCAGCAGAAGCTGGTTGTCCCCCGATAGAACTGTCTGCAGATAAACTGGTTGCTGCAGAGCTGTGAAGAGGAATGGTAATGTGTTCATGCACCCTTCTGTCTGTTTCTCCAGATATAAATTAGGTAATTTTTAAAAGCTAAATTAAAATGAATGTGTTTTGCAGCGCTTGCAACAAAGCGGAGCTAAGTATAGCACAATGTTTTCCTGCAAGTATATGGCACAACTATGTTTTTCGCTCCATTCTTTGAAGATGGAGGAGGCAACTGTTCAACAAGGACCATAGTGGAGAGTGAGGGAAATCTGTGCATTTTTGGCACCTGGGATTCTTTTTCAGTTTCTAATTTTTACATGTAACGAACCCTAAAAAGGCACACAAAATGTTGGAACATAAAGTGTTAAAAATGACTTTCCAGGTGACAGGTTACGTTTTCAACAAGACTTGTGTTGTTATGGCTCCTGCTAATATTTCTGGAGTTAGAAACCTGTCAGGGTTTCCATTTGGAGAGAGGGAGCTATAACTGTCTATAAAAATACGTTCCCAGCCAAAGCGTGCCACCTGAGGTCCTTGCTGAAAAGCAATTACAGTCTGGCAGCTTTGAAATGAGAGGAACATCAACAAGACTGGGAAATCTGCTGCTTTCTGACTGCGCTGCACTCCTAGAAGTCAGGAAATGTGTGACGATAGGTGCAGGGTGGCTGTTGGGGGTCTGCTTCTACGGGCCACTCTGCGCAGAATCAGGTTTGGATGGATGATTTTTGTTTGTGTAGATGTCTTTAGTGTCAGATTTTGTTGTGCTCTGGATGTCATTTCATAAATTATGCTCTTGATGGTTATTTTAACACCTTATATCCGTTTCCTAAATCTTTTGTGCAATTGGTCCTTTTCCTCTGGTTCACCACAACTTTAAGTAGCTCCAGCACACCCTTCCAATTTACGACGTCTCCCTGACTCGCCAGCTGGACTCCACACATAGCCTTGGTGCTCCAGGAAGGAAGACTTGGCATCAAGTGAGTCTGGGGTTAATGAAAGCCTGGAGTGGGAGGTTATAAAAATCAGATGGTTATAGTAATTGTAAGGGGCTATATGCTGAGTTTAATAGCTCCACGGGGAATGGTGATATATGAGGAGTGTAGGAGGAGAGAATGGGCATAGGAAGGTACCATTATATATATATATATGTGTGTATCCCTCCTCCCCCTCCCCTTTCATTCCCTCTTTGCAGGATATTTTATATCTTTTTGCCAGAATCTAGTCTGACCCGACTGCACTGCGTCATCGAACAGTCCCTACAGAAAGCTTGCAGAGAAGGGGAAGCTGTTTCCAAGATCCAGGCCTTTCCTCTGGCTGCAATGGAATAGCCAAGTCTGATAATCGCACGTGATTCTCTCTCCTGCATTTTCCATGGTGATTCTAAATCATCTACTTCATCTTTTATCTCGATCAGATACTTACCCGTTTCATTTTATGTTCGGGCAGATGTAAGACAAGGTTTTTTAAAGGAAAACAGCCACAAAGTTAACATCACCTTGTATTTTAGTGTGCCACAAGTTCAGGGTCAGAGTCGCAGGGGCCAGTGCTCCTGCTCAGGTGGAAAAAGCGTGTAGCTGGAGGCAGGTTTACGGTAAAGGGCTGGCTGTAATCACAGGCTCGCCGTCACTGCCTGCCTGTGATGACCAGCGTGGAGGCAAGTCGTGGGGAGCCCCGCGTGGAGGCACTGGCAGCCCCTGTACCAGGCCTTGGTGCTCCCATCCCGCTCCCTTCACAGAGGTGACGCCGCTCCTTGGTCTTCGTGACTCGGACCCTCGTGTCTTGTCCCATCACCCTGACTGTAAGGAGGCCCTGATGTTACTTACTAGGCATAAGAGGACGCCAAGATGAGGAACTGCCTCCTGTTTAGGATCATGCTGTATCTGGATGATTGTAATAGCAGTTGCTGAAAATGAATGTTTAGGCAACAGTTAATAGTACTACATTGAGACATGGGGGTTATATTTTGGATTAAAAAATAGATAAAATAATCTTGGAAATATAAAAAAATCTTTTATAAGACAAAATCTTTTCTCTGGGACTATCTTGCATGCATTCTCTATCGTTCTTGCTTCAGAGTGTTAAAAGGTGCTTGTTTGTCCAGTTGACTTTGCAAAGCCAGCGTTGCGACAAAAGATGCTTAAGATTCCAGCTTGTATATTTAAAGAATAATGAAATAAAACTGCACTGGAAACCTAAATTCTGCCTTCATTTACATCTCCTTTTAATTTTGAAGGCCATGTTTTTAAGTGGTTTAATAGAGAGCATAGTGAGTACAAAACCTTTGAGGGAGATACAAACACCTTCCATGTCATGATTTAATTAGTAGTTTTGTAAGGCTGGTTTTGGCAGGGAATGTGTATGCATGTGTATATGTGTGGATGTACACATTTACATGCGTGCAACTCATAACTTGAGCAAACTTTGTTCTGGAAGTCCTCGAGGCACAAGTGTGGAACGCCACAATGTTGTTTTTGCAGTCATGTTTTGGAGAGGAGCTGTACTTTGAAGAATATTCTAAATGCATCACTTTCTCCATTTTTCTAACATGGTTCGGTACTTCAGGTTAGGAAAGCCTGTTTTCCATATGCTTCACAATGTCAGAAAATACTAAAAACAGACAAAGAAAAACCCAACACCACAGAGACTACACGAGTAACTCAAGGTTTCAGCTTAAGTAGCTGTGTGTTTAAATATCGATGTGTTTAATGATTTTTTTTTCAGAGGCAAAAGTAAGTGTCATAACTTCCTAAAAAATTGCCTCTGGTGGTAAAGATGAAAATGTGCTTATGATTCTCAGCTGCAGCTTTATGTGTTAAAAACATCTCCCAAAAATCTTAAGGAATTACAAACTCAAGTAAATCCGGGATACAAAGTGAGAGGTGGATTTAAATATTTTGCGCTCTTCCTGCAAAATAACTGTGTGAAGAAAACAGGTGTTTTAGGGGATCATTTGCATGCACTTTCCTAGGTCCATGTGCTTGCACTTACATATGCAATGAAATAAATTTGTTCTCAGTCATTTGCACTTCTCATTTTAGAGCCCAGACCTGTCCACACCAAGGCTTATTTTTATAGATAGTTATGTGAATGAAGATTTACTTCTTTTTTTTTTTTTTTTGAGGTCCTAGTATGTGACTTTGAACAAATATATATGAGAGCATGTTTAGTACTGCTAATTTTAGGTGGCTGTTGTTAAACGACAGCATGGCTATGATTTTCTTTATTCAGATGATGCTTTTTGGCCTCTCCATGGGCTTTCCTAAGTCCAGTTCTTAAACAGCTTTTGCCTGTCTTTACAGAAAACTCATATCATCTGCTTCCAGTGGGAATAAGTGTTTTCTTTCTTCCAGTTAATTACTTCGAGTTAAAAATCTAGTGATGAGAGCTGTAATCATGATACGAATTAGCAGGCTGAGTTAAGTTGCGCCAAGGCTGTACTACACAGTCCTTCCTCTGCAAAACGATCCACAAATATTTATCGCTAAGAAAACTGTACCAAGACTGCCATTGACTGGCAGTGATAGTTTAATTTTTTTTCTCTTTGGCAAATGGTCTTGCATAGCTTCCTTTTGTATGGATGGCAAACTTTTGATTACAGCTGTGTTATCACATTGGGTGGATACATCCTGCTTTATTCCAAACATGAGATGTAACTGTTAGGCTCTTTTGCTTTCTCTCTGTCTGTTATTTTAAGTGTTAGAAATATGGTTTGGTATTCTGGTCTCTATTCACTGTTGAGTTTGGGGATTTGAGGGCTTAGAGGGGTGGGGTTGGTTTTTTTTGGTTGGGTTTTTTTGATCCCTTTATGTTATTTGTCAATTATCTCAATTTTTTAACTTACATTATTTGCTATTTATGTGTCCTTTGAAGCTGTGCTTTGATACCACTTCCACATAATTATTTAAATTTTTTTAGTCAGAATGTTTTTTTTTGCCCTACATTTTTGTTTTGGTATGTGTGATACTATGGCTTGTTACTCACCCAGTAGAATATCCTTAAACAATTACCAATTTTAACTGTTCCCAACTTCTAATTTTTGTTCCTGGTCAATTATACCACCCAGTAATTTAAGCTCAGCAAATTTGGCCCTTGCAAAGTTGAAAATAATCACATTTCTGGGTTATGCTATGTACTGCTTGTACAGTGGAAATGTAGCCAATCCAAAACTCACAGGTACATTGTCAACTGCTAATTTTTGATCAACAGTTACCTGGTTGTTGTCTTAAAAGTTAATCTAGTTGGATTTCCCCAATGCCAGTGTTTCCTGGAAATGCCATTTCTCTTTGCTGTTAGCTGATGGCTAAGAAAGAATTTATCCTGGTCTCTTGGGAGGGCTGGAGGTGGTAATGTTCTAGTCTTGTGAGTGGGCTTTATAGGCCGTGGAGCTGCTGTACTGTGTGTGCGAGACACTAAAAGGTAACGGTTGTCTGATGCAGAATCCTGCCCCATCGCCACTTCTCATAGTCTCGCGTCCTGGAACGAGGTGGCTGGGTAGGATATTCAGCATTTGAATGTACAGGCCTTTCTCCTCAGTCTTGGTAATACAAAGTGGGTATCTGTATCCAAATTCTCATTTTAGGAGTGTGATAATGAAAGCTCTGTTCTGGTGTCGGAGTAGGGTAGGGTGGTTTGTGCTTGCAGGAGCTCCTCTGCTTGCAGGAGGCAGGAAGTTGCCACCTGTCCTTCTGGAACATCTCTGCTTCTTTCAAAATATAGTATCTCTGGGGGAAGCTTCCAGGATTTTTGGCCAATGGTGGATGTTGTCTTGTGCTTTCCTGGATGTCGTCTGGTTTGATCTGAGCTGTATTGTTACCTATAGGTCTTTTCTTCTGGTGAGCTTTTTTCTCTTAAGATAGCTCACTTTGTGTGGGAAAGCATACTTTCAGCTGTGAAGATATCATAGAATAGTTTGGGTTGGAAAGGACCTTTAAAGGTCACTTTGTCCAACTTCCCCTGCAATGAGCAGGGATCTTCAAGTAGATCAAGTTCCTCAGAGCCCAGTCCAACCTCACCTTAAATGTTTCCAGGGATGGAGCATCTACCACCTCTCTGGGCAACCTGTTCCAGTGTTTCACCACCCTCATTGTAAAAAATTTCTTCCTTAGATCTAGTCTAAATCTACCCTCTTTTAGTTTAAAACCATTACCCCTTGTCCTATCATTACACTCCCTGATAAAGAGTCCCTCCCCATCTTTCCTATAGGCCCCCTTTCAGTACTGGAAGGCTGCTATAAGGTCTCCCCAGAGCCTTCTCTTCTCCAGGCTGAAGAGTGCCAAATGTCTCAGTCTTTCCTCACAGAAGAGGTGCTCCAGCCCTCTGATCAATTTTGTGGCCCTCCTCTGGACCCACTCCAACACATCCATGTCCTTCTTATGTTGGAGGCTCCAAAGCTGGACGCAGTACTCCAGCTGGGGTCTCACGAGAGCGGAGTAAAGGGGCAGAATCACCTCCCTCAACCTGCTGGCCACGCTGCTTTTGATGCAGCCCAGGATACAGTTGGCTTTCTGGGCTGTGGGTGCACATTACCAACTCATGTTGAGCTTCTCATCAACCAACACCTCCAAGTCCTTCTCCTCAGGGCTGCTCTCAATCCCTTCATCCCCCAGCCTGTATTGATACCAGGGTTGAATATCCTTTTAGGTTCCCTTATTTGCAATTACAGAACATTTCCAAAATGTTTTGTTTCCATTTCATTGATACTTTTTTCCTCCCTCTATGGGATCTCCAGTGAAATGGAATATATCTGGACATCCAAAAAATGTTCCATATCCCCATGTGCTTTGTTACCTCTTTGTCCTCCATCAGAAATGTGTTGCATATCATGTAGCTCAAGCTGCTTCCTTCTTCAAGAAGTGAAATATGGTTATTCAGATGCAGGTCATAGAACTACAGGATAAGTCAGTCTGGAAGAGACCTCCCAAGCAGGAGATTCGACCTCCCTTATCAGTCTCCTGCTCAAAGTAGGATCAGGTCTGCAGCCAGACCAGGTTAATTGAGGATTTATCCAGTTGGAGCTTGAAATGGTTGTACCTTCCTTTACCTGTTCAGGAGTATGGTGATGCCACTTGGAGTCCTGGACTTACTGAAACTGGGTAGCTGTTGGAGTAACCACAGCTTCCATCTGGCTTTGCATTTCCTTCCTGGGCAAGGAGAAAACCGCATCTGCTCTCTGCCTAGTGCTTCAAAAGAGTTGAAATGGATTCAGCTCATGTACCCCACCTGGGATCTTGTAAGTGCTATCATTTTTTTCACAGTACCCAAATGAGTTTCTCTACAGACTTGTCCTATCTACCTGGAGACTACCAGGCTCGTCCTCTGCAGTGGTGTGGGGAGCAATTTTACTTCTGTGTGGTCCAAGCTTCATTCTCAGCCTAATGCCTAACCTGAAACCCAGCTTGCCTCCATCAGGCTTGGACATCTGGCAAATCTGCTTGTACAGACCCCCACTGAAGCTTTGCTCAGAACTAGCTCAGTGTAAGGACCTGTACAACATTTCTTCTGCAAAACTTATGATACTGTGAATATAACCTTACATGCACTTCAAAGTTTCCTACTCAGCTTCTTACGTCTGAGGCCATTAAATCTTCCAGTCTCTTCCCAACTATCTAAACCTTATATTTCTTCATTCTTAGAGGGTATCTCTTTCTGTACTTTCAGTTTAATAACGTTCTTTAAAAAAAAAAAAAAAAAAAAAAAAGAAGCAAAAAGCTCCACATACACGCTGTTCAACATTTCAGAAGTTTGGTGTTTATGAAACATTAACCAGTGTGTTCACTGCTTTATAAACTGGAGAAATAAGGCATGTTCTTCACTGGAACAGATTTACAATCACAGTCAAATGTTTATTTGTTTGGCATTTCCTTTACATGCCAGTTCCTGTTGTACAATAAAATGTGATAATAAACAATAGTTGAGCATGTAGTCATTAGTTTAGCGATGCCTAATATAACAATGAAAAGAACTATATAGTCTTTGCCTCTGTTAATTTCTGGTGGAATTGCTGTATGGATTATCTAGCTTCAGGTTTTATATCTATGACTTTTAAAATATGTTGAATTTAATCTTCCAGGAAGTGAAAAGAAAGACTTGAGCTCCTTCTCTGACTACTTTTTTTTTTCTGTTCTTCAATCTTTTCTACCGTTTTAGGAATTGTTCAATAAAAGTATGAAAAGGCAAAGTGAATATCATGCATCATACATAACGTCTTCTCGTATGTCATTGTACTTTGTGTCTTAAGCAGAGTGTTCTGGATCTTCACCTCTTTAGCTTTAGTGCTTCCAATATGTTTTGTCTTCAGTGGTTTGGGTGGATCTGGATTTGGAACTGTGTTTTTGTTGGAACACCTCTATGTTGGATCCCCGCAGTTTTCAGTGCTTGGAAAAGTTATAACTTACAATAGAAGACAAAGTAAACACGTCATCAAAGGGGAAAAAATTAAATCTCTGTTTATTCACCTGCATGCTAGAGATGAATCTTATTCACAGCAGCTAGCTGAAATATTCTAGATATTAAAAGGCTTGGGAAAAAATGAATTTGTTTAAATGCCTGGTACTTTGTTGCTATAGGATTTGTGTCCCAGATGTTGCTTTGCGGCGGCAATATGCTGGATGAAGTTTGCTGTTGAATGTGCCACCAGATAGCGGCACATAGAATACGTACATGGGGAAAATGCATTTCTGTGAAATTTTGTAGTTCAGAAATAGGCTGTGACAGCCTGAGCATTTCTGGATGACTATAGCATGGGAACCTGAAATGGAAAGTTCTGAAACTAGTGTCCAAGTGACTTTTAACCACCTTAGAGGTAGAAATATGCTGCATTGCGGACTCCACTGACCAGGCCTCCCCACCAGGGTGGTGCTATCAGGAAAGTAAAGGCACGTTTGGTTTTTATTTTTGTTTCTCTTTGCAGCTTCCACATTAATGCACATTAATAGCATATACAAAGGGTTGGTCCAAGGTATAGTAAGTCTCTGGAAGGAGCATGACTGTTTCTTCTGTATTAGAAGTGGAACTACCAGGCTGTTTGAGCGTCTGCTCAGGCTTCCCAGTTTATTTTCAACGGAAGGCAAATAAACTTCCCACTTGAAATAAGCTGGGGAACGTGGGGGTTGTCACATACTGTCTTCCCTGCTTCCCTCTTCCTACGTACAAAGCCTAGAAGGAGCTCCTGCGCCTCATACGTAGGTGAGAGGTAGGAGATGTGATTTTCAAAAGCCTGTTTGGGAGGACGCAGCGACTGGTTTTGAAAATTCCCGATTGCTGCTGTAGACAGTTTATGGTCAGCTCTGTGTGGATGCAGAGCTCCCGATGCTGAGCATCTAGGCAGCTGATGCTCACACTCTTCTGTACTTCCCTGTCTGCAGGAGACCTGAGACTGGTGAGTGGCCAAGTGGTGGCCTGGAGAGAGGCAGCTGTGGACATGCCCTCGATGAAACCAGCCCACTGTGCCACTGAGGCAAAAGACCCCCGCCACTGCACGAAGGGCATGCCAGAGAGAGCCGGGCACTGGGGGTAGATCCAAGGGGTGGAACAGACTCTGTTCCATCAATTGATTTGTGCAGTTTTCATCAGATGTAACCAATCTGTGCTGTTGCCAAAGGTGCTTTGCCTCCATGTCTGAATTGCTGGGGTTCAGGGAAAACCCCAGAATCTCAGGTGTGATTATTTTCTGGTGATTTCTACATTTTACCCTATAAACGTATGAAAAGCTGAAAGAGTAAGTAATGTAAAATCTAAATAAGAGAAATTGGAAGACAAGTTGTTCTTCAAAAGTATAGCATGTAAAAAATCCGATTTAGTTTTATGGTTGGAGTTCCATGAGGTTACTATACATGAAGCTACCCAGCATTTAATCAAATTATCTGGGGCTTATAAAGTATCCTAAGTCATAAATATGCCTGATGGAAGTTAATTTAAAGCTTCTATGATGGCTGTTTTTACAGAGACTGAAGATGCCAGATAAGATAAAGAATTTTGAGATTTGGAGTAGAAAAAACTGCCCACAGCTGTGCAAACAGTACAATGATGGGCATGTATTGGCCATGTTTTGGTACTGCAAGACTACAGGGTTCCTGAAAAAGCATCATTCTAGCAACTCATAAGCAGATGAAACAGAGGTCGTCTTGCAGGAACTCTTCTCAGTGTGATAACAGCTGAAGCAGCCACTTTACAAATCAACAATTTGAGTGGATTAAAGGAAATGGCCGGTCTATCTGTGGGTGTAATGCAATTTCTTACTATAGCTGAAGGAGATTGGCCTATAAATTAAAACTCAGAAGTGGGATTGACAACATGCACATGAATGTGCATCATGTAAGACTTTTGAACGCTAAATGTAGGCATTTGGGGGGCTAGGCTTCAATGCAGGGGACCCGTGAGTGGTATTTGTGAACCAGTTGGTTGGTAAGGCTTGGTTGTTGTGGTTTTGTTTTTGTTTTTTTCTGACCAGGCTATGTAGCCGACCTGTATGCATGAACACAAAGGAAGAGGGCTTTTTTTAGTATATTTTATTTTACCTTTTTTTTTGTCTCTGCATGCACTTTGTAGCTGTGATGCTTTGACCTTTTATCCCCAGTGTTTCAAGTGTGAGTGTTGAATTACTCTCTGTCAGTGACAGCAGGAAGACCTAGGATAAAACCAGTGAAGCTGTAAACAGCAAACAGCAATAAAAGCTAATATTTCCTATGACATTTGAACAGGGAGTGGAACATTTTCCTCTCTGTGTCTATTTCTGTACTTGAATTTTAGGATGACAGGTGATGGAGTGGTGTTTGTGACCTGCAACAGATGTTCCATATTTTTTTTTCCATCCGGTAGCCAGAAAGGACTTCCTGTGTGTAAAACATAAATTGTTGACAGCTCTGGATTTGTGGACTGGAAGGATGAGTACCGTCACTGGGGAACACTGGGAAAATGGAAGAGGTCTGAGCAACCAGACTGAGGAAGCATTGCTGCTCCATGTCCAGGGAGAGGGAAAATGTCCCCCAAGGAACTGAACAGAGAGAACTGTGGAGGAGTGACATCAGAAATAGAAGGAGGAAGCAGCATTCAGTAGAGCTGAGGGCAAGTGAGGACTGGTAGGCTGCGAACAGTAGACAGAAGAGGACAAGGGGATTTAAATGTTTCCAGTTGATAGCAGGTTTCCGTAAAGTAAGCTATGAGACATGGCTTTAACAGCTCCAGATGGCCGAATGAATAAAGACGGGTGAGATACCTCTGTGACTGGTAGTTCAGCCCAGCTGGAAAGAAAGTCAGTAATATTCTCAAAATAGCTAAGCAAGCAAGGCATCCTGAAACCAACATGGATGCCATTTTATTGATAAAGTAGGTTCCTGAATTTGGTAGTCAGTATGCAATGCTGATAATGCCTATAGTCACTGAATATTGCAGAATATCTCAACGTGTAGGTGATTTCTTGAGACTTGCCTGCAGGAGAATAACACCTCACTGATCACAGTGATTCTCCCTACCACGGTGGTGGGGAAAACAGTACAGAAAATTATGAAATTATTCAGCTGGATAGCCATGTGGCAAAAGTAAACTGTTTTGATTTGGAAGTGGAATAAAGTCCACTGTCTTTTGAATATAGATGGAATGAAGACAAGTCTTCTGAGGCCTAGACTAGAATAATCAGAAGGACATTATATCAATAATGAGAGAATGAAATGAGCTGAAAAATTAGAGTAGTTTAGGCATAAAATTATGATACTGAAAATATAGTTAAGACCTCCAAAGGAAGTGAAGAAATGGTTTCATAATAAGCAGGCAAAATTGTTCACTTATGAGCATAAATTTGGTGAGATTTATACCAAACTCATTGAAGTGAAAGGCCACCCTACAGTTAGTCTATCTTCAGAGGAAGAGTGGGGAACATTTGGGTCTTCTGAGTTGTGGACAACTTCAGAGAAGATGATCACGAGTGGTTAAGGCCCAGTGTCTTGAGAAAGATAGCATGGGGTGATCTCCTGCGTAACTCCAAAAAATGGCTGCCTCCTACCCAGAGCAGCGTAGTACTTGGGAAACAGTGTCTTTGTGGTCAAAAAACTTACATAACTCATGAATGTTTCAGGACAGTAACATCTAGGAAAAGCAGAGAAGTTATATCACTTCGGTGTTTGGCACTGGTACAATCGCTTTTCCATTGCTGAACTCTTTTTTGGTGTCCATAAGCCTCTTGATAAAATGGTAAGAGATTGATCAAAGGACTGGATACTTTGCCTTGCGGTGAGACATTCTGGAATCTTGCTCTGTTTATCTTACCCATGAGAAGGCTAAGACTTGACCTGATCAGAGTGTCTGCATTGGGGAAAAAAACATTGAAAAACTGTTAACAATCTGGCAGGCGAAGATATAAAAAGGTCCAGTGGTTGCTATTTGAAGTTCAAAATTCCGCTGCAGATTTTCAACAGTGAGAGTGATTAGCCCCTATGATATCTTAACAAAGGTTGTGGTGGTTTCCTTACCGCTGACAATTTAAAAATCAAGATTGAACGGTTTCTTAAATGATATGTTTTAGTAAAGCACAAGTTCTGTGGCTTCTTTGTACAGGGCATTGGGCTAATTGTTCATAAAAATCCCCTTTGACCTTGAATCTCTTAATTCTCCTAAAGACAATGAATGACTAGAGTCAAGCTAGCAAAATTTTTTTCCTTTTTTTTTTTTTGTTGTTATTGATGTTTTCTGCCCAAAACTTACTTTTGCTTTTACACAGTTCTAATGAAAAATAGGTATTTTTCTTGGCCAGCTTCTGTTCATAGCCCATCAGATGGTTTTTAACTATAATGAACTTGGCAGTCTTACAGTGTTAGTACATTGGTATACTGTGTAATATTGGTGTCTCTGTAAAGCTGTATTCTCTGTTCCATTCTTTGGTACTCTGAGGACACATGCCAGGCATGAGCGTATTTTAATTGGATTTATTGAGATATGTATGGGATATCTTTAAAGCATTAATTGAATTCAGCATTATGAACTCCACTCTTTCTGCAATAAGTGCAGCTTGTAGTCATCTTTTAGTTGCATCCCTCCTCCAAATCCTGTCTGCACACCTCATGTTTACTGTGATAAGTGTCTTGGAGACATTCCTGCTAGATCTGAACTAAAATCCAATTACCAGCATTTATGTGGCTGCAATCCCAGTTAGGACAAGAGTGCCATTAAGCTGGCCGTTGTACCAGCAAGCTCAGTTTCTGACTTCAGAGAGTACAAAACACCAAAGATTGTCAAAAAGGGACAAAATGTCAAGGCAGCAAGTGATATTAGGAACATAATGAGCATGTTAGCCTGGCCCTCTAAAGAAACGGTGTTCAGGGAATGACTTTTTGTAGTGCTTGTTTTCCTGCCAGGCCCTCCTCTTTCTCCAATTGGTTTTGGATTCATTTGTCCGTTGCAGCCTGGTTTTTACAGAAATAAAAATACCAGGTTCTTGTGGTGAGCCGAAGCACCAGGTTCAAAAGAGGTTTGTGACACCTAACAAGTGGGTATAGAAGAAGGACACAAATTAGTAGCAGTTGTTGTGGTATGGGCTGCAAGACAGTAAGATGATAGGAAATCAAATGCTTGTTCTCTTGCTTACAGAACAACTTGTGTTCTTGTGGGGAACAGGCTAGACTCATTTTGTACTGTTGATTCTCTTGTGATTTCAAATAGTCATAACAATTCACTTAAAACCGCTTCAGCAATATGGCTTAAATACATTTGATCCAGACAAGAGTTAAAGTAATTAGCTGACATTTGATTTTACTTGATATGGATCCAAACCATGAAACTCTGAACACCCTTAGAGTTCAGAAGTGTTTCATTCAGTGCTTGGGTACTAGTCTGTGTTCTGAAGTAACCTTTGCAAACTTGGCAAGTTTAATCCCAGATTTAAAATAAAAAAAGCAATATAGGGAATCGAGTCCGTAAATGTCTTTTCTTTAAATACAGAGATGCTCTGTAGTATATTTGTAGATGCAGCAAGCAGAAGGAATAGAAGATGCGTTATCTGCGTAAAGGTGTGTGTTTATGTGCGGTGTTCACACCCGCGGACATGCTTATGTGGCTGTACAAAACATTCCTCCTGCTGCAGGGACCTTAAAATCCTAACAGCCAGCCAGGGCAATCGTGCGCTTTGAGACCCGGAGGACGGTGCTAACTTAGAGCATGTGTGCGTTTTCGGTTTTATGATGTGACGACAGCAGCGCTGTGACACTGGTTAGCATTTGTGGGCCTTGTGGAAGGAGCGAGTTTCCATGAGGGATTTGGCTGGGGGAAACCTGCCTGCCTGGCACACAGAGCCAAGGAGGGCGTTCCAGGCAGGGTGGAAATGGAGATGAGTAGCGTGATGTTTTACATCGCCTATGGTGCAGCTGGTAACTTGGAATGCGACTGACCATGTTTTGTGAGCTTGTTATTTTTTCTTGCAGTTTAATACAGGAAGAAAAAGTCGAGGTTATGAAGAAATTCCAAAGGAAGTGTATAGATGTTTCTGCTGAACACAGAGGCAATCACTTCCTCCTTGAAAGAGCAATTATATGAGAATTGAGAAAGCTGAATGTGATAAGACTACATTACATTTGCCATGTTAAGAAACCAAAATGGAAAGGGAAGACTTTGGGGCAGGGGGCATTTTGGAGGATTAAGTAATAGCCTGTGTACATAGGGCCAAAGAGAGAAAGTTAAGGTGGTATCTTCAAGATGGCATGCCTATATGACCCCAAAACCAGTGCTACGGTATTTGATTTGTTAAAGTATATGTTCAGTAATTTAGTAGCAGAGCATATCATGATTTCCCCTGCTTTGGGACAAGTTGAACTGACAGAAAGGTCGCAGAAGTCAGCCTGCTTCCCGTGAAGCTCTGAAAAGGAACGACAAAGTGGAATAACACCAGTTCTGTGATACGCAGTTCACAATATCTCGCTGCATGCAAAATACCTGGAAATTATTCAGCTTGGTGCCTAAGCAGCACTGTGGGAAGTTTTCAGATTCTTTCATAAAGTTTACTCTCTGTATTACAGCACACAAATCATATTATCTCCCCTCACCATTGTATAATTCTTCAGTGATTTTTTTTTTTTTTTGCTTAATGTGGTAGAGAAAGAAAAGAAAAATACCTGATGCATTTTTATGTTTTTATTATAACTTCATAACTAGGAGAGCAATAGGGAAAGTCATCACTATGTGACCATCTTGAACTCGGTTATCCAAATTCAATGTATGATTTTAATAATCATTCATTTAAGTAACAACACCTGGGTCACATCTATAATACCTCATATCTGAGGATTTCAGAGCAGTTTACAGCTTTTGATGAACTGAATCTCACAGTGTTCCTATAATAGGGGAAAAAAATACAGTCATAGAAATTATAAATAATTTGTTAAGGCTGCTCAGGAGATAAGGTAGAAGGAGAGTCATGGTTTGGGGAACGTACACACAAGTTAAAATTTTGGGATATATATACACACACCTTACAAAATTACTGTATTATTGAACTCTTTCATATATCTTGTGTTGACCTTAAGCCATGAAAGATGTGCTGTCCATTTCCTAAACAAAGGATAGCATGGAATAATAGAGGATCATTTTATGCTGTTAACTCCTTTTCATGTGACAGTTAGGACAGAGCTATGGCTGAAGCCCAGAGAAGTCAGCATAATTAAATTTGTCTGCAGAACAAGGGCTTATCAACAAAGACTGCTTACCAGAAATAGAAAAAAGAGGTACTTGAGGAGAGCAACATGTGGGCAGTCGTAGATAAAGGGAAGTTGGACAGCAGAGTCAAACTGAGGCACATTTTGTAGACAAGAAGTCTGAATTTTAATGGAGGTCAATGAGGGAAGGTGGACATGAGACCTACATGGACACTGCAAATCTATCTGGTCCAGAGCCTCATCCCTGCCCCTCAAGTGACACTGTGGAGAATAGTGGCTTTTAACTATATCCATGCTGCTCAGCAATTGGCCTGGCCCTACGTCATAATCATGTACATGCTGTATATGAGATCCTGACTTCAGCTGATTCAAACTCCGAAGACCACTTTGAGTGGTGAATAAATTCAGGCATCTCGCATCTTTACTTTTGCTTTGTTCCTTTTAATTCTTTTGTTGTAGTACAGGCTTCTCTGAGGAACCTTGAACAAGCTGGAAGTACAGATTTACCGCGAGTGAGATGCAAGGAGACTAAAAGGGGATTCAGAAGTCTACAGGATTGCCCATCATGTGTTAAGCAACAATTGTTTTGGAGTACATGGTCACATAGTATTTGATGTGGTTACAAATAAGCAATCCCTGCCGACAGTGAGATGAGGAATGCATCCAGGCCTTGCTCATCATCTGTTTGTTTCTCTTCTTGTATGTCTTTGAAGATGTGGATTGTGAATGAGAATAGTCGTAAGAGGAACTGTAGGAAAAGTTATATCTGAGGTCTTGTGAGCAACAGGAGATGGGAACTGGTTTAGGAGTATAAGGCAGTTGGTCTGGTAGGGTGTGTTGTTACGAAAGGGTTAACGGAGAGCTAAAGAATCGTCTGTATACCATAGAGAGTAAGGATGCTATTCCCATCAAGAGGCTCTCACCAAGTGAGCCTGGTGCCAGAGGACTCCAATGCTTCACATCGGGTCACTTGGCTTCTTGTCCTGATTGCCACCCACTAGGATTATTTTGTATAAGATCGGAGTTGAATGCCGTCGTGCTGAACATGGTGAGGCATGTGTGGGGGACGCGAGCAGAGAGGGAGTGGGAATGTGGTGTGCAGATGTGTGAAGGTGAGAGTAAAGCTTATCAGCTACTGGTTCCAGAGGGTGGTGGGCTTTTCCTTTTTTCTTTTCCTGGCTCTGCTGGTGAAGTCATCCATTGAGCAACCTCAATTATCCAACCATACAAGATAAAAGTACCAGAGTACTATGTTAGGGTGTGAATACTTTCAAATATTTTAAAATATAACAATTAAACATAGTCCTTGCCCTTTTGGCCAGCTACTCTCAGGGTGGCCTCTATTAAAAAGCTCTTGAGACCCTAAAGGCGCTTTCTTTCTGTTGCGTAATATTTTTCTTTTGTTTCCAGTAAACCAGGTTTGAACTGGCAAATTTCTGTGAAGTCCTGTAGCCAATTTAATATTTAAAACAGACCTGTTAAGTTGTACTGGATTCAGGAATGTCTTGAGCCATCCTCCCCCTGCTAACCTGCTGTGCTGACTCAGCGCCTGAGGAGGAGTTGACAGCCCATGGGGACAGGGGAGTGTTCCGCGACTCTGCAGAAAGGCAGGATAATAAAAACTCATAAGGGCAGAGAGTGAAGCAGCTAAGGTTTGTGTTGCAGTTATCAGCCAAGTAATTACAAAAAAAAAAAAAACCACCCAAAAAATGAAACCAGGGAATAGAATTGAAGGCATGGCAGCTGGTGACCTAAAATGGCAATCTAAACTAAATGTCCTCCTTCGGTAATGTCTGTGCATATGGTTTTCAAACCATTTTGGGTAGAAACGTGTAGAAAAAAGCTCTTAGAAGTTAAAACTACTATTCTTTTTTTTTTTTTTTTTTTTTTTTGGAGGGGGGAAATGTCTTGACGTTCTCATTAGAAAGACCACAAAGAGAGTGCAAGAAGACAGCTGTTCTAGGACCAGGAGAGCTGTGGGCCAGCATGTGTTGCTAGTGCTGTACCTGTTCTGCAGAGTTCTCTACTCTTGATATTGCTCTCTTCACAAGTCAGAAATTGCATTAATGTGGTTGCTGGATATCCGTGCACATATCAGGTGCATATATCAGGGTGCTGATGTTCTTATATTTTGTTGCTGTTGTGTGCTTACGTTCCTAGCTTCAAACTAGAATTCAGCACCTGGGTTTTATGTACATTATACTGGTGAACTTTATATAGCTTGGTCTCTGCTTGCCTGTACCTCTATTTTAAAAATGTGTAAATTCATTAAATTGCCCTACATACAATTAAAAATATAGAGATTGCATTTCTTTTTATTCACTCGCCAGCGCAGATATATGAGAGTGAGCGTGCTTTCAGAACCTTCCTTTCAAAATTACTTGTAGTCATGCGGTAGATAAGAAAAACTCTAGAGGGAAGAGGACCTCCAGCCAAAATAATTTCCAAATGATCTTAAAGTGTAATTTATCTTCTTATTTTGCAGCTAGCTATGGACCAAATCCAATTTGCAAAGGCTGTTTATCTTGTTCAAAGGATAATGGGTGCATCAGATGCCAACACAAGTTATTCTTCTTCCTACGACGAGAAGGGATGAGACAATATGGTGAATGCTTGCATTCCTGCCCATCGGGGTACTACGGACTCCGGACGCCAGATATGAACAGATGTTCAAGTGAGTTTGTTTTTTTTTAACTCTTACATTTGCTTTTGTAGGAAGGCCATAATTCACGCTCAGTTTTTAAGATGATATGTTGTGGAACAGGGTGATATTTCCACGGATGTCTCAAGATCGTCATAAAACTCCTTTGCTAAAGAACGTCCCAGCTCATTCGAAGATATGTAACAATCAGCAGAGTAAATAGTTGATGCATTAACCTAGTTTTTATTGTTGTTGCTATTTTTATTGTTATTATTGCTTTAGTTCGAAGGGAAACGTAGGAAAGAATGATGATTTAAGCAGATATTCCTAGTTTTAACAAATTCCCCCTATGTGAAAATAAAAAGGATTAAGTATTAATTTAACAGTGCCTCATGTAGGTACTAGTGAGTACATGCACTAATATATGGGTGGGCTGCTTGTCATGCTTTTTGTTCCCACACAAATTTCAGGTGACCAGACACCTCACACCAGACGTGCTTTAATATGTAAGTGTTGCTATTTTAATAAAACAGATGCACTATTAAAAACAAACAACCAACCTTTCACTTTTAGTACTGCAGTTTATTTGGAAATTTACAACCTGCTAATGTGCAACAAGATTCCCTGTTTGCATGTTTGTGCCTAGAAGCACAACTGTTAAGACCAACAAGTGCTCTGGTATCTCTGTGCATTATCTCGCCGCTGTCTGGCAGTTGTGCCGATCCGTATTGATTTTTCCATATGCTCATATGCAGCGTATTAGCCATATGGATTATTAATCATTGGTATTACCTGTAATTCGTATTTATGTTTTGGGGGTTTTTTTGTGCATGTGTCATAGTCTGACCAAAATCAGGTCACCGAACCTAAGAACCTGAAGTGAGAAATAGCTTTTCTTTGCTTCCTGGAATAATCAGGTGTCTGTTAAACGTACGGCACTCTCCCCCTCGGTACTGTGGCATGTCGCTGGGACGCACGGTGTTGTGAGAGAGCGGGTGCTGCCTTTCACACCACACATAATCTTGAGACCCAGGTGAGGTCACGCCGTGGCAGGTTGGGCTGGACGAGGAGCACTCGCCTGGAGCCGTCCCAGCCCGTGCAATGACATCCCGCCTCTTTCTCCCCGTTCTCTGCACAGGCTCTGTGGATGTGGTATTCTTCGCCTTGCGTTCCCAACGGCTGTGTAATATTGCTGAGTGCTGCCTAATCTATACCAGGTGGCTAGGTTTTGATGAAAAATTAAATGAGACCAGTATACGGTTTATGTATCCCTTCTGTAAAGTAATTTAGGATCCTGGCCTTAATTTTCATAACACGTTTGTGAATTCTGCGACTTGTCCACTTTAAACCTTTCAAAACTGGGCTGTAAAAACTTGCCCATGAAAAGATGTTTTTGAATATAGTTACTGCTTTGGGAAATAGATGAATTTATCTATATCAGCCTGTACTGTGCTTGTGAGGTAGGAAAAGTAGTCCCTACTGGCAGTCTGTCTTTACTGTCTTAAAAAGAAAAAAAAAAGTTATTTGCAGAAGGTGGACGGCGAATTCAATATAACTTTTTTTTTTTTTTTTTTTCCATTTTTACCACTTACAGAAAGTGGCCTTTTTCCCTGAATTACGGGATTGGTTTTGAAAAGCATAAATGCAAGTTGTGTCCAACCCACATTGGCGTGTGCTGAGCGCTGGATATTTAACTCACCCTCATGCCTTTGACAGTCTCCCCCTGTGAGAATAATGATGCAGTTGCATTTACCGACCAGTCCTGGTTCCCCTCCAACGATTTTTATGTTGTATGTTTTTATTATAGTGTAACTGCCAACTGGTGTATTTATAAATCACATCTTTTCTTTTTCTCGGTTTGGTGATCTTGCGTGGCACATACGTTGCATTGTGGACACACAGACATTTTGTGGATTGAAGTTGAGTTAAAATAAACATTCTTAACAAATAGAATAGGTTTCTTCCTACTTGATGTTAGATAGTTTTAGGTACGCTTAGTTACAGACTGCATTGCTCAGATAGTATTATCTCAGCTAAAAATAATAAAAATTCTGGCTATGTTAAAATACTTCTGGGAGTTACAGGGCTTGAATTACATAAGTTGAAATGATTTCTGTCCTATTAATGTCTTCATAGGCACAAAAGCTGTTTAACATTTTATTGCTGGAATCCTTGCCCATTTTTCTTAGAGAAGCTATAGAACATATTTTTATGGAAAATGTTGACATGATTTTAAAAGCCAAACATAGTTAGTGCCAAATGTAACACAATAAATACCACAGCCAAGTGCAGCAGCTCTAAAATGATGGAAATTTTGAATTTGAGGACTAATTTTCTTTTCTACATGTAAGCAGTATGTGTGCCTTGAATTTGCGAATTGGTTCGAGCCTGTTTTTCTAGTAACAGTGAATCATGTAATTTTGAGACTGCTTGTCTCTAGAAATCAATGTGGATTTTCCTGCTGGAGATGGTTTTCATCTTGAACACCGCAGTATGAGAATGCAGTACATTTGGCCACGAAGTTGGAAAGTGTTGAGTCTCTTCTGTAGAATAATGCCCAAGAGAAGAGCTACACTTTGTTAATTTTCCAAGAAATTTTAATAATTAATGACTTTGAACTGAACTGCTCCAACAAGAAATAATTTCATGAGAGAAAAACAAAACTGAATTAAAGAGTAAGATGAAATCTGTCACCTGTGTCATTGGTTTAAAGTTGGTCTGATTAATGGATCAAGCCTATCTTGAACCTTTCAACTTGGTCTGTGTCCATAGTAACCTCTACAATTTTAGGGGGAGGAAGCACTCGGAGTTTAGAAATTACAGCTCCCTTCAGCTCTGCTTGGCTACTCCATTTGTTTAGGTTTAGCTTCTTTCTCACAGGAGGGCCCGACATTGCTAAAATTATAATTTCCCCTTCCAAACAAGATAAAGAGAAACTTTTAAACAAATCAAGCATTTATTAAACACATGTAGTTAATTCACTGTATTAAGAAAGGTAATTATTTTTTTAAAAAAACTTTGTTACAAAATAGCAAGACATCATTAATATATCATGTCATGGCTATTTCTTATGTAGTAGAGCAGAGCATATGACCTTCTGAGACTGTTGTACTCAGTGCAATTCTAACAGTCTCTCAGGGGGTTCAATTACTGCAGGAGCATCAATGTTTGCTTTAAATAAAAGAATGTTCCTGACGTTTTAGGAATAGCTTTCATTACTTTTTATGTTTCTTTCCTTCACGTATAGCTTTATCTTTTAGAAACAAGCTTAATATAGTATTTGGAATTTTGAAAATGAAGTTAGATAGCCAGAAATCGATGTCCACCTATTATTATCTTATAGGCATTTATTTTTTTCTTTCTTTATCTCTTCGACTCTTTTTTTCTCCATCAAATGGATTTTGGATTTTTTTCTTATTTTGAAATTTATGATTTTTGGCCTTACTTTGTATTTCGATGGAAGAGTTTTGTTCCATTCGTCTGGCAACAAAAGTCATCATAGTGCTTTGAATTAAGATTTATTAAATCTGTAATCAATTTAGATTTAATAGGGCAATTGTATATTTGTAAAGTACTAATTGCAAACACTGTGGTTTGGCATTTATTTAAAGGATCTCAACTAATAATGAATCAAGATTAGAACATACTGGAAATGTATCGCTAAGTGTTTATTAAGTACATTTATTTTAAAAAATATCCTCATTCTGGTATTTTGTAATTAGCATGTTGTATTCCAAGCATGGTTCTCCATGAAATGGTAGACCTGTGGTAAACTTCAGGAACTGTTATGGTCAAGTGGCTGTGTGTATCATTCTCTAGCACTCATGTTCAGCCCCTGCTGAAGTTGTAGCTTAAAAATTTTTGTTTGTAGTGTAATGATAATAATAATAAAACAACCTGCAAGTGCCTAAGCCACCTCTGCTTAGGAGGTTAAATAGCTAGCTCTGTTCCCTTGTAGCTGAAAGCTCTTTTGCTTATGATTTTCCTCCTCTCCTTACTGTCTCCTTAAAGTCTTTCCTGGAAGTTTTGGTCTCTCTTCTCTTTCCATTGGTTGTCTAACTGATACTCCGTCCCCTACAAGAACTGCTCACATCATAGCTTTCTTCAGCTCCTTGCCCCTGTCTCCTGCTCTTGTTAGCACTAGCACAGTCTTTGTCCCTCCTGTGCCATTGTGTCCTCAAGGTGAGTTATGAAATGTGTAATCTGTCTAGATTTTTGAAGTCTCTCCCAGCTCAGGAAATGCAGGAGAGGATTAGCACAGGAGGTGGCGTGGGTCAGTGGCAGACTGGTGTGGAGTGACAACGGGTACGTCAGGATGGCAGTGTGAAGTCTGTAGCACCAGTGCTGTTTAGCTGAGCAGCAGAGGGATGGGGCAGGAGCTGGAAGGAGTGAGTGTTGATGGGCAGGAGGACAGTCTGGGCTTGGGTGGTTAGGAGGTTCTTGGTTGGAATAGGCAGAGAGATCTAAGGCAAGAAAAGTAGGGAGCTGTGAGTCAGAGCTCACTGTAAAAGAGCAAAGTAGGTGCTTTGGACCCAGGAATAGTTTGTCACACCCCAGGATTACCAGCCTCACAAGTTACAGGCCCAGAGGCTCCTCTGGAATGATGCCTTAATGGAAAGACTGATTTTGACCTTCGAAAGGAGAACCCTGACTGTAGTGGATCATCATCTACCATTACTTTGTCAAATTAAACGCAAGGGGACGCCTCAAGCAAGCACCCAACTTCAGTGCCAAGACTACCAAGCCCTTCGATTTAGGAATGCCACGTTTCCTTGCTCAGCTTCAGTCTGTGGCTTCCCTTTGCAAAATATGACCATTATCTCTCCGTCTCGAAGGTGTTCAGTACAGTTCAGTACAGCTCTCTTTCCTGCGGTGCTGGTTACTGGTTTCCACTCATGCAGATCCCCTCATGTGTTTTCGCTTCCCTTTCCCGTACTCAGCTGGTCTTCACTGGTGTCTGTGTTTCATGCGGAGCAAACTTGCTGTGAATCGTCGTTTATAAGGGGGTTATGGATGAATATTCAGTCAAATTGCTCATGTTTAGAAAGGAAAAAAGTGACAACGGAAACGCTACAGAACAGGGATCACAAAGGCAAAAAAGGCGATGTAAATTTTTCAAGATTATGCAGATCAGTAAAAATACCTTACAAATGAGTAACCGCTTTTTACAGTTGAGATAGATAGACATCTTTTGACCTTAAAATTCATCGTATTGCACCTCGCGTGAGAAGCTAATATAGTAAACTTTCTTCTTGTTAAGGTATGTTAAAATATGAAGAACATGCATCTCAATATGGAGCATTTTATACTTTATTTTGAACTTCAAATGAATTATATTTCCCTACAATTCAGCTTATTCTGCCTCACCTTATAAACTGGTGATAAGTTTTACTATGGAAGGGTAACTATCTTAGTAAACTAGGTTTACTATCACAAAACATCTTTGTGATGTTATGTTTTCTGTAATAATAGTGCAGAATGAAGCTGTTTACAGGAGCTCATACTCTTTTTTTGCAATAACGAGCACGTGTACCTGGGTCTAAACTTAATTCAATGTCTGAATTTGTATTTTGAACTTCTGGGCTTTTGATTTCTCCTCTAAAATGCAAATCTGCCAATTCTTTAATGCTTATTTTAAGAGAAGAACGAGTAAAAGTGGTTTATCATGACTGTCAGGAAGCCAAAGCAGGTCAGGAAAATCTTTTAATATCACTGTGATTCATCTTCTTAAAAAGTATCTCTAATTTGGGCATTATTTATAATCCGAGCTTTCTCCTTCCACAGTTCTTTAATGCACCATTTATGTAGTTTTCTATACATATTGTAAGTTTCATCCATGACAATCAGATTTGGGTTTTTATGCTATTTAAGTAAATAGCAGAGAAATGTTTAGGAGACATAAATGAGATTATAAAGCCTAAATACAAATATTTTATTTCTGGCTGGCTAAATGCACTTCTTACAGACCAGATTGATTGCCCTAACCTTGACTGAAAAATGCTTCATAGCTATTACTTTTTTTTTAAAAATCGGGTGTATGTGTGAAAGCACTTCAGAAGAAAATTATTTCTGAAGTGTTCTGGGATGCATACTTCCCTTACTGAAAATTAAGGAAAAGGGGACTTCGGCTCTTAAGTCCTTGCCACTCTGTTTCAGTAAGCAGTTGAAGATGTTTTAAATTTCTGTCTTTGGATTCTTTTCTGACAACGGCCTTTTTGATGGAGATAGTATGATCTTTTTTTTCTTTTTCTCATCTGCAGAACAACCAAAGAATCTGGTCCTTCAGTTCTGTAGGTTTCCAGGCCATTGACTGAGGAGTGGCACAATATTAGCTGGTGGAGATACGTTTCTTTCTTGAGCGTATCCTGTAACTGCTCTCAAGCATGGAGGCACTTTTGCATACCATAATCTACCCTTGTGCTGCACTGAAACGTCAGTCATTCAAGTTGTTACTCTCCTGTCAGCCTAAGTTAAGAGACTGCCCGGAATCAATAGACTTTCCGTTGGAGAAGGTATATGTCTTGTCCCATAAATCAACACTTCAGAGCTCTGTCAAAGGGATAAGTTGTTGTTTCCCTTTGTTTTGTCTAAACACTGAAGATACTGGAGCAGAGCACTTCTAATTTCAGCCCAGCTTAGCTTCACCAGGCAATGTAGTGACTTCCCTTCCACCCTTTCCCCTGAGAGGTGAAGTCGTGGAGCTGTGGATCTATAACCACTCCTGTGACAGTTTGAGATTGAAAAGAGACTTCTGGAACGTTAGCTTTTATAACTTTTGGAGTACTGCTCTTCTTCAGTTCTCACTTTTCACTTTTTAAATATGTATTTAGCATGAAAGATTATATCTCTTTAGGGTTTTTAATATTAATTTTGCCTATTAAAGTCATTGCAGTGGGTCCTGGTCTATCTGATGGGATAAGAAAGTTATTAGTTTAATACTGCCCTTGCTGAAGCAATTAGGACTTTTGCCATGGATTTCAATGAGGTCAGAATGTTTTTCTTTTAGCATTTACATACAACTTTGGTGGGAGGTATGGTGTAACACTTCAAAAAATGTCATCTGTTTAGAAATAGGCTGTGCTAATCAGACACACCAGCAGATTTCTCTGGGCCTCCCTGGGTGCTTTGTTTACTCCAGTTATGTGAGGACGGTACCAGAGGAAGATGTATAGGCTTCATGTGGGGCTGGCTTTCAAGGGTGTTTTATACCTTTCATGTGGAAGGATGGAAGCAAATATTTGACTTTCTGACCTTCCCAAGATAGAAACACTGGAAAGAAAATAGGAGATTATGCTAGAAGAACTGCAGTAAGAGCGTTATGATGAGTCTGAGAGGTCCTGGCTATGTAGAGGGTAGTAGAGCCAGTGGGATATAAGGAGACATGATGCTGAGCAGGAGTAGAAGGCATTTAAGGTCTGGTAGGAAGCAGACCCTTGATGAGACACTGCAAATTGAATACAAGGGAAAGAAGAGGTAGGGACTCACAAGTGTCTGCCCCTAACCGACAGACCTCTTGTCGCTAGCTAAATGGGAAGAGCAGCAATGAAGCACCCTTTACTTCTTCACCCTCAGGTTCTGAAGATTAGGTTTCCAACCTTGTCATTGTTGCCCTGCAAGTATGGTAGGCCTGCCAAAGATATGTGATCACTCTTTGGGGTTCTTCTGCACGACTGAATTTATCAACTCTTTCTCCCCTCAACTCCAATTTCATCTATCCCCGTGCCTCCAAAGCTTCCACTTTTAGGCTCCCTCTCCTTACTGCTTCTAAAATGTCCCAGACGCTTACGCTTCTCTATCTGGAAACCTCAAGTGGGCACCATTTTCTGGGTTTTTTTCCAGAAAAGAAATCAAAGCATTTCTGAAGAATACTGTGGGTTATGCAATATCTATTTCTTTGCTCTGAAGAGCTCCTTGGGTCTAAAATCTTAGCTATGCTCAAGTGTTTTGGCCTTGTTTCCTTTGGGGTTTTTTGGTGTTATAAACTTCTAGGTAATCTTTTAAGTGGAATAAAAAGAATACACTAGCAGCATGGTTTAGCTACTGAAATTATACAGAAATGGAATGACAGAACTGGTGAGAAAATCAGCTGGATCTATAGGTAGTAAATTGAGGTAATAAAATCACTTTTGACAAGAAACTTCTCCAGATGAAAAAAGAATATTTCTTATTCCATTTTATTATATCAGTAAGCTAACTAGTTAATTTAAAGGGAATCTAAAAGGATTTAGAAAGGGGTTTTGAAAAGTAGGAAAGATTTTGCTTTCCTTCGCCCAAGTTAGGCATAAGATGATGAGATCAGAAAGTTCAAAGGGTTGAAAACTGTGACAATCAGAAGAAAACAGTTCAGGTCATTAACTTTAAAAAATATTTCCTTGGGTTTTTATTACATTATTTTGGGTAAAGGCTGAAACTGTTTTTTAAAATGCTGGTTTTTTTAATTATTGTAGATCATGTCAAACGGCTCTTCTGTAGGTTTCATACTAGATCGTTGATTTGTTATCCAATTTATTATTTAAATAATAGAATGCAAAAAATTTTCGAATCCTGCAATATACTTCCATTAAGACTTATATTTAACAAAGTATACATAGATAATGATGCTGATTAACAATAAGAAATACAAAATTTGACACAGTTAATTTTAGTTCCAAACCAATGTATCTTAATATTCATAACGGCGTATCAGCGTTCTTTAGGACTCCAACTAAAAGCATATATGGTTTTTTTCTCTCTCCATGTTGTTATATTTAGCTGTAAAACCAAAAGAATTTAAAGAATTCATTTATTCTGGCTTACTAACCTCAGTCTCAATTAAAGTAACGTATTAATGGCACTTTTATTTAAAAAAAAAATACCCCAAAAGCATTTAAACAATAGAATAAAATGAAGCTAAGCACCAAAAATAATAAACTCTTTTAAAAATTCTTTATTTCATAACCACTCCTGTGACAGCTTGTAATTGGAAGTAGACTTCTAGAAAGTTAGCTTTTCTAACTTTTGCAGTACTGCTCTTGGGTTTAGTTCTTCAGTTTAGTTTATTTAAATTTTATTTAAAAATCCCTGCAGGACTTTGAGCTGCAGTAGCACCCTTCATGATTTGAAACAGAGCGTATGGAGGATGTCAAAGAGGAGTAGTTGTCAGTCCCAGTTAGTCTTCAGCTACAGCGTGGTCTATTACTGATTAAATTACCATTATGAGCAGCACCCAGTAACCCCAAGCATTGTGCTGAGTATCACTCTGGTGAATTAATGTTTTAATTTCCGAATTTTTAAAGCATTTCTAATATTCTTTCAATATTTTCTGCTAAATTGCATCTGCTACAGATTAAATAGTAGGCATTTCATATCTGAAGTGATTTATCTTCATGGGAAAAACTGAAAATAAACTGCCTTGCTGGAAATATCCACCCAAACTTAACCCAGGAGCCCCTACTATTGCTTCCAAAATGGAATTACTGTGGCAAGGATTCTACTGTGATGCAAAAGAAAACTGGCATAGAAGGGAAAGCAAAAGATATAAATAGGATGGGAATTTTGAAGTATGATCAAGAAACTGGAAGAAGATTGATTGATTCATTTAGTGTTTAAATATGGGGCATTCACATATGTACTGTTAAAGCGCGGTAGTTTTATGGAGGGTATCCCCAGCGTAAGGTAAACATGCCTGCTATGCATGTTTATATGATATCAAAAGGCAACTTATACTGAAAGTTTTTCATTTAATCCCTCTTCCACACAAAAAAGTTCAAATGGAGTAAACTTTAAACGTGTTACTCCCCAAAATATTTTGAAAGCAATAGTTAAAACATTATTTCAAAAATATACTGGCATCACTTGGATGTGAGGGAGGGTCACATGATGCTAATTTTTCTTTTAATGTTCTTTTCTGCACCTCATCATTGGACTAAATGATTTGGAAAAACCTTGATGTTTTTTCAAACTGTCTTGTGTGGGTGGGCAAGAGGCAAATGTTTTTTCTGAATATTTAAATCACTGGATGTTTGATTCAAGCATTGCTATCAACAGATATTTGCAGTACATCCTGAGTAACAAATCAGACTTGCAATTAACTTTTGCAGTGCAACTTCAGAGCAGCCCACCTTACCGTTTTACCTTGCAGACACATGAATCTGGAGAAGTGGTTTTGCAGGGTCAGTGTGTGGGCATTGATCTCCTGCTCTTTGGAGACTGGTTCAACCCTCGTTAAAAAGAAGTTACCATTCTTGGGAATTTCCTATAAATTAAACTAAGAAGCCCAACTTGTGCTGCTTATATGAACACAAGTTCTAAAAGCTCCTTTGAGAGATGCTGGGCACTGGAGTTGGTGGCGTGTAGGTTACGTGTGGTTGTGTCTAGAGATCCCGCAGAGCTTCCCTTTGGCAGTGCAAGACTTCAAACTGATGTTCGCATTCCTTCTAACCAAAGAAAGGAGTACCAGCATTTGAAATCTTTTTTTTTTTTCTTTTCATGCAATCTACCTAATTTTGTCCTACTTGTCCAATGCCACAAGAAACCTGATCTGAAAAGCCTCTTGTTTCCCTAATTGCTAACAAAGAATAATTTCCCACCACCACCCAGTTTAAGTGTTATGGTATGCCCTATTTTGGCCCCCTGAAGTTCAAGAACAAATATTAAAATCTGTTTTATAAAGATTGGCTAAATTTGAAGTGTTGTTAGGGGATATTTACCAATGCCTATTTCAGAAGTCCTTATGGTTTGTGATTTTTTACTTTAGAAAAGAATGAAGAATAAATGAATGACATAAGTGACCAAAAAGATTAGTATATTGTTGCATGAAATGAATAACAAATACAGCCTGCTGCACAGGATACAGTTTAATGTACCTGATATAAATTAAATATGCCAGCTGAAGATATAGATTATTGAAATTAATTTTAAAGCGCTCATTACTATTTCAAATATAATGGCTTTTACTTTTTAATCTTTGGAACATTTTTCCCTGGCATTTTTTTCTAGGTATGTATGACTGACTTGCATAAGCCTCCATGTAAGTATTTCAGCTTTTCAGGCGTGCATATAACGGTTGATCTCTCGTTCACCTCCCAGTTGCCATGTTTTAGTATGGAATAGGATTTTTTTCTGAACAGTCTGCTTCTGAGTCTGTAATCTATATTTCTCTTAAATTTTCCGAGAAATCCAATATTTCAAAAGGCAATAGTATTTTTTTTGCTATTGATTTTAGCTTTATGTCTTTTAGTTATTTAATAATGGCTACATTTTATTCATTGACTTCGTTAATAATGGAGAGGAGTTATATCCAGAAAAACAGAGTTTTTTTGCATGGTAGCACATGCACATGTGTAGATGGGGAAATCAGACATGACGCATAAAAGCATGCATCCAGCTCTTTATAGGGTCAAGTCATGGAAAAAAATTGTATCCTGCTTTCAGTGGCAAATAATAAACTGAATACAGTACATATAATACATGCATACTTCCCAAAATAATCTGTCACATCTTATTTTCCTCAAAATTACTTAAACACAAGAATAATTTAAATTGAACATTTTTCCTCCAAAAAGATGTAATTAACTCAAATATCACTTAATTAGAGGTTTTATCTACAGTTTTGATTTAAAAAATAGGATTAAAAGGATATAGGGGAAAATGTGGTAATTTAATAATTACAGTTAACTGTAATTTCTCTTACAGAACAGACAGATTTCAGGATTACAGTATTCCTCATTATAGCACTTCTGGTTTTGTTGTTTTGTTGCTTTATAAATCCTTTCATTTTCAGTCTCACCCTGACTTAGCTGTCTCATTGTTCCTTATGATCCTTTTGATTCAGGATGCAGAATAGAAAACTGCGACTCCTGCTTTAGCAGAGACTTTTGTACCAAATGCAAAACTGGCTTCTACTCGCACAGAGGCCGTTGCTTCCGAGGATGTCCCCCTGGATTTGCAGCCTTGGAAGAGCTTATGGAATGCGTGGGTGAGTCTTCTAGCGCAGCAGAGCCGATGAAGCAGCCTGTTGGCCAGGTGGCTGGGTTCAAATACTTACAATGCTATTTTTAAGCTGATGCTTAGTATTTTCTATCAAGAAATATTCACTAATGGATTATGTCCATTAATAATAATAAATTGTGTACAATAATAATAATGGATTATTATTATCATCCTCATCCTCATCATCATCATTATTTCCAAACTTCGAAATATTGCATGATTGGGAATGTCACTCTGTTGTTCTGCATCAGAACGTTCTGTCCTCTTAACTGAAAATTGCCTTGTATGAGGATTTATAACTCAGAATTTGTAGGATTTCAGGAAGGCCAGTTTTTGCATTAGAACTCCTAAGTCAATGGCAGACTTGTTGGATTCTCACCCTCGTAAAACTACCTGCTCATTTTGTCTTTTACTGAGGCCCGAAGCCAGGAGCAGGGCAGATGTAATTCCTGTAACATCTGGGCTTTAAATTCATTTTTAGTTTCTCTTCAGCTTCCTGCTTTTCCGTTAGAAAGTAACAAATATAAACCACCAGATAAGTGTTTTTAGTAGAAATGTACTGTGTAACTCTGAGCCAGCAGTGGCAGTTCTCACAATATTTGTCGAGTCTCACAATGTGCTGTTTTATCTTGAAGGCTGGGAATTGTGTCAGAACAGGCTCTTTCTTTCAGCAGTATTCCTTGCGTTTCATGATGGAGAGGACTGGAAAAGTGAACTCCTGAGCTTTGCAAATCCAGGATTTATTTATTAAAAGGAGAAAAATTTAAATCAATCTTATGATTTTAGGAGGGTTTTTGAATATGATGTCTATACAGATTGATTGTCTGATGGGTTTATGCCCAGGTTGATGTTGGCTAAGAAGATTCTTTCAGATTCCCTAAGATATTTTAGTTTTGCTTCTGAGTTTTTGCCTGTTGACAGTAAAGCTTTTAAGGGGTGTGTTCTAATAGTATGTTCTTACTAATAAAAAAAAAAAGGAAAAAATAAAAATAAAACCCAGAAGATTTGCTAACTCGTGTTTTCTTTTGCTTTACCAGAAGGCTGTGAAGTGGGTCAGTGGAGCGAGTGGGGAACTTGCAGCAGAAATAACAAAACATGTGGATTTAAGTGGGGCCTGGAAACGAGAACAAGGCAAATTGTGAAGAAGCCAGCGAAAGACACGATACCGTGCCCAACCATTGCAGAATCCAGACGGTGTAAAATGGCCATGAGGCATTGTCCAGGAGGTAAGCACAGTCCATGCCACAAAAATCTTTATGAGCTTTCTTTAACTGAAGTCCTATTTCTAACTTGAAAAAAGAGCTGTTTCTTCCCAGCTGGAGGGGAAATCCTGTCTCTGCCCTGCCAGCCGAGGCTGAAAGGCAGCAGTACGACGGCGGTCCTAATTTCTGGAGCAAGACTCCAGGGAAAGGCTCAGCGTGGGAGTGATGAGTCTCTCAGTAGACTGCGAAGCTGTGTTTTTCCTGGTATGGTCATGGGGCTTTTTCAAAGAGGTGCCTCATGGAAAAACCGTAACGTGTTGCAGTTTGAACTTCAGCATGAAAATGATAATGATAGTGGAATAACTAATTGCTCTGCAAGCGGCTGGTGTGATGGGTTTTTAAATCAAATGACGTTAGTTACACATAGCATTGTTAGCTGGAACTATTGGCTGGAATGTGTTACTTGTTCTGAATATCGTAGATCAGGGACAAACTATGCTAGATGTGATAGAAGCAGAATAGTAATAGATATCAAGCTTTTCAGCATAAGACCAGCTTATGGTAATTACCACAAGTAGATAAAAGAAATAATCAAATTTCTTTAATGTGGTGTTCTGAGACTTAAGTAGTGATGCTGGAGTTCCAAATTTGTGTTCAGTTTTGTAGACCCCAAAGAGGAGACACGCCACTGGTAGAGAGGAGTTTTTGTTGCCTTTTAAATAGAAACGATGAACCTTTTACTTGTGCAGACTGAACATTTACAGAGTTTTCAGAGTTTGTAGGTGAGGTGGGTGATCAGCAGGTGAGAAAGATGCCATTCCTTTTGGAATCATAGGATTAAAGAAAGATTCAGGCTTCAGGCTTGAAGGAGATCTCTAGTCCAGCCTCCTACTGCAAGCTGGGTAGAGATCAGACAAATAAAAAGGAATAAAGGGTTGCAGAGTCCTGAGAAAAGCCATAACCTGCTGAGTAAGATGAAACTGAAATAATCTTAGAATAGGTACATAACTAAGTATGCTTTGTGTTCTGTGATTATTGAATATGTCTCTCGGCTTGAACGTACTGCCCACCAGTATGTGTGAAAATTATACGTAAAATTTTAGTTTGCAGATTAAATTTGTGCAAGCTTCATTTTTGTCTCTAGGACCCTGACACAATCTGGAAGAGAATATAAAGCTGATTCTCTGTTATCCAGGGGAACTGAGTCTGTTATGCACTCTTTCTCCCTGTCCCACTCCACCTATGCAGAGTGCATAGTCATAGTGGTATCGGGGCCCATCGTGCGGCACAGTTAATCTGCAATCTAGGTAAACTTCTCAAAGGCACTGGAAAGCGGAAGCTGCAAAATGAACAGGAAGGAAGAAGAAAGGGTAAAAATCAAAGCGGATTTGGACTGTCGTGGTTTGTGTCTCATGGTATCTTTGAACGCGAGTCAGCTGCACCTACATCAAAGTAGCTGCGCTTACCGGTGGCTGCAGCCTGCTGAGGTGGTTGAGCTGCTCCGGTTACTTCTAACAAACTCCGAAGCGCACAGGGAGGTAGGGATCAGATCAACTGGGAAAATGTTTTAATGTGGAATGGAAGGAAGAAGAAAGAGCCTGGGTGAGGTTCTACAAAATCTCAAATCAATTTTTTTTTTTTTTTAATCCATTCAGATGCTGGTAGGGTAGAGTTTGGGAAAATTGCAGAATGTTTTCAATTCAGCTCCATGCGGTAGAGATTTAGTCATTTATGTACCCAACGTGTATGGAGGGAGATATTTCATGGATGCAATATTCAGCTTCTCTATAAACTCCTGGCAAGTAGAATTTTACTGATGTGCTTTTAGCCTTGTTAATATAGTTAGGATTCAAATTGCTGTAAATAGTTTGAGAAGTGTGCTTAAGTGGACCACAACATTTCTGAATGCTGCAGCATGTTGATGTTACTGTGCTAATCTGGAACTATTGAACATTCATAGCTTTTTGTAGCAGATTCTCTTATGTCATTTCAAATTTTCTTGTCCAGCAATTCAGGTCACTGGTTAAAGATTTACCCCTCAAATTTTATTTGTAAAAAGGCACAGCGGTGGGCTTTCCTAAGAGTTAGGAAATGTATTGCCTAGTCTATGTCAAGATCTTTGACCAAATCTCTGCATTTTTTTTCATTACGTATCAGGAAAGTTATTGCTGCAAATACAAATTCTGCGTGACAGGCCTGTAGCTCCCTTTCATAACCACGGGCTCCGGTAAATCCCAAAGTCCTCTCCTGTCCTGCCACGGTGTGGAATTCCCTGCCAGTGTTTTCAGAGGTAAAAATGTATATGTGCAAAACTGCAGGTTTGAACTCTCCACATTGGAGGCTGATGCTTAATACTGCTTCTGTGCAATCATATAAAACACTGGCCAGAGTATAAACTCCTTTCTCTCTCCTAAGAAACTCCTGGGAGGGAGTGGGTTAACGGTGTTTCAAGTGCCTGGGGTAAGTCTTGCCCAGGCCTGGTTATCCCTGCGGGTGAGGAAGCCACGGAGATTGTCCTGTTCGAAACTCCTGCTTCGTAGTATGTTTTAATTATGATTATACACATGGCTGGTCTAAGATCCCCTTCCTTTATCATATTTAATTTAGTTAGCAGGTTGGCCCGTTAGACATGAAGTGTTTCTGCGCTTGCGCACTCGCTGCCAAGGAGCAGGCGGCAGAGACGCAGATTACAGGGAAGCTGAAACCGAGCAGATCCTGGCTGTTAAGGAGGATATTCCGTGTTTTCAAAAATACAGTGTTTTCCTAATGTTACAAATTTTGTAATTGAGCTTTTAAACTGAGGAAATAAGAGAAAAATGTAAGGTTAGCACTACTGGGGGACTGAAGAACCGTAATCCCTGTAAATGTCGGTTAAGAAGCTGTTAATAAATCCTTTCTTCCTAATGTTCTCAGTACATAAACTCACACAAATGTGTAGGATAAGTGTTGGATTATACAGCTAAAACGGTTGTAGATTGCGATGGATTAAATTGAGCACAGGAAGTAAGGATATTTTCGGTAGAACAGGGTCAAATAAAGTGCTTTTGACACATGCGTTCTACTTCTGTACATTTTACAGTTGCTATTTATGGTCCGCTTTACAGAAAAACTTCCGAAACACATTTCTACACGTTTGCAGAAGAAGTGGAGTTAAATTCGGTTTTTCTACTAAGTACTTCAGTTTCATATTTATCAAGGATTGAGATGTTGCCCATCTGGCCATATGGCTGTGGTACAAATCTAGCCGATGCAGAATTCGTCATCACTTTCCCAGTATTTGCAGAGTTGTAGAGATAGAAGCTGGAATGCAAGTGAAAGATGATTTCACTTCTCTCCTACTGAAGCCAGCAACATAAAAGGATACTCTACTTGATTTCAAATATGTTACTCAGTGGTGTTTTCTTATTGTCAGTACTAACTGATTTAACTGTTATTACCAGATGGGAATGTCACATTTGTGTATCTGTTCATGTTATGTATGTTACCCTGTGGCTTGGGTGTAACATGACTCATACTGTTAGAGGTTGGACTTAGGAGAAGATGACTTGGATCGTTTAGGCCACCTCCTACCCGTACTGGTCTCTTCCTGATAAGGAATTTTCTCCTCTTGAGCTCAAAAAGAAAGAAAAAAAGAATTTTTAAAAAAGAGTGATTGCATTACAAGCGATGGGGAAAATAGCAGGCAGAAATGTTCTATGGGCTGATACAGCTTGCTGTCTGGAAGATTTCCCACATATTTATTATAAATACTCTTTTTACCTCTTATTTCGACATGTTCCCCATGTTCACCTCAGTAAATTGCTCCTCTTTTGTTTGTAACCTGGAGGTACATGCAGATTGCTGTCACGTTTCTTATTAAGTATTACAAAGGCAAGCAAAGAAGCTCTCTGCTTCTTTTACTCTTAAGACTAAAGTTCTTTTAGTCGTCAGACTGCAGTACTTCAAGTTATCTGATACACGAATATTACTCTAAAATTTCTAGTAAAAAGCATTATGCCATTTCTGAATGCTTATTTTGGACATGAAGAAAGAGAGGTGAAGATGGGATGTACGTATATGTTAATTTCCTGAGCTCGAAAGAGGGAAGGCATCAGGACAGGTCCTGAGTCTACAGTGGGAGGGAGTTCTTTCCTTGACACAGACATGTAATTGAATAAACTTCGTGCTTTTTGATTGGACTTTGGAGGCTTTTTATGCAGCAATCTTTCTTCTTTCCATTGCTGCAATAGAATTTAAGATGATCAGAGGGCTGGAGCACCTCTCCTATGAAGACAGGCTGAGAGAGTTGGGGTTGTTCAGCCTGGAGAAGAGAAGGCTCCAGGGAGACCTTATAGCGGCCTTCCAGTACCTGAAGGGGGCCTACAAGAAAGCTGGAGAGGGACTTTTTACAAGGGCATGTAGTGATAAGATGAGGGGTAGTGGCTTCAAACTGAAAGAGGGTAGGTTTGGATTAGACATCAGGAAGGAATTTTTCACTGTGAGGGTGGTGAGACACTGGAACAGGTTGCCCAGGGAAGCTGTGGATGCCCCATCCCCGGAATTGTTCAAGACAAAGTTGGATGGGGCTTTGAATAACCTGGTCTAGTGGGAGGTGTCCCTGCCCATGGCAGGGGGTTGGAACTAGATGATCTTTAATGTCTCTTCCAACACAAACCATTCTATGATTCTATGATTCTGCAAGAGCAACAGTAAAAAGACGCAGTCAGGCTTTCTGTCCTTATACTGCAGTTACATTTCATTATTAATATTCAGAAATTATGACTGAAAAGATTAAAAGATTAAATAATATATATACTTAAAGAAAAATAATAAATATGCAAAGCTGCAAAATGCATGTTAACAAACTAGTGTGAGTTCTTTTAATCTGATAAGCTACTAGTGATGTGTCAAACAGGGAGTTAATGATCCCAGTTTGAAAAAATATTTAAGGTAGGATAAACAATATTTAGAGTAAAACTGTACATACACTTTGGTGAAGACACTAGTTACACACTTAAAGTATACTAAACTAAAAGCATAATTTCTAATAGAAGCCATGTTACACGTATAGTTATCTCAAGAAGGTACGTGTTTTTTCCCTCGTTTTAAAATTTGACTTTAACTTGACAACCTGCAGTATAAAGGGTCAAAAATGTTCTTGTGTCGTCTCCCAGCTCCCCCTGAAAGTTTGGCGCTAACATTTGTTTTCTTTTAAAACCTGGGAAAGGGAATCAGGATTTCCCTCTTTTATTAGATTTATTTAGAAGAGTCTAATTGAAGAAATTTTTAGTTGCACAACCAACAAAGCCATAGAATTATCGAATAATACAGGTTTGAAGGGACCTAGAGAGGTTATATAGTCCAGCCTCCAGCTCAAAGTAGGGTCTGACAAGGTGATCCAGAGCCATGATTTTGCACTTGCCTTTGTAGAAGTGAGATTTCATAAGAAATAATGTAGAAGTGATTTCTCGTAAGTGAGAAATGAAAAAAAAAAAAAGCACCGTAACTCAGTGAGTGATCTCTGTGGTCAGACAGATGATTATGGTTTTTTGAGCTTTTTTACTATATCTACACTGAGGTGCCCAATATGGAAAAGTTTGTAAGCCAGGATGCTTTTGAGACCTTAATTTATAACTTGCACTTGTAGTCACAAGTAGGCACAATACCTACAAACACCATCTGCCTTTTGAGTGTCAATGCTAGGGGTCTCTCTAGGTGCGTCTCAGTAAACGTAACCGCCACATTTTATGTCTCTCTTTGGTCTTGCTACGTTGCCACAAGAACAGATAGCCCAAGTGGCAAAGACCAGTCCAGAAACAGCAAAAACTGTTGCCTCCTCCACAAGGACAGTTGAGCAATGGGCTAGATTTGTCCAGTAGCCTGTGCAGTCACCATCCGTGGAAGTTTCCAAGACTTGACTGAACAAAGCCCTGAACAATCTGGTCTGAATGGTCTTGATGCTACCGAGAGCAGGAAGTTGGACTGGGGACCAACCTGGATGATTCTGCTGCTGTGAAAGGCAGAACATGCTGTGGGTTTAGGCTGAAAGAACACTGTTCTTCCTGTCCGGGCTTTGCAAAATTTCCGATGTCTTCTACTCCCAATTAGAGAGAAGCTGGAATGACTGGTAATAGGGAAAAGGAACAGAACAAGTCTTTACCTTGTTATCGTGATGAGATCTCTTAATTTGGCCTATTTTATTGATGTGGAAATAACATGCAGAGTATGTCTAATGTTTTGAATATAATGCTAACTGTTGTTTCATGCATTTCCGAGTTTAGCTTTAATCAGTATGGAAGCTTAGTTGGAAGTGCTGATTTCTTAGTTTATTATTTTTTGACCTATTCACTTAACTGTCTTTGGCTGAGTGCTGCACATGTGTAAATTCAAAATCTTGCATAGGATCGAAAAGATACATAGCACAACATACCTTTATTTTAACTTGATGTACTATGGCTGTCTAAGAGAACACGGAAAGACCAGCAGAGGTACTGTAGAGATGCCTATATAGAACTGTATTGTAGTTTTAGAGTTGCTTTGACTTTTCAACTCTTCAAGTCCAGTCTAATTTGTTGACATTTTTAGTAACTTGAGGATTTCATTCCATCGTTAGTTGTCATGACATAAATGTATGTGGCATGTTATAGATAAAAGAAAATGATCCTACTTTGAAAATATTATCTTATAAGTGGAGGCATGATCTGAAGAGGGATAGTAGCAAACAGAAAGCATTGTGGTTTTGGGAAAGATGACAAGATTTATAAACAGTGAGATCTTACTGCTTTGGTTAGTATTGCGTGAATCTTGAGGACATTGGAATATTATTTATCACTGTAATACTAAAAAATAATGTTTACAATTCTTATCAGCATTTTAAACAAGACTGTTGCACATACTATTTACTGTCATTGCCTACTGCAGCTCTCTGTTAATTTTGCATCAGCATCGCACCAAATCTGCCCTTTTTTGCCCTCAGCAGACAAGTAGAAACTGCATTAAGTGTAGCTCTGCTGAGTACTGGCTCTGCTAGAATGTCGGTATCACCAAGCAGGCTTGCTTCCTTGATGTATTCTGTGAGCACCAATTACACTCTGACCCAGAAGGCTTGGCCTTAGCTTGTCTGAAAATACAACCCATAATTTTCAGTTACAAAGCATGATTCAAAACTTCTGAAGGAAAAAAGGAAAAAATATTTCAGCATCAGCAGAGAGCTTACAAGAAGTAAACTCCAAAGACACTTGCCCAGTGCAGGTTGGGAATATAATAGTAACGAGCAAATATTTCTGTGAGTGTTTTAGGCGATGGCCGTTCTGCACGTTTTGTGAAGGACCTAGCAATTAGGAGCAAGACGGGATGAGACAAACGTAGTTTGGAGACTTCCCAGAAAACAAGAATGGTTTTATAGTGTGGCTTAACCCTCGGAGCCTGGCATGCTTGTTAGCGAGTTTGTTCAGGAAACAAGCTTTTGTCAGCTGCAGAATCTGCTGGTCTGGGTTGTCAATATCTGCTTTGCACAGAGAACGTTGTGCTGAGCCTATTAAAATGTTTTGGTTTTTTTTTTTCTGATCACCTTCAGAAGAGACTGCTGCAGGTGAAAACAAATAGTAAAGGAAATCCAAACCCTAAGGAAAATGAAAGCTGTAATACTGGTTATTTCAGTGAGAGGGCCTGCAACTAGACTTCAAGTATTCTTAATTAAGGCATATAGGCAAGAGGTATAGTTATATTATCAATAGTCAGTAAGTTTGTGCCAGCTTCTAAAAAAGAGCACAAAGGTTGTCATTTCTATTTGCTAATAATAAAAAAAAAATATCAAAGTCGAATTAGTAGTCCAGGTTGGCGAGTACCTCAGGAGGTCATCTGCTCCAGCCTCCTGTTAAATCAGGTCAGCTGTGAGAAAACCAGGATTAGCTATTGCTCTGACCGTCCTCAGAGATTAAATATTTTCCTGTTTTGGTCATAGCTCTGTTCCTCTTCATATGTTTATTTGTGAGATGCTGATTTATACGTTATAGGAAAAATGGTGTTATTTGTTTCTAAATGAAAAATATAAAAATGCACAGCAAATTTGAAATTACATTTTCATTATGTTTTCATGCATTCATTTACATGCAGATGTGAAAATTTTTATAATGCACATATGTACCTTTATTGGAGCACTTCTATACCTGTTGCCTCTTAGATCTGCAGCTAAAAGTTAGGCAGCGTACCTCTCAGCTGATAGGATACTAAAAAGTAACTGAAATATAGCAAGTAACTCTGATTTTTATTTTCTGCGTTAAAATATAGTATTTTATATTATTTTTTTCTTAGAAACAGAAAACCTACACTAATACACTTGGGGGGACCTGATTAATGTTTACAAGTATCTGAAGGGTGGGTTTAAGGAGGACGGAGCCAGACTCTTTTCAGTGGTTCCCAGTGACAGGACAAGAGGCAATGGGCACAAGCTGGAACATAGGAAGTTCCGTTCAAATACACGGAAAAACTTCTTTACAGTGAGGGTGACAGAGCACTGGAACAGGCTGCCCAGGGAGGTTGTGGAGTCCCCTTCTCTGGAGATTTTCAAGACCCGCCCGGATGCAGTCCTGAGGGATGTGCTTTAGGCAATCCTGCTCTAGCAGGGGAGTTGGACTAGATGATCTCTAGAGGTCCCTTCCAACTCTGAAGATTCCGTGATTCCATGATTCCGTAATATTTCTTGTGTGCTTGCCTTCTTTTTCCATATTGCAGCAAGGATAGGAAAATTAGGAATCTGCTGATAGAGCAGTGTTCTTATCCATACTGTCATATCAAAGTAGTAAGGAAAATTAAGGTGTGTTAACGATGAAACATGAGCAGATATGTTCTTTCCTTAAGGCTGATCAACAAAACAATCTGTTAGATGCTGACAACCCAGTGTGCAATGTTGATGTTCGCAGCTATAGGACAGAGGTACAGAAAGTTTAATATAAACATTATTTTTCAGACAGTGTAATTTGTGTGTTATTTGGTCATATCAACACGGAAATATGTGATTGAATGAATCTACGAAATCCTGTTCTGAAACTTGCCTTGCACACAAAATGTTTCAGCTGGATTTGTGTTACAGCAGTTGTTATAAAAAAAAACAAATCCTCACCCACGCAAAAAACCCAAAACCTGAATACATGCAGAAAAAACCAAAAGCTGAATACATGCATGTGTGTGAGCTAAGAGATTATATAACTGTTAGACATGCATTTGATTCATATTCATTAAAAGAAGTTCAAGTATAAACCTAGTGTGACTTTTTAAAAATTGCTGTTATTTTTCTATTACACTGTTGGAAGCAATCCATTCCCTAGTTATTTTTTAGAGGGAAAATGAAATCCGATTAGACTCGTATCTGAAAAGTAGTTAGAAATAGTTTTTATAAGCTATATAAACTTGAACATCAGTTCGAGTAGCAGTCAGATTTAATTCTAAACCCAAGTACTCTCCGGCAAGGACCAACATCCAGGTTTCCTTTGCAGAATTTAAATTAAAGCAGAATTTAAAGGAATGACTCCGCTGTTATTAAACTACATCACACTGCTTGATGTTCTGGATGGCTCTCAAAACTCTGTGAACAAGATATGGCTGTTAGCTAATTGTCCTCCGTTTTCGATGTGCTTGAAATAAGGTCAGTTAAATTAAGCAGCTAAGCAATTAAATGCCCTGAGAAATATCAACATATTAAAAAGAACCCTTCCAAGACTTAGGTATTTAGTATGTTCTATCTTTGCTTGTTCCCATTTAGCGTTCATAGAATTTCTCAAAGTTTCAGGGTTTTTTTAACCCCTGGGCTTGCATTTCCCTTGAAATTGGTATGGTGGATCTTGCATGGAAGTCGAGACAGCTTGATGTTGAGTTGCAGCACGCCTACAAACCTTTTTTGCTGATTTATTCCAGATAAATATTACAATGGGTTACAACTGCAGTTATTAAAATGTGTGGGTTTGTGTGAATATGGTGAAATAATACATTATTTACGCTGAAACCTGTAACTTAGCTTAGCTATAAGTAGCCTAAATTTCCATGGAGCGCTGTTGTTGTGAAGCGTGGTTCTGGTTTGTTTGCTTATTTAGTGGATAGTTCAGGTTTTGAAAGGTTTTAAGAGGCTTAGTTCTCTTTGACTTAAGCAGAATTTAAAACTTCATCACTCTTTTTAAGACTAGAAATAAACTCTGTCTAAAATGACCTTTAGAGGGATTTCAAGACATTAGCAAATTTTTTTGTGGAAAAGGGTTGTTGTCATCTGATTTGTTTTCTTTTTCCTTCTTTAGTGCCATTGCCCAAAGCATATCTTGTAATGGACTATATATACCTGAGTGCAAAGTTTTAGTTCTACATACCTCATCGGGACAATTCATCATGTGGAATTTTGTGTATTGTTTTATCATATTGCAGCATGATACATTTTCAACTTATTTTCAAAGAATTATCAGGGAGATACTGGCCGTACAGAAGTGCCAACTCAAGCAAGTTTTCCCTATCTTTCTGAGTATAAATCATCCTTCAATCTTTTTTAGTTAAAGGAATAGGAAATATTTTCTTGGGAAGATTTTCACAGAGTTTTTCCAATCATTAAAAGGTTGTGTGCACAATTTATTTGTTGCCATTATTATATCTTAGACCAGATAAGTGCTTTCAACATGTGTGTTTCCTTAAGTATATTTTATTTCAGAAGTAGCTTGAATATCATGTGATGCAGTACCTCCTATGGGAGTTATCCGGTTTTAATGAATAACCGAGTAAGTACCAGAGTGTAAATCCTGGTGAATGACCAGAGTGTGAGTTAGAACTGTCTCATGGCAATTACACAGTTCAGGGTTTTTAAAAATGCTGAAAGAGAGCCAGCTGCTAATCCACATGGAAATACAAATACTGAAGAGCTGCAGCTGATCCAAGTGCACAGATTGAATTTGTCCATAAAAGGTACCTGACAAATTTTATTGTGCATGCCCTTATGAAGTAACTCCTGTTGGTTTTGTCTTTTGCTCATTCTGAAGCTGCAGTCCACCTGTAGGAGGAAAAGCCATATACTTACTCATTTCTGAGCCAGACAGCTTTTTTTCATACATTGTAGTGTCAGCTGTTCCAGTCACAGCAGAGAAACCAGCGAACACTCACCTACCCGAGATTACTTTTCCTTCCCTGAGGATCAATCAGTAAGGCACAGTTCTGTGTGTATCCTCTCCCAAACCACAGGCCTGGGTACGGCAGGTCTGGAGAACCATCTGTTTCAGGTGTGGCATGACTAGAGAGCAATCAGCCTCGCTCATTTTTAAGGGTTCATTAAGGCTTTCCTTGCACAGAAGTCTGTTCTTAAGTAATAAACATATTAGGCTATACAAATATTATTTGTTTTCACAACATTGATATAAGGGCCACATCCCGACGTACTCCTGGCAGAACTTTTGGCCGGGTGTTTCAGATAGTCCTCAGCTTTTGCACAGTTCATCTCTCCAGCAGAACATGTACTAACAATGGCAGTGTTTGGATATCGGAAGTGTTATTCCTTAAATAACAGCCACTGTGACTGAAGTAGAAAGATTTCATCATGAAATAATATTTAGAAAATAGGCAGTATTTGTATATGCAATATTTAGATACTGCCTGCCTCATTATCCTTAAGGATGGTGTAAGACAATCCGTGTATGACTGCATGTTGAGCCGTGATCTGCAGGACTGGCTTGGTGGTCTCTAAGCAGCTGTGACAGAAATGAGATTCTTTGGATGCACGTGTGATCACCAGCAGTTAAATTACCAGTTTGAGTAGATAAAGCTTTTCAGCTGAGCCACAACTAACTGGGTGCATACTCCTTGCACAGTACCAATGCAAAATACATTATCTAAGCATATATCGCCTTCTGACTTGCAGAAGGCTAGCAGTGTACATGCAGCTAATTACAGCTGCTTTGCTGTTAAGCTAGGAACTCGTTACGCTGCTGTAACGTGATTGATCATGATGGCCTGTCTGTACCCTTTATAATAGCTTTCTTCTTCTGGAGAATCATTTTGAACACCCTGTGGCCTGCTTGCTTGATAGCTAGTGGCAACCTAGGGAGGTCCCAATTGACTGGAGGTTAGCAAATGTGACGCCCACCTACGAGAAGGGACGGAAGGAGGATCTGGGGAACTGCAGGCCCGTCAGTCTGACCTCAGTGCCGGGGAAGGTTGTGGAGCAGCTCATCTTGAGCATCATCTCACAACATGTACAGGACAACCAGGAGATCAGGCCTAGACAGCATGGGTTTATGAAAGGCAGGTCCTGCTTGACTAACCTGATCTCCTTCAATGACAAGGAGACCCGCTTAGTGGATGAGGGAAAGGCTGTAGATGTTGTCTACCTAGACTTTGGTGAAGTCCTTGACGCCGTTTCCCACAGGATTTTCCTGGAGAAACTGGCTGCTCTTGGCTTGGATGGGCATACGCTTTGCTGGGTAAAAAACTGGCCGCTTAGGTTAATGATTTGACTCGATGATCTTCAAGGTCTTTTCCAACCTAAATGATTCTGTGATTGTAACCTAAGGTAGGCCAAGGCAGGGGTCTCGCGAATTCAGATTGAATTCAGCAGAAATTCTTTCCTCCTATCGCACAACCAGGCAGGGCAAATCTGGAGCGTAAAGAATCCCGCACAGAGGAGGCGAGAGGAAAGAATCAGAGAAATAGACAGTTCTGGCTGCTTCCTGTTCTTTGGCTCTTTAGAAAAAAAATCACATAGGGACATTTGAGTCCAAATTAATGGTTTTGTTAGCTGAGTGCGAAAGGTAAAGCCTATCCACACTTGCTGCTTCACTGACTGGATTCCAATGCCTTTTAAAATCTGACACACAATGGGCACATCTATGGTGATGGGTAGTTCAGAGGCTCCCAATCTAGTGCTGCCCAAGGTAGCTCATGAAATGAAAAGAGTTTAAAAGTGTCAGCATAATGCTGTGCAAGAGTTAAATTACGCCTGCTGAGAGACAGGATTTATTAGATCTGGCACAGCTCCGTGCAGATACAGTGTTTTCAGGCCATGAAAATGTTTGCGATAAAGACCTGTGATCTGCTGTGTGCATGCAAGTGCTAACTTGGGGGACTCATTCTCATGTGGGGTTTATTCCTGTCAAATGATGATTATCATAGAGGTGCTCACAAAAATTCTGGAAAGACACAGTGCTCAATTCATAAATGCAGCAGCTTCCAGCATGCTGCTATAGGACTGATTTAATTTAATTAACTTGCACCAGCTGGCTGCAGGAGTCCAGGGGGAATGCCAATAGGGAATAGGTGGAGGAGCAATCTCCCCAGCTGCTTTCACTTTATCAAGTTGCCGCCAGTGTAAGAACTAGGCTGGAGTCATCTGCACTGATTTTTAAGGATGTGCTATGGAAATCCTTTACAGAGAGCTTTGAGGTATGTCTACATCTTTACCTCTCATGGGCAGCACAGAAGGAAGCAAATGGAGGAGAAGATCCACTTTTTTTTAAAGAGCTTTCTGAGATAATTTTACCTCAGATTGGAAGGGTTGGACACCACTGATTCCTGTAGGACTTTGTGCCTCAGAGGTGAATGAGAAGAGCTTCCTCTTGAACAGTCTGAATTCCAGGTTCATCCTGAAGAACTACAAACGTGACTGCAGATAATGTTTGAAAAAGGAGTGGTAACGTGAGCAGAGAAGAAGAGCAATAGAAAGCAAGAACTGCTCATGATGAACAGGGAATCCCTACTCTGCATTGGTTTGACATGGTATTATAGCCTCATTAAAAATGGGTAGATTTGAATAATTTTCTGGCACAGTCTTAAGAATGAATTAGCCTAAAATGAGTAGTAGCATGTAAAATAGCAATGCAGTGCCACAGAGGTAACTCAGAACTGTACCTGTCAGAATGACATTCTGCACCAGATGATTGAGCATAAAAGCAGTATTAATTATGACAGACACAATATTGCACTAATATGTTTGGTTCCCAAAGGGACTCCTTTATGCAATGAGTCCTCTCTCTTAGAAACATATTGGGCATGTAGATGTAGTGCTTGGCAGTGTTAGGTTTACAGTTGGACTTGATGGTCTTCAGTAAAGCCTTTGACACCGTTTCCCACAGCATTCTCCTGGAGAAACTGGCTGCTCATGGCTTGGATGGGCATACACATTGCTGGGTGAAAAACTGTCTGGTTAGGTTAATGATTCGGCTCAATGATCTTACAGGTCTTCTCCAACCAAAATGATTGTTTGTGTATGATTCTGTTTATTTGTGTGTCTAAACTGGCACAGTTTAGATTGTGAAGGGGCCCCAAAAGTCTAATATAAAATGTCCCTCACTGAATTAGAATCTTGCATCATCTTTGCCATTTATTGTGAGAGTTTATGTTTCTTTATACAGTGTGAATCAGGAAGAAGGCTAAGGGAGTTCAAGTGAAGGCTGAGTTTATACAGCCTTACATATCACCTCCAAGTTTGATACTTCCATCTTATGTCGTGCACATCTATTTACTGCATATATACATATATTATAGACACTATAGCAGCCTGTTAGCTCATCTTTTAAGACTATTCGAGATCTTTCTTCTTGTAGAACCCAGTTAGCTTAGTTGTTCGTATATTTGTCCATTTTAAGCCTTTTTACTCAAATTATAGTTTATTGGTTTCCGATGAGCTTTCCTTTGTATTCTTAGCTGATCAGACACCTAAGTCTGATAACTTCTGGGAACCTGGTACCAAGTCAGACTCCACTGGGAGCAGAGAAGCATGCAGGTATCTAATTGCAGAGCCGCAGCAGTAGGACACCAGTAAGAGCAGGTGCTTTACAGCACGTAAGATTTATTAAGAACTTTGTTTGAAAAGTTCAAACAAGAGGAATAGCTTTCAAGTCCCTGTGTTGGAGTTATACTATCATGTAGCATAAAGATCACAGGTATTTCCAATGACATTAATATCCCATGATAACACCATGGCATGCATTACAGTGAATTCCTGATAAAAATGACAGCCAGCTCTTAAATTATTCTGCTTCTCTGTCAGATACAAATGTGAACACCTTGAATGGCTTTCCAACTCTACTTATACAGAGTTCAGCACGGTAGAAAGAATACTGTAAAAACTGTCTAACTTTTTTACTTAATTCATTGCTTTTAAAGTTGCACAATGGAACTTTAGCTGTTGACTAGATTCAAGTGCCAAGCAGCTTTGATCAGATCTGGCATAGCCGTCTTGAAGCTAGATTGCATTTAGCTTTAATACTATAGTATCTTCAATACTGATAAAAGTGCTACATTTATCTGCTGCTTGAAATGGCAAATGCTTAAAGGAATTCTAAAACATAGCTAGTTAAAAACTACCACAAAGATGGTTAAATTCCAGCTTTGTATTTTTGCTCTGAATTTATGGACCAGGTTATTTTGTTACCTCCTGATTTACCATCTGTTCCTTATAACATCTAAGCTAGAAGAAACGACTTTTGTGAGGCCTAGTAAGGAAAACCCACAATTTGGCCAAATATAGGGAATAAATTTTGAGCATTGCGAAAGATTGTGCAGGAGAGATGCACTAAAAATAAGTTCACAACTTTGCTATATAGCACTAGGAGTGATATATGAGGACTATCTGAGTGTTTTTACAACAGAAGAAAAGAGACTGTATTTGATAACTGACGGCTGAAGAACTTTCTGGGCAATAAAAACTCCACAGTAAAAAAATATCTACTGAGCAAGTCATGTGTCAGGCTTCAAATCATTGCTCTGGTTAGACGGTTAGAATAGCTGGTGGAAGGTTTGTAGCTAAAAGAAAGTACAGTGGCAGAATACAGGGAGATAATTCTTGAAGGAAGAGGAAGTTGGTTTCAGGATCATGACAGATTGTGTCAGTTTCATATTACAAAATACTGACATTCTGATGTAACGGTCAGAATCAATTTTTCATGATCATCGAAGGTAATTAAATATATATTTGCTGCAGGACTTATGGATAGATGCTATCAGCTGTAATTCGCAGTACTCGGTGCATGATTATTCTGCCACCAGACTTTCTTAATCGGCTCTGCAATCGAATGCCAGCTTGAGCGTAGGCTGCGCTAATACCCCTTTTGAGAGCAGGGGAAGCCAGTGGATCATGAGTCCCAGACATATAAATGGAAAAATCCTGGGAGATAAGGTTCATTTTCTCTTGCAGCCCTGGCAAGGAAAAGGAGAAGAGGGATTTATCACTTCTGTGGAACTCGGTAATAGAGATGCCCCAAAAACCAGCAAAGTGTTTTGTAAGAAGTTTTATAACATGCTGAATATTTCTTTCAACTGGAGTTTTTTTTATTAAATAAGTAATTGTCCTTAAAGTTTCAAGCTCTAAAAAAAATTGATTCATACATCTTTTCTAGAATAACGTTTTTCAGGTGGAGTGTGTTGAGAGAGAATAATGTATTACTTTTTTCTTACTTTTCTTCCAACCATCTGAATTATTTTTCCAGGGAGATAAAAGATATTCCATTTCTTCGGAGGGGAACACCCTCCCACCCTCCCTTTTTTTACAGTGTCATAGTTTTAAAGTATCCCAAACTGTAAGTCAAAAAAAAAAGATACAACCAGTTGAGTGTAGAATAAGAATTTAAATAGCGTTGCCGGACTTGAAATTATAACTGGCTGCATCAGTACGTGCACTTCAAAGCTGGGAGCGATGTGTTGCAGAAGAACTACTTTTTATTTTTTTTATTTTTTTTTTAGGCAGTTATCAAAGTCAGCATCTTCATATCCTCTTTCAGGGCTTTAAAACAGGGTGTGGATCTATTGATGAGGGTGTGTTTGATTTTATGTGAACCAAAATTTCATCTAATTATGCAATTAATTGTGTAAACTCCCTAGAACTGTTCAATATGTGGTAAAGACATCACATCAGCTCACTGGCAAGTGAACTCTTTTGTCTACCTTTTATACCACCTATATTATTTTTTCTCATGGTTTTGTTCTAAGACAATCATAAACAAGAGAACAGGGGAAGGCTTTTTTACTGAGAACAGTGTGATGTGGAAACTTTGGGCTTCGCCATCAATCAAAAATGACTGATTTTGGAAAGACACTTTTTCAGGAAGTGAAACTCTGATACTGTCAGCATTGCAATGCTTCAGCTGCCAAAGAAAAGGCACAAATGCCCTGAAATCTATAAGAGTATTCGTCCCCTGTGGACACTTGGGGAAAGCTCAAGTACTTCCTTCAGCAGAACTCTTTGAACTGTGGAAGTTACCGTGCATCACTCGCAGGAATTGTTATAAAAAGGCTTTACCTTATTATTCCCTAAGACAATTAAGTGAAGAAAATAACATAGTAATGAGGAAGTTAATGGGAGTTCCCTGTATTGCTTTCGTGTGTGATTTTTGTCACCATTTTCGTGATTTCTTAAAATTCGCCTGCTGGAACCACCTCATAATAACAGTTTTCACATTTTATCTATTTTTCCAGTCTTTGTAGCTGCAGGCAAATGCCTGAAAATATGGACACCCTGAATGTTTCAGCACCAGAAATTAAATAAAAAGCACTGGAAATTAATTATTGCTTTAAAATCTAGTGGTTTTAAATTTTACTTGGGGCTGGCTCAAGATTTTTGACTCAATGTGGTTGCCAAACTTGTATCTGACATCCAACCCAAAAAGGAACATGTTTAAAGGTGCTAGTTAAGAGTTTTCAATGTTTTCCAGAACACTGCGTCTCATTTAGGTATTCGTATGAAAACTCTGGTGTATTTCTGTATGAAAATTCTTGTCATATAATTTATGAAGAACAGAACGCTGTTGTGTAAGACTGTGGATTTGTCATATTTCCAAAGAGCTTGCTTTCATGGTATTTATGTAAAACCTAGTCAGCAGCAAAAAATCAAGTGTTATTAGTGAGGGAACACTTCAATGCAATGATCTAGCATGCTAATTTGAGGAGATTAGAAATTCGTATTCTAGTTTAGGCTCTGAAAGCGAGCTAACACAATGCATTGTGAGGGAGCTAAATAATGGCTGGTAATTTACTTCCTTGGTTCCTGTCAGCAGTTGCCTTTCTGTCGAGTAGGTATGATTGTGTGTCCTCGCGGAGATTGCACTAAAACCAGTTATGAGATAGTCAGACTTTCCAAATCCTTTATTAAGCATGGCAGTTTCCTGCTACAGATAAAAATACTTCAGCCTTTAGTTATATTTACATTCTGCTAGTAAAAGGTAGCTTTTTAAAAAAAAAAAATTAAAATTGAGTTGAGTTGATTGAAGTTATCCTGTTACATGAGCTCTTATGAATTTGGTGTTCAACTGAGCCAAATTTAAAATAAAAATTGCACATTTTACAAGATTGTGGAATGGTAATGATGCCACCATGCTAGCAAACATACTGGATTTTGAAAGCAAGCGCTTTCTGATTGTTTAAGAGTCCAGAGCAGTCGCGAGGGGAAAGCGTGGGAGCTTTCGAGCCTAAGCCATTTTACAGAAAATGAAGTGATAACCCTTACTGCCGTTAGCCATGTGACTCAGTAGTAACTCGGAGAAAAATTGTTTACTCTTGGCAGAAGTTAATACTAAACAAGCTCCATAATCTCATTTTTTCTAGCAAATGTATTTTCCCATTAAAAAGGAGCTAAAATGTACTTATGGTGGTCTTACACTTCTGAAGATAAGTGCAAGAGGTGCTTTGGCTGGTTTGGGAGTTTTGGGGTGTTTTTCTGCCAAATTAAAAAAAATAATAATAGTAATCAGATCTAGACCTTCCTTGCGTGAATCTTCGTAGAGTCTAGCTTTATTTTGATGGAAAAATAGCAGGAAAATGAGTATTTAATTGTGTATTTAATGTTAAAATTTGGAAACTTTTTGTTTGAGTTACTGTAGCTCAAGAGCCAGCATATTATTCTGCTTTGATTTTTATAACTCCTAACATATTTGGCTAAGATATGGAAACTTAGATTTTGTGTGTGCATAATTTTTTTCTAAATAGGCTTGACATCGCTCATGTTTTTCATTTATATCGAAAACTTACCATGTTATCCCCAAAAGCTAATGCTCCACGCTAGAGAGATTGGGACAATAGTAGTTGGTTTATATATAATACAAATATTAATATGTATGCATATATGCCTAGAAATAAAATGTTTCTATGCTTCCAACCTCACTAGTATTTCTTAAATCCAGAAGATACTTGAAGCTAGAATAATTTGAATCTTTAGCTATTGGCACTTCTTTTAATACACAGCTGTTGCTGTTCAGGCTTTCAAAAATTTGGTCCATAACAATTTTGTTATTAGCAGACCCTACTGAGTGCTGAGGACTTTCGAATGTTTGCTACTGAAGAGTATCCTTTCAGAAGGATGTGTTTTAAGAGATTCCTCTGGCTTTTTTCCAAATGCTTTACTGACTTTTGGACTTGTTGTTCTGAATCCCTTGGGATTTGTGAAAACGTCCATCTTAAACTTTGTCTTTGTCTACCCAAAGTAATGGTCTTGTAGAGCGTGCAGTGGGATTTTTGCAGTCTATATTTCTCCATACTAAAATTCAAGATTATAAAATGCTAGATTACAAATAGTCCCGTAGAATCGTGTTCTTTTTTTTTTTTTTTTTTTCCCAGAAGCAGTGACATAATTTATGAACTATTTCTGACTATGTTGCAGTTACAACAAATGGGACAAAATAATCCAGTGGTCACATGTGCTGCACACTCTTCAAAGAACCCTCCGTGACTTTGGTTTAGAAATGGGCTTTGAAACAGTTTGTCAATAAAACTTTTTTTGCACTGTTCTTGGAATTGCCTGGTATCAGTAAAAATATACTCAATTTATTTTCAAGTATTTAAAACCTTATTTTTAGAAGAGTTAAATCAAGGGGTGGAACAATGAAAGGAAGAGTGGGGGACAGGGATTTCTTTATTGTAGCTACCTGTGAATTACTTATTAGTTTGGAATAATGATAGCACAGTATTATGAATACAGTCAGGATATTAACCCACATCTCTAGAATCCTAACCCCAACCTCAAGAATGTTTAGCTTGCTATATCATTGCAAAAAGTCTTGACCATCATTTAATTTATCTTACCCTTAAAAAGAAGGGATAAACATTTCAGTAGAAACATGTAAAATCTCACCTTGAAATCTTGCCATAAGAACAATCTTTCTTCCAGTTTTTTTGAGCTTCCAGTACTGGCTAAAAGTAGGAATTGCAGAAGCATATGAAAATATTCAAATCGTGGTTAACGGACTGTGTTTTGTTTTGTATGATTATATTGTTATTGTACTGTGTATAACTGTGTAACTTGACACAGAGCAATTTTTCTAAATGTCAAGATGTGGCTAGTAAATAACCTTAAAACTCCATTTCATGGTTACTACAATAATGAGTTTCAATGGAATAATGCAGTTTGGAGAGGAGACATAGCTGTTGCACACATTGTGCATATTTTTGGGGACTTCTCTACTTCTGGGTGTTGGTTTTTTTTCTTTTACTTAGCTCTCTAACACAGCCACAAAAAATTTGATTTTTTTTTTTTGGAGTCACTTCAGGGGAAAAAAAAAGTCTGATAATATTTCATAGTGTTCCTTTCAAATCTTATGCATAATTTGTCAGACCTGTATTGAGACAAGATTTGAAGGATCGACTCTGCACTCAGGATGCTCAGATGAAGACAGACCTGCTCTTGTAGAGGTGCTTGCGTAGTGCATACTGAAAATCAAAACTCCAGGTCTACACCAAACTGTAGTAGCTTTACCAAGAACTGAATTTTCAAAGTTGCTGAGCATAACCCTATCGGTTTTCAGCCCTCCCATAAAATAATTACAAAACTTGGTTTTAAAAATAATATATTAAATCAATAATTACTTCATTTTGAGGGTGATTACAAAAAGCATCACGTAACATAAATTTACCAAAATGTCATTCCCTCTGCCTTTGGTTATGCCTAACGACTGCCAGGCTCCTGGCACAATTCAAAACTATTTCTGAACATCTCCAGTTCTCCTGCTTCCTTTCTTCTTCTCTCTTTCACACAGTTCTTGCTCTTTAACTATATTCCTCCCCACTTTCCTGGTTTTCTTCTGCTTCCTTCTTGCATTTTTTTTTTTATAATCAGTTTTCAACTCTATAAGCCTCTTTTATTTACTGATTCGTGCTATAATTCACTCTTTCACTTTTGCAAGCTTTCATTCTGTGTGAAATAAATTCATTGATAATATCCCTTTTATCCATTTTAGCCTACCAGATAATTTTGACATCTTGTGATGGTACTGTTTGTATTTAATGAGTAATCTAAGTAAAGGTTGTGTATTTTTACAACCTTTAAATAAGAAATCTCAATATATTTATATATTTGAGCCAGCAATGTGCTGTTACAGCAAAGAAGGCGGCTAAGAGTGTCCTGGGCTGCATTAGGAGGCTGTTGCCAGCAGGTTGAGGGAGATCCTTCCCCTCTACTCGTCACTGGGGAGGCTACACCTGGAGTACTACGTCCACCTCTGGGCTCCTCAGTGCAAGAGAAAGAGAGACGGGGACATACTGGAGAGAGTTCAATGTAAGGCCACAGAGATAATCAAAGGGACTGGAACATCGCTCCTGTGAGGAAAGGCTGAGACAGCTGGGACTGTTCAGCCAGGAGAAGAGAAGGCTCAGGGGGATCTTATTAATGTGTGTAAATACCCGAAGGGAGGGTGCACAGAGGACAGAGCCAGGCTCTTTTCAGTGGTGCCCAGTGACAGGACAGGAAATAATGGGCACAAACTGAAACACAGGAGGCTCCCTCTGAACATCAGGAAACACTTTTTTTTACTGTGAGGGTGACCAAGCAGTGGCACTGGTTGCCCGGAGAGGCTGTGGAGTCTCCCGCCTTCGAGACGGTCAAAAGCCCAAGACATAGCCATGGACAACTGTCTCTACATGGTTCTGCTTGAGCAGGAGGGCATAGACCAGATGACCTCCAGAGGTCCCTTGTAACTTCAGCTGTTTTCTGATAGGCATAATTTGATTTCAAAACACAATTTGAAGTGACATCAAACTAACCATAAATTATTATACTAGCTATCTTTAAAAGCAAGAACGTTGCCAGCGGTAGAAAGTGGATGGGTTTTTTTTTAATTAATTATATATGGTTCTCCATTAATAAGAGAAAAACAAGTGATGCAACATGTGCCTTGGTGCTATGTAGTTTAGGGCACCTGATATTCTAGTTCGGGTGTGGACACTGCTGTACTGAGGAAAGGCAATTTATAGACTAGATGGGAAGCTGTACACCTCTCTGGAACATTGAGGGCGACTGTGGAGAAGATTTCTGAAACCCGTGGAGTACTACGAAAAAAATTTTAGTGAGAACTTACCTAAGATACAGTAATGCCAGCAAAATATCTGCACCTTATTTGATGTATCTGAAGGTAGAATATCATTTTTTGTTACACTGTGGATGCTCTTTCCTTACAACTGAGACACTATCACCATTTTTTGTCTTTTTTCTATCCTAAAATATTTCCTCTATTTTACATTCAATCTATCAGTCTCTCTCTGCTACAATAATAATAATCATCATCATCATCAGTATAATAAGTGACTGTAGAACCTAAAAAGAGTCCTTCTGCCTTGAAATGCCAATATTAAAGCCTGAAATCCATTAGCCACTTTTACTTTGATTTCTGAGTTGCCCTACATCCTAATCTTCTCAAAATAACATTTACAACTGAAACTGGTTGAGGCGGGGGCATTGACAGGAAGGCACTGTGCTTAAAATTCTCCCTTAAAATGCTTATTGAACCCACCATAGTCTTCTGTGCGTGGGTTCTTACTCCGAAAATCCTGGATGATTTGGCTGCGTTATATTCAGCTGCACATCTGCAAAGAACTGTGATCATTTGCATTAGCACAATAGTTGGCTGAATAAGCTTGCCTTGACGCAGAATATTAACAGATGCCTTTCTCTTTTCTGACCCCATTTAAGCACAAGGGAAATAATTTTCTGTTTCCTTTCTCAAAAATGATAGGGCTCTTACTTCAGAGCGTTGACTGATCTGGTCAGCTTATGAGAGAGGGAAACTTAACCACTCGTTTTATCAGGAATTAGTGTCTCCCCATGCTTTCAGCTCTCGTGTAACTAACATTCTGGGCCAGTCTTTCAAAACTGTGGGTAATTGAAAGCCATAAGCAAAAATATGCAACCATTTTCTATAGTAGTAAACCTAGGATAACTGAAATGCAGGTGTTAGGTGCCTGATTTGAAGGGAATTTCATTAGAGGTGGAGTAATGCAAGCATTTTTGGATAATATACTATGGAGCTACAGGTTTTTCAGTGGCAGCCTCTGTGTGACTATGTGATGCTGTGGGTTGGCATTGCAAAAGACGTAGGTTTGTGTCCTATCATGTCAGGGATGGACCTGATGTGCAGGGCCATGAGATAACAAGTATCCTGATTTTAGCAAGAAAGCACTGTTATGGTCCACTCTTTCTTCCAGTCTCCATTAGTCTCATCTCACACAGCAGTTCAGGTTTTTCCTTTATCATGTCTGGTCTCTCATGTCTCAGGCAGTACGTATAAGACTTGCAGGTTCCATGCATGTCTCATGCTTTTCCCCTTGGTAAGCCTAGATTTCATGCATTTTCAGTGCAAATTCCGCTGACCCTCCTGTGCAAAAGAAGTTTGGCCTGATCTGTAATCAGCTGAAAAATTATGTGAGAAAACGTCATAGTTGCATGATCCAAACTAGTTTTGCAGGATCATGAAGGGGCAAAGAAGTTACTGAGTGGCAGAAGGGCAGATCGTGGGGCTTTTCCCCAGATGCCAGAAGATGCTTTCCCCAGCAAAAACCTGTTTGCTGGCCCTTCCACAGTAAGTGACTCCGTATGGCCATGTACATGCCGGGCCTCATGGAGGGTAGTGAAGTTTTTTCTGCGACAGGGAACATATATTTTTGTTCTACTCTTATACTGTTACCGACATGTTAGTTTTGGGCCACTGTTACAACAGTGGTTTCGGTGGATCCTTGGTTGACCCAGAGCAGCCGCTTTCATGTTTTTGTATTCCGATGCTACCAGCTGACTGTCTCAGCCCATAACATTATGCACATAGGCTTTTAAGGATTTGTGAAATTTGAGGGTCAGCACATTGTTCGAGTAACTTCTATCCGATCTGTTGTTTGAAAGCTCAATTATGTTCCCAAACAGTAATTCTTGCACGTAAGAAGAGAATAAATCAGTTCTTCAAAGATGACCATGTTTTCATTGCCAGATGAAATTTCAGAACAGAATCACTTATCAAAACAATGTTTTTGAGAAATGATATCAGGCCAGTTAAGTTCTTCATTATGTAAATTATGGATTGAAGTCAATCCCATCTATTATAATTTAGAAAAGAAAAAGAATGTTCTTCCCACTTTGTGACATATTGTATTGTTCAGTGTTAGTCTTAGCTTCTGTTCTTGGCCTATTCATAGATCTGCAGTCCATTACAGTGGCGCCTGTTAGAGCAAATACTGTGAAAGTTTTGCCAGTTTTTCTATGATAACCGTGTTTTCCAGGAATTCATACTTAATCATAAGAAATTCCTCGTAGTTGAGACTTGGCATGGGAAGTCTTGATTCACAAGGATTTCACTTGTATATTTATCCAGATTTTCAAAAATAAATCAGTCATCTAATTTATTAAGTCAGAGGTATTTCAAAATAATGTATTGTTTAAAGATCGTAGAATTGTATTTGTTGGAAACAAATAATATTATGGTCACTTAATATAAATAGACACATTTCCTGACAATGAGTAATTGCTTTGTTGCTCTTACCTCACAAATCACTCTTAAATGTTTCTGTGTGTTTTGTCTGTTGGGTAGATCCATGCAGAAATTGACCAGTAGTTTAAAATGGTCAAACTAATTTCAATATTCTAGAAATACTCAAATGACTATGGTATTTTCCTTTGAAAAGCTAACTGTGTCTCAATGAAAATTTAACTCTTTAACTTACGATATGATGTTGATACTGTGTTCTAATGTGCATTTTTAAACTTATGCTTTCTATATGGCATGCTTATTTTATAGGTGGCAGAATTTTTCCATGTAGTTAATTACATGTAAATAACTATTAATGCGTGTTTTGAATGATCATGGAGATAAGAGTTGATCTGCTGTGTGACTCTTACCCAGGATGTTTCCGTAGTTCTAATAGAGACAAACTATAACACTGGCAATTCCTAACTAGTAATCCATATAAATGTGCATATTTTAATTGTCTGCGTAGGCAGACAAACAATGGAGAAATGATTATTCTTTATTACAAACATTTCTTTTCGACTGCATATTAGTATTTTATGTTTCCTGTTGAAATCAGGTCTGGGGGAAGAGCTATTACCTAAAGTTTATTGACACAGAAATTAACAACAACAGAAATCATGTATTTGAAGCCTGTATTAGTTGAAAGAAGTTTGAAGAAGTGTAACTGGATAGCATTAGGGAGTAAGTAAGTATTCGGCTACACAGAGGGAAACTGGAAGATTCCCTCTGTGGGATCCAGAAGCATAACTGGAAGGAGGAAAAATTCAAACAGGGTTGTGAAAGGAATCTCCTGAAGTCAGCAAATGAGAAGAAGAAAATGTTACCTTCCAGTCTGAGTTAGAGGAAGGAAAGTGGCTGTAATAGTGGGTTAATTGTTCAGTAGAGAAAATAAACAGTGGAGTGGAGACTTGTAACTAATTTGATAAGTATGTCACACCCTCAGTGATCCAGTTGTTACCCACTGTTAATCTTATAGGACAGTTTGAATCAACACATGGAACAGATTGTGATGAAGGCACTGGCCAAGAAAAGAGTATTTGCTAACACGATGAAATAATTAGCATTCAGTAGACATCAACTATACTTCAATGTGAGAAGCTGATAATCACTTAGCTGAGCTTGGTTCAAATAAATACTTCCTTCCAGCGTTCAAAACAGTGTCAGCCCAGCCTGAGTATGTCGCCAAAGTTATACACTTGCATATCTGGTTTTCTGGTCTATGTATTCCTGTCCAGGGGCTTATCACGTATACATCTAAAATCAGAACTGTAAAAATTGTTCATCTTGAAATACAGCTGCTAATTTGAAATTAGTGAGGTCTAAAGAGTTTGGGTAAATGTTTCTTCCATCATCTCTTGACCTTCTGCAAAGAATGTACGGCCAGGAATGTACCATTCTTGGGAGAAGTACTACTTGGCACAAGTCAGAAACACACCAGGAAACCTGCTACTGTTTGAGGACAGCATTCAGCCCTGTGCTCTGGCTCTTTTTATTTTATTCATAAGATGTTGCCCTTGCAGCTGGCCACCGGTTTAGCAAGGATTGTGATTTCTGCCACTGTACCTACTGTACCATACTGCAGGATGGGCTCTCTGTAACTGCCAGCCTCAATATCTACCTGTGGAAATCGCCCTGGCCCACAAAGAATCATTAACGTCTTAGAATTACAACAGGAACTTCTAAGCAAAAAATAAGTAGGTCTTGAACAATTTCAGCTATGCAATGTCCTTAAGCTAATACTGTCACAAAATAATGAAGCCAAGATCTCATATCCATCAGAAGGTCACCCAAAGTAGCCATAAGAACATGATGACGTGGAGCAGGAATAGCATATACATTTATATATTTCATATGGTTAATTAAACCCATGGAATCATTCTGTACATGCTAAGGTTTTATTGGTATTAGAATAAAGAATTTCTTTTTTCAAAAAAATAACTGATAATTACTTCTCTCTGTGCTTCTAATCAACAGCCTTTGATGTACATCTGTTTTTTAAGTACATCTGTAACTTCCAGTCAGGAAAAGCCTTTTATGGCAAGTAGCCTTTAAGCTGCACACTGTGTTTATTTCATGTATTCTTTTTCCTTTTCTTCTCAAGGAAGCATCCACACATTGTCCTTCAACTTTATCAGTGAATATATACTTTAAAATGTTTTATGCAGGAAAAAAACTTTAGTTTTCAATTTAGTTCAGACTGGCTGTTTAAACTGATGGTGAAGATTATGGTGCTGTCTTTCTTGCAGATGTGTATCAGAACGAGAACCTAATTTGTCCACTCCATATGTATTATTAGACACCACGTTATACTGCTTCTTATATCGTGTGATGCCAAGGCGGTATCCAGCTGCCGTGTAGATGAGGGGGGAAGAGAGCCTGCTGCGGTGCTGAGAGCATCTGCAGCAATAGGCTGTCCTTACAGAGATGCTGCAGACCGTTTCCTGAGCAAATCCATGTCTTACCCCTGGGAGAGGAAAGAAAGTATTTGTGGTGGTGGTGTTCTTCAGGTCAGTGCTAGATGTAACAAAATCATGTTTTAAATACGTGTTTAAACATTGATGCATGTAAGCTCAAAATACATATACGTTATTCAGTCTTTCAAGCATGTGAAACAGCTCATGTGGGTAAATTTATTGTCAAGGGCGTATTTCAGTTTAGTAAAATAATTTCCAAATAAGCCTCTGTTCAGTTGTGCGTGGTTGCCGTGCGTGAAGCTGGCGCTGCCCCATTGTAGGTGTTCCTACACCTACAGCAGCTGGAGCTGAGCACGCGTGTGCTCCTCATCCAGCCCCCTGCGGAGCTGCCGGCTGGCCTTCAGAACCTGGGGACTCAGTCCGAGCCTTCCCGCAGGCACGATTGTGTACATCAGTGCATTAGCAGTGGTTAATACAGCCTCTCCTGCCTGCAGAGCTGCGAGAGTGGTCATTGCCAGGTGGTGGGCACTGAGCAGCAGCTGGGGCAACAATGTCCTCAGCTGCTCCAGCTGGATCCGGAAAAGGGGCATTCCCCATAACCGCGGTGATACTGGTTTCATTCTGGAAGTACGCTCCAGTCAGGCTTCTCATGGCTTTCCCTAGACATAAACTTTTATGGTGAAGGTGAATCACAAGTCCAGGCTCTATGGCACTCTCCTGATAGATCACATTTTGTTATTGGCTCATTGCAGCTTTTGTTGTAAAACTTGTTAGAGGCACACGGTTCAGTCCAGCCCAGGTCGGCATTGTTTTGGGGTTTTTTTTGTCGTACCATCAGCAGATAAGTTATCCAAACAGAATTCCTTTCAAAGTAAAAATTCTTTGTGTGAGGACTAAGCCTGTACATTCCTACGTGGAAAGCTCCTGCAAAGTCAGTTGAGTTCCGTTTGGATTTATATGTGCAGCTGCAGAAATGAAGCTAACAGAAGCATCACAAAAGTCACGACCCGGACTAACTGTGATACTCAAAATGCATATGCTCAAACTTGGGACTCTCATAAATCTATAAAGTTTTCTTATCTTTACCACAAAATAAAATTAAAGCGTGTGCTGGCTGGATGTCTTGGAAAAAGTGATGATGGTCTTAATATGGTTCAGTAAGCATTGTTATTTGTTTCAGTCAATTAAAAAAAAAATAATCTGAGGATAACAGTAAACAATACTCTAGAGTAGACCTAAAGAAAAATCTAGGTTGCTTTGTAAAATGGTCCTATTCAAACAGAACTAATTAATTTTCATTTAGTTAAATGTGAAGTTATGCTGGAGGGCTGAAGAATTATTGAACTAGGAATGGATATCTGCGGATGAGAAATGGCACCTAAAAATAGTGTTTCTCAGAAGAAAACATGAGTTCACTGCAATGTTGAGAGAAAAATTTCAAATACAAGTCTTGGCTGAGTAACTTTCGTAATAAGGAAAAAGCAAATAAAATAATTTTATCCTCTGTATGAGCAGAACTGTAACTTACAGTCTGAGACGCACATTTTATAGAAGATACTGTAAAACTGAACAGAGTGCAGATAAGAGTCACAAACTTGTTTGAGGGCTACAAAATAAGCTTTAAAGAAAGGTGCACGAAAACTGCCATATGTTTAACTTCTCGGAAAGATGATGAGCAGAGATTTATCCACAGTGCATAAAGAGAGAGGTCTGATCGAGGAGAGAAAGGCCTAATGAGGATTAATAACTAGATATTAAAATTTAAGTTATGACTTGGGCACATATTTCTGGCGGTGGAATGATTAACTGCTGGGACCATTACCAGAGGAAGTGGTGGATCCTCTGTCTCCTCTTGTCTTCAGATCTAGACCGGATGCATTTCTCCAACAAGTCATTAGCCTTAACAGCATGCGAGAGTAATGTTTGGTGGCTCGTGTTTATGTAAGAGATCGCACTAGACATTCTCTTGACCCCAATTCTCACCTGCAAGCAGTGCATCATCTTAAGTTTTAGAGACTAAAACGTGTTTTCAATCGTATTAATATAAAGTGGAAGCATTCTTAAAGAGACATGCATTATCTAATTTTCCCATCTAGATATTTATTATTGAATTTAAAGACTTGTAAAAAAGTACGCAGGTTTGAGATAATCCTGATGCAGTGAATTCCAGATAAGAACTCATGCAGCTGGCTTCAAGGCAAACAAGACACTTTAAGTTATTAAGTCTAATAATAAACTTTGAGAAATCACAGGTTATTTGGCTTGTGGTTTGTCCTTACTGTGATCCCGTGTGCCTCTGCAGTAAAATTTAATACAGGGTACATTATATCTAATGCTGCGATTACCTGCAGACTTGAATTTATTTGGAAATGTCATAGAGCATAATTTAAAGAAAGTACAGCATAAATTATTTTTTTCTTCCTGAATTTCCATTTTAAATAACCATAACTTTGAAACCACTTCATTTATTTCCTTCAAATGTGACTCCTTCACTGTGAAAATCTCCAAGCATATAAAAATCAAGGATTTTCTGCTTCTGGCTGTTTTTAATTCTATTCTGATTAACATTAAAACAAAAAAAGAAAAGAATGCCTGTCAATAACTCAATATCTGCAATACGGCAACAGACGATATTAATTATTTTACAAGCCGTTCAGTGAAACCCATTAACCATCATATTTTTAAAGGCTCATGATACCTTGAGCAAACTTATTTTTCCAGGGAACAAGAATTTCATGAGTGGTAGCACCAGTTTAGTGCCTTAAGGGGGGGGAAAGTTAGGTGGTCCCGTGGTCTGTTTATGTATTACTTTGGAGAAAGCAAAAAAGAAATACTTCTAAGCTCAGTTTATCTTAGGTCCTTGATTCTGATTTACTGATATTTCCTCCCATCCTCAGCCGGCTCATGTTCAAGCCTCAAGCGCCAGTTGGTCAAAAAAGTTTAGTTAACACTTCACAGCAATGCGGGGACATTGAAAGAGCTGCTTGGGGGGGGCGTTTGTGGGGATGGGGGTGCAAAGGTTTTTCCTGTGACAAGAATTATGCAGAGAGTCGAACCAAACATTGCTCAAACGGAAAAAAAAAAAAAAAAAACCACAAGAGGAAGCTTGAAGAAAGTTGGTTCAGTAGTTTTAAATTCATGATGGATGTTTTCACGTGGTTCAGAGTTGGAAGTGGCCCCCACAGACACTGCCTGTGGGCCAGAAACACAGACGGGCCAGGAGCCAGGGGTACAGCAAAGCTCTAGGTGCGTGGTGCGTGAAAATGGAAATAGGCTTAACAATACTTTATGAAAGAAAATAGACAATAACACAAACAGCCAATGGTCATGCAGCTTCTCGTTCTTTCATGTTCCAGGCTGAGTCTGTCAGGCAGCACGAAACAGTCAGTGTCTGATATTTTCATCTGAATAAGTCTCCTTTAAAACCAAAGAAGTTACACACTGTGTACGTGCTGGTGAACGTATGGTAGTTGTGTACCTGTTTCAGTAACAGTTTTGGGGTAGGGAATGAACAATGTTTTGCCCTGGACTGCTGAAACTCACCCTTTAGTCCAGCTGTTCCTTTCCCCGGCTCGCTCCATGGCATGTTTGCAGCAGAAAAAATAGCATCGGCCTCCTGGGAGAGCTGTGCTGCCACTTCCCACGGAGGCCGTGGACGGGCTCCGGTGCGGCGTGACAGTGTTACAGAGGGATCTCATCCTCATGCCCTTCTGCTTCCTTGCAGAACTCCTCATGCACTCCTTTCCCAAAGGTAAAAGCACAGCTTCAAATGTTGGCCCAGATCATAGTTAACAGAACCCAGTTGGGTGATTTTATGTTCCTAAATTCGTTGTGGGAAAAAAAAAAAAGTTTTCTGTGCTGCCATAGGCCATAAGCTATTTCTACAGTTGTGCCAGTGGTTTGATGATACTAGTACACAAACAAGAGCTTTAGCAAGCTAAAGTGCCATATCGGATACTGTACGTATCCATTTTTATCCATTATATATATATTTTATCCATTAATAATCCACTAATAATCCATTAATACCACTGTGCAGTATTGATTTTAATATCCTTGAAAAACTGGTGTGTGCCTGTTGGGAAACAAGTAAGATTTAGGGTGAAAAGTGCCCTTTCTCCAACTTCTGATGGTGAATAAACCTTCTGTAGCAATATGGTGTGGAATTAACTGGTTACAGCGTAAATCAAAGTGGCATGCTTATGAACATCAGGTCCTCTTAGGTAATTTTGGGAAAGTGCTTCTCTTTAAGCCAGCATGAAAGCTATTGTAATACAGTCAGGGATAAAGCCATGTAACTCAGGACATCTTTTCAATCCTGACTGGACATGGCTCAAAGGTAGCCTGGAGAAGAGGAGGCTCCGGGGAGACCTTATAGCCCCTTCCAGTACCTAAGGGGGCCTACAGGAAGGATGGGGAGGGACTGTTTATCAGGGAGTGTAGCGATAGGATGAGAGGTAATGGTTTCAAACTGAAAGAGGGGAGATTTAGATTAGATTCTAGGAAGAAATTCTTTACTGTGAGGGTGGTGAGGCAGTGGAACGGGTTGCCCAGAGAAGCTGTGGATGCCCCATCCCTGGAAGTGTTCAAGGCCAGGCTGGATGGGGCTTTGAGCAGCCTGGTCTAGTGGGAGGTGTCCCTGCCCATGGCAGGGGGTTGGAACTAGGTGATCTTTAAGGTCCCTTCCAACCCGAACCATTCTGTGATTCTATGATTCTATAACTATCTCTATAGTAGTTAATTAAACGTTCAGGGGTGTTGTCTGGCACTGCTATTCAGTAGGAGTCTTCTTACTGGGTAGTACTTTACTCCATCATTACGTGTTCAATTTAGCCTCTTTTCTTACTGAACTTCAATAGGGTTTCCCGTACACTACTTGCAGAGAGGCAGAAGTGATAAATAAAATTATCTTTGAGCTTTAAAAAAATAAAAAGAAAAAAAGAAAAAAAAATCCTGGAACAAAAGTTTTCCTCAGTTCTTGATCAGAATCCCTAAAGGGAATTAAAAAAGACAAACCTTTTAGAACTAAATAGTATGTCACAGTAGAAGAAAATCTCTAAAAAAAAAATCAACTTTCCAGTGTAATCTCTCTCTCTGTAAGAAACTCCTAATTGAACAAAATGCAATTTACAGTGTGAAATTAAACCTTGCAGGTGCAACAAATAAATGTTGTCTCAGTAGAATTTATGTTCTATTCACTATATGATGAGACAAAGATAAAATTAATTAAATTGTCTAGTAAAAGGGGAAATGGAAGAAAATTAAAGAATACCGGACAGAGGAAGTTGTAAGTCAGATCAGAGTCGAATCAAGCCTAGAGAAGTTCAAAGCCAATTAGTTCTCACCTGTAATTGTTGCATATAGAGTTAAGATATATTTACACATGCATGCATATTCCGGGCTGTGTATAAATATTTTTTATTATTTTGAATTTTGCTTTATATTGTGCTGTGAAAGGAAGGAAAACAAACCAACCCAAATCTTTCATTGGAAATATTTTGCTTGGCTCTGCTTGCAAAGCATCAGGTCTGACATGGTGTTGACTGAGATAAGAATAGTGTGCAGCTGATATTCCTATCATTTCAGTTCTGATAAACATTTTTCGGCTGCATCGAAGACCCACCAGTTTTCGCACGACTGTGACTGAAAGAAGGATGGGACCCAACATTTAAACATCTATAATACTAAATTAAACATAGGTCTTCTATCTGAGTTTTCTGAGGGTTTCTATGTTACCTTGAGTTTGCTAGTTTTCCTTTTTCCCCAGTGTGCTTTCTTTTGCTTTCTTCGCTGAGTCTGTATGTATGAGTTCCTAATTGCAATTTTTATATTATTTAATAAATAGAATCAGTTGCCTTATGTTCTAGGCAGAGTAAATGGGTATTTCTGCGAAGAAAAATTAATATTCTTTGAAATTATGGTAGTGGAAGCCACTTTTCAGTTAATATTTCACTGCCATCTACCGTACATGTTGGAAAACTGCAGTGTGGGAAATACATTGCGTTTCGGCAACGTAAGACGACTCTTTTCCCAGTGAATTTGCCCTAAAGTAGAGGAAAAATCCACTGAACTCTCAAAAGGCTGTGATATGTAAATTCCATTCTTTGTGGAGGAATCAGTATTTCTTAAACAGATGACAATGGCTGATGATACTCAGTATGGTCCAGAAGGAAAGAACATCATATTTTAATTTTGCTTAGATTTGCTTTTTATTCAGGCCAGAGGAAAAGTAGATGTGTACTTTGGGAGGAAAAGAGTACCTCCCTTTGCTTATTCCTCCCTTAAATAGTAAAACCTTTAATTTCTTAGTGGATGTGTCAAAACAAGAAAAGCTGGTGGGATTGAGATACAGAAACTTGGTATAATTTGATTATTTTATTTTTTTTAGTTGAGGAATTATTCTTTGCTTCTTCTAAATCGGCTTTCATCTCAGTAGCTAATGTCTGGTTTTATTACACAAACACCAAGTATATGAAATGTTAAGTGCTGGTTGGGTTATAATCATTTACCCGAAGTTGTGAAATTGAAAATAAAATACCAGGATTCTGGTTGCCAGGAACTGAATAAGATATCACGCAGGTTAGCTCTGCACTCCCAGTGCTTTCGCGATGATTTGTGTAGAAATTACAAAGTTTATTCAAGACAGAAAAAGTTCCCTGATTTTCATCAGTAAAGCTGACATCAAATGGGCAAGAATGTGTGAATAACATTGAACTATGCATTTTACATAGGGGAACTAATTTCCTTAGTCTATTATTATAATAGCTTTATGAATTTCAATTGGCCAGGAATACATATTGCGTTAATTATTAGTATTCTAACAAAAAGTACAAAAAAACCAGTAAGCCTGCAAAACCAAACACTTTGAAGCTGAAGAACTGACTTCATTTGTTCCTTCTTTGTATCACTTGTGATAAAGTCTGTAATTATGGTATGGGGTTTTTTTCTATTTTTATTCAGTAATTGTTCTGGAAGCTAAGTTGTTCAACATTTTTCAACCCTTGCAAACGAAGAAAGATTGATGAAATAATTCATAATTTTTCTGTGGTGTCCATCGGTACCATAATTCAGTGCTTTGAAAAAAAAAAAACAACCCACCTTTACAAATTCTGGCATTTTGGGATTCAAAATGGTGGTGTGGGCGGCTGGTGTGAGGATACCGTCCTTTCTGTTGTCATCAGAGGCAGCAGAGGGTGGCGATGCCCGCGGCGTGCGAGTTGCTACGTGACTAAGGCTCTTTGCGGCCTCTTCCTGTGGGCCGCTTGGCAGCCTTGGTTTGTAAATCAGGCTTTAGGAAGAGGTTGACCTTGTAGCAATGGGAGAATTTTTTTCTTTCATTGAGCATGTGTTTATAAGATTTCTTAGCAATTTGTGCATTTCTCTGGCAGTTTCAGTATCCAAAATTTTTAACCCGACTGAAAGCCCCAGGAGATAAATTACCTCTGGGGAATAATTTCTGGACCGAATCCTTTGTTTGCTTGGTTGTCAGGTTTTTGCAATCGCTGTTTCTGTGTAGTTTGATGTGCGCTGCAAAAGGGGAGGAGATGACGAGGCATCGGCGGGTTCGTGCAGGACAGAAGTTGTCCTGCGAGAGAGGGCTCCTCCAGAAGCTCTCATCTGCCGTCTTCCTCTTGATTGGATCTGACTGGTTAATGATCGAGGATCTCTATCGTCTTTCCGCAGCTGTCATTAGTTCCCCTGGTGCCTGCCCATCCTTCAGTGATACAACTTGAGTGTAATAACTTTTCTAACTTGCCAGTCAGAGGAGACGCTGCCCCACACGGGGTCTATGATAGAACTGCAGCTGTAGGAGAATGACATTTAGCTCCTAAAAGGACAAATGAAAGGGAAAAAAAAAGATCAAAAGATGTTTTTAGCAAGGTCTGCTATTATCCCAGGACACCATTGTGCCTTTGCTGCCAGCAGTGAAAGTTCTGCATAGGAAAATCCAGGGAAGGGAAGCAGGCAGACACCTTTGAGTCCCATTATTCAGTAGTCACCCATAGAAGAGGAAAAAGTTTTAAATAAAGAAAGGAGGACTTAACATTTTTTTTGTCTCTAAAATAACAAATTGTGTGTGAAAATGCTGAAAAGCCTGTGAAGGCATTAGACTCTGAAGTAAAGCTGCAGATAGTTGTTGCTCTTTTTTTCTATTATTAAATGTTTTAAATTTAAATCCTTGCTGCCCTCATGTGGATGTATACTGTTTTTTCTCCGTCTGCTGAAACGAGCAACGGACAGATTTAGTTAGAAGAGCAGTACATATAACAGTATCTAAACAGCAGCTGAAGGACAATTCAGGTACCGAACTGCTGCTGTCTGTCTGAGCTGAGGATCTCAAGAAACGATGCTGGGAGTCCCTCTGGATACATTTGCGGCATTGTGGTTCTTCTGGAGAACGAGGAGTGCCCTGAGTGTTAGGAATCTGCTGCCTAAACTCTGTCTGGAGAAAGCTGCCTCTGCACCTGACAGAAGGTGATGAAAGCTCCTTCTGAACCAGGTAAAGTGTATCCCAAATTGACCAGGTGGGACCATCCAGAAGGAACATGCAGTATTTCCAGACACCTTCCAGCTCAGTGTGTGAGCCAAAGCAGAGAACTGAGCACGAGTCTCTAATATACCAGCGTGCAGCTGCTGCAGGAGCAACACTGATAAAATGGTACAAAAACAGCAAAAAAAGAAGAAAAATAATCCAGCAAGAGCCAAGTTAAACAATCATTTTCCTAGCTGTTACTTTCTGGTGTACAGACAATTGCTGTGTATATATTAGCATAAATAATGGGGATTTTTTTCAGGAATTCGTGTTGGAATTGCATTTTTACCTATGTGTTATTGTACCATTTCCTATATGTTATCATACAATTAGAAGTTGTGGTACATTGTTAGCTAACTATAATGTTTCGTTGCATAGTGTATTATTGTCCATCTACCTCCCAGAACCAAGTGGGCCAAACAAATGTTTAAAGAATAGCACCCATTGGGATGGGTTCCTGAGAAAATGAGGGCTTGTTCATCGGTAATTTATAAAGCAAATAGCAAAACTGAATTTGGTAACATTGCAATAAAGGGTTTGAATGAATGGCTTTGCCAATCTTGCTTATGTAAAATAACCTGGGCAGAAATACGAGCTACCGAATGATAGATAAACTTTTAAGACTTTTATTTGCTAGATAATTGAACACCGAATCCAGCTAAGTTTCAGATCTTTCTTAGGCCCTATACGTTTCAGTGTATACACAGACTTTACAGACTATTAGACAAATTCTGTAAATTATGTTCAGAGCTGACTCTGCTAACAAAAATTGAGGAGCTCTTTTTTAGATGGTCAGATAAAAACAGCTTTTCAAGGAAAGTTAGTTAGCTAGTTAGTATGCAAGGGAAAATGCAATCAGAATAAAAATAGGAATACAGTAACCTGAACAGTGCTAGATATCCTGCTCTTTGCATGAATTATTTGTATTTGCTCCCATTGCTGTTAACACCAAAGGCTTTCAAAAACAGATTGTCTGCAGTCATAAAGATTGAGGATGAGACCTGATGTGGAGGCCTGTAACGTGGAAAGGAGAAGCAAGGCGTGCGGCTATCTGCCAGATGACAAGCAGGCGAGTTGTCACTGGGAAGGATGTAATGACGCTTAAAGAGTGGTGCTGGCTGCGGACCCCAGGCGGCTGCGCTGGACGATTTGCTCACTTGGGTTCTGTTTCTGATCAGGAAGGTTTATAGGCTAGGTGGATCAGACTTAACATCTCGGGTATTGTCATTTTCTGTCTTGTGCGGTAATGCTATAACCTGTTATTGATAGCGGTAAAGCCACTTTAGAGAGAGTCCTTCTGCTCTCCCTCGCCGTTTGCTTCAGCCAGGAATTGCCTTCTGTGTGCAACAGCAAGTTCTGGACTATAATACACTGCTGCTGAAAATCCGCTCCTTTTCAACTGCCCCAGCAAAGCCGAGGGGGCAGAGCCCTGCTGCTTCCCACGGGGAGAGGGGCTTGGGGTCAGGTTCTGCTCTCAGGAGCAGTGAGGTGGTGAGGTGGGAGACAGACCATGGAAGGCTCCTTGCCCACCGGGTTCTCCAGACCCGACCCCTGGCACCGAGTGGAGGGACCCGCTGCCATCCCGGCCCCACTCCATAGGCTCCCCTCACCCCACTGCCCTCCAGTTGGGCAACAGGGAGAGTCTGGCTCCCGGATCCTCTTTGAGGATCTACTTTCCATATCACAAACATCAGGTTCTCCAAAAGATGTCCGTAGCAAGATATTTGGAAGTTGCTTCTGTTCACTGCGCTTCTGCTGACAAAATAAGCACTGCAATTGAAATCTGAATTTAATAAAAGTTCTCATGCGTGGGGACTTCAGCAGCATACTTTGTTTGAACTCTTTAATCTTTATAGTCACGTTTTTCTTGCTAATCTCTGTTGCGTTCTAGTAGCAATATGGGAACCAGTGGTTAGCCAAGAAATACCTTTTATATTCAGTTTTCTGTTTTAAATGACAGCTGGAATTTGGGACTCTGTTAGCCTCACCAGCCATCTGGATTTTCTCTGTGTGGTTTAATATTGTCCTGAAAATAAGGAAATTTATTCTGTACAACAGGGTGCTTGGAAAAATAGTGAGCAGCCCAAGAGCTTACTAACAGGAGAGCAGGTTATCAGGTATCAATGTCTCAGTGGTACTGCTTCCGCACGGGTTGGTACTCCACGGCACAAGTAAAAGAAGATAATTTGCCTTTGGTGCACCGTGGGGCAAAAGCAGGTGTGGGGACACTGGCTTCAGAGCAGCAGAAGCACAGTAGAGGTTTGGGTTTTTTTCCCCACAATGACATGTCAAATCACTGAAATCTAGTCCAGTTCATTTCTATTTTAAGGATATCATATGGGGAGTGTGCTGGCAATTTGATTTTATGGTTGCATTACAGCCTTACTTTGTAAGGCATTGACAAATAGATATCAAGTGGTTTATGTGTTGTTTTTTCTGTGCTTTTCAGGGGGAAAAGAATAGAATCTTTCTTAAACTTAGAGTAAGCTTTTACTCTATTTGTCTGGAGGAGATCGTACAGAGTGGCACATGTGGCACTGTCTGGAGTTTATATTTCCTTTACTAATTGGTCTGTACAGTGAAAAACCTCAGAAAGTATGATCACTGAGCAAACAGAATAGCAAAACTCCACTAAAGCTCTAACCGATTCTGCTGGTCTTCTGATGAGCTGCGTTATCACTCATTTCAAATTGTTTCCCCTCCTCTACTTCTTTCTTAATAAATATTTCAAATATTCAGGTTAAAAAACCCAGAATATTTAAAGTGCGAGACAAACGGCAGAGTTCAACTGTACATTCATCCCAGTTCTGTTGCCTTACAGTACACCAACTGGGAGAATCACATAATAAAATTTTGATATGGAAATTTCTATAATTGAAACCATCTTGTTGTAATGCCACTTTGTGTCAAGTATTCCTTCCCTCTGACCTCATTAGGTGTGCCTAGTCATTAGATACCGTGTTACTAAAGCGTTTTAACTTAGAAGCTGCTTTGATTAATGATTGGTTGGACTGAGGTTTTACTGTGTAGGATTAACTAGATTTAAAAATGGCAAGATGCCATAGTAGCATTAATGCCAGACTTTAATGAGAAGCAGAAGTAAACTCCAAGGTCCCTTATGATTTTAGTATGGACTGAACTTATGTGCTCATTACCTTAATGTCCTGTCCTATTTTATATACGAGTATTCCAATAATTCCTAGAGAACAGTAGCCTAGACAGCGTATTACAAATATGTAATCTCAAGCATATAACCCTCTATTTTTAATGGGTCATAAATTTTGATAGTTTTAGAATCAGATTTATTCAGTATTATTACCAAATAGAGAAAAAAATACTTCATACTGGCTTGGGCCTTTTTAATTAAGAAAAAATATGGAAATAAGACAAAGCCAGACTGGCAAACATTTCTCCCAATTAATAATGTACTGACATTGTAGATGAAAAATGCATTTCCACATTTTTGTATTGTCTGCTACTTGAATTTCCTTTTACTGTCTTCTTAAGTTAATTTAGTTCTCCTGAAAGTTTGCAATGTTGGCACCTCTAGAGATTAATAACCTTATTTTTTTACCATTGATCACATATTTCAGTATATGGTACTGCCAAGAAAACCCAGACTGTTCTCACTCCAGACAGCGTTCGGTCGTCTCCTTAAATCCTACTAGAGTTGATAGGATTTAAGCATATACTTAAAAGGTAATGCATTGCTGAATGTGGGCCTTTATATCTAGCATTTTTTCAGTCCATGGTATCTTTGCTGAGAGAATTAAAGAGCACTGATTTATTAGTAGAGCTGACCAGGAAAAAACTTTCCCATCCCAGGAGTCCGAGATTTTTTTTTCCTGCATTGATCCTGATTTCCTGATTTTGGTTATTTTTCAGTGACCTTCCAATAACAAAAAGTGCGTAATGAAATTTTTGTTTCTGCACAGTAATATGGTGTGAGAATTAGGCACAGCGTACTAATAAGCAATAATAGCAGTTCTTCACAGAAGCGGCACTGTTTCTGCCAAAGCACGTAGGGACAACATCCAACCAAATACTTGGGCTGTAATGCCTAATTTCTCGTCGAAATCACGGATGTATTGGACTTGACTTAAATAGGATTACTCACTCAAGCAAGTTTACGCAAGGGTCTAAGGCACGTATCCAGCTTTCAGTGAGTTAGGAGTCTACGCACTTGTTTGGCGCTGAGCCCCAGGCACTTGCATAACGTTGCTTGCGTGAGTGACCCTGCCCAAAGCGAGACCTACATCAACACGGTTACTCATACCAGCAAAATCCTGCCTGTGGACAAGCGATGACAGTCAAGGATCCCGATTCCTCTTGTACCACATTGAAAACTTCTGTTTTCACTGATGCTTGAAGCTTGTTAGCCAGTATTATTACCTTCGCAGTCCCCATCGATAGTTTCTGTGCCACTGAATTTTTCGGCTGCAGTCTAATATCGCTTCCGTATTCTTTACTTTGTTGACTCTGATATTGTTTTTCCTTCTTTTAGGAAAAAGGCCAGCAAAAACAAAGGACAAGAAAAAGAAGAAAAAGAATTTGATGGAAAGGGCTCAGAAGCAGCACAGCATCTTTTTAGCAACAGATAAAACAAGCCAGTAAAGACTTGATTTTCTTTAATATATTTTTTTTGCGAAGTGCACAAAAGCTGCTATATGCTCCTGCCCATGGATGCACTACGATTCAGCTGCTTTGACAGTATTGGTGGCAAATAACTTGTGAAAAAAAAAAAAAGCCCACAAGCTTGTTTGTTTTATTTATATATTTTTTTATTTTATATTTTTCTTCTCATTTTTGACCTGAAGACTTCAAGGTCAGGAGAGCACTGAGTTGAATCAGTGGAAGTGGTGCTGAAGTGCATCAAAGATTTTGTCCCGAGTGCCTGGTCACCGCGTTGACACGGAAGGGAAGCAGGAAAGAAACCTACGTATCACCATTAGGCGGACTTGTGCATATTTAAATAAAATTTAAAAAGTGAAGTCTTGGAGGTGTAGGTACTGTTGCATTTATGGCCTTTGTTTCCTATATTTGTACATTTCAAGAGCAAATGGATACGACTTACCTACTCTAGCGTAAATGTACGTTGTTCTCGGCACCTGCTACATTGATACAGTTGTGTAATAAAACTGCTTTGAGACAATATACCACAGGAATTACTGCTTAGACTTACAGAAGCACAACAGACTCAGTGTGTACATATTACTCCGTCTACATATAAATGAACATATTTACTGTACATCTATGCATTTTTATGTATAATACTTTATACATTGTTTAAAGTTATGTCCTGTTGGTTCTAGTAATATACTTTAAAATAATCCAGTAAATGTTTACTTTTTACTATGTTTTAAGTATCTTCTCATATTTCTCAATAGTTACAAACTGGATTTTTTTTTTTCTCGTTTGTAAAGCACATTCAGATGGCTGAACTACCTTGTACTGACCCTCGCAATGGAGTGTCAGCTCTGAAGGACACTTACCAGACTAGTAAACCGCGAGTCTTTTCTGCTATTCTGTACTCCTCTCTCAGTGTACTTTTGTCTCCGAAAAAGAAGTGTAACTTTTTTAAGATGAGGCACGATGATGACAGATGTTCTGAGTGTCAGGAGAGAAATTATATGGAAATTTCTTGGTATCTAAGATTGTATATGTAGTTTTTTCAAATCTAATGCACAATGTTTTATTTCTGTTAGTCCTGATCCAGTCAGATACGGCAAACAAATACCTGAATAAGGGAAAAACAAGAACAAAACCAAAAAAGCTATCTAAGTTGAATCATTCAAAAGTATAGCAAAGCCCAGTCAGTGTCCCAGTACTGCCTGTTATTTGCAGAAGTTTGGCAAATTTAATCTGCATCTGTTTGGTTTGGGGTTTTTTTTTTTGGGATGGGTGGAGAGAATGTCCTGTGTAGGAAGTTAAAATGGCTCAGGATGTGTAATTTGGTAATTTAGCTTTCTTTGGCTTACATTCAAGGAGATTTTTTTTAATATCTGCTGGGAAAAGCCCACAATAAAATGGCTGTCATTTATGCTGTCACTTAGGGAAGTTGTTCCGGTTCTAGGACTAAAGCTTGACCTACACAAAGCAAGGAAAAGGTAAAACTGATCCTAGACCCCTACAAAACTCTTTTTTACATATAATTTAGAAAGATCCCACAAATCTCAGTTTTAGTTTTATGGGTTATATGCTTTACAAATAAGCTAGGGAAATAAAGCATCTATAAGCACAAATATATCCATATTTAGCTAGGACAAGTGTTGCTACAGAAATGTGCAGTAGTTAGGCACGTGTGAATGTTCCATGAAACCTCTTGTGGACTTCCACAAACCATGCGGTTTTCACCATCTTTCATTTAGGATATGTTCATGCTTACCTAGAGTATAATAATGTTAAGGACAGTAAGATTGTTCTGATCCTGGGCTGCTATTTTGGACATTAAATGCTCACTTCAAAAAATAAAAAAAAAAGACAATAAGAACTGTAGCTGCCTGTTTGCTTACTGGTTATCAAATTTGGCTGTAAGTGCAGTGAATGCCCTCGTACAATCCTTTTAGTAGTGATTACTAATATTGTATTAGGCATGTCATGGAAAGAGTGCTACAAAATACAATAAAATGATGTCACAAGCTTCTGAGTAAAATATTTTTGGTCCTTTTTAATTCAAATAGTGTATTCCTTTGGAATAGCATACACATAGAAGAACTGGAGAAGGTGTGTGGATGCAGATTTTCTCCCACTGGAGTGAAAAATTTGGGGATTTTTCCAAACAGATATTCAAGCACGTGTTTGAAAAAGCTCTGTGCATTAGATATACATTGATTTCTCTTATCCCAGTCATAGAATCATAGAATCATAGAATTGTTGAGGTTGGAAGGGACCTTTAAGATCATTGAGTCCAACCTTCAACCTACCCTGACAAGAGCCACTTCTAAACCATGTCCCTCAGTGCCCCATCTACCCTTTTTTTAAACACCTCCAGGGATGGTGAATCCACCACCTCCCTGGGCAGCCTATTCCAATGTTTAATAACCCTTTCAGTGAAAAAATGTCTCCTAATATCTAATCTAAACCTCCCCTGACGTAACTTGAACCCGTTTCCCCTCGTCCTATCACTTGTCACCAGGGAGAAGAGGTCAGCCCCCATCTCTCTACAACCTCCTTTCAGGTAGTTGTAGAGGGTGATAAGGTCTCCCCTCAGCCTCCTCTTTTCCAGGCTAAACAACCCCAGCTCCCTCAGTCGTTCTTCATAAGGTTTGTCATCTTCATATTCAGAGTTTCCTTCAGAGTGTAGACATAAAAAACATCCCTAAGTAACAAGTGCTACCTTGTGCTTGCTACCAAAAAACCCAAAGGTTCTTCTTCATGCTGGACATCTGTTTTTATCCTGCCTTTGCATGGTGGATCCTACAAATGTGTTCATAGCACTGAGGTTTTCGAAAGATCGTAATTCTGAGGTTGGAAAGGACCTTGAGAGATCATCTAGTCCCTATCCCTGCTTGAAACAAGGCTAACCTCAAAGGTAAATCGTATCTGCCCGAGGCGGAAGATTTCACAATCTAGTCTGTGTTTCCATGTTTGACCACCTTCACAGGGAATTTTGTTTTCCTTTCAACCAGTCACAATTTTACTGTCGCAATTTGTGTCCATTGCCCCTTGTCCCTTTGCTGTGCGCTTCTCAGAAGAATTTGGCTCGGGTCTTCTCTGTAAGCCCTGTTGAGGTAGCTGAAGACTGCCATTAGATTTCCCTTTAGCCTCGTCCAGGAAAAATACCCGCAGTGTCTTTGGCCTCTCTTCAGATGTTGTAACTCCAGCCCCGTAACTGTTTCAGTGACCTGCCACTGGACTTCCTCCATTCCCCCCTCACACCGAGTACTCACACCTGGGCACAGTACCCCACTGGTGGCCTCCTGAGTGCTGAGCAGAGGAGGTTCAACCTCTCCTGGACTACTTCTCTGTTTTGGGATTCCAGAGATGATCTTTACAATGGTGGCTTTCATCCTTCTGCTGGGATGCTTGGAGAACTGGGGATAGCTCTGGGAGAGGACTGCTGCTTCAGGATCTGCAAGCACTCTTGCTTGATGAAGTGCAGAAGAGCAGGTTTTCAAAGCCAGATATCACAAAATCAGACTGTGCCACTCTGCCTCTTATTTCCCTTAAATTTGATCAGAAGTGGGCTTGCAAAGGTCTTCTTTTCTGGTAGGCAGGCCAGCTGATGCCACTTTTTTTTCCCCTTGCAGAGCTGTCATTGCCTTTCAAATCTAACCGTGTCTCTCAAACAGTGGAAGGATTCGCAGCAATGGAGCTTCTGTCTTCACCATGTTTTTGTGCCTCTAGTTTAACCATTAGCTATTGTTTAGGAAAGATTCAAGTTAGTAGGATGAAGAACTTTCCATGCTGTAATCGTCAGTTAAAAAAAGTGTTACATTGCAACGATGTGCAAAAATTTATTTTTTGAAAGCATACATTCTTCTTTATTTTATTCACCTATCCCAGAAGAGACAGTTGCATTGCCCGACTCGGCATTTAGGATCTCTCTGTCCTCAGTATGGCTTACCTTATCCTGACCTCCTAGCATCTGTCTCTAAATTAAAAAAATCCAAAATCCCCAGAAAAGCAGGAGCAGATTTAAAGCAATTATTTTGTGGCTGGCTGGTCTTTACTGCATCTCAGCTGTTCTTGCTGGTGAGAAATTATTGTTACATGTGTCTTTTCTTATTCCTGGGGAGAAAAAAATGTTGCGTTCCACGTTATGGCAATGCAAACCTTCCATATTACAAATGTCAGTGTTAGGAAATTGTTCTCCTCTTACACCTATATGCTTAACACAAAGATGTCTATGAAAGAAAAGTGAAAACTTGGAGAACTTATATGATATGTCTCCTTTTATCAGTATGAGCTTATATTACAGAGCAAAAAATAATACAAAATATATTTTGAGTTAGCTAAAAATAAAGGAAAAATCAACTAAATGCTGGTAAAAATTGGTAAAACCTTGATTGAAAGCTTATAAATTGAGAAGAATTTTCCAGACAGATTAAGATCGAAGTTAGTGCTTCAACTTTGTTATGCTGATGAAATAAAATATAGAATAAAAATAACTGGATACTACCAGCACACGTGCCATGCTTTTTTGCATGGGTACTGAAGACTGATGCTCCCACTTACCAGAGGGTATGAGAGATTTTTGAATTGAAACTGCACATCTCTTTCCCTTCGCCAACAAAATGTACTTGTCTTTGACACTAGTTCGCTTTCACTTCTGATGGTATAAGCCAGCATAAATTCCAGTAAACTTTAGACTGTTGTTATTTTGGACTGACACCAACGAGAACAAAACGTACCCTTCTGAAAGTGTAACCCACAAACCACTGCCAGCTTTTTGTTTAGTTCTTTACCGAAAGGTCCGTGCTGAACCTGCCGTTGTTTCTTTCATGAGAAGTCTCTGTCCAGGAGTGAGGAAAGGACATTCACTTTGGGAAGTATTCGAGCAGCTGGACCTGCAGGACACCTGAGGGAAGGGCAGGCCAGTGTTTGGGGTGCAGTTCCTCTCAGGAGTGAAAAATGCTGTAAGGAAAGTATGATTAGAAAGAGCGTCCCAAGTGAGCCCAGCATTTAGCCCATCATCTAACTCCTCTACGCTTCAACTGATTATTTTTTTTAATGCAAACTAGCTCTGTTTATGTCTAATGAACATATGTCCTCAACCCCAGTGAGGTTGCATCCTTACTTAAACTGGCCAGTGGAGTATCTGTGGTCCTGCCAGCTGTGAAAGAGCTGCCCAGCCTCCTTGTTTTCAGATTGTCTCTTCAGTGACACTCATGTAATCTTGTTGGTTTTTATTGGGCAATACCAATGAAACTAATAGTTCATAGACCACAAATGAATAAACACTGAAAATGAGGCTGGTTTGTTTTTCCGCAGTCACTTCTCAAAATAGACGTTCAGCTCAAGAGAGCAAACAGCGGCAGTCAGGGAATATGTCTTGGCTTGCAACTGCATTTTAGCTTCCCTGTCAGACTTTAAGGGGGCTTTATGAGAAAGATAAGAGTTGTGTTTGGTTTTTTTGTTTTCCCTGAAGTCCTCTTTGTATCAGAAACTTCGGTGAGAGGTTACGTTAGCTTTTACTTTCCGAGTGGACTTGGAGGTGTTGGTTGCAATCTGCAGAAGTGGAGGCGCTCAGTTGCAGGGGGGCTCCTGATCTTTGCTCCAGAATTGTGTCGGTCTTTTATCTAGCTGTCGTCTAGTGATATATACACAAAAAAATCCCAGGGACATGGAGTGCGGTCACAAGATTGCTCTGTCACAGTTCAGCACTCTCCTTTTGGCCTCACGTTCCTTGTTACGCTGTGGCCTGGCTTTGGCGGGAGCAGTGAACGGCCCTTCTACCACAAATGTCTTCTAGTCTGATTATTCTCTTGGCTAGGGTGTGCGGATTCAAGCTCTAAGGCTGTTCCTCATAATTTATTTCATGATCAGATGCTTTCTCTCTAGAGATTTGGAGAGAAATTCATGGACTAAAGGTTTATACACAGATGATGAGAGGAGTAGGCAAGTATGTATCCTCTCACATCCATAATCTAAAACAGGAATAGGTAAGTATAGAGGCAAGTGTAATGACCATCCCTGATCCAATGATTGCAGATGCCGAGGGAGTGCGACATGAATGGATTGCAGATAATGGCTGATGCATTCACCTCGCATTGCCACTCCTGGAGGCAGAATATTGAACTATCGGTTTGACCTGTTAGAACCCCTTTTTAGGTTTTTATATAAAAGTATATAGTGTTTGTTGCTTGCCTTTTTTTTTTTTTTGCTTCATCATGTATTCATCATGAATTTATAAATTCAGATCAGTTCAATCCCAGTTCAACGGGATTGTTCAAAATCAAAGTCTTTGCTCAGTTCTGTTGAGACAGTTGATAAAGACAGTTGGTCACTTTGTCAGGGAAGGTACAAGGTTCTTATCTCCTAAAGGTATATTTTACTTTGAACTAAAACCATGAAGAATTTTCCAGTTTACGACAAGGTGATTGATAGTTCATAGAAGATTGGCAATAGTAAGAAGGAATATGGAAGACACATTTTCAGTCTTAATTTTGCATGCAGTTATGATAATGATGCATAAATGCTGAATGATAGCATTTTAAAAATTATATTGAGATGATCAAAATTGTATTTCTTGTCATTATAGATGAGTTGCAGCTCTACAATTAGTTGTTGAGTTGATTAGTTGAATGAAGCAATCATTTTTCATTCTTACTCTCACTTTGTTATTATTTTTGCTTCACGTGCAGCACAAGGACTTCAGGGTTTTCCTGCTCTTTCTTCCCCTTCCCTCCTGCTCCCTGGTGCTCCCTATACCATAATTCAAGGAATTCCCACGAGTTCTAAACTGCAGATTCTTTGCAGTATGTGGCTGACTTGCAGATGTTTTGGCATGTATTTCTGAGTTATGCAGCCAGACCCTGAAGAAAATCCAGATGTTACTCACAGAGAGAAAGTAGGTAGCACATGCAATCTGGAGAGTTATATTAATTCTTATGATTTCTCTGGTCAGCTTCATTTTTTGAGGTGTGATGTAAAAAGAAAGGGCAGATATATTATCTGTGAAGCCTCCAAATCCACTTCTTGGAGAAGTGAGATCTTTGACCATACTGGCAGTGAAGAATATTGGTGTGTTTTTAAGCAGAATGCTAGTGTTACTGTGCTGAATACACAGAGGAGCTGGTTTATCATAAACCCAAATTACCTTTTCCCTGTTAAAATGGTTAACTAACAGATATAAATATAGATGAAAGCTTCTTGAGCAAATACAGGTCATTTAAGGTTGATGGGCCCTTTGCTAATGATGAGGATGTGGTGTGCATTTCAGCCTGGACTATTGTATCACCAAGGCATTATTCAAGACCAGTCCATATATTTCTTAAGATCTGGAGTAGGACTTGAAACCTAGAACAGGACAACTTTGATTCCTAAGCAGAATTTCTTCTGTGGATTATATCAGGTTATACAACATAATTCCTGAAATGTGTGTTTACCTCCATCTGAGTTAGCCTTAAAAAGAGCAAACCATTCATTCTCTCCACATCAAGCATCCACATCTGGTGGGAGTGCCTTCCTACAACCTGCTTTCGCCTGCCTAATTATTCCAGCAGCAAAACTGTCCACCAGCTGTAGCCTATTTTGAATGCTACATTTGCCAAGCAGTATTCACTTTAGTTTCCGGTAGAAAATTTTATGCCATCCCTGTCCTCCATAAATGATTTGAAAGTTTTGAGAGTAGATCATGATCCGGAGTGGAGCAGTCCTCAGGCTGATTGACAGCAACAAGGTCCTTTGTGTACACGATACTGTGTGTCCTTTTTGCCTTCTTGGAAACTCATCAAGAGTGGGTTGATTAGTCAGACTGAAATGTCCAGAGAACCCTGGAGTGAGTGAGATTCTAAATTTGACCGTGGTGGTGCTAGTTTCAATGAATTTCTCACTTATAAATTATATTCAATGCTAAGCACATGTATCCTCTGCTCTGTTGATTATGTGCTATTCTAGTTCTCTTTTGTCACACTAATATGAAACTCCTCTTATGCTGATTTTTGCTATCTGCTGTTTGCAAAAATGCTTTTGCTAAGCATTCGCTGAAGAAGAGTTGCATTGAAAGTTTTGTTGATGAAAGACCTCACACAGGACCAAACTGTTTTAAACATGACACCCACACATTTTCCACATGGCATCTGCTATGCAAAGTGCACCTGGATCAGCAAATCATAGTTTAAAAACTCTCAAAATTATATAGCTGCTTCTGTATGAAATGAAGAATACAAATCCAAGTGAGGCTTAATAGAAAATCCACCTCAGTGTATATATAATCCTGACTTGTTAGAGCTTTGCTTAGCCTGGCCTAGCCTATTAATAACACTTTTGCCATCTGTTGGACATAAAACCCCAACTAAGTGTGAGCTAAGCCATTTGTAAAGGCGAATAGCTACATGAAAAGGAATACATGATAGCTCTGCACGCATTTATTGGTCTGAAGGGCTAGACGTGCATATGGCCAGAGAGGAGGGCAATGCACAGCCAGTAACCAATTTTTAATTCCTGTATAAATTTGTCTGTACAGTTGAGGTGGTACTGTTGAAGACTGACCCACAAGCCTTCTTTAACTTAACGGGCACGGCCAGGCACTTTGGAGTTCCCACCCGTCTTCTCCACAGACTGCCAGGGGTCATCATCACCAGCCTTTCTCCTCAGCTATGCTCACTGAGAGCCATGCATATTCATCTCAAATGAAATAGATGGATATGTATCTGCGTTTAGGATGTTATAAATTACAGCAGCCCAGAAATAAGCATTCTACCATGTAACATACAGGTACGTTGCATTAATTTTCAGAGCGGAGCTGAGACGGAATCTAGGTGTGGGATCTTCATTAGATCTTGCAGCCGAATCTTTGGATCTTGCTGAGGTGAAGCTATCAGAAACCACTGTGTTCGTCTTGTTTGTGAGTTCCCAGAAAGCCCATAGAGACTGCGGTAAGTCACCACGAGTCTGAGCAGGCACAAATCTGTAAAAATGCAGACTCGGCTGGTGTCTAAAATGTCATCCCATTTTTTGGAGAAAAGTCATATTGGTATTCAGTCAGTTGCAGATAAAGACAAAAACACATTCCAAAAATTTTCTACCCAAGCTGAAGAACAGTATAATCTTAAAATTGCAAGAATCAAGATAGCAAGAATCCTGCCCTTAAACTTTTTGGAAGTTAACATCAGATGTAACCAGAAGCACAGGCTCACAAATGTCAGTGAAATCTCTCTGTAGGTAGACGCTATTCAGCTTCGGATCTTCAAAGGAAAGAACATCTAAAATCTGCATCGTACTTACACCTTTAATAACTGTTTAATAGTATCAGTAATAAAAAAGACATAATATTGTGTATATACTGAACTAAAAAACGGCAATTGCACAGGACACAGATTTTAAGAGGAAAGGAGGCCATCCCACAGGCTATGTCCAGCTGTACCTGTAGAGTTGTTCAAAACCATGTGCCATACAGGGTAGTAGTATATGACACATTTAGACAAGTAGTTGAAGATCTGATACATGGGAGAATCTGAGCAGTGTTTTCTTTGTAAATGGGAACTCAAAAATGCTATTTAATTTATAAAAGCCGGCCTTGTAGATGAGATCATCTTTACCTCTTCCCATTCAATGTGTGTAGGTAAAGCCTTCTGGGCAATAAATCCTTTTCTGGTGTTCATGAAAAGGTATAATTGCAAAGGTAGGTTTTCATCAGTGGGGGACAGCAACAACTGAAAAACTAATATAAGCTTAATAAGCCCTCAAAATTCTGAAAATGCCCTCATTTCTTTCGAGAGTATTATTTTAACTAATCCTGGTATCTCTGGATCATGGAAGAGATAGAAAGCATGTGTGCAAATATGAACTTCTCAACAGCGTGGGAAGCCATTGGCTTGGACCCAATGTCTTGCATATTCAATGCCAGTTCAATGCCAGTTATGCAAACTGCTATTTAGAAGACTGCAATCTTCATAACTGTTACTTAGCTTTTTAGAGAAAGTGACAGGCGTTTAATTTTTGCTCTTTTGTTTGAAAAAAAAAAAAGAAGAAAATATTATTTCTTCCATAAATTGTTTATTTCAGTAAATGATTCAAAGGGAGATGGTTGCAAGTTGCTGCCCAGAACTGGGGTACGATTGGTAAATTGTCAAAACAACTTTTTAAATAAAAACCCCTAAACTTGAATGTCTATTTTATATACAAATTACAAGTTCAAAGGATTTTTTTGATAAGAAATACTTGGTAGTGTGAAGCATAAGAGCACAACGTAAGTGTCTGAGGTATTAGGAATTCAGTGCTATTTTCACAATACCTTGTCATACAATCACAGAATCATAGAATGGTTCGGGTTGGAAGGGACCTTAAAGATCACCTAGTTCCAACCCTCTGCCACGGGCAGGGACACCTCCCACTAGACCAGGCTGCTCAAAGCCCCATCCAGCCTGGCCTTGAACACTTCCAGGGATGGGGCACCCACAGCTTCCCTGGGCAACCTGTTCCACTGCCTTACCACCCTCACAGGAAAGAATTTCTTCCTAATATCCTAATAATCTAAATCTCCCCTCTTTCAGTTTGAAACCGTTACCCCTCAACCATTTTATTTTTCAGCACACACTAATTTTTTCTGAATTTATATTTGGCATATAGGCATAAGCGGGCATAAATTACAGGTTTCAAGTCGCAGAGGGAGGCAGTGGTGACCACTGTGGGGAGGCTGTGAACTACCCTGTGATGGTCACAGATGTTTCCAGCTGGGTCTGAAACAAGTGTTGTCAACAGTGGGAAAATTCATGCCTGATCAAAACCTTAGACAAACCCAGAAGCCCCCAGTGCTGCTACTCAAAAATATTTTAGAAGGACAACTGCAACTGCCAGGGTCTGGAGATGCACCGTTGGAGCAGGAGACTCTTCACGTTGAAGCAGATATGGAGACCCTGATGGGCCTGTGAGTGACCCACACCGGCGCAGGTACACCCCTGAGGGACTGCAGCTGTGCGTGACCAATGCCAGGGCAGGGAGACCCCTGAGGGACTGTGGCTCCCCATGTCACTGGATGGGTTTTGGTGGATTTAATGTAATCCACGGCAGAAAGTAGGAAAATAGAGACTGAAGATGGAGGAGTATAGGGGTTTATGTAAAGGGTTTTTTGTGTGTGCACGTTCTTTTTCTCAATACTGGCACTCCAGAAAAATTCCCCAAATCTAGACTGCTTTGCCCACAACAGTGCAGGCTGAAGTAGACTGGTAGAGCTGATAGTGGTGGGGTCCCAATTTCATATGCAAAATTCTTCTTTATGTGTGTATTTGTTTTGCAATATTCCTGAAAGCTACTCTTGAAATTTGTTGAGTCCTGGTGGGAAATGCTGAGGGTGGTCTATTTAGAAAAATAAATGTCCATCAGATTAAAAATGATTGATGAACCTCTGGCTTGTGGTGTCGTGCCAGCTTGGGAAAGCTCTCAGGGTTGGCCCTGCAGTGCATAGTCGCTTGCTTAGGATCAAAGAAACAAAAATATATATCAAAAAGACTGTAGCAGGAGGAAAAAGGCAGGTTAAGCTAACACTGTGATGCTATAGAGAGAATCATGGCAGAACGTTTTAGTCAGTCATATTTCAAATCAAGTGAGTACAACTGCAGTTTTAACTTAAAAAGTCTCCATACCTTGAGATGTTTGGCATGAGAAATAGTGCCAAGCTGAGGGGACTGCTAACAACATTAAGGTTAGAGAAGTAATAAAAAGGTCCCAAACAGAATAGAACATCAGACAAAACAAAACTTTTTTTCAATCTGAAAAAAACCCATAAAGCTACCTTTATAAGGAGGTGGTAAAGGAAATGAACTGTGTTGGGTTTGTTGGCAGCTTAACATTTATTTTGGTTCTTTGCTTCCTTGAAATTGTATCAGAGGTTGTGTGCAAATATTTCCAGGTAATTTACTGTCTAAAATGATGCATTTGGCAAGAGCACTGCAGAAAAAAATGAGTTTCAATCTCTGATTGGAAAGGTAACAGTAGTCCTATTGAAAAAAAAAAAAAGAGAGGGAGAGATAATTGAAGTGCTTTAAATAAGGAACTCCTCGTTTAGTAGTTCCACGTTATTGTCTCTTACTTTGTGTCAAGTGGTAGCTAGCAATATTTTTTGCAGACAGTAATGGAGACCTAGAATAGAAACAGATGCTTCACTTCACAAAAACTGATGGTCTCAAATGCCCCTGTGTTACAGGATCTCTGAAGTTACCCTTCCGTCTCTTAGGTAAGAGTCAATTCAAATCCATTTAACCTATAAGCCTGGGCTTTTAAGGGGGCCTTGGCCGAACACGCTGTACTTGGGGCATACGCAGCAGCAGAGCCAGTCCAAATCAGCGCTTGAGCCGTCGCCTGAACAGATGAGCTGATACCACAGGTTTTGCTGGCTCAACGAGTAGGAATTACCATAAGTTGTCGCAGCTGTGGGGTATTGCAGCGTTAATCCTCTTCCCAAGAAAAAGTCACTCGGGTGAGCACTCAGGCCACAGTGTTCTGCAAGGAATCCCGTTTGCACAGAGCTGGCATTTTATTAACTGTCTGCATTAGAAAGCAGTTAGAGAGGTGTGTCATTAGAAGGAAACATGTGAGGGAAAGTGTTTTTCCCATCATGAAGATTTTCACGACTGGCGTGCTTCCTCAGCTCTGTGGGTGAGATTTTGCAAAAAACCTGGGGCCTGAAGATTCACGTGACTGTGTCCCAAGCATTGTTCTCTAGCACTCTTCCAATTGCTCGCTTGACCTCTGTGTGCGGATCACTGGCTAGATATCATCATTCTGACTGAAAACTGGTGAAAAGACAGGAGTTTCTCTCCTTGACGTTAAGAAATAGTAACATCCCAGCCCTAGTAGTGCAGCTATTCTCTTGTCTTCTGCTACTTCTGTTGGGAACCCTTCAGAGATCCTGAGCCTGGTGCCTTCAAGGGAGAGACACATTTGACTCTAGTTGTAGAACTGTCAGAGAATGCCCATTCAACATGACGCTTTCTTGTCATGAACTTGCAAAGAGAAAGGGCAGAGACAAAACTGCCCTCAACGCTAAAACAGATGAAAGGATTGCTGGCAGAAATACGTTCAGGAGGAAAAGCCAAAGCAAGGCCTCTCGTTGTGCCACTGTCTGCCCACACAATGACAAACTGGAGTGCATCCTTGCCTGTGTGTGAAGAGGAAATGAATGGTCACCAAAATGTCCCAGACAGTACTTGTCATAATTGAATCTCCACCTCCCTCCTCCACGCTGGAGATGTGGACAGGATGAGACTTACCAAAGCAGCTGGGTGCGTTTGAGTAGATTGTCCCTCGGGCACCAGTGCTGTGCATCCTGTAAAGGAGGAGTTCAGCCACTCTGGAAATGCTCCAGAGGGAATCCTCTGTTCTGTTCACTTCTGCACAGGAGACACAAAAATTACCTTCTTCTGGACATCAGTTGCCTGCTACAATACTTAGTAAAGCTGGGATCCTTCCTTAGATTAGTACCTCATATTCAAGCAGCTGCCAAGCCTGAACAGTTTAAAATTTTCAAAATGTTCAGTTTCTGCATCAAATCCTCACTCATGGCTCATGTTTGTTGCCTTCATGCATTTTCCCTGTCTTGCTGTCTGCTCATAAAATCCTCCTACCCCATGCTGTCTTTTAATTCGAACTCTCTGCGCAAAACAAGTGGAAATATTGAGGCATTGCACAACAAAAATGTTTATAATAGTGGAAGATACCAAGAGTGTAACTAAAACAATAGCAAAGATGTATTAGCTCAAAGATGTATTAGCTCAAAGATGTATTAATAAATTTAATGTTAAATAAAGCTGAACCTTCAAGAGGTAAATATTTAAATCAAGCCACAGAGATGGCTCAAATTGTATAAAGCTTTGAAGAAGGATGGAGTGTTTTGTTGAACACAGTTCTGCAATGAGAATGCTAAAATTTGCATTAAACTTTATGCAGATTTCTGTGTATTATAAAACTGAATAGAAGCCAAAGAGGATGTTTTGCTTTGTTGTGTAAATTGGAAGTCAAAGCAGCACTCAAAGGACCCGACTGACTGTTGTTTGCCCTCCATGCCTATAATAAATGCTGTCAAGTGAATAGCAGCACTTCATTTCTTTCTAGTTTGTCCAGGCCTTTCTGGACAAGACCCTTGACAGGAAAGCCACCCTGGAGGAAGAGGAGGGCAATAGCATTCCAAAACTCAGCAGAAACATTTTCATCCTTGTTAGCATGAAAACTCAGAGCAGCCCAAAATGTTCTTGGGCTTTCTTTCATTTCATTTAGCAACTGCAGAACTTCAGCCCATATGAAGAAGGGAACTGTCATCCAGTGAGAGACTGACAAGTCTTCAAGGAAAATTGAAAAGGGAACACAGACTTCTGCTCCATCCCTGCAGAAGGCCATAGACTGTCCCAAGACTTTGGTGGAGCATGTGACTGGAGAGGGGCATGATGCAGATGATGCAGCAGCAAAAACTGTGCTGGTGCCCCTTCTGTTACAACTGTCAAATACTGCCTCCAAGTGGAAAAAGATTCATTTTTAACAGCAGTCCAACATTCCCCTCTATTGCCTTCAGAGAGATGGAGAAGGGGACTGCTTTGAGCACATCCCCTCCTCAGACTTTTATGTACACCCTTTCGTCTGACTCAGTTCCTCTGATCTTAATTTTTACCATAACTTTGTTTAATTATCATTCTTTTACTTCAAGAGTAATATGTTGCCTGCCAGTTTTGTATTAATGCAATAGTACTCTATTGATGAAAGGGTTGTTTGAAAAGTTTGATGTTTTACTATTGTTTTCCAGTTTGAGCAAACAGATTTCCACACATATCTTCCTTACGTGTAGCCATCTCTGCTTAGGTAGGAATCAAAAACGCTCAGGTTTTTTTTGGTTGCCTGGGATTTCTTCTTCCTTAGTCTCAAGCCCTATGAAAAATACTGCTGTATCCATCTATCATACAAGGCTTTTAATTAGAAACTTATTATCTTTTAGTAAGATATGATCATCTACTCATTAATGGCTCCATTGTTTTTCTGGCCATTGCACAAAAGGAGACAATGTTCCACTGCCTTGCCTAAATTTCCAGTGGAAAGCTTCATAAACTGGCTATTACAGAGTAGGGACTGTGCTGTGCTAATACTTATGGTCACCATAAAAGTAAACTTAGATTTTGTGAACATCGTACATTGGGCAAGGGGGCAAAATAATGCCAGATAATTTTCTGGCCCACATCTAACTGTGAACATCATTGGGATCTAGGACACTGTGTATGTTAGCACATATGACTAGTCAACTTGGTTGCTGTTACATCCCAGTGAGGGACATTTTGGACAGGGCCCCTCCTCTTATCTACCTGCCACATAATTTTATTTAAGCATAGATGGAATATAGTGTCTTCAGTCTTCTTCACACTGTGATTCGTGCACTCCTGGGTTCTGCCGAGGGACAAAGCTTACCAACCTTTCTTTTCCTGGAACATCATCAGGGTTGCCTAAAGCTTCTGGTCTGTGGCTTGTGTCCATGCCACATGACTCTGGGCACTAATGCCAGCTCTGAGTTGCTCTTGAAATACCACCATGTTATTAGATATAGTCCTGTCCTGTTCATTTCTAGTCATTTGCCCTGCTTTTTTAAATACCCTTTCATCCTACACTTTTCTGCATCAACTGCCCTCCAGCCCCAATGTCCTGATTTGCTGTTATCTTCCATGGGGGATAAATCAGGACTATCAGCACTGGGGAGGAAGACTGCTACCAGTCTTTCATGTTTAGTCAAGAGGAGTCAATTACTTTATCGTCTTCACCCCATCTGTAATCTCTAAACAGTCTGTCGCTGTTTAGCAGGGTATAATAGGACATTATTATCTAACAACTATTATGTTCATGTATGACTTCCTGCTAACAGCTTAACAGTTTTGCATCAGAAGAAGATTAACAGATTAGATTTCACAAAGAACCCACATCACACAAATCTTCAAAAGATCTTCTCAAAGGAACAAGAACCAAACCAAACCCTTCTTGAAAATAAGGCAGTTGATAAAAATTGACCACTTCTTCCTTTGAAAGTAATCAAGTGAAGATTTGTGGGTAAAAGGCATCCTCTGGAGGCAGTGAGATTGTTTGATTTTTTTTTTTTTTAATGAAAATCTATATATTAATAAAGAATTTAAAGTACTTCATTCTGCCTAAATTCAGATCAGAAAAGACCTTTCATATGCAAGTAATAATGAGTACAGAACACTTTTCCTCTTGTTCTTCACATTATAAAAGATACTGTAAAGACAGCAGCTACGTACGCCAAAACTATATGGTTTAGACTTCAGATTTTTTGCTAATTCATGTTCAGTTTATGCACAAAATAAAGGACAGTTTCTGCTTCCGTCATATTAAACATTACCTGGTTATGCAGGTACTATTTGATTGAAGAAAAATGGTGCGCATCATGAATAGAGACGAGAGATTTTTCTGTCATAGCTTTTAGTAACAAAATGGCATCTCGTTTCCAAAACCTCTCTGATGCTGAACTATGAAGGAAATGTCAGATCCACTAAGCCTAGAAAAGTTCTCAAATAAATCCTAACAGGTTTCGGTTTATTGCCTGAATAGCATTTTTATTTTTAAAAATGACAGAAATTATCCAAGAAACCTTGTCTAAGGACCTTTATCCAAGAAACTGTCCAAGAAACCAACATGCATATTCATGTGTTATACATTTTTTTCTGTGGATTAGAGTAAGAGCATTTTTAATAAAAGGAGACTGACCCTTCAGATTTATCTCTGAACAAAATCATTACAGTAATATGTGTGTGTGTGTATGTTTATTTTAATATTCTCATGCAGAAATAGGAATGCTGAGTTACTATGGGAAGCCGTTCTCTTGGCACTTCCCTCTTGGCCAGAGCCAAGCATAAGAGTTATTGCATAGATACGGCACAGCGCTTTTGTTTTCCTTTAGTTTTGTAAGGATACTTCTAAAAACCGTGCAGATTTAAAAACAAGAGTAGTTTCTGATGGGAAATGGCCCTACAGGGTAGGAATAAATGGGCTGCAGATCTCGGGAGCGCTCTCCTCTCTGGCCGCGGAGTGCGAGTGCTGCGCAGAGGCCGTGTCATCCTTCTGCTCCTCCTGCTCCTGGTGCTGCTAGTCCTGCTGCTGCTGGTGGTCCTGCTGCTGCTGGTCCTGCTGCTGCTGCTGGTCCTGCTGCTGCTGCTGCTGGTCCTGCTCCTGCTGCTGGTCCTGCTCCTGCTGGTGGTTGTGGTGGTGGTTGTGCTGCTGCTGCTCCCTCTCCTGAGGGTATCCCAGATTTATGAGAGGCCTTTTCACCCCTTAAATCCCTGGTGTTTGTCTTATAAGGGTGAGGCAAAAAGGTCGTGGCTCTTAAACTTTTCACATATCTCCATCTTATCGGGCAATGGAAGAAAACAGTGCTGCAATTCATACAGCGGCATTTCTGCAGGGTGGGGAGAAGGACCCTTTACAGCAGCTTATGGCAACATATGAAGCTACATCACTCTTTATGAAATGTGAAATACTTCACATCAGAAGAAAAAAAAATATTTCATAAACTATGGCTTTCTGATTTCTAAACCGTTGATTTCCAAACTTAGCAGCACAGCAGAAACGTCAGACTAACAAACAGAACATCCATTGCAGGTTCCTGACAATCCACATTTTCAGGTGTATCTGGCCCAAAAAGAGGCAATATTTCATGAGGGGAATTTTCAATACTCTGTGTGAATTAATTTTTTAGAGCCCTGCAGAAAGCACTAGGAAATTTTCATTGGGCAATATTGCACAGTTTAAATATTTTTTTTTATTTCTGCCTCTGGGTGGGGGCATATATCCTCCTCTAGACAGGAGTTGTTTTTTTCCTATAGATCCTGCACCAATAGTACCTATTTCGTGGAGACTGTGACATGAATTTTTCTCTGATGTGTATTCTTTTAATTGAAAAAATTATCGGAACAGTACATAGATTTTATTATGTTTCAAAAAACAAATGCAGTTGGACTAGATGATCATTGTAGGTCCCTTCCAACTAAATTAGTCTAGTTCTGTTCTGTTCTGTTCTGTTCTATTCTATTCTATTCTAAAATGAAGAGACAACCTGTCTGAAAGGCTGAACTGAGCTGAATGTTGTTTGGAAGGTAAATTGTTTTACTGTTAAGGAATGCGATATTTAATATGATATTTGTTAATCTCAGTTCAGATTAGATTCAAGGAGGAGATCCATTCTCAGTCTTCACTTTGACTTTTCTTCCACTTAATATTATAGCCAAATGAGAGCTAGCATGATAAGATTCATCTTATATAGCATGCTCACATCTTCTCTGGATGTACTGACATGGCTTTGTCCTATACACTCAAAGCTTAAAGAAAAATGAGATCCTTCTCTGCCCTGTTGATGTTACCTGTGGTCTTTATATGCACAGCTATTGTGGGTGCAATAGTTAAAAGAAATGCATATCAAGATTTGGAAGGAAAATAATTTTTTTGTGGGCCAAATTAGTCTAATGAAAAATATAAACCTTCACTCCAAATCTTGCCCATTGTTTAATCCATAATTACATCTAGGCCCATGACAAGACATTTCATTATCAAAAGACAAAGGGAGTGTTTTTGTCATGTCTTGAAGTACTGCAGTTAATTTTTTTGCCTGCTCTACACTGTGGGAAAAAAACACCATGGCTAAACCCATCATGTTTGCAAAAATCAAGTACAAATTAAGTATGGCATAGCTTGCTTTCTTTAATTGCTTTCAGTTCAGCTATGTGGCTTTAATATAAGTTACCGTCATATGTTCCTGAAGAAATATCGCTTATACTGCTTCCAGGGTATCCAGGACTTGTCACTTGCGAGATACGTATGTTTTATTTAAAAAAGAGAAGAGTAATATCCCAGTTAGAAGCACTGGCAAGAATGTTTACTTTGTAGTTTTACCTTGTTTCTCACTTGTTACTTTCAGTTGGCATGCATTTTTGGTATTATGTATTAGAAATCTTTCACATTTCCAGTGAATTCCCAAGATGAAAATGGACTGAAAGATTTAAGCTTTTCATTTTCATAAGAAGGGAGGTATACATGGAACCAGAATCACAGAATAGTTGAGGTTGTAAGAGATCTCTGGAGATCCTGTGGTACAACCACCTGCTCAAGGCAGGGTCAGCTAGAACAGCGTGCTCGGGGCTGTGTCCAGCCAGGTGTTGAATACCTCCAAGCATGAGGAATCCACAACCTCTCTGTTGGAACAGGTTGATCAAAGTATTCAATTAGCTTTACAGTAAATACTTTTTTCTAAGTTTACATGGAATTTCTTCTATTTCAGTTTGTTCCCATTGCCTCTCCCCCTTTCACTGCACACCACTCGAGAGTCTGGCTCTGTCATTTTTATTCCTTCCAATCAAGTACTTTTTAATTTATATTTGTAAGATCCTCCTGAGCCTTCTCTTCTCCAGGCTAAACAGCCCAAGCTTTCAGCCTCTCCTTGTACAACAGATGCTCCAGTCCCTTAGTCATATTCATGGTCTTTCAGTGGACTCACACCAGTTTGTTCATTTGTTCCTTTGCTGGGGAGACCAGTGCTCTGGATGTGTCTCACAAATGCTGTGTAGAGGGGCAAGATCACTTCCTTCAACCTGCTTTTTTCTTTTCCTTCTTTTCCTGAGGTAGATCTGGATGCTGTTGGCCTCCTTTGCTGCAAAGGCACATTACTGGCTCATGTTCAACAAGTTGGCCACCCTTACTAAAGTCAAGAACCACTGCTGTCCCCTCATTCATAGAACCACTCATTGCAGAAAGCTATCAGGTTGGTCAAGCATGATTTCCACTTCATAAATTCATGTTCGCTTCTCCCCATTATCTTATGTCCTTAATATGTTTGGCAACAGTTTTCAGGACTATTTGCTCCATCACCTTCACAGTAATTGAGGTGAGGCTGAACAGCCTGTAATTCCCCAGATATGCTTTCTTGCTGTTCTTAAAGTTAGGAGTGACATTTACCTTCTTCCAGGAGTGACATGTACTTTTGTCCAGTCCTCCCCCATTTTTTCCCCCATTTTCATCCATTGGTGCATCCCATCACACCCCATGGACTTGCATAAGCCCCATTTGTTTAAATGTTGCCTAACCTAAACATCTTCCATGGGTAAGTCTTCCTTGCTCCAGACTTTACCATAGGCCTCGGAGGCCTGCGATTCCTGAAGGCTTGGCTTACCACTGAAGACCAAGGCAAAGAAGGCATTGAGCACCTTGACCATCCCCTTGTCCTTTGTCACCAGGACCCCTATTCCATTCAGAAATGAGCCTGCCTTTCTCCTAGTCATATCTTCGTTTTTCTACTGATAAATCTGTAAAAGCTTTTCTTGTTGCTCTCCATATACCTTACCAGATTTAACTGCAGATGGATTTGTCTTTCCCATCCCTGCATTCTCCGACTGTTTCCTGGGTCACCTGTTCTTGCTTCCACCTCCTGCATGGTTTCCTTTTCTGTTTGAGTTTTGTCAGGACCTTCTTGTTCATCCATGCAGGACTCCCCTAAACTGCCTTTGCTTGATTTCCTGCACATGAGGATGATCCATATGAGCTTGGCCAAGGTGATCCTTGAAAATCAACCAGCTCTCCTGGAGTGATCTTCTCTCCTGGACATTAGCCCATGGGATTTCTCCAAGCAGATCTCTGAAGAGGCCAAAGTCATCTCTCCTGAAGTCCAGGGTTGTGATCCTGATAAATTACATTGCATGATCCTGCTTTGTACCTTGATCTCTCCTTTATGGAAACAAAACAAGCTTGAAACAGAGGGTAGATGAATCGCATGCTGGTTACTTGATAATTATATGGTACCAAACTAATAATATTTCCTTTGTTTGGTCAGCTTGCTCTGTCTTGAAATCTTTGATTCATCTACGGTCCAACTACATTAGTTCTAGCTAATAAGAATACTGTAGTTTTTCTTAATTAAAAAAAAATAATTGCATCCATGATAAATGATGAATGAAGGAAACACATTTTACATAATTTTACATCCTCATTTACTTAAATCTCAATTCCATTTCAAAAGAAAAAACCCCAACACGGAGGTAAAAGAAAAAAAGATTGCTTTTCTCTTTGAAGTGTTGAGTTTATTCTTGGCAGCCTTACACTGAGAGTTGTCTACAGAAACCTTAAATTGATGCTTTTTCCTCACTTTCTGCCCTTTTGACTTTTGCCCAAACCTGCAGTTTGTTCATACTAGTAACTCAGGTTGAGTTCAGAGGGGATACATATACATTAGATAAACTTGTCCTCTCAACTTAGGCCAGAGTGGGTGGATTTGGCTGCTCTTAGTAGCTGACAATAACTATGATATACAATGATGCACCAGTAGATAACAGGAAAGATGAAGCTTTCTTTCACATTGATCAGGTTTGTTTCCCTTTTGCTTGGACAGGCATGTATAAATGTACTTAAGGAAATAGAAAAGACCCAGAGGAATGTTCAAAAAAATCCCTTTCTTTCTTCTCTCTTTTTCAATGTCAAGGACATAAGAAAGTCAACAGGGAAAAAAAAAGGCTGGCTTGAGATAATAAAAAAACCTTTGTTTAAGGATGCTTCTTTCATATTTTCCTTTTCAAAATCTTATATAAAGCTGAGAAGAGAATGTCATTCCTCCCATTCCATGCCAGAAACAGAAATAATCAAAAGCCAGAACCCAGGGAGATCAGGAGTCTCAGAGCAGCTGGCCAAGGAGATTGTTAACAAAGTCATAGAAAAACAAGAGGTTTTGCAGAGCTATGGAAATTTGCTACAGTTGTGTGGAAGAGCCAAAGAGATGAGCACGACAGCAGTAACTATGAGAGAAGAGGCAGACCACCTGGCTCTAAGCAAGTGAGAGGCCCTGGCAGCCATCAAGAGAAGGAGGGCACACTTACATGTTAAGATTCAGGATCAAAATCAGGTTTTCTTAGAGGTCAGGACAAAACAGATGTTCCAACTACACCATGTACTTCAGAGTCAAGCTTAGATATGACCTGGGTGAGAGGATACTGGTCAAATTTGGAAATCCTTACAGCCATACAGTTCATGGGATGTGGCGTTTCCAGAGAGAAACAATTGGCTGATGAATAGTACCAAGATATAAAATCGAAGGACATTGCTAATCCCTCTTTTCAGCACAGGAGGAAACATTTTGAAAGATGGAAGGTGTATTTCCTGCACATTTTGGTCCATGTCTCACGCCAAGCAAATAGACATTTGTAGATATACTGGCTAGCTTCACCATCTCAAGGAACTGGACTAAGTCACAACACAGCCCTTAACCCATCTCCCCATTAGAAAGTACAGTCATGACCATTCCTTCCCCCTTTTTGTTATTATACTCTGTTACATATATACACTGTGGTTTCTCTTCAGATTGTATTATTATAGATTGACAAGGGAAATGCTTCCTAGCTCTGCTGGAATTGTGGCTGGGACAAATGAGAGACAGGTTGGACTCTGAAGTAATAGCTTTCCATTAGTTACTGGCAGGTGAGAGCCTCAGAGCACTGAACCTGCAGGAAGACATGCATTAGAAGAGTCAGACAGGATCTTTGTCCCCATGATATTGTTGGGAATACAGGGGACAAACTTCATAAGATAGCAATGGGAAACGCAACCTGAGTCTGTAACTGGAGAAGACGGAGTTGCCGAGGAGGCCGTTGTCCTGCAGACTCTTTGTACTAAAGGCTAAAAGCTTGTCCTAAGTCATCAGAGAAAGGAAACAAAGAACCCCAGCTCCTGGTACTCACCAGAATTATAGCATGCTCCTACTGTTTGGGAAGTGAGCTGACTCTCTGGCAAACTGGCCATAAAATCATTGAGAGGCTTTGTAGACCATGGAGTATAGTGCTTGTTTCATCTCTCTTGCACAGGCCGTTCTCTGAAATGTCCCAGAAACTCCAAAGAGATCACCTCCAGGGAGCATTGCAGACCAGTGGCTCAGGAACACCCCACATCCCTTAGTCAGCAGAAAGGAGTCAGGTACTGCAGGGCAAGGGAAGCTCTTTTCCTGCATCAGGCAGCAGTCCCAATACCTTAATTTGCCAGAGCTCTTCTACGTCACCTGCACGCTGTCGTCCTGCCACTTAGAGAAAGAGCTGTACCTGCTAAGTACAAAGTAATACACTGCTGGAAGCTACCAGGAGAAAGACAAGTTGTATGGTGAGAGTAGGACTGTTTTCAGTGATTGCAGTAGCGTGAAAACCCTTGAGCTTAGCTGACTAGAGAACCTTTACAAAGCCAAGCAAGAAAGACACTGCCGCAGGCACGGCCTCGTTGACAGCTTGAAGACAAATAAGTGTTTTGAAAAGATTACCTCATTGCGAGTATGCAGCTAGTATTGGTAAGTACTCTGCTATTATTACCAGATTTTACTTGCAAATATTTTCTCAATGATGTAGCTACATGCAGAGGAGGCAGCATCCTAGCCAAAGGCAACTGAAACAAACTGCATTTGCTTTGTCTAATTTGTTCTCATTGACTTCAAGGAGCTTTGCATTCTACTGTGTTTTCATTGTAAAAGTGCATCTGGTGTTACAAAACATTACTAAGCTGGTCTTTTCTTGAGGGGATAACAAAAGACAAGCAAGAAAATCTCAGAAAAATCAGTAAGAATAGTAGAAATATATTTTAAACACAAGATGAAGAAAAATGCATAATCCCCAATAATAATGAAGTCTATTTAAATTGTTTTAGACTGAGTTATATTACTGGATTTCATATCAACTTTAGAGACAAAGCGATAATTAAATACATGTGCTGGTTTAGGGTGGGATAATTAGTATCTGCCAGAATTAGCTGTATGAAAAATAAAATAACATATACTGCATCTTAGCTGTGGTTGCATTCAATGATTTTGGTTTGTGCGTTTGCAATAAATCTTCTACAAACTCTTCAAGGCATAACTTGCTGCTTCTTTCTTTCTTTAAATAGTAATCTGGTTTCAATTGTAACATTAAAGTGATAGTCATCCTTTTAATTTCCACTAAACTGACAGCTGACTCCAATTTTTGTGTTTATAGGAGTAAATGAAAAGAACACAAAATGTGCTCTTCAGCAGCCCTTCATGGTATAACGTGCTACTCTACTTACATTGGAATACTTGGTAGAAAAACTAAATCTTACATAAACAATATTGTACTTATAATATAATTGGGGGATCAGTGATGGTAGAATGGACGCCAAATGAACAAAGGAATAAAGTGACATTTCTGATGTCTTGGCCCCCATGCAAATGCTGTTGATTTAACGTGGCGCTCACACAAGTGGTGTAAGACCCATTTCCAAGGGTGCGCTCTGGCTGCTCTGCGGGCGGGTTCTTCTGAGCCCTTGTTGACATGTTGACTTTCAGAGCTCAAATCTCTTGCTGGTCTGCTGGGGTCTGGCTCTTCCAGCTTGGGATTGTGTTCAGCTCTGTTAATTTGCTTATTCTTTTTTCTTTCTTTTTTTTGCTCATTTATAAAAGTCAGCAGAACTTCTCAAGGACATCTCACTTTAATGAGATGTTACTCATAGGAAATCTTTTTTTCTTAGGTAATTTGTTTAACAGTGGAAAAAGATGGAAATATCACATTCTAAATGAAAAGCATTTGACATTTTTGCACAGTGGTTAAAGGAACAGTTATGCAATTTTTCCTCCTATTTCATCTTGTTAGTCTTAGGAGAAAATATAAAAATATGCAGTTATTTTGCTACAAGGGGTTTATTTCCTGAGTTCTGTGAATGACTTAATACCCGAATGTGAAATGTCCCATTTTTCAGACTATCTTTTCAGACTATCTTTTCAGTGAAAACACTGGCAGATACTGCATTCAAAACACGAATCTGATATAAAACATAATGTAAAAAATGATATTTCCCATTGCACGGGTAATTTATTTTTATTTTCATTTTTTCTAAAGCAAAACCATTGTTCTTCTGGAGCATAATATGAGACACTGGAAAAGAATATGTTGTTCCAAAACTTGTTATCCTACAATTCAAACTCATTGTCAGCATTTCAGATCAGACAACAGAGTAAGTTAAACCAAGCTGCTGTCGCTTCTCTTCTTGGCTTACCATAGAGTTAGAGCTTAGCTAGCTTCTTAATATTTCTAGAATAGATTTCTGTTCCATCCATCCATCCACCCCAGAATCAAGTGTAACAATTTGGAGGAGGAGGCCTGCTGATGAAGGCTGGATGAAATTTCTTGTTGTTTCCCTTTTGTCCTCAAACTGATATTGTGAGAAAAAATGCTCAAGTCTCTGTCATGCCCTGGTTTCTCCTTCCCATGCAGGTCCCTCCATCTTTCCTTTTCCTGTTGGGCCTTTGGAAATAGTCTGGTAGCATATGATGCTGATGTTTAGGGGTAAGAAATATCAAAAATTCATCCAGGCCAGACCATATTTTGAAGCAGCAGTCATTTGAGAGTTGTTTGGGCAGTTTCCTCGCTCCCTATGCACCAGCTAATACTTGGACAAATTGTTCCAGGCTCAGATTTACTATTAAAGTGAATAGAAACTTTTAATGAGGAAATGAAACTCCCTCTTCTTTTCTTAGATTACAGTTTCAAACTCCGTAGGGAAAATACTAAGACAAATTGTTATGCAAATGAAGAATTAAAGGGATTAGAATATCCAGCACATTTGAAAACTGCTTTAATCGTAGATTGTTGATTACCAGCTGCATGTCGTACAAAATTCTTTGAGCAGTATTAATATTACAAAAAGTACAAAGTGTTGGGAGACAATGGGGAATATAACACTTAACGTGCAACACTGACAGATATGAAGAACAGGAATTGTTAAACCTCGAGTAACCAGCCCATGCAGTTAACTCCAACATCCCTAAACTCTTTTTATTCCCTCCATGAAGCAAATATATGCATTCTTTTTAATGCAAAATTGTTTGAACAAGGCTATCATTTCTCTACATAGTCTAATAAGAAAGTGACTGATTAAAGAGATCCCAGATGAACAGACCTAACTGGAACACGCAAAAATACTTGACTCATTTAAAACACATAGAGAATTATGAGAAAAGTGCATTTTAGAGGGTAACTAGCCACCAAAACGGAAAGAAAGCAATTTAGAATACATTTTAGACTGACACAGGGGAAGGTCTCTATTAGTGGTGCATTCCATCCATGTATATTCTTTAAATATCTGTAAAAAAAAAAAAGTAGAATTAAAGAAGAAAACCACAATGACAGTTTTATGACAACTCATAAAATCAACAAAAATATTTCAGTGTTTCAGTTGCCAGGGTTAAGGCTTTCAGCAGTTGGCTTGAAATCCCTCAGTGTACAGTTTTGTCCAATGTACTTTACAGGTCTTGAAAGAGTTAAGTCAACTCTTCTTAAACCTGTATTGGTGCACCCTTAAAACTTACACTGGATGCTGAACAACGTAGCATCTAAGCACGTTCTGTTCTTCTTATATTCCTCCATAATGTCAACGAACATTCACAAAGAGACGGGCGCACATGAATGTAGCTATCCATTCGGGTTTCTAGACATTTTTTCCAGATTAGTGTATTCTGAATTCAGAACAGTTGCCTGAGTATGAAACACAATTAGAGACTTTTCCCCTCGCACAACCTCCCAACTTTTGAATAATTAGCTGGTTTTGTAGGTGCCTGCCTAAGTAGGATTAGGTTTGTTCAGCTATGTGGACTTCTCTGCACATACGGATCTTCAGGTTTTTTTGTATTCCTATTCATTTCATTAGCTACCGACAGGTATTAATATTGTGACCTCAACTGACTTACCAGTAAGCCATTATATGTTTTGTGTTCCTGTTTGGGTTTACAGAGCAGCAGACCAAGGTCTTGATCTATCATCACTTTTCAGGCCCCAGGACTTCTGCTTGACAAAAAGAATGCAAATACAAAATACTCTGATAATTTTGCAGCACAAATTGCCGCTCCACACTTCCAGGAGCAATACAGGGACCTGTTCAATACAAGAAACAGTATGATCTTCACACATTTTGGGAAAAAATACTGTAAAGAAGGGCCACAAAGTGGTTAAGAAACCACTCAAGTGATTCTTTAAAGATATAACTAAGCTGTTTTACATTACTGATGAAAACAAATTTTTGCTCAGTCATCTGTATTTTGCGCTTTTACAAATTAAGGGAACTGGGGATGGAAAAGTCATTAGATTTACCACAGATTTTACTAATTCAGGGAAATGGTGTATTTATTATATAATTCACTGCATCTGTTCAACTCAGACCTTGTTAACTAAAGATCTGTGAATAAATGTCATGTTTGGGGACAAAATATGACCATTTTGTAAAACAATAAGCCCAACCCTAAGTTGACATAGGAGTTTAATTCTAAAAATTGGTCAGCATTTTCGAAAAAAAAATCTTGGGGATTTTCAACAGTGAAAGCCATTTTGAACTGAAAAAAAATCAAAGCACTCATTTAAAAAATTAAGAATGGATGACCTTTCTGAAGCACTTTTCCTTTATTTCCTGTATCAGGCAAATGATTTTTCTTGTTAGCCTCAGGAACTCTATGATGCTAAAAACTCATCTAGTTCTAGTGCCAAGTGCTATTACATTTTAGGGTTCACCAACAGGGGAAATGGTCAAGAGGAATGAATTTGTTTCAGGAGCTATAACCGTGTCCAGAGTGGGTGGTGCAGCATGTTACAGAGATACCTGTGTCTGTTTCAGAAAACTTTTCCTACTGCTTTTGGACTCAGAAATGTCAGGAGGACTGCCTCCCCGAACCTCCTAAACCACTGAAAATTTCAGTTAATTGTCTGGGAAATACCCATGGCCAGTGGAGGACTGGCTGATGACTTCTAGGACACTTCTTTGTGCAATGTAGATGTATCATGTTCAGTTAGAGAAATCTAGAATAATCACATTGCATTGTTTAGTGTAAGCTTAGTGTAAAGTAGGTGTAAGAGCCTTACTTCCAATGAAGTCATAAAATTCCAGTCACCAGGCTTTGCAACAGAAAGCAAGTGTGAAATTGCCTGCAGGACCTTTTTTATACGCACCATGCCAATGTATACTTTGTGAATTACAAGTCCTAAGAGAGTTTCTTTTGTTTATGGATTTTTTTTTTCAGTTTGTTCTGACATGAGAGGAGTTAAGCTGTCACATTACAAGAGCAGAAGAAAATACCACATGATTTACAAAAAAATCCAAATAAAACAGTATGTCTATAAATCACAGCTCTTAGAAAATGTTATTCTGTACTTCAAAGGCTGTTGAAACACCAAAGGAACTTTATAAAATAATTTAAGTTTTTGTTTTTGTGGCAAATTGTTGGGGGACATCTGTTGTAACATCTTCTAACAATAACACTTTTTATTTCTCCAGTAGTTCCTTCAAATATTTAAACATGTTTTACAAACAGCTTCTTAAGAACTTAATCCAGTGAGTGATCAGGGTATATTGCCGATGTTTCTATCACTGCACCAAAGTTATTATTTTACTATGGCTCCAGAATTGGAACATAGGTAGGAATTCTGTTAAAGAAGCACAAAGTATAAAAAAAATCTGAGAGAATACTTCACTATAATGGTGGCTATCGCTGTAATATCTGAGGATCACCTTGTGAATAAATTCAATGTTAGCTTTCTTTCTTTTTTTTGTTTTTTTGGTGGTTTCGCACTCTAGCTTTTATCTTTCTTTTTTTTTTCTATCACTGATATAGAAGTATGGAAGAGGGGATGAGTTATTCTATGATTATGGATAAATTTAAATGAAAAAATGATCAGTGAATTTAGCAGCATTCCTGGAAGAAATCTGCTTATCAGTTGCGTAGTTTTCTGTGGGAGAATTTTTCACATTTTTACCTGATTCTTCAAAAGATTCTTTGTCCTGCCATTGCAAATTACTGCTTTGCTTTGCTCCACAGAATACGGGCATAAAAGAGTTTGAGAAGAGATGGCCCATCCAATATCTAGCACGTACTTCAAAAGTATGAAAGAACCCTCTTTCATAAGGAGGGAAACAGAGGTGGGCACTGAATTTTGCCATCAGAAGTTGACATTTGTTTCTGGTTCCATTTCACATAAGAAAATAATGATTGAAAACCTGGTTGCAAAGCATATTAGTGAAGTTCCACAGTAAGTAAATCTATATATTCTTCCAAACTGTCTCATTCCACTGTGTTTGCTCTTGCAAATGAAATCATTAATGTTATATTTTATTGGTTTATTCCTGAGTAAGTGTAATTAATGCATGTCTGTGTCTCCTAGGATTTCATTAAATGCCTAGATTTTGTTTCTCTCCCTGTAATTTTTCAAAAATTCCATGATTTTTAAAAAATATTCAGCTTCCCTTTGCTCAGCATGGGATGATTTAAGAGCCCCAGCTTTCATTTGTAAAAAAAAGAGGAATTGGGTTTTTTTCATTTTTAAGGTAATAGAGTACATGAAATTTAAGGCTATAATTTTTACTAATTTCATTATTGTTTGTATCTCAATAACTACGCACATACTGAATACTTTTGAGTTGGCAACCATTCTTAAAACAAAACCGATAGTGCTAAAGTTGGCTTTTAAGATCCCACTTAATTAAACCAGTGTAACTTGCCTGTAAGAAATAGGTCTTCATTAAGTCAGTTTACTCCTTGGTATTTTTGGTTTACAGAGTTCTTTAATAACTATAATTCCTTATAGCTTCTTAGGTACATTTAATTCTTAAGAACATTTCCAGATACAGCTCCATTTTTATCTGCAGAATGAAAGCCAAGGCTTTTGTTGACAAGTAGAACTCTTTCCTACTCCCTTCATAACATTAATTTTTCATGTCTGTGTGTCCAAATGTCTCATAGTAGGCCCTGGTTTGGAGGGCCAGATGGAATGCTGAGGCCATCCAGCAGTTTATAAATGGACATTTAGTACATAATAGCGCTTACTTTTATCTTGAACTTGTGGAATGTCCTATGCTTCCAATTCAAAACACTTCAGTCCCCTAGAGAACTTAACTAATACAGTTTGTAAATACAAAAAGATGATCACCATCTATACACAGTAAGGGAGATGTTGCTGAGCGTTAAGTCACGTTGAAAATAAACCTGTACAAGGGGAACTTCTTGTATCTATCTGTAGCATTCCCCTCTTTCACAGTGAAGGAACTGATAAAATATTGAACAATGCTGTGCTTGGGGATTCTCAGCTGTTTCTTGATATAGACAATTTTATTATCAGCTCTGAAACAGAAAAAGACTTTAAGTATCCCCCTGAAAGAAACAGCTTTTTGATGCCTCTGACCTGTTGTACATTGTTTTATTACAGCAGTCATTGTTCTGTCTGTAATAACTTTGAGCTCTGAATGATTCTATCCTCCTGTAGGAAGAGTATCTGCACTCCTCGGATGAAGTGCATAGCCTGTGTCAATTCATCTCTCAGCACTCATCTTATTTTTGTGTAGATGCCTTGAACTTGTCATCATTAGCGAAATAAATCCACATTCTTTGGCTCTCAACTAAAGTTTTGCTGAGGAATTTCTACTCCTGTGCCTTTGACAAGCTTCTTAGCTAGCTGCATGCTCCTAGTATTATCACTGTTTTCTTTATTCCTGAATTATATTTCTTGAATTCCATGTATATATTTAGTTAATTTGTATCTTCTCTCATTTTTTTTTAACTTAATCCAGTGTCTAGCAATGTCAGTAGGAGTCTTTCTGTTGTCTGTAGTGGGCATTGCATAGGGATGTTTCTAATGTTTGTATGGTATAACCAGTCTGCCATGGCATTTTGAGCTGGTGTAGCATTCTCCGAGAGTTTGACTAGTTTCTTCTAAGTACTGCTTTCCAGATTAAAGGAGAGAGATGGATAAACCTGTAGGTAGAGTTCAAAAAGTATTCAATCGTGTTTTACTTCTTTTCGTATGGTTAAGTAATTTGGATGACTGCAAGCTATATCCAGGAAAGGAGCTGAGAGCCTAAGGGTTAGAATCCTTGTTTGCATCTGTGCATGTAATTAAAACAGGCGGTTAGGAAATGTGTCATGGGACAATTTACATTCATATAGCTAAACGTTCTTTCTCCTATACCCTATGCTATCCCCAAACTGTTCTCAGATGTTCTGAGAGTGCTCTTTGGCATGAAAAAATAAATGGGCCAGGAGGCTTGCTAGTGATTAAATATTATGAACAGTTGTATGTTCCGTCCATAATACCAGCTCTTGGACAAAGAAGGAAAATTCTGGTAAATGAAATGCAGAACCAACATGCATCCTCATGCAAGGAACTGGAGAGTTTAGAACTTCTAAAGGATGGCCAAGAAATCTTGAGTTCTGAGGAACCATTGATTTGTAGAACTGTCATAGACTTTTATAAGGGCTATGGAAGGACATTTCTGTCCATTTAGGAGCCAGAATGTAAAGTTCTCTCCTGAGATTATGTATTTGCTCTTTGGCAGAACAGAGTAGTGCTTAATTTGTTGTAGAACAGACAGTAGAGGTTGTCTTTCCTGACCTCTATGCAATACTAAAGCAGTTAGAGCTCTTGCCAGGAAGTGGGAGTCTTACAATCAACATACTTTTCCAGCCTGTTAGAATACAAATCCACAGGTATATGCCCAAGTTCTCAGACAATGACAATGTGAGTGGTGAATAACATCACCCACTGAATCACAGAATCATACAACCATTTATGTTGGAAGGGACCTCCAGATGTCATCCAGTCTGACCCCTTCCTCAAAGCAGGTCTACATAGACCAGGTTGCTTAGGGCTGTATCTGGACCATCTCCAAGGATGAAGATTCTACAACCTCTCTGAGTGACCTGTTCCAATGTTTAACAGAAAAGCAAGTTTTCTAAGATCTAATCAGTTTTTATTATGTTCCTAACTTGTGTCTATTGCCGCTCTTCCTATGACTGCGTATTTGGAAGAGTCTGGCTCTGTCCTCACTGTATTGGTCCTCTAATCAGGTAGTTGTAGATAACAGTAAGGTCTTCCCTTAATCTCCTCTTCTGAAGGCTGAACAAGCTCAGTTTTATCAGCATCTTCTCACATGTCATGTTCTCTGGCCTATTGGCTGTCTTAGTGGTCCTGCTCCAGTGTGCCAGTATCCTTCTTGTACTGAGGAGCCCCAAACCAGACACAGTACTCCAGACGTGGTCTCACAACTGTTGGACAGATGGTAAAGACATGCACTTTAGTCCCTATTTGGGTACCATTTCAGAAGTCCCAATATTTAGGAATTTTGCAAATCAGTGGGATTTGCTCTCCTATGAAGCTTGAACTTCCACAAACTTCTAAGACTTGCCATTGCCATGATATTTGTTTTATTTCCTGAGAATCAGAAGGGTAAAATAGCTAGATGGTTATAATCTGATTTTTGGCATCTCTGGGGAACATTTAGAAGCTAGTTTCCTCGTCCTCATCTTGGAAGCAGCAGAAGTCTTCCTGTTTGTAAAATGATTGAAAATACAGAGCATGAGTTGCAATAATGACTCTAACATTTCAAGGATTCTGGTGTGGCAGAAATAGATGCACTTTTAAATACTCATGAAATAGTGTCTGAACTGCCTTACACCATAAAAAAATAAGACCACATATTGAACTATTATAAAGAAGTACATAGAGTAGTTGTGAAGGGTCAGGCCCTGCATCATGCTTTAGTCTTGCTACTGATTTCTACTCTCTCAGTTTTAGGGAAAATGTCTAAATTAATTGTTTTCTTATCTATTTGATAGACTTGAAGAATATTTACAGTGTTGTTCGAGAGGTTTGAATCAGTCAGTCTATAAATAATACTAAAGAAGCCGCTTACACCTTTTCCTTCAGATTTTCCAATAGTCTGAATAAAAATCAGTCTGAATAAAAATCCAACAAACAAGAACTTCTCTATATTCTATCTGTCTGTACTTCATCTTTTTGTAAGTGACAGGATCACTTCGGACAGGATTTAACCATGTTGGAATTTTATTGTGTTAGGCTTGTTAGAATGGAAAAAACATTCACTTTTGCGACTCATTTAAAAAAATCATTGTGTATGGCTGTAGCTATTTACTCCTCTGAGCTTGACGTGATACAGAACTGAGATGTGTGTTGAGGAGTTCTGGATCCCAGTGTCACATATGTCAGGCCTTATGCATTTTCTTTTTAAATAAATCAAACAATAAAATAAAAAGAGCTTCCATGTGCCCTTTCTGTTTGGTCTGTCAGCAAATAAGGATGGGTGAACTTCTCTTTTCAGAAAGGCAGCCCTTTGAAGATGTTTAGAAAAGAAATGGGGAGGCTAAGATCAAAAGACCCCAGAACCTGTTCTGTGTAGTCAGTGAGTATTGTTCTTGCACATCTGGGTCAGTTCAGAGTGTTTTTTTAGAGGCAGAAAATCTTCTCCCTAAAGGCAGAAAATCTTCTCCTTCTCTATGCACTGCATTCTCTTGAATTTATTATGTGAATTCAATGTTATATTGAAGTTAATTGGTAGTGACCCTAAATATACACAATCTTAAACAAAAACTATGCTAAGCTCAAGTTAAGGTCACAAGATGTAGCTATAATTTGGAGTAATAAAGATAGCCAAAGGGCATGCAGAACAAATACAAGAAACGCAGAGCTGTGTAAGAAACCTAAATGAATCTGATGAAGAAAATGCACAAGAGAGATATTCAAGCCCCCTCCCACCCACCCCCCTGACTGTCGTCCCCCCCGTCCCCCCCCATACTTCATAGTGATGCCATGTGGCAATAATTTTATTTTTTTCATAGCAGCCCAAATATGATTACACTCTTTTAAAGAAACATGTTTCCTTCAGTGGTTCCATCCAGCAGATCTGAATCACCAAAAATCCCAAATCACCCAAAGGTTTTTCTCACTAGTCCTCTATTGTCAATGAACACTAGACCCTCTCTTGTTACCTTCTCTCTAAAAAAAGAAAAAACCAAAACACTTTGACAGTTTTATATTTTCATGAAGGAAAGAAACAAAACAATATAATCGGCAAATCTGCACGTCCATATAAAACACTCGAAGCAAACAGAAAATGCAGCAAACTGCATTTTCCTGTGAACATTACTGAAGAAGAAACCTCCTTTATTTGGGACCTTCTCCACCTGCCCAGAAGGAAGGTGCTGTAGCATGTTCCGAAGGTCCACAGTGAGTATGCTGGGCCAACAACTGGTCCTATCCTATGCCTGACAGCCACTGCCAACCAACGAACCTACCTACTCTTCTGCTCCAGTTAAATCAAGCATTTCCAGCCTTTCCCCTTCATTCTGGCCCAAATAAATTTGATTTGCCCTTGTTTCCACAGTGAGAGATCAGCTGATTGATCGGGCAAACAGAAAATCTCTGTGAAGCTCTTTTGGGCTGCCGCCACCCACCTGCTTTCTCAAAGTCGTACTGGAGCCTGGGTATTTACTGTAATGCTACAACTGGCTTTTGTACCCACTGTGTTGAGACAGGCTAGTGAAGAAAATTCTATATAAGGGGTAAAAATTTTCATAGGAGAGAGGTGATTTTATTTGTATAGGACGAAGGGCCTATTCCCAATGCACTAAATCTTTCCCTTGATTTCTGGAAATGCTTGTCATTCCAGGGCCACCCTTCAAGAGCTTTAGCACTGAACTTTGCTGAGGCTCAAGAAGCACCTGGATTCAGTTTAGTTCAATTATTTGGGTAGCATAGCCCCTGTGTTTTCCAAATTTATATATATGATACCAAATAATAACACATCTATACAGTAGATGTTAAAGAGGAGAAGTCAGTGTTTCTTGCCACATTCCCAGGTCAAATTCTCCAAGCCAGGAATTTCAGCTGAGCATTCAAACTTCTAAGAATTAGATTTGTGGCATTGAATTGAATGGGAAATTGTGTTACAACTGCAGGATTTTTTCCTATAGCTGGGGGTTCTCCAGGAAAAGTAAGAGTTCTGCAACATCATAGAAATCAAGTTACATTTCTGAACTTTCTACATTTTCTCCTTCATGAGCTCCTCTTTAGAGAGTTTCTACTTCTCTGATGTTACTTATTAAAATGAATGGATTTTTTAATAAAGACACAAATCCTCTCTGCAAGCCTTTTTTTTTCCTGTTCTAGTCCCAGAACTAACTCCCTCCCCCAAACTCTGTCTTTCACAGCCCTGTAAAACGTGCCTTGTCTTTCTAACCTTAAACAGTAGAGGGCAACCTGAGAATGACTATTCTAACTGTTCCTACAGCTTGAGATGCTGTCAGTCTGGTGGTTTAAAAGTTATTATCAGTTATTGGTACGTTAGATACACATTAAATGATTACAGTATTCAATATTGATTGCGGTTGTGCCGTACGTGTTATGTTTTTCAGTGCAAATTGAATTTTTCATTGTACGTCAATTGACTGTAAGATCTCAGTAAGCGTCACATCATGCTCAGCATTGCCATACTTAGCATAGTCTGTCATTTGCAAAAATAAATTTTACAAATAGGTGGAAGAAATGTGTAAATACGGATGGGGAAATGACACCATGGAAAGAATAAAAACTTATTGAAATATCCTAGAATAAAACAAGGGTAAATCTAGTATAATTTATAGAACTATTATAGATTTTATAGGCATTTCTTGTCTATGGCTTATAAATCCGTGTTTAACTCTACAGACTTGAGTACAAATTCTGTATTACTTTCTATTGCAAAGTTCTTGAAACAACATACTCAATTTAAGGAATCGTACAGTCTTTGCCTAAACTTAGATGAAAGTGCTATATGCTGTATTAATATGCTATATTGAATTCAGTGGAAGAAGTAAAAATATACTTAAGAGACAGTGAGACACAAGAAGACATGAAATGAGAGCCCAAGAGAAAAGAACCTGTATAATATTAAATAACATGTGTACTTGTCAGCACTGATTGCTTTGTTGCTCATAGCCTGACCCAAATACTGCGGCAAATTTATTTAAGAGCCACCCTTTAGATCTTGGAAACCATCCTCCTGTCACTCTGTAACAGAGCTTATTTACATTCAGCTGCATTTCACTGTATTTCTTGAAACAGAAGTTTGCATTTTCAAACACAAGTTGCAACAACATGTGCAAAGAACATTTGCTGCTACTCTTTCCCTGGGGAGCCTGTATACCTTCCTCCCAAGTTTCTCTGACGTTCCACAGGACTCATCCCTTAATCCAACTTTTATTTTCCGCTCCTGTGGATCTTCTTCAAACGCAACTCCAGCTATCATCTGTATGCCGATGACTCACAGGTTTAGTCCTCCATTCTAAGTTAAATTTTAATTCTTTTCCAGTCTTCTCAGTGCTGTTCAATACCAGGGCAAGCTTGAATGCCTGAAACACAATTCTTAATCAACCCTCTTCTGTTTTCTTTGTTATCTTTGCACAAAATTGTTGCTGTCCTTCCTGGGCCTGATGCATGTAAGAAAGGGACTGTGTTAACCTCAACCTTCTTTTCAAAGCTTCAGGTCCCATCTCTGGGAAGAATCTTTCCTTTTCATTCATGTGAATAAAAATCTTAAGTGTTAGCTACCACATCTTTGAAACATTAAATTTACACCATTTAAGATGTTATGCAGAACTTGGTCCCTAATACATTTTACACCTTCATATTGCGTAGCTTCCCCTTCTCCTGATAACAAAACACAAACCGCCTGTTTTTTATTGCAGGGCCCTTTCTTGCAACTCTTACTATCTCTTCAGTGATTCTGAATGTTGAATGCTCTTCAGAGCTTCTAAATGCACATATTTTCTGCCAGTGTCTCCCCTCATCAACTCGTTACATTTTTTCAACCAATTATTTTTATGCCATTTGCTATAAATATTAGAAGCAACGTACCCATTTATAATCATTTGTGGTTAATGCTAAAGAAAATCTGGGAGGAAGTATTAAGCCTTAAACTTCATATTTTAATCCTGTCTTTTCCAAGTTTTTTTCAAAGCATGAACAATATGACAAAAATAATTTTGATCAGAATTGGCTTCTTCATAAAAATCAAGGCATTATACCTAGGTAATCTGTTCTGAATGAGGTGTTGGTAGAACACAGGCAAGAGCTGGATGAAGCCCTTCCATTCCTCTGCCTTGCTTCAGGATTTCAAGGGATCTGTATCTCCTAAGCTTTGCCATTCAGCCTGGCTTACAGCCCAAGCCCCATTTTTTTTTAATGGAGAAATGGAAATTCTGGGATTCACTTTGCGTCAGAATTACGCCACGTTTTGGTTCTTTGCTGACTTGTATTGCCTCTCTCTACATATTTCTGAGAACATTACAACTGTTTATGTGTAACTGTCTCTGTTTCTCTGGAAAAACAGTTAAGAACATACTAACGTTCAACCGGTTCTAAATTGGTACACAGTTATGCAGCCTACAAGATAGCAAAGGGAAGGAAATAAAGCAGTGAACTCACTAGATATGTTTACTGACCTGGCTAGTTTCATGACCTCAGTATCATCACCCATTTTTTTTCTTCCTTTACTTCTCCTTTTCTGTATGTACATGTGTCTTTGTTGTTGTCTTGTAGACTTATGGCTTCATGATAAGGACAGTGTGAGATTATACACTTGGGTAACTGAAAGCAAATAATGATAATATATATCCATTATTTCACAGGACAAAGACTGAGTCTCTTTGTCATATGAAATACGAATGTATTCCAGAGGTCTAGTTCTTAGTTTGTTTTCTTTTTTATCCCGTGGTATGAGATACTGGACAGACATCACTTTTCATAAAAGTCTACAAAATGTTTGCATTTCTTAAATGTCCTTCTTAATATAATATTGGCAAAACCTATCAACATTTTGTGAAAATATTGGCAAGGCTTCCATTGGCACAAGTGTTAAAACAATATTACTTAGGCAGAAAGCAAAATTGAGTGAGGGATTAACATGAGAGATTAAAATAACTTTTTGCTTTCATTTGTCGAAGGTGCAGTCATTATGACCAACAAGAATTTTTCCACCCACTTCAAAATTGTGTTAAAAATGAGCTATTCCAGGGCTTTTTGGCATAAAGCTACAAAGCGTCATGGATTTTGAGTTGCTGTAAACCAGCAAAGTTGGTCTGATCACAGATAATCCGTTGTTGTGCCACTGTGTTTATTCTAGCTGAGGTTCTGGCACTTTTGTCTACACTGCATATTATTGTCACCAAACAATCTTCTGATGGGAAATTACTAGTTGGTAGTTGACCTTGGTACAATTTGCCTAACTTCAGTTTGCCTTATCTGCCATTAGCTGAAGATACAAGACTCAGTTTTACACATGTAAACCTTTTTGTGCTCTAGTTCTGAGCCATGTCTTAGTGGTGACTGCCTTGAACTGCCTTCCACTGCAGCGACAAGAAGCACCAGGCTATGTGATAACTCTTCGCAAAATGAGTTTCTGCTCCTTACCACTACCCCAAAAAATAGCATCAAGAGGAATCTGACAGGCTGCCCCTTTCCCCAGGAAACACAGTTGCTCTGTCTTACCATGACCCGGGGCTACACTAATTGTAGTCCTGGGAACCATCACTGATGGTGGCAGTGCCTAGGTAGTCTGTGGTCCAACCTGGAGCCCAGGGCTGCTCAAACTGCACAGCTCTGCTCGCACTGAAGTTATGCCTTTACCTTCTAAAACTCATGTCTTCAGGCTTAATATTTGTAACCCTGCGGTTATTAAACAGCTATTTTGAAATTAAGTCTCATTATTCGTTAAGATATGTTATGGGAGAAACAGCCAAAGTATTTTCAGTACATGTTTTTAGTTTTACAGGCATTTAAGAGTGGAAATTTTCAAAAAGCAATGAATGTAGCCTTATCTCAGAGAGACAAAGGGTATTGTTGAAGAGTGACTTGGATGGATGATGAATTGTACTCTTATTCAGAATGACCATGTTTTGGTCAGTTGAAGAAAAGGTTATTTATTTTTTCAGGACAGGAAAACCACGAAGATTTTTAATGAAATTCTGTGTGGAGTCTTAATTCACTGGCACCTTCTTATAAATATTTAGTTTTATAGGAATATTACAATATAAAAATTTAATAAAATACAATAATAGAGTCAGACTAATGCCAAAACTGAGGTTGAATAATTTCTTTCTGAAATTCTAGTAGTTTAGAATATATTAAAGATACTGTTTCTTTCTATATTTATACATTCATATAGTGAAATGCTCAAATCATTTTTTCTTAATATATAAATATGTTCAGGGCCCAGATACAATGTGGGTGGGCATAATGTGATCACTGACTTATTGCTTGCTACTTGCAAATCTGCCTCACTCACAGCTTGGGAGCCTATGGGCTCAAAAGGGAAAATTGGTTTTTATGCTTATTTAGACCTATGGCTTTTATTAGCTACAGCTATTTATCACAGTGTATTGCGCATCAACTTGTTCAATAGAAACTGAGCTAACAGCATTGATTTATGGCCTTGGGTCAAACCTGGCTGCAGAGAGAGGGGTGAGTGGTCAGTGTAGAGTGATAAATACCAACCAGCCAGTTGAACACCAGGCAACAAGAGTGGAAGCAAACCATAAAGTAGCCCCTTGTACCATCAGCTTACAATGTCAGAAAAGAGGTTGGGATGTTGAAATGCAGATTTATGGTGATCAAAATAAAGAGTGTAAATGTATTTGTTTGTGCTTACTATGTCTTCTGTTTTGTAGCTTTTCTGGAATTAAAGATTTCAGTTTGTGTATGGTATCTGGATTATGTGTTGCTGAAGTGCTACAGGTAGAATGGGATGGGATGGGATGGGATGGGATGGGATGGGATGGGATGGGATGGGCTGGGATGGAATGGAATGGAATAGAATAGAACAGAACAGAACTGAACTGAACTGAACTATTACAGTTGCAAAGGACCTAAAATGATCATCTAGTCCAACTGTGTGGCCAATTCAGGGCTGACCAAAACTTAAAGCGTGTTATTAAACAGAATTATCCAAATGCCTTTTACTCACTGACAGGCTTGGGGCATTGGCCACCTCTCCAGAAAGCCTGTTGCGGTGTTTGACACCCTCTCAGTAAAGAAATGCTTCCTAATGCACAGTCTATGCCTCCCCTTGGAGCAGCTTTGAACCATTCCCACGAATCCTATCACTGGATACCAGGGAGAAGAGATCAGCACCTCCCTCTCCACTTCCCCTTCTCAGGTAGAGAGCAATGAGGTCACACCTCAGTCTCCTTTTCTCCAAACTAGACAAGCCAAAAGGCCTTAGCCGCTCGTCATAGGATGTTCCTTCCAGCCCTTTCACCAGCTTTGTTGCTGTCCCCTGGATGCATTCAGGGACCTTCACATCCTTCTTAAATTGGGGGGCCCAGAACTGCACACAGTGCTCAAGGTGAGGCTACACCAGTGCTGAATACAGCAGGATAATCACCTGTTTTGGCGGGCTGGGTATGCTGTGTTTGATGCTCAGGATGGGGTTTGCCCTCTTGGCTGCCAGGGCTCACTGTTGACTCCTGTTGAGCTGCTGTTGACCAGCAGCCCCAGATCCCTTTCTGCAGGGCTGCTCTCCAGCCACTCCTCTCCCAGTTTATACTTTTGCCCAGTGTTACTCAGTCCTAGGTGCAGAATCCAGCACTTGGACTTGTTAGATTTCATCCCATTAATCATTGTCCAACGCTCCAATCTATCTAGATCCCTCTGGAAGGCCTCTTGTCCCTCAAGAGAGTCAACAGCACCTCCTAGTTTGGTATCATCAGCAAACTTGCCAATGGTGCATTCAACTCCCGCATCCAGATCATTGATAAATACATTGAACAGAACTGGCCCTAGAATTGAGCCCTGAGGAACAAACACTGCTGGGGACCAGTCGCCAGCCAGATGTAGCCCTATTCACTACAACCGTTTGAGCTCTGCTGTTCAGCCAGTTCTTCACCCAGCACACCGTGAACCTGCTCATCCCACAGATGGACAACTTTTCTGGAAGGATGCTATGAGGTACAGCATCAAAAACCTTACTAAAATCCATAAAAACTACATCCACCGCCTTCCCTTCATCCACTAGGTGGGTGACCTTATCATAGAAGGATATCAAATTAGTTAAACAGGACTTTCCCTTTATGAACCCAAGTTGATTGTGCCTGACGATTGCTTTATTCTTTAAATGCCTTTCAATAGTACCCTGTATAACCTTCTCCATAATTTTTCCAGGAGCTGAGGTTAGACTAAACCTAAGTATGCTAGGTTTACTGTTGCCTGATATTTTACAAACCTTTCTTGTACAGTTAATAAGGGAAATGCCCTTGCAGATACGAGAGACAGTTATATATAGCTAGACCTCAGCCTCAGGCTCTTGTGGCATTTCCACACACCACATTCTTTTTGGTCCCAGTTATGTGTGTTGTACACCTTGTCTACTCCATACACCCTTGTTTCCACATCAAGAAGCTCAAGTTGCTTAGTCAAAAGAAGATACAATTTGCTCTGACCGGGTCCTTGATATGGATGTTTAAGTATTCACAACCCTTGTGTTCCTGCCACCTAGTCCAGGCATATCTTTCATAACTTTAACTAGTAACAGTCCACATATAGGTAACAGCTTACCTTTACTACCTACTGGAGGATCAGTGGTGTGGTGGGCCATGGTATTCACAGAAAATATCAGACAGTCCTTCACCAAGAACTCATATTCATGGTATAGCAGTACGTGAACAGAAAACAGCCTAATGTAGCATATCTATTCTGCACGTATAAATGATCATTTATGATATCCTCATCCACTCCTATGATCTTTGGTTATATTTCATGGGATGTGTTTGGAACTGAAAATTTTACTAAATCAGTGCATTTCTTACCCTTTCTATTTTCAGATCCTTGGGATTCTACAGGCTTCATTATCTCTGTGGGGTTTGCTGTGGAGGGCCAGGAAGAACTAGTCCATTGTCAGCAGAATGACTCTCTAGTGAAGTGTACACACCTCTACTGAAAGTATTTTGCGTGGTGTCTCAAAAAAAATGAAAAAAAAAAAAGGTTAAATGCCATCAGACTAGCTAAAATTGTATGCCCTGTACTCTTTTACTGCCACATAGCAGACTAACACCAACATTTTGCTGTTTGTTGTCAAAATCATGTACAAAGTTTGGCAAGTGCCCAATGTGTGCACGTGCATCATCTGCTTCCGTGTATGTTATACCCATTCCTTCAACTTAAGAAACCAGCTCTTTAAATAATCTTTTTTACGTTTCATTACTGGAAAAAAACGCAAGATTGCAGATCTAACACTCACCTCCTTGGTGGCACTAGTGAGGTCTTCACACTGATTTGTATCAATGTACCTATTTGCAAGGAAACGGGAATATTAAACAAGAACTAACCTTAGCCACGTCGATGGAAACATCTTCTGTTTTCCCACTTGCCTAAAGCAGTGGGTGGCCTTTCTGATGGTTTCAAAGACTATGGAAACAGAACTGCAGGGGGTTATAATCTTCAGTTTAGTAAGATAGGTTTAACTAGAAACCAGCTCTGAGGTCTCTGCACATGAAACAAAGTAAAGCCATGAGAAGCTTAAGTCAGTGTGTCATCAAATTCTATTAGAAAGAAAATTATACTGATTTCATTATCTGTGGATATGGTTTTTCTTCTCAATCATTTTCATAGTCTACTTAACATGAATTCTTGGCAGAATAGAAACAATTCTTTTAATTAGCAGTGTTCTTACTGATCAAGTCCAGATGATGATGGTGATGATGATGATGATGACGATGACTACTACTATTATTACTGTTTACATTGATTTGATATTTTAAGTTAACTGCATTTCTTGTGTTGCATTTTGAGATAAAAGCTATAAACTTCCCACTGTACATAATAAGGACATAATTTCAGGTCAAAGTGGCACAGTGGGCTTCTGTGCCAGTCTTTGATGTCTGGAGAGTTGAACTCACATTCTGACTTTGATCTCAAGTGAAAATAAGTTTGGTGTGTCTTGTTTGAGCCTCTGTTCTCCACAGTCTAAGTGCTCCCACAGTTCAGTACAATTGGCATTCTCTGTGTAAGAGAGGCCCTAGGCATGGGGTGTTGTGGGGTCAGTGCTGACATTTGCTGGCAAAGCTGAATGGGGATGCTTGCATAACAGCTTGTGTGATGCCTGGTTTATATTTAGCGCTGCAGTACAAAATACACTTACATTATTAATATAAAACAATATAGCTCCAAAGCAGCTGACAGACAGACATGTCTCGGTTCATCCATATAAAATATTTTATTATATTATATAATTTTAAAGACTTTTTTCTCTTCACTTGACATGCAGGTTTTTAAATGCATATTTGAAATCTCTCCATCATATGCTCCATCTAACAGTAACCCTCTGGTAAACCCATCAAAGCCTGCCAAGACCACACACATACGGCATAGTTCTACCTAAAGACAAATGCAGTGAATCGTGATTGATTCTGAATGTTGTCATTTTTTAGCCTTGCATTTACCTCATTTTTTTCGATCAATTCTTCACAAGCCCTGCTCTGTCATAGTCCAGTTTCTGAAACTAGTTAGTCTTCAGTTGGTCACTGAAGATGTGGTACATGGCCAAATATCAGCTCCCCAGGTTTAGGAATGGAGAATCTTGTTTTATTGTGCATCTGTATAATGGCACCTAGTATAATTTGGCCCTCTTGTTAGGTGTTATTGCGACACATAGTATAAAAAAATACCGACAAACGAAATATATAAGTGCAATACACTACAGTTAAGAACTAGAGATACCTTGAAACTCTCATTGTAGAGTTTATTCAGCAATACAGAGTTAAATACAGAGAGGAGTTTTGTGTCTGCATATTTCACAGTTCATGTTGATATTTGCTGTGATTCAAAGGAATTTAACAAAATTAAAGTAGAGAAGCAATAATGAAGACCTCATCCCCTTATTTATTGTTTAATTGCCCCAAATCAATCTTGACTCCAAACTGTGGTTGATCCGTATGACTTCCCTCTTATAAAACAAAGTCTGGATGTCACTGTTACCCTTGTAATCATTTTTATTGCTCAAAAAATGTGGACTACTTCACCACATGATATGAAATTAAGGCACTAGCCCCAACTCCAAACTGCACCTCTTCCAATATACTGCAGGGATTCTTCTTGTGCCATTTCCTTTCTTTAAAAAAAAAAAAAAAATGAGTAAGGTGATAAAAGAGAGGAACTTCCAGAATAAATTTAAAGTCCATCTTCCCCAGTTTCCTATTTTTAGTACTTAACCTGGTAGTGGATGCTTACACAGGAAAAGAAATAGAGGGTAATGTATAGAGTGAATATGTTCAGGCAATCAACAGCTGAAGCCTTCTTGAGTTAGAGGTTGCATAGGGATGGTCATGTTAATGGCTACTTAAAGACTTGTCTTGAGTTCTGCCTGAACTTGTGCCCCACATCATCATGCTGTTGACTGAGCAACTTTGGAGGAGAAAATACTGAGGACTTTTTGTAACTTTGATGACATTGTTTCAATTACGGACACAGCAGGATGCTAAGAACAGGGAGTAGGTGTTTTGCTAACCTCACAAGGCCAGGAAGCGGCTCCCAGCTAGCTTTTCTCAGGACCATTGATACCATTGCATTGGTGTCTGATGCCTTATTCTCCCATCCTCGCTGGAGACTTCATGCCTTACTTTTGTAGACACATGAATCTTCACAAAAGAACATCCAATGATACTTCCAAACTCATCTATCCCTCATGTTACTTGGGCTTTGTGCCATGAGCTTTTCTTTTGGTGGGGTGTCACCTATTTTTTTCCATTCTCTAGTTTCAGGTGGTACCACAGCTGTTTCTCTCACGGGCAGACGAAATGCAAATGAAAATCAGCAATTTTATTAATGACTTCCAATGTATTTTAACCCAAACCTGTAGTACAGTGAACAGCCTATTTGCCACTTGTGGTTAAAAAATTATTTGCTTGCGTGTAGTAAAGCAGCAACCTGTCAGAAAGGTAGGAAAATAAACAGCCGTGCCTCATCCCTTCGTCTTTAACACACAAGCAGCAGGTTAAACAATGACAGAAATCTGAGGGATTAACTCTGTTAGTAACAATTGCTGTAAAACTCTTGCCAAGCAGGAACTTTTCCATTCATTGTAAATATCTGCTAAGGACACCATGCTCATTTCCTAAGGAATAAGACATACAAGCATTCACCTTTTACACTTACTAATGAATACATAGCTTTCAAACAAAAGCCTGTTTGTATTCATAAAAGGTTTTTTCAAATTAATCATAAAACCAGGTATCGCGCTCGTTTCCTAACACTTGATTAGAGCAATGTAAATGTTTAAGTAGTTTAATTAAATCTATTAAATTTTTTCAAATCATGTAGCTACCTATTAGCAGTTAATTATAAAACAGTGTGTGCTTTTAAAATGCCACTATAACTAATTACAAACTAATTCTTGAAGAACAGGGAAAGCATCCATCCAGATTTAAAGGGTAATCAGCTCTTTGGCATATTTTGCAGCAGAACGGATAATCCTTTTAGAAAAAAAGAAAGCGTCTTTCTCTGTATATCTGGGATCAGGAAATGTATCAATAAATAGTTGCTAAACTAACACTTGGACTCCAAATAACTGCTTATGCTTCAAAATGTTTTTGGTTCAAACTTTTCTCACCTTTGTTGTACAGACATGCCTGAAGTCTCTGTACACATTATTGTTGACACAGAGTCCCCGCATTTTGGTATTTATTTATTTCTGAGCAACTAAATCTTCACTTGGCCACACAGACGAGCGAGAGGCAGTTAGATAGCTCCTTCGTCTCTCTCACAGGCGACTGCATTCATGAATCCCAGTGTGACTGGCATGGCTGAGCCTTCTCTTCCCCTCAGTGTTTGGGAAGTCCAACAGGTCTGTCAGACCTGAACCCTCACATCCCCGCAGTTCTGCAGGGCACCAGCTGGCTGGACTGGCACAAAGGGGTGACCCGCCCATGGAAAGGTGTTTACTGGTGGGTGTGGGTAAATGCAGGAAAGTTTTATCGACATGTCAAGCCAGACACAAGCCAGCCATTTCAGGAGGCATGTAGCTGTGCATCGTACCACATTTTGGAGTCCAACAAGCTCCAGTCAGAGGATGGACATATTTGTTTGTTGCACTATCACATTTATTCAGCTTCTAAACCAGAGCTGTCTCATCTGATGGACCATTTATATCAGTCTTGGACCATGGAGACAGCTGAGGGCTATGATATGAGTTAATCCTCCGTTCCCAGCTCTTTCCTCGGAACAGATAACAGGCTGATAACAGGATATGAGTGTGAGGTTTGGGAACAGTCGGCTAATTTATCAGTTGCATCTCCTTTAGAACTGAACAAGGACTTTTTTTAATATTTTTTTTTTTTTTTCAAGTTGTGGGTTTGGCTCAGTTTGAAAATTACCTGAATGCCTCCTGTCTCAAGGTTTTTAGCTGTGGACTTGACATCCTATCATGTTGATGAATGTTGATACTTCTAGACTATCTGAATTCAGCAAGGAGGATTAAGGTGCCAGGGAAGAAAAGACTAGGAAACAAAGGAGAACCTGTCAGCCTGCTGGAAGGAGGCTTTGCTAATCCTCTTCGGGGATATCTATACTGCTTTTCAAATAACTTGTTTGCAGTAGGAGTGATATTGTTAAGGATAAGGCAATTTCTCATAAGCAGTGAGTCCAGTGAGACATGGAAACATAGGAACTAGCCAAATAAATACTAAGGAAGGAGCACCAGCTAGACAAAGCTGAGAGATAATGTAGATGACAGATGACCTGGTAGCTTTGTTATTGGTCTAAACTCGCAAAAGTCATATTGCTTCCTTGCTCTGCCAAAAATTTCCTGTGTGACCACATGCAAACTGCTGAAGCCAGGTATTACAAGGTGATTATGGTTTACAGCTTAACCTTAGGCAAACACAATCTGCCTGAATTTCGGAAGAAATCAGGTATCTAATTAGGAGCAGTTGTCTAAATACCTTTGTGAACATTGCCTCCAGCATCTTTGTGCCCTACTGCTGAATGCACTTCTATACCTCTCAGAGGTATTATAGGAATGAAGACTTTAAACAGTAGGCTGATGGGGAAACATGTTTTGGGCACATAACTATCTCAAAATGAGATGATGTGCTAGAAGCGCTGATTTTTCTCCATGGACTATAATGGGAGACTGTAGACATCACACTTCAATGTCTATAATACACGTGCCAAAGTTAGGGCACATAAATCCTGTTTTATGTGGTTAAATAATTCCTAGAAGTTAGTATGAGGTCTCCATGACATTACGGTCAGAAAATGAGTAGTGAATAAAATGTAGTGATACATACCCACTAAAACGATCTCTGTGGAGTCCATGGACATAGCTTATACAAGTCACACAGAAGCCTGTAGGACATCCATACTTCAATAGGATTTCATCCCCCTTTTTTATTGCTTGAGCATTAACCCTGAGCAAATGCAATTGTTTGAGCAGAATCCTAGGTGACTTTTTCTGTCATCATAAGTTGGATCCTTTTTATTGCCTGTCCTTGCAAGTAGTGGGTGGGGAAATGTATGGACTGCAGTCTCAATCCAAGTGAGGATGTGACTGAGCTGTTGCTTTACCCCATTTTGTTAGCTTCTTACATGGAATTGGTCTTGTTTTCTATATGCTGTACACTGAATTAAAATAAAATGCATGCAGTTCACTTCATGATGAGCCTTGACAAGTTGAATTAAGATGGGAGTGTGTGGCTGTGCCAAGGCTGTTATTAGAATATTTGTCTAGCCAGAGTATAATCTTGTTCCAATTTAATACCCAACAGACCTATCTCTAACAGACCCAATTTTACTAGTGTTTTAGGTTGGTTTGTACAGTTGTCCTCATCATCAGGCCTGGTCATCGTTCATTGAGATAAATGTACACAAGTTTTTAGGAAAAAAATCACTCATTATCTATGAAAAGCATGTGAAGAGCCAGAACAACAGAAAAAATGTTATTTTAAATACAATAACATTTCAAAATCTTTTTTGTGGATCTATATTTTTAGGTTATCTGGTGGACATACACTTGTACATTAGGTCACGGGTAGTTATACCCTGACAGGCACATGTGTAGGTCACGTGCGTGCATCTTTATGGTAATTTAATGGTAAAATGGTACTTGAAACCTGCATACTTACTGTTTCACACTTTGATGGCCACTAACTCCTAGTTACCTGACTACCAGGCTTGTAAATTCAGCCCAGGCTTTGGTAATGAAAATAAGCTCTGCCTAGTCCACACTAACGGGTTCTGCATTTCAGATTGCCAATAATTCCTTGGAGATGCGTTAAATACAGAAAATCTGCTAACAACTCTGGCAATATAATTACCTACACTTCTAGGGCTTATAGACTCACGTCTGTCAAAACTAAGCAGATGGAAAGGCCTTATTTAGAAAGGGAAAAGATTCGATAAGCAATTAGGTGCTATTTTACCATGAAGTCCAAAACGCAATGGCACTTCTAAATGAACAGTTTATTCTGAAATTTGGCCTCAAACTCCAGAGCCTTAAAGTGTTTTGACTATCACAAGAACGGTTAATTTTTCTATATTCTGTTCTGAGCATTACAGTATAATAAATATTTTGATGTGGATACCAAAGCCATCGCTAAGGTATATTTGTGGTAATGATTGGAGTATATCAGGCTTGTCTCCTTCAAATAATTAAAAATGTAATTTGGGACAGACATTTGACCGTTCTCTGCTTATTGTAAGAAATGAGCAGCTACTGTAACACCTTGAGCTTTTTGCATTCTCACAGGTAAAACTGAACATAGTCAGTCACCTGCTAAAAGGGTTTGAAGAGTGGTAAAACTGAAGACAGAAAGCTATAGAAAGGCAAGGATAAAGACTGAACTTGCTTAAGTAGAAGGTACAAAGAAATTTACATTAGAAATGCAATATCACTAAAATCCTCAACAAAAAGATGTAAAAACAAAGTTATTATCCAGTTTTTCAATAATTTTATAACCACAGAGAAGCATAAATTTCAGATAAATGTAGTAACATTCAGGTACTCCACAAATAAACTTGGACACTGCATCTGGGGGAAAAGAAAAATATCCGAGTCCTAAGTATTTCTTTTTATTTTTAGTCAAATTTGTGTTTTACTTTTTATGAAGTAAGTCCTTCTGCTTCTAAACAAAAAGAATAACTGTGCCTTATACTAAGAATCAAAACATATTTACAAAAAAACAGGTCTATAAGGCATAAGGGGTTATGAGAGAATTCGTTATACTTCCTTTTCCATTGTAAACCTTTGTGGTCAGAGAGGATCTCTGTAGGAACCATAGGAATTTTACAAAAAACAGACACTATCCCTCATGTCCAGCTCTTCATCATGCCAAGAGGTTCTGAAAATATGTATATACTCTTTGCTTAAAATAACACTCTGTTTATTTCACCCTGACAAAAATGTGCCAACTGTTTTCTCCTCTGGAAAGATTATGAAATCTGTAAGTTTGAATCAGTAGAGATCTGTAGCAATTTGCTTAGATGAAATACTGTGCAGTTTTGCTTTTACTTCTGTCTCCCTCTCCAACCCCCTCACCTCCCCAGCCCTCCACTTCTTTCTCTCTCTCTCTCTTGCAGAAAGGTAGTCCTGCTTATAAGTTTTACTAAGAAATACCTATATATTAGCAGAGGTAAGAGGCAGTTACTGTAAAGTGTGTTTCTACTGGTTGTACTATTGATATATATATATAGATATATATATATATGCTATCAGTGTATTTTGTCTAAACCGTACCACAGCTGGAAGCCTTCAGATCCTGGACACTTGCCATGTTGTAGTAACATCATATATAGACATATATACAAAATACATGTGCACATACATGCACACACATGCATATATGCTCATATACATGCAAACTGAAATGAGGGCCAGGGCGCATACATGCTATAAGGTCTTTTTACAGATCATAAATCAAATTTATTATGAGCCTTTCTGCTTCAATGTTATGAAATGAAGCCAAAAGTTTTTTAATATAATATGATGTGGCTTAAGCCAAACACGAAAAAGCACAAAAAGAATGTTCAGCTGGGGGAGAATTCATGAGGACCAAACAAGAAGTGCTCTCATAAATCTACTTGCATGTGTTAGGTTGAAGGCAACAAATTAAAGGCAATATTTCGCACATGTAAACATGGCATAGCTTCTTTGTTAAATGGTGATATTAAGGGGAAGAAGTAAACAGTACCAAAAATAAACATATCCCAGAGAGAATGAATGTAACCACAGTGAGCTAGAAACAATCCTGGGATAATGCTTGTGTGCTGGCCTCTGTCGTAAAAGGTCTAGCGCTTGCCTCAGCCCGCTGAAAGAAGCTGGAAAGGGAAGGGTTAGTGAAGGTTCTGCAATAAGCAGAGGGAGATGAAGAGCAGTAGCAGTGAGGTGCCAAGTGTGAGCATAACAAGCCACCCTCTCCTGCAATACCAAAACCATTCCCCTCAAACCAGGGGCAATGATAGATAAGCACTTTAAACGTTCAATGAAAAAAAATGAAGTTTAAAGAACTGAAGTGATTTCCTCAAGTCTGCCAATAAATCAGATGGTAGAGTCTGGAGCTCCTTACTGCTAGATTTACATTTAAACCCCTCAAAAATAATATGGAAAACACCTGGAAATGTTGAGTTTACATTCAAAGTGACCCAAAAATCAGGTTATTCAAAGTCAAAAGGTTTGATTTTTCAGATGAACTGATCACTGCTCTTCTTACTTACGTAGTATGTCTGAAGTTGGGCATGCAAAAATAGGAAGCACTCACAAAACTATTGATTCTTTTCTCTTTGCATTTACTCAATTTTTATAGAGAGAATATTTATCACCTTTGAGAGAAAATTTTCTAACATGTGGAAAGCAGATTAAAGTACATTTTCAGTGAGGGCAGTACGTATCAAATGGAAAATACTGGGTGAGACTTGAAACCTTCTTGAGGAGCAACAAAGCAAGGGCATATGGTTGTAGAACATTTCCCAGAGACTCATTTTTATGGTGTGAAATGCAAAATGTTGCTGAAATCTAAAACCAGTACATTTGTTTAGAGACAACAGTGAGTGAAAGATCTTGATGCTTAAGGAAGAATGACTGTCTTTAGATCAGTGCCTTCTCTCACCTTTTGAACATCAACATCCATGCCGTAACTCTGAGTAAGACACAAAAAGGTCTCTCTGCATCTTATTTACCTCTTGCAATAAGTGCAACCTGTGTGCCTGCTGTCACAGAGGGACAAGAAAAGTAGCTGGAATGAGGAGTATACCCGCGTCCTGAAGTATGTTAGAGTCACCATTGCTTTAGGCCATCCTAGCTACAAGACTGCTGTTTCAGGACATAATAGCGAATTCTGGAAATGCTGTAGGGGAAGACATCTTACTGACTAAGTAAAGATAATGAAGAAAAGGGGCATCAACTCATATGAAAGCTTTTAAAAATATCTTAAAATATTACGTCCAGAAAATGGGTTGTTATAACAACTGGAAGTTTGAGAATGTTTGACTGACTTGGATTGTGTAGATTATATTTTGCCTATATGACTTTTAATGTTTACTTTATGTTAAAAAGAGTTAAATAAATTGCCATTGTTTAGTGATTGAGAATCTAGTGATTGCAATAAATTAAAAACACTGGTTTTAGGATAAACATGTATAGCATACCATAATTTGGGCAGAAGACTAAGACACAACATTTTTAAATGGCTTAACTCACACTTAGGGAGTAGTTGCAGAATTATTTCTAAGCAGCGCTTTCAGGTTTAGAAGGCAGACAGTGTCTGCTTACTTCCTCAGTTCTCAAGGTAGAACTGGCTGCAGAGAAAATGAAAGGATAGTTCTGTAAAAAGTCAGAAGAGCATTCATGAGCATTTATGTTTTAAGGTAATACCCTTAATGGATGTTGACAAGTTTTTTGTGGTTGTGTGCAATAGGAACATGTTTCATTTACCAAGTAAGAAGGCCTTGTGATGAATTCTGGTAGCATTTCTTCAAGTTATAGTCTTTCCAGTGTTCTAGGTTTAGTTTTGCATCCATAGATTTAAAAAAAATCATCTTTTAACACAGCAAACTGGAGGAGATTACAAATAATCTGCACTTTGTCTCTTCTGGCTCTAGAAAAGAAGTTTTAGAAACGAGTAAAAATATACTCCCTGTCTCCTCTGCTTCCGTGTTCAAGACTCCTATCTACATTCTCACACGTGTTATCAATACTCCACATCCATCTTAATAGAGTCAAACTTCACTCTCTTGCCTTTCAGCACCGTGCATACTCTACATATTCCTGTAGGTCATCAACTTTCCTAACTCTCTTGGAGCTTAAAACCTTCAGCTGAAATACACTTAATCAAACAATGGCCCTAACAACCAAAGCCAGGCACAATTTGTTAATATATTTCTCTTTTTATTAGAAAACAGTAAATGGTGTCAGGGTTGCACATATCTTTTGTTCACATCACGCCATTACAAGCAAAAACCAATGCCATGCTTGAAAGGCAAACTTTTTAAAAAAGAGGTTTGAGAGAGGCCAAACATCTGAGTATGTATTTTTTAAAAAAATTGTGAGATGCCATCACAATATCCCCATGATCCTGCAAATGTTCCACTGTTTAGGCCACAAGAAGAAGTTCACCATCTAATGCATCCTTTTGGGTATTATTCTTTAGATGAACTAGTTCCAGGCAGACTTGTTTTTGGATGAGTGAATCCCCTTTTAAACAAATAGTATCAGATCTGCAGGCACCAGCTTGATCCCAAGGTCTTACTTGCTGTAATCCCAATATTCTACTTGCATCAAAAATAAAACCTAAGATCCAGAACAAACTATTTGCTTTATAAAAGCAGCAGCTGTCTGTTTGTTCACACCTTCCATGGGTTGTTTGGGCCACCCAGATGAAACAGTCACAAATCAAAATGGAACTCCCATCATGCTGCTAAACACTCCCCAAAGATAAGAGCAACAGGCCTGTAACATCGATTATCTCACCAGTAAGAGACAGTAATGGGATTTCACAGTATCTTGTTCTTCTGACAGTTTGTGTTAAAATAAAACAGGTTACAGGATAAAAAAAACCACCAAATGTTACAAAAATAGTCTGATATGTGGGGCTGTTGTGCATAAAAACAGTGTAGTTGTGACTATAGCAAAATCAAACTGAACTGATTCTACGACCAATTAATGACATGGCAAATGCGTTTAGCTTTGGTGGTGGTCTTCTACTGCAATAGTAAGGAAAATCACTGCACTGCTGTTGGGGCAATTTAGACTACATATGAATTTGTGTTGTGTTCCCTGGACTGCTTTTGGAAAAAGGAAAATGCCCCAACCCGTTCCCCATGAATTAGAAGTACCTCCCCCCGGTCCTTTTCTTTGGAATGTTGCAAGTTAAATCAACCAAGAGAGCCAAGCAGGAACATCAAGAAAAGAGGTTAACTGCTTGGGCTAATTAGGCCTTTCATTAGGCCAAAGATGCAATCAACGAGTCTCTAATTCACCTGAAAATCCTTCCTGCATCACCTCTGGAAAAGGATCCATTTAGCCCTTAGTCCTGCCATCTACCTGCTGCCTCTCCTGCTATGCATCACAACCAATAGTCCAGCATTCGGTATGAGTCTCACCTGGGGGTCTAAAGTGCAGTCAACTTCTGTTTCACAAATCAGTGGGCTGGATATTGGCAAAGGCTTCATAAGGCTGCTGTGAACAACGTGCACTGTCATTCTGCTTTATTTAAAAGCATTTAGAGACAGAAAATACACCGAAGTGAGGCAATACTCTATGGGTCTGCCTTTTCTTATTTTTTTACATCATTTATTGTCATATGTGCTGAGAACTGGTATATTCACTGTGTCAGTAGTAACAGTCCACATTATTGTTGTAGGACGCGATGAGCAAGTTTCCGATTATTTGGGCAGTGATATACCTAAACTCATTGAATTTTGTATGTATTTATGCATGCAGTGGTGTTAGTGGTATTTCTTATTTCCTGTGAGAGTCAGCCAAGAAAATCGTGTGTATTGCTACTTTTTTGTAGTCTTTCTTTCAGCGGCAACATTGCTATCTAGTAGTAATAGAAATATCCAACAGCATCCCATAATGTATGTATTTCCCATAATGTAATAGTATTTCTGATGTGTCTAAGGTTCAGAAAACAGTTAATAAATAAAACCAAACCCAACATTTGCATTAGAGGAAGGATTCTGCACTGGCAATTTTTTGAATTCTCAGCATTACTAGTGATGCTTCAAAATAGTAATTGACACCAAAACGCTCCTTTTAACTGCAATTTGAAGAATTTATTGTATGTGACCGAAGACCTAAATTTCAAGGTTCCATCATACTTGGAATAGTTTGCTTCTATCTGTTTTCAGTTTAACAAGGTAGAGGGTCCTTTGTGTCATAATTTCATATAATGAATTAACTTAATCTATGAATAATAATATACCAAAGAATAATAATGATACCAAATTGAATTGTGGCTTTTCTTAGAAACACTGTTCATTCTTCACATTTTCTTCTTGAACATCTTAAAGATTTTAATCTCAAATAATTATTTGTTTCCAGGTGTGACTGTGGCTGTAAGTGACAACTTTGGCTGGTCTCTGGCTTCATTCACAGTCTTTTCTAACTGGTATGCTTTCCCTTTCCACTCCTGTGTAGCACTAGTAACATTTCTTTTAAAAGAAGACAACTTGACACTGCAGATCTGGCCAGAGGCCTGCTGCACAGACTTTCTGCGCATTTGTTCTCACTTGTCAGAGTGATTCTTACCATCCACGTTGAAGTCTCAGCAGTCTACCCGGCCTCCAATGTCACAGGTCGCTGTTCCCAGGCATGGTTATAAGAATCATACATAAAGAACAACCTCCTTCCGAAGTTTTTATTAAATAATATGATAGCAGCACAATCTTCTTTTTTGCTGTTCTCCCCCCCGGGGAGGCTTTCATAAACTTCCTATCAGTGTTTCTAAGTCTGCATAACACTAGACAGCCGTGTGGCTCTCCACTTTCAATGTGATTTTGAAGGCAGGCTCTGGAAAGTTGATAACATATTTCACGACCTTCGTGTCTGGAAGCAGTTTCCCCTGATTGAAGTCATATAAGTTCAGCTAAGTTGGAGTGTGCTGTAAATATTTATCTGACAGTCTGACATATAAAGTTGTTCTGAAATTACAAAGTACATTCCTGTCTTTCATGTATTATTACCACTTTTTTCAATACACTTGTGAGCGATATTATTTAGAGAACCTTCTATAAGTGACTTATCATTTCTTGTTAAAGTTCTCACACTCTGTTGTACGGTCGTTTTTTTAGGATGGTAGCTCTTGAGTTGTATCACTTCCCTATCTTTTAAAACATAAAAGTGAGATTATTTCAGAAGTGCAACAAGAATTTATGCAATGAGGTAAGCATGGTTGGCACATTTCATTTTAAAATCTGGTTTTGTGGCACTTATTTGCACGTAGGGCTCCAGATGCTTTCTATTGCTGGCAAATCTCTGGTGTTGACAACTTCTCTAATCATTAGGTCCTTTGTCATTACCTATCAAATAATTATATATAAAGTAATGCTTCTGGGTAGAAATACTTTCCGAGACAAAATTAATTCTGCTCCAACTTCTCCTGTATTTCCTTTGGGTTTTTTTTAATTTGTCTTCTAAACTAAATTTTGTGCTACACAAGGTGCTGCATCTGAAACGTACATTTTTTTTCTTTACGGAGATATAAGACAGGTTCAATAGAGTCAGTGTTAGGATGAATTGTGCACTGCTGCTGAGCGCTCTGTCAGAGTCCTTTCAAGTCCAAACATAATTTTGTTTCTAAGTGTTTTTTGCAAGGCTTCTTAGTGTGCTTAAATGTACACTGTACACAAATGTGCTGTTTCTCTGAGTTTGTGAATAGCTTTCACGGGAAGAGGAAGGAAGGGAACTGAGGTGACAAATCAGCTAATTTCACCAAACATCTCTAATTTGTACCTGTTTCAGTTGAAACAATCAGTGTTAGGTTGAAATAGCTGAGGAACTGCCACCTTGTTTTTCCAAGGCCAGAAGCTATCACAGTCTTTCAAATCCACATCACAAAAGCCTTGTCACTGAGAGCACTGAGATTTACTGACTGCGATGTGCAGTTCCTCTGAATGTTGTAACTGGAGATAGTTTACCCTTGTAATAATTAATGCTAGGAAGGTATCCCTGGTTTACATACATATGACAAATGTTGACTCATAGTAATGGGTTAAGATTTTGTTCTAGTTTTGTTTTGTTTTGGTTTTTTTGTTGTTGATTTTTAAAAATAATTATGTAAATAACATAAAAGCCAGTAATTATTCTTACGAGCCTGCCTCGGGCTAAATTGAAAGCATCATTTCTCCTTCAATCCTGACTGTTAGCAAAATATAAACTACTCTGGAAACATTAGGAGAGAGCATTAACATGTAAAATACCTGTCACTTAGTTCAAAACATTAAACGTAGTCATTAATGCAGATGCAACCTAAGGAAACGTAATGTACAAGGAAAAATTGTGTTATTAATTTGCAAAAAACCCTAATGTAACAATAATTCTGTGTAACTAGAGCATGAATTCTCACATTACAAGTTTAATACCAATTAAAATGTGGTCAAATACTTCTAAGACAAGCTAAAGCTTATGTTTCTGGAGAAAACAAACTAATTGATTGTTTTACGGTAACTCTGTGTGCAGAAATATTAGGACTTTCCTTTGGCCCTTTGCTTTTCAGCTGAGAGGGAACTGAATGACTACAGAAATAAACTAGTTTGCTAACAACCATTTGGACCAACCAAATAGAAAATTGCTTTCTGCAGCTTAGAATGGTTGGGCAGACTGGTGACTGATCCCCAAACCTACAGAGGCTATGAAAACAATAGTGGGGGGGAAGCAGTCTGAAATTCTTTCCCTGTTTTGTTTAACAGCAGCAAAATAGGCACTTCAGAGATAGTATCATGATATTCAATATTCTAGACTGATGTATAATAGTGTCATTCGATGTTTTACACTCTATATTGCAGGGCTTTGCTATTATGGATTCTTAAGCAGGCAAAAAAAACCCTTAAGAAAACCACCTGCTGATACATATATAAATAGATCATTTTTGCCCGTGTAAAAGAGATTGCCTTTGAGAGGATGCAAGAATCTGGCTCTCTCCTAAGCTGACTGCAGTCCTCTGGGAAATTTACAAGAAAATTATGTTTTGATTTAAAAATAGAATCTTCTAACTATTTATGCATTTAATTTCTAAAACTCAAATGAAAATTGCTGCTTTTCAACATTGGTACAAATTGCACTTGAGTCTTAACGGAAGCACATCTTCAGGAACATCACTGCTAAAAACCTGAAACTCTTAAACAGAAAACCATAAGTGTAATGACCTGTTGCAATGGCTTTATAAAAAGCTGGGCGTTGTCAGGGTGGTAACTCACCCACGTCTGATTCTGCAAAGGGAATCCCAGTAGTGACACCATTCTCCATCCAGGTTTTTTGTGCTTCTGTGGGGTAAAGCATACTTGATAACTTATTTGCATTGGAAGAAAGAGTATGTGTGGGAAGGGAACAGACATTTAACCCAAACAAGGACAAACCACCAGTATGACCCAGCTAAACATGTGGTCTCATAAGAGTTGAAAATTTACCCTCTACCATACATATCTTAAAGGAATTCAACACAACATTGATCCAGTATGTTGTGGAAGTTTCAATTTTCATGAAGGTATCATCATTCAATGACATGAATATAATCACATTAGCAAGACCACAAACTGCTTAAATCAGAATGATTTGTGTTGACTTTATACACAACAGAGATGTGATATAGTTAAAGGTACGGCTAAGGAAGACTTCTCGGGAAGTAGTTAAAAGTTAAAACCTAAGACTAAAAACCAGGATCCTGGTGTTCTGTTCTTGGCCCTGTCAGGGTGTTGATATGGGATGTTTGGCCAACCACTAAACCTCCTTATGCTTTTCCTGCACCTTTTGTTACCAAGTTAGACTGAGGGTTTATTTTCTTTCTTACCATGTATAAAAAGTGTTTTGCAACTCTCAAGAGGGAAAACAAGTATTACAAGTGTAAAGTTATAAGGTTATTACAGTATGTATGTAATTCTACCCATTTATTCCAATCAAAGAAAAGCCATACAGCACAGCACTATGTATTTTTAGCTGAGCTAGTAGATACCATATGACAGGCAGAGTATGCTTGTTGCTGCGGTTCGTATCTATTTCACTGAAAATATCTGATGCTGGTTTTTGTCAAAAGCAGATTATGAACAAGATAGAGCCAGTTTCATCCAAATGGTTGATTTCTGTGTTTCAAAACCTAAGCTTTTCATACAGTGGTGGGGAAAGCTAATGCAATAGATGGCTTTCTTGACTGCTGTTATGCCACCACCACAGTAATAAAAGTATTTCAGTTTAATCACTTCGCAGAAGGTACACGCAATAAATATACACCTTGTTTGCATTGGGATGTATTGGCACTACTATGAAATGATTTTATTTACTTCAAGTAGCCATTGGTGTACAAATATTTGTCCTAGGCAGTGTAAGATTTGTGCGTGATTCATTACAGGAAGAGTGTTTAACAGTAAAACATCTTTGTTCCCGTCACTTAAGTCTCTGCACTTTGTCTGGTGCTAAGATTTCAAGCCTTTGGGATCCTCTTTGGTGTAAGTGTAATCTTTTCTGGACCACTCTCCTTCAAAATTAGGTAATTTACTGGTTTATACAGGTATCCTACTGTTTAAAGAAAGATTTTATCATTTTTACTCCTACTAGTCTTTTAGTTAAATAATTATACTGTTAAAGTTGAGATTATGGACAACACTTAAACAAATGCATCAGGTTGAGTGCTGAAGAAAGCAATCAAGTTAATGTTTTATTTACATTTCACATGTGACAAATACTTGAATATCCATCTCTGTTCCAAGAGAGTTTGAGTTCTTGTAATATTACGGACATAAAGAAATACATCTTTTCTGAGTGTGTGTTTCTACTCTGTTGCCATTTACTATCCCTGCTTTTAGTCTTGTGGTTAGTTCACTAGGATGTCCTGGTTAAACACTCTTGTCACACATCAGTGATGGCAATGTACTCCATTCTTTTTGCATGCAGCACAAAATTAACTTATTCTTAAAGGGGAAAAGCAAGAAAAAAAAAAAGGAACAAAGAGACTCAATCATTTATTAAGTTTAAATGTTGAAACATCTTTACATTAGTAACAGGAGAGGTCAAAACTTATCTCAGAGATTATGACGCGGTGTTCAAATGTGTGATCTAGCGGTTCCTTGTGTCAGTAGCACTCCTGTAAACTACAGGCTCCACTTGCCCTGACAAAACTTCTTTCATGTTGCATAAAAAATGCAGCCAGCACTAAATACAGAAATATATTTGTATTACTCCATTGGAAAGAAGGGTACGGGTCTTATCGCTTTATTTCTGTTTATATTCTAAGCTACCTGTTATTTCTATTCCAATAAACACCTCCTGATATAAAATGTTCTGCACAGAGATTTAGTAAAACTAAAACAGCACCTTCAAGGTTTTATGTAAATTCAGTAATATTTTATTCATGTCCTCAGCACCAGAGGGGTATACAGTTAAGGAGAGGGACTGTATGGTGCTCTTCAGTTCTCTTAATGCTTTCAAAACATATTCCGCCTTAAAATCAACAGTCTCGTTACATTTGAAATGTCAGAGATCTGAGATTTGTAGCAATGTAGGTGGGCACTCAGTTTCAGTAGAAGAAAACATAATCTGTCTTCTCTCTGTACTTTCTGAGAACCTGCCCCAGCTGGATCTTGGCAGCACTGAAGATATCCATCACTCCTGACTATGCTTCTCTTGAAACAACACACTGATCTGCCTATTTTAGAAGCCTTGATTTAAACGTTTCCACTTCATCACTGCACGTGAGTCTCCATACGTGGAGTCGCATATGTACTCCCAGAGATGCACGCTGTAATCCGATTAGTGCTGCAAGCTGGCGGTGGTGGACATGGCTGGCTGCCTCTCCGCGAGCATCTCAGGAGGGCTGGCCTGAGCAGGTTTTGCCAGGTACAAGGAATGTTGCTGTCAACTTTATAATTATTACTCAAAAAAATTACAGACTCTGGCTGTCACCCAAAATATAGCAATTTACTTCTGATGACTGATGTTCTGCTAGCAAACTGCGCATACTCTATTTTGATTTACTGTGATTATGGTATGTCCCCTCCAATGGCTTTTTCCTCGTTTTCAAGGAGCTTACAGGTATGCTTCTCCCCAGACCCCAAAAGTGCAGCTGTGAGATGGAGAGACATATGCATGTGATTAATCAGTGGATGATGAGAAATCAGTGCCCCATTTTCATTATTTTACGGTGATTAAAATTTCTTAGTTATTCATGCAAAGAATGGCTTTGAGGTGTGTAGAAAATTCAACATCTGGATAGCAACGGGGATAGCTTTGTGGGGATGAGGTTTTTTTTAGGGGAACTTTTTTTTTAAGATCTTCTTTTTACACAAAATTAAAACTGGGGCTCTCCTTCACAACAACAGAGGGCTATGGGATCAGAATTTGTCGCAATGGTTGGTTCTATCGGTTCCGCCAAAGAAAACTTTGAGGGCTAAAAGAATTAAACTATTAACTTACCGAGAGAAAGAAAAATAATCTGCTGTTTCTACAAACAGCCTTTCACTATCTCTCTACAGCTGCCTCAGCAATACTCAGTAGGATAAGAAATAGGTTTTAGTGGCTATTAAAGACCGTATGAAAATATATGGGGGAATCTCCTCTGAAATAGGAGGCTGATTCATTTTACTTTGTTTTACAAACAGAGATGAATTATGCATTACTGCACAGCTTCTGAAGGATTTAATGGTACTCCTTGCAGATATTTAGAATTATCTGACAAACATATGAGATGCATAAAGGATTTTTTTTTTCTTTTGGAATGTTTAAAGCTGGAGATGAAGATTTAAGTGCTAAATGCTGAGGTGCTTCTTATCTATTAGAACATAATGATCCATGTATTTTAGTGCTACTGTGTTAGTGATATTTGAACAAGAATTAAAATATGGGTTTCTTCTTTGTGTGAGATACATGTTAGTTATTTTCAGCTTGTGTTTGTACATATACTCTTAGAGGTATGAATGAATGGGACTTGGAACCTGGCATGAAGTGAGGAAGATATATAGCACAAGCTAAACCTGCAATTAGCAGTGTTTATTGTTTCTGTCTTCTGCTTCTCTCCTATAATAGAGGTAGGTAATGGTTGGGTGAAATGCATGGACATGATTAACCTGTTTTCAGATAGAGAGCAATGAGATCTCTGGAATTTAGCAAATGTTACTTCAAATGGTTGTTGTGTTTTATTTCTTAAAGTTTAACTGTCTTGCTGAAATAAATATATGATACACTGTGACACTCCATCTGTGAATCTGTCTGTGGCTGGAGTCTTTCCCAGGACCTCCTTGAAAGGAGATTTTTTTTTATGTCAAGGGATTCTTTCTCATTACATAGCTCTAAATATTGGAAATATATTCACCAAATGGCCATATGTCATGATATCTCATCATTACTATCTAACAGATGGTTTAGCGAAAATCTGGCTCATTGCTTTCCATCAAATCAAGTTATAAGCAACAGCTAATGAAAATTATGTCCTGAGAGGTCTCAGGAGTGTATACTTTTCTAATTAGATTGAGGTTTAGATAAATTTAATACTGAGGTGGCCGAGCATTTTGATGGGGACCTACACAACTGCTGCACCGAAGTTAGGAGCTTGCTTCTCCCTTGCTCTCTGACTGGAGCAGTGGAATCTCCTTGACCCACACTGGAGGCAGAAAGATTTGTATGACCATATTTTTGTGTTTTGGAAAGTATGGTAGACTAAAAACCTCCCAAGAATGCTGCAGTATAGAACAGTGTTGAATCTGCTACTGGAGAGAAACTGAAAGAAGTGGGCAAGACCTGTGGGGCATCCTGTGTGTAAGTTTGGGGGAAAAAAAAGGGGAGCACTGATAACAATGGTCAACAACAAATGATGCTTTTTACCTAGTAGAGTAGAAGCAAAATAAGGTGTAGACATAGAAAATGACATAGTAGGATGCCGTCTCCACAAAGCCTGTTCCTATCATGGCAGCGGAGTCTCTGTGTCACTGTAAGTAATAACCTAGACCTGGTACGAAAAGCTTCTACAAACATACAAAAAGCAGCAGCAAGGATATTTTCATAATTCTGCACTCCCTGATTTGTGAGCAGATCTGCACTGATCTTTCTCCCTGTGGACGAGGATTTGCTGTAGTCCGATAGTTACACTTTTACTGGCTTGTTCAAAAAATTCCACAATCTGTATTTTCTTCCCACGAAGATCTGTTGTAATATCTATTCAATTGTTGCATGCACACAAATCACCAGTGTCTGGTATCTATACAGGCAGCTTCTATCCCATGGTGAATCTGGAGATTAAGGAGGCACAGGAACATTTCTCCACTGCTGTTAAGCACTATTTTTAGATATCTCTAGTGTTTTAAACTCTGCATTTGGACCCACATCATACTTGAGCTATTCCTGCTCTTTAAAAAATCTTGCAGACTGGACAATCTTTAAAGGTTTTAACCTGTTAGATGTGGCTGGCTTCCAGGAAATTATGGCAAGGCATGCTTTAGAGCATGAAAAATATCTTCTGAGGTGGAAATAAGTACTGCAGGGGAAAAAGAGTGTCACTACCCTGTAAAGGAGTCATCACTCTTTCCCAGGCTTTCTAAGGGGCTCTGGAAAACAGGATATTGTTTCTAGACTGCTACACTTAGAGCCGGCACAATTTGCAGCAGGGCTTATGGCACCAGAGGGGCAGATGTGGCCTGGAAGGCTTTATTCAAGGAGTAGCTCAGGACACCAGGTTTAAATAACTCTTCTCAGGACTGTGACTGGGTAACTAAATGATAAATGTGCATCTTTGTTTGTATAGGAAAGAAAGAATGAACTTACAGCACTCCAACTTTATTGGCAGAAAGGGAAAAAAAAGCGTTGGGAGCTGTTGCAGCTCACCAGCCTTACCTTCAAAGCCACGGTCCTTACTCCACTGGCCACAGTCTTAGGACCACCAGACTTCAGTGTTTATGCTACAGCTGAGCACGCAGTTTTCTTGTATGGAGGTTTGAGAACGTGTTTCCCAAAAATTCTCACACCCTAAGGCAAATTATGCATCCCAGCATTTCGATTACAGTTTAAAAAAAAAATAATAGGGCAGGCTACGTTAAGCCAAAATTATTTTTCAAATGTAACACCTCTACTGAATTTTAGCTTTAGCTCATGAGATCTGAAGGCAGACAATAGATAAACTATTTTCTCAAAAATGTGTAAAACCCAAAACCTGACTGTTTCAAATGAAAAACTATTTTAATGAAAAAAAAAGCAGTCACTTTCATACTTTTTTCCATTGAAGTTTTTGCACTATTATTAAATTTGTAATTAAAATGATTATATTAATATAATTATAATAATTATATAAATGTTAACAACCCTCAAATTTCCATAAATTCAATTTTCCAGTAATACAAGGCTTTCCTTTTGAAAATTTACAACCTAAACTAAAATACAGGTGTTTTTAAGTCTTAAAATAAAAACAACACTAATCTGATTTTTTTTCCCCCATTTCACTTCCCTTTTTTTAACAAACAAATTCAGTAATCCAAGAAATCAGCCAGATTATAAAACGATTGGATTAAAACACCCACTACGCACTTCAGACCCATAACTGCACCTTCAGCTATCAATTTTTTTAAAGAAACAAAATTGAATTTCCACTTATGCTGAAGAACGGGGCTCGTGTTTTTTTAATCAGGGTAGGAAACATTCCTGAGGACAGGTGGGATGTCAGACCTTGGCAGTTGGCACTCTTTGGGTACAGCTGCACCTGTACAGCTGTACCTACATTTCATGACAGATGCTTAATGCTCATATATAAAAAAAGTCTTCACAATTAACTACATGATAAGTTTCCAAAAGATATAATTAACATGCACAATGTTCCTGAAAAGGCCTTTAGTTTGTAAAACATTCTTGTATTTTACAGTTAGTTCTGTATGTTTCTGTTAATATAAGGTTTTCCACAGTTGGTTCATTTCGCTCTCATTCAGTCTGCTTCACATGTGCTTCTTCTAAAGGTACTTCGCAAGGAATAGCAATAAATCCCAAAGGAATGATATATATTGAACTGGCATCGCTGTAGCAGACATATGTTTGAAATACACTGTAGACTGAAATAGTAGGCATCTAAATTGATATCTACAAAGACAATATCTTCTTGGTTACAGTTCAGAGACTGCCAAAGAAAATACTACATTCTCACAGTGCAGCCTAAAAAAATCTCTTGGTGCTTGCAAACAGAATTGGACAAAGACAGGAAAATCCATTGCTAGAGGGTTTAACATTTGCTTCTATTTGAATTTGAAATGAAAACTGAAAATTACAAAGGTCTCCGTGGAAAAAAGAAACCATTATGAATTCAATTTCAAACTAACTACAGTATTTAGTTTTAAAAAATCATAAATTAAATTTAGAATCACTTTAAGAATGCAAGTTTTTATAATTTTGAAATATTTTAGTTACAATGATTTTATTCTGATTTTATTATTATTATTATGTATGCACATTGTGATTTTATATTAGTTTTTATTTTAAATTTATTGACTTATTTACATTCATTTTTTCCACTTTTTTGCATCTTATTATAAAGAACAACTGCTTCTGACATAGAGCTTATGTTATTTTGCTCGTCAGAGTTCTTTTTGTTTAGGGTTTTCATAGAAGATTCTGCAACTGTGAACTAGAAAATAAGATGAGCCCCCAGCACGATTTAGATAGACACCTGTTTTTAATATCTGGATGGCAGCTTGGTTGCATTTTGCTCCAGTAATAAAACAGCTGCTACTCTAACTTGTATCGAGTGAGGCACCTTACTTGTTCCAAGTATTTCTTGCCTTATTTGATGTTATAATGGAGCCGTTTTACACATTGATTCAAGGTGTCAAATTGCTTTATTACAACAGAGGAGATAATTTGAAGAAGAAATTACAATGGAACATTTAAAATGCCGTTTGAAGCTTCTATTTACTCTTTGAGATACATTTGAAAATGTAAGAAATAAAATGCGTGGGAGCTGTGATTTAGGAACTGCTGAAACCCAGAGGAACTCATTCCTGGAGCAGCGTGAAGCATATTTAAGGCTATGAACTGTGAAAGCCCAGCTGTGTTGGGGAGCTGGGATTTCTGTGGCACCCAGTTTCCCAAGGAGGTGGCTCATGATTCCTGAAAGCCAGGCAGCCCAGCTGGTTCAGGAGCTGGGGCAATTGCAGAGGCGGCCTATAAACTGTCAGAAAACAGGGTTTCTCTCATTTCCAATGGGAAGATACTGAAATAGATGCATTCCTACAGTATATGTCATTTTTCTAACAGTTCGGTATTTTTTCATGGGAAAACATTGCTTTCCCTAACCAGCTCTCCTAGGGAGGTAGCTACCTACTCTCACTGTAACGCACATCAAACTGCCTCTCCACTCCAGTGTAAAGATCACTCATAACTTCTATATGCTCATGCTATGATTTAACATGCTTCTCTGTTTACAGCTAATTACTGTGGACCGTCGCTAAGACTGAAGTCAACACCATTGGCTAGCTCACATCACAGCAAGTTTGATTTTTTTAAAAAAAGCATTCCTGTTTAAACCTGGTTTCCAAATTACTTTCCGCAGAGTGAAGCTATATTGTCATTCCTCTGCAAAAAATGAGAAGATTCTCTGTGAGGCTTAGTCTGAATTTCTAACTTGCAGAAATAATAATAGCTCCGTGGTGCTCACTGAAGAAAGATTTCTGATATGCAGTGCAAAATATCTGCTCTTCAACTGAAATTTAACGACAAGCTTCAATACATTGCTCTTAAGCTCCAGTGAGTTCAACTGTTTCCTTTCAGACGCAGATCAGTTACAGCTCTGACTTTCAGAGTTCAGCACTTTGGGTCAGGAGTACACTATTATAAATCTGGGGATCAGTTTGGGTCCTTGGTGTCAACTGACATTGCAATTGCCATATAAATATTAACAAAAACTTCAGTTTCGGTTCACTTACTGTTAGGACTTAGCATTAACCGTGCCTAAATACAGCTATTGTGGTTTCCAGCTCTTAGAAAACTTGGTGTTTTAATATAAGACAATATTAATATTTAGTCAAAACGTTAATCATTGTAGGCAAAATGCATTGCTGGTTTTATCACTGCATTAGCAAATAACAGACTACCAATTATCAAAAATAATAAATCATTTAACCCAAAGCCTCATATTCCTGATTTCTTGGTGCCCCAATTCTTTAAAGCAAGGCAGTTCTCTAAGATGTGACTAGGATGATAGTCTTCTGAAACAAGACATTTTTAGGAAAAAAGAAATGTCGGCCTCTGAAAATTTGGAGGAGGGGTATAGAACAACTTCCCTGAAGAGAATGAGTGTGTATAAAAAGAAATTTTATTCCTAAATTAGTTCCAGTGAGAGGTTGAGAGCGTAATGCAATCACAAAAGAGTCTCTGAATTAAAATCTTAAGTGTTGTGACACTTCATGGAAATGTATAACGTACTTTCTTCCCAACAGTCAGCCACTTCTCCAGGCAGTCATATATAACGCAGCAGAACTCAGCTATGACAAGAGGAAAGTAATACGATTTCATTAAAAATTAGTGAATGAGACAGGTTACGTCCCTATAAATAAAGATGCTGTTTAACATGTCAGGTATATATAGGACTAGAAAAAACACTGTATGCATTATTTATAATGTGTTACGTTAGCACTGTGAAGCTGACCTCAACTAGACTGGGGACTCCCTTGTACTGGACACTGGGCCAAAACATTGAGACATCCTGTGACCTGACTAAATAATGTTTTAAGCCTCCTGCGTTTGAAGATCTGCCTCTTTTCAGCCAGAGACATGTAGCAGACACTGCTTGTTTACTTCAAATGCAAATCTTATAGCCATCATCCACACCTTTTCATGCCAATGTTGAGCTACTACCCTATGCTCAACTTCCATTTAGTACTCAACAATCTGCTAAACAAACTAAACAGACTTTAACTTACCAATTAAGTTGAGATATTTTTTCCATGAGTGAACTCAACCGTTACTATGTGGTCTTTGTTAGTTTATCTTGTTTTCAAAACTAATATTAAGGTGGAAGTGCTGGACTATAAATGAGGGATCCAGCCTAGAAGCACAGAATCACAGAATGGTTGAGCTTGGAAGGGACCTTTGGAGGTCATCTGGTCCAACAACCCTGCTCAAGAAGGGACACCTAGACACAGTTGCCCAGGATCGTGTCCAGATGGCTTTTGAATATCTCCAAGGAGGGAGACTCCATGGCCTCTCTGGGCAACCTATGTCAGTGTTCAGTCATCCTCACAATGAAAAAATGTTTCCTGATGTTCAGAGGGAACCTCCTGTGTTTCAGTTTGTGCCCATTGCCTCTTGTCCTGTCACTGGGAACCACTGAGAAGACACTGGTTCTGTCCTCTTTTTATCCTCCCTTCAGATATATTGATGAGATGCCCCTTGAGCTGGGGCCTCCAAGGGGGCCTCCTGCCCTCCAGGTAGAACAGTTCCAGCTCTCTCTGACTTTCCTCGCAGGAGAGATGCTCCAGTCCCTTAATAATCTCTGTTGCCCTTGTTGAACTTAATGAGATTCTTGTCAGCCCGTGTCTCCAGCCTGTTGAGGTCTCTCTGGATGGCAGCAGGGTCCCCTGGCATATCAGCCGCTCTTCCCAGTTCTGTGTCATCATCAAACTTGCTGGTGGTACATTCCGCCCCATCATCTTGATCATCAATAAAGGTGTTAAACAGGACTGGACCCAGTATTTACCACTGGAGTACACCACTAGTTACTGGCTTCCAAATAGACTTTGTGCCACTGATCACCATCTTCTGGGGTTGGCCATTCAGTTTCCAGTCCATGTCAGTCTCTGTCCTTCTATCCCATTCTTCTCTGTGAGCCTGTAGTTCCCTGGGTCCTCCTGCCCCTCTTGATGATAGGAGTGACGTTTGCTTTCCTCCAGTCCTCAGGCACTTCTAATCACAGTTGTTTGAAGATTTTTGAGAGTGGCCTCGCAATGACATATACCAGCTCCCTCATTACTTGTGGGTGCGTTCCATCAGGGCCCATGGACTTATGTATGTTCAATATGCTTAAATATTCCCTGTCCTGATCCTCTTCCATCATGGGTACATCTTCCTTGCTCCAGGCTTTCCCCCATGTTTCTTGGACACGGGATTCCTAAAGACTGGTCTTACTAGTAAAGATTAAGGTGAAGAAGGCATTCAGTACCTCAGCCTTTTCCATGTTCTGTGTCACCAGTTCCTCCTGTCTTCTTCAGCAGCGGGTCCACATTTTCCCTAATCTTCCTTTTGTCACCTACAAGCTGTTTTGGCTGCCTTTGACATACCTTTCCAGATTCAACTCCATTTGGGCTTTGGCTTTCCTAATCTCATTCCTACATGCTCAGATAGTGCCTCTGTATTCTTCCCAAGCCCTGTATTACTCACAAAATTTGGATTTATGTTGCTAAATACGTAACAGTGAGACAGGCAGATGAACTGCCAGCCATCTGTATTCCTTAATTGTGATCCTGCTTCTAGGTACCATCTAGTCACTAATAGTGACTAATTTTCTCTGAGACAAAGCCTAGGCATGGTTTTGCGCATAGCATGCACCCAGGACCATCCGTCATAGGCAGCATGGTCAAGACTGCAGAAGACATTGAAATTTTATCCATATTGTCTTGCTTATTCCAACAAGCTTTGCCATCCCAGCACACCCCTTGCCCCGTAACATACACTTGCAACATCATGCTATGAAAAAAACCCCACTCCAGTAGGCATCAACATTGCTTGCAGACCCTTTGAATTAAAAACAACACACGAAACATAACATCATTTGCTACTCAGATGCAGCACAGGATTGAGAGGAGACATAGGCCAAATCCTAGGAGATGTGGATGTGGGTGGTCTGTGCTACTTGGCTTCAAATCTGGAAAGAAATTTCATAGACTGGAGGTATTTAACTATGTAAGTGCAGCCTAGGAGATCTCAAGTCCTCTCGTGACATATTTTGGTCAGCAGAGATGACTGAATTGAAATTCCTTCGGTAACAAGACATAGATTGCCTGACAGGTCATTCTCCATTTGGTCTTCACACCTTTTTGCCTCAACAGATCTGTAAACCCCTTGGTTTTTTCTACTGTCAGAACATTTTACAAGATCATATTTTCTATTTAGTTTGTCAGAAAACAGTTTTATGCTAATGCTGGGCAGTCTAGGATATTGCTCTGATAAAGACCATATGGACAGGTAGGTTATTTTTCATTAAATTTGTTCTGACTTAATCTGAAATTGTGGCAGACGTATTTACCATTAATGTTACATAAAAATATCTCTGTTCTGTTTTAATCAACCACTCAAGATGCTTAAGACAGATCACCTTTTCCAAAGACTAGAATGGAATTATTTGATATATTTGGAGATATTTTGGCATATTTTCCTAAAAGAGAGAGGCTGCCAATAAAAAAGTTGTATCAGGTGGAGGTTTTATACTGATTTCACATCTTATAATAAATATCTTCTTTGAAGGTTGGCATTGTAAAAATGATGTTGTGAATTTATCCTTTTTTGTCTTTATGTGTTTCACATAAAATATGTTTCCTCTTCCCTAAAGAAAAGCTGCCAGCCCTGCACATACAGCACTAGGTTAGAGAGTAGATCTCATTTATACCCATCTCATCTTCCTATTTTAACAGCTTATATCAAAGACTCAGATCTCTGTGTCCTCCATTTGCTACATACAAGCCTTTGCTTCTGATAGTGGCATGTGTCAAAAGCACCAGCTGGCCAACTTACGTTATTGCACATAACTGAGAAGTCCATTATGACTAGCATGACTAGCATATGCCTCTACCAGAAATCAGTAGATGGAAGGAAATCACAAGGTAATGTCAGCTGATGGACTTCTGGACTTCCACGCTTCTGGACTGTCAGAATGCCAAAAGGCATTCCCCACTGGTCAGACGGAACCCAGGAAAGAGTGAAGTAATACTGACCAGAAAAGGAAAATCCTTTGAATATCTGGTAAAAAAAAAATTGCTTCTACCTTTCATTGAAAAATACAGCTGTCATTCATCAAAATGGTGCAAAGCCTCAGGGCTCTGTTTGACTCCTTGCTGACACTGGATGAGCAGGTAGCATCAGTTTCCAGAAATGCCTTTTTTCCTCTCCAGCTGGCTGGGAAAATTAATTCCCTTCTCTCTGATGAGAATTTTCCTGCAGTAGGCTGCAGTTTTTCCTGACTCTCATAAAGTCTACTTTGAATGTGTGTTTAGAAACTGAATGTGATTATCACGAGCAGGTTCCAGCTGGTAAAAAATGTACCTTTCTACCTTCCTTCTGGTTCTGGCCACTGAAAAAACCAGAATTTTTTGCAGAAGTCCATCATGGTAGGTGATTTTTCTCTTCCAGTTTAAGGACTTATTTCTGATCTTCAGGATCTTGAAGGCAATTACAAGACAGAACAGGATTTGGCTTGGCAAATTCTACAACCACCTAGAAAATGCCAAGTTAAAGTTGGGGACAAGAAATATTTACTGAAGAAGCCAATGCTAAAATGAGCTTCTTAAGACATGAAGTGGGTATCAAGTCTCTCTCCTTAGGAAATGGTTAACAGCTTTCCTTTTCTAGACACCTTCTCCAATATATGTAAACTCACAAGATAATTTTGTTTCCAGGCTTCTTACGCTCATTTTCTCTTTCCTCCTATTCCCCAAAACAAATCTCATTTCAAGAAGCATTTTCTTCCCAAAGGAGGAAGTATTAAAGTCTTTCAGAATTCACTAATTTCTGCATCACTGTCATTGATTTTATGGGGAAGGTGAGCAGATATTGGGATAAATGAAAGTAGAAAGTATTTGGTAGATAGAAATACAACTGTAGATGAGAAGGATTTTGGTAATCACCCAGAGGACTGTGAACATTTTCAGAGATTCATAACAAGGTGCAGTAAATGAAGTCAGTGATATTGCAGTTGGATTTCAATGCTGATAAATATAAAACAATAATACAGGGAAAAACTGAAGTACTTTAGAAGAGTCTAAAATTAACAGCACCAGCTCAGTTTAGGGATCTGGCTGTCACTGCAGATATGTTAGTGAAGACCAATGTTCAAGAAAGATAGATAGGAATCAGATGAAGGATAACCTAAGTCACCAGGGTTTACAAGTATTGGGAAATTTTACTTTAAAATGTTATTACCATTACACCATTCATTGATATGTTTGTCTGGAACACTTTATGTGAAAACTGGCCACCCTGTCTTAAAAAGAAAAATGCAGAACACAGAATGAACCAGAATCACGTGATGAAATTACCAAACCTATGGCTATAAAAAATGTTTATATCAGGAGAAATTCAAAGGCTATTTTGCTTATCATAGAAGACAGCCTGTCATAGCACTAGATAAAAGAATCTAAAGAACGAAACAGAAACTATATGTTTATAGCTTCTGTTCTCCTAGCTCTTAAAAATGTGAGACATACAAGGAAACTTGTGTGTAAGAAATCTAAAATGCATGAAAGATGATACTTTTCCACATAGCACATTGCAAAGCTTTTTGATATAGGACGCTCCTAGCACCCTCACAGGAAAAGGAAAGAGAAAGGAAATTGGACGCTTGTGTTAGAAGGATTTAATGGATTTGAAACAACAGTTTCAGGATAAGTAATAAACATCATGCCTCAGTGATTATGGCTGTTTCTACTACTAGACTCACTTCTGTTTACTCATATGGGTTTTTTTGAATATTAATGAAGTGTCTGACACGGTCACTGTTGGAAATATATGTGATACAATGTTGAAATGTCTGTGTTGTACATCTCCAATTAGAAATCAGTAAATAATTATTGCTCAGATGGTGAACAGAAATAAAAATAAAAGCTTGCTTTGACAGTGATGCTGATGTATCTGAATACAAAACCATCAGCTAGATGTATCTTAACGATGGACATGCAGTTGATAGCCAAAAGAAAGTGGACAAAATTGACACAGTAGGTTAATTTGATTACTTAGTACAGTATTCTTAATTTTGTCACCTTTTTTGTATTTTACACATCAATTTTATCTTGCCCTAAATGAGATTGCGGACACAGTGGGATGTCTTCATACATCACCTAGCATAATAATTGATCCTGATTGCCAAATTATAAACAAGAATAGTGAATTACCTTAGTTCTATTTGGAGAACTGAAGCATATCTGAATAACAATATTGACTTTGTCTCATGTTATTGTATGTTAAAAGCAAACCTGAACTTTATCTATTACTAATACCATGATCAGATAAGGAATTTCCCCAGGTCCCTTAGCTGTATCTGCAGATCCCATTGAGAGGAAAAGAAGAAAAATACCTCTAAACTATTTCTCACTGTTTATTAAAACTGTGATCCAAATCTACTTATGTAGGTTTCCAGGGGATACAAGGCTGCCAAATCTTTTTACTTGAGTAAATTGTTCTGAAATGGTGGGTCTGTAAATAATCAAAGTGATGCTATACTCCTGTCAGTCACTCTCAGTGAGACAAATGGGGTATTTTAATTACTACAGATAACATTTTTGTAACAACAAATCCCCTCATCGCTGCCTACTCTGAGTTCTTTTCAGACCAGTTCAAACAAAAAAGGAGATTTCCTACAGTACTTGATTTTAAAGAAATAAGGGTTATCGATCCAAAAAACCCTTTATGCTGCATTCCAGATGTGTAGCATTTAAGGCACAATGGGATTGCGTAATGCAATTACGGGAATTTGATCAAGAGACCAGGCAAACAAAACATTCAGCCATATTACTTGACAATGTCCTCCTCCCTCCAAGTCATGTGAATTTCCCTCCCTTTAAAGAAGCCAACTAAATAAGTGGGTATCCTAGAATACCTATCCCAGGAACACAGTGTTAAGAAGTTCAAAACCTTTCTTGATCAAGAAAAACTATTTGTTCCGGTTTGAGGTAAAACTGAACCAACTTTCTGTTTAGCAATTTTACTGCTTAGCTAGGCCTCTTCTAACTCTCTGAAATTAACAGCATGTTGTGCCAAAAATGGTTCATTCTCAGAGTGATAAGACCAATGTTTACAATTAGTGCCAAGGAATGGTATGCAGAGAGGTTCTTGCTTATACTTATTGCTATAACAACCACGGTCACCTAATTTCGTTATTTGCCCTGCTGGAGGGTAAGAATCGGAACAGCGTAGAGGGGTCCCACCTGCAGGGAGGAGAGGACAGGACAGGTGACCCAAAGCTGACAAACGGGTATTCCATCCCATCTGCCCCATGCTCAGTATAAAAGCTGAGGGATCAAACGGTCAGCTCTTTTTCTTCAATGGCCGATGTCGAAGGCAGACCCTGTCTGTTCATCTGCCTTTGATCCCAATCCATGGGTTCCTGACTCCATCTCTGGAATCCAGTTCCCATCCATCACTGAATCCAGTCTGGGACTTCCCCAGTGCCTGCCAGTGATGTCATCCTGGGAGCTTAATGCAATTTTATGTATACTGTATCTATTTTATTATTTCCTTTTTATTTTATTATTAATATTTCATTAAAGTAGTGTAGTTTCTTATAAACTTGTAAATCTCTTTGACTCTCTTCCTCCTCTCTGTGTGCGAGAGGTGGGGGGAGAGCATCTGTTGCCAGCCATTGGTCAGTTTGGCCCAAACCACGACGCTACTCTAGAGTTTTGGGTGGTTTTGGGGGTATATGCTCCAGATTAAAAAAAATAAAAGAAACAAAAAAGCTACCTATAGCCATGAAATAGTATTTTGAAGAAACCTAGTGTTTACATGCAAGAAGTTGTTTCAGTGTTCATCCTGTTACCACAAGACAAGAGCCTGAATCCAATCTATAAAAATACTTTATCTTGCTTTTCAGTTGAGTGTTTAAATTTTCAATTTCTTAGTCTGTTGAACTTTTCCTAGAATAGGACAGGTGATGGTAGCATACGGAACAGAGTTTCCTGAGGTTCTTCTATGTTTTGGTCATAAGTGAATTGACAAAATATGTTCAATCTTTACACAGAAACATATTTCTACTTAATGGTTATAAAAATGACGAGTATGCCACTGGGGCCAAATTCCATTCAAATTGTTCAGACCATTAACTTTTTTGAAGTCGTTTGAGCTAACAGTGTAGGTAAGGTGGCTGGGGTTTGGCGACTTTATTACCTCAATGATGTCATCAATTATTACTTTGAAGAAGAGAGAGAACATAGCTTTTTTAAACTCCCCTGGGTAGAAATAAAAGGCATTATTTATTGTAGGAGACACTAATGGTTTTTCATGGACTAATTAATCTTTTTTATGGAAGGATAACACTACATTCAAACTAATGACAAGACCTAAACATAATGTAATTCCTTATAGCCATTCAAAATGGTTGTTAAGGGTTGAAGAGGCAGTATAAAGCTATCAGTCACCTCACTTCAAATGTTTCTGACCTCACACTTGGGTTCATTTACTGTTAATATTTATCATCATGCACAATTCTTATAGGCTCCTATGTCCCAAACATCCTAAATATCTGTCCAGTTGTGTGAAGCCGATGACATATTGAATGCTAATCTTGTTGTCTTTTTAGAATCTTCTGCTTGATTCTGCTTTGAATCCTTTTATTATTAATTTTTCCTCAATGGAAGTTTAAAGGAGATGTAACGATCTGCTGGAAATGGATTTTTACTGTTTATATAGGAAGACTTAGAATACTGCGAACTGCAGATCGTCTATTACCTTTGAAAAAACCTCAGTCTTTATGTACGAAATTTCTTACCTTAATTTCAGTGTTACAATATTTTCTTTTAAGAAACAATTTAATAAAGAGATGTCATTTTAAGTGTTTTTCAGTTCACAGTAAGGATTTTGTTATGTTTTTTGCAATTTCTGTTTCTTGAGAATAATTATGCACATGTAACTTTGTCGGATTGAGTTTTATTTATGATAAAATTCTGAAATATATGGATTTCTATTTGTGGATGTTTGAAAGTTTCTAATGAAATATAGTTTTGATTTTTGCTCATGGATAAGTTTGTTATAGTGTGATAAAACTGATTCTCCATACTTTGAAATAATTGGTCTGTTTATTATTGTGTAGCTGATGGCCTTAGCATATTTTTTGCATTTGAGAAAAGCTAATGCATTTCTGCTGTAGGAGAGACGAATTATTGTTAGAGGAATAATGCTGCATTGTCAGACAAAACCGAGCTTTGCCGCTGACAGTTCCTCCTGTGACGGGGGTGGGAATGTGGAAGAAAACGATGTCTCATAAATCACTGCACTCAGGTGGTGAGCATGGAAGCGGTGCAGAGACCTGTCTGTGCAAAACTGAATGGTCTCTCTTCTCAGCAGCCTCCCCACGGATCCACATCCAGTATTGCAGTGGGTTTTGGTGGCTTTAACTTTTCAAAACTAGCAGCAGACTAAGACCATGTTAAAGCGGGGATTGGAAATTCATACGCAACCCAACAATGCATTTGTACTCTGCTTGTATAATGCAACTGCAAAATGCGAGGGACCGTATGTGAAAGCTGCAGTATATTTGGACAAAGGAGCGAGGCTGCGTAATGAGCTCCCAAAGGAAAACCACGGTGATTCATGCAGCAAGGGCCTAGTGAGAGAATATTTGCATTAGGAAAATGTTTTCATAGCTATCAGTGACCAGGAAGAGGAGGAAAAAATGCTAGAAGTATGAGGCTAAGTCTCGGCTCCTAGGACTGGTGCTGTTCCACCGTGTCTAACATCACATTTAATAGCAGTGAAGGTCTGCCTCCATAGTATGAAATATCTTTCTGTCCCTACATATCCCTGTAGTTCTGCACCATAGAAGGCAGAGTAACAATGAAGTTCTGTGTAAAGCACCAAAAAAACAAGATCTAATTTCATTTGTGACAATGAAAGCTAACACAATTTTTATTATTTTGTCTTTTTATTACTTTCACTTTGTCTTCACCTGGCAATTTTCAAGTAAACACAACTTCTCTGATTCAATTTCAGTATTAAAATCAGAGTTTTTACATGGAAGTTGTCTACTAAATTATGGAGATTTTAATAGAAATAGAAAATTATTAATGTTAGCGCAGGCAATTTGTAATTAGCTAGCAGTGATCCCTGGATAGGTCAACACTGGGAAAAGGAATAATATGTTCTTTGGTTAATCCTTCTGCTCCATTTCCAGTAGGAATTTAAAATTCCGTCATGGATTTGAGGTAGGGTGGACTTTAAACTGTTATGGAAAATTATTTAGATGAACTTCCAAATTTTTGAATATTTGTTGAAAGCTTGTTTGGCCTGCTCCATTTTGAGAAATCACATTGGTAACCTTGCAACTACAGTTAATCCTCTGGGATTTTGATTTAACCAGAAACAATCTGTCTTTGTTTCTCTGGCTCTTCTGCTTCTAATCTCAACTACAACCAGAGAGAGGAGATAGTCTGAAAAGCAACACAAGTCTTTTTCAGTTCAGCTGGGTGAAGACACTAGAATCAGATCTGTTCCTACTTTATCTTCAGTCATCTGCTCATTTGCTTTGACCTTTCTGAGAAACAAAAAGGAATTTCTTTTGTGGTAAGCTTACGGCCACTGAAGTGAGTAAAAGAAAACTCTTTAGAAAGCAACGGACTGTTGCTGTTTCAGACAGGTCCCTATAAGGATCCCTTTCTCTCTCACTTTTGACAGTGCTTGCATTGTCTGTCATATCAATACGGGCTGCTTGAATTGATCTGAACTGTTGCCAAGGAAAGCTGTTGCAAAATAATGTGAAGTCTCCATGTGGACAAGCCTAAACAAGCTCCTTCCCAAAGTGGACTAAGCTGAACTGCACAAAGGAGCTCTTGTGAGGAATAAGATTTTCCGTATTCTTTAATTCCCAGCTATTTCCCTGCGGTCTGCCTGAATGTCTTGCCCTCGCTGCGTTCACTTCCACAGGGCTGAATCATCCCTGGCTTAATCTGGCTGTCCCTCATAGCTGCCCTGTGCAACCTTTGCAGATTTATGAAAAGATATGGTTCTTTTCCATCCAAATATACTTCTGCCCACCATTATTAGGCTGCCCTGAGGATTTTAAGGTGGATTGCTAACATAACTCCTTGAGATATCCTTCAAATGTGCACGTACATTGGGCAAGTGGTTAGTCAGGCATCTTCTTCTAACGGCTGTCTTTTGCCCATAGAGCTCCAAACTATCACGGTGTAAAACTGGAGTCTCATACACTTGAACCTTTCAGAATTTCTAATAATTCACTGAAAGACAATGATTTTTTTGTGACAACTGACGAACTTGTTTGCATATGTGGATTCTTCGAGTGGGAAAGAAAAATAATTTTTAGCAACTACATCTTTGGGGGCCAACTGCCTGAAAAGCAGCTTGGCAGAAAAGGACCTTAGGGCCTGGTAGACACCAAGTTGAACAGGAGCCAGCAATGTGCCATTACAGCAAAGAAGGCTAAAGGTATTCTGGACTGCATAAGGAGAAGCGTTGCCAGCAGGTTGAGGGAGGTGATCCTTCCCTTCAGCATTGCTGAGACCACATCTGGAGCAGTGCATCCAGTTCTGGGGTCCTCAGTACAAGAGAGACATGGATTCACTGGAGAGAGCCCAGAAAAGTGTCACAAGGATGATTAAGGGACTGGAGCTTTTCTCCTGTGAGGAAAGGCAAAGAGAACTCAAACTGTTCTGCCTGGAGAAGAGAAGGCTCAGGGGAGATCCCATCAATGTGTATAAATACCCGAAGGAAGGGTGCAAAGAGGATGGACCCAGGCTCTTTTTAGTGGTGCCCAGTGACAGGACAAGAGGCAATGGGTACAAACTGAAACACAGGAGGTTCCCTCTGAACATCAGGAAACATCTTTTTCATTGTGAGGATGACTGAGCACTGACATAGGTTGCCCAGAGAGGCCATGGAGTCTCCCTTCTTGGAGATATTCAAAAGCCATCTGGACATGATCCTGGGCAACTGTGTCTAGGTGTCCCTTCTTGAGCAGGGTTGTTGGACCAGATGACCTCCAAAGGTCCTTTCCAAGCTCAACCATTTTGTGATTCTGTGGTTCTGTTATATGAGAAGTGTTGCTTGGAATGGAGTTGTGTAGGATTATACGGATCATGATGCAAAGGTTAAACTTGATTTAAAGAAGAAGAAGTTAGTGTTCTGAGTATCTAGAGTACTGCCAATACAGGGGGGTTTGGTATATAGGACTAGATACGTTGTAAAATTTTATTTGAACCAATAATGTGATAAAACCCTTCTCTTCACACAATTGTAACAATTCCTGTCTGAAAAATATGAGGTAGATACCTGAAAAGAGAATAAAATGAAATTTATAATAGCTGGCTCAGCTTTTAATGACTGACATGATTTGGGCTCAGCTTAGTTTTAGAAGGTTCACGTTTGCTCTGGAACTTACTCTGTTGCCTGTCCATGCTTCACAGCATATGAAAACGATAACATACCATATGGTAGAACTTTATTTTATAACTATTGTTGACCTTTCTTTCAACTCCCAGTGTTTGCTGAAGGACAATCCCACCACTCTTCACGAAGACAGCAAGTACTCCGAGTTGGACCTGCATACTGCACTATGGTCGTTTCACCTTAGCATGTATAAACTATTTACAGTGTGTTTATATAGAGATTATGGAAGCTCTGTGATATAGACCATTCACACATTATGAGCAGATTCCGATGCATTTCCATCCCAGCAGTTCCTCAGTAGAAACAATCTCCTTGAAATCAGTGGGGTTCCTCTTGGAGTGGCGAGGTATGACTCAACATGAGGAAAGGCATTGGGAGCTGGCTTTGTGTTTTCTACACTGAAGCTAAACATTATCTTTACTGATTCTTTTGTTCATTTTTCAGAATTGAGAGTGATTTCAGTACAAAGACAACTGCAGTGTATTACACAAGTACTACAACTACAGCAAAGGTCATTTTCTTCCTGACACTGCCCTTCTACCAGCCCCAGCACAGAGTGAGTGGCTCCTATTTATCTCTGTGGAAAAAATCTCATCACTTTAACAGAAGCAGATAATGCTTTGGGGCATCAAAATCTTAATTACATTCACAGTCATATATGTTGTACTTTGGTGAATGTTTTAACAATAAAAAAAATGATTAATCAATCACATCATTTCAACTCCCTTCTATATCAGTGTCTTAGAAAATTATTTTCCTTCCTTTCAAATTCTCTTCTGAACAGATCGGTCAATGCTTTAACTATGTCGGAAATATTTGATGTTCTGTCTTTCCTTCTGAATGTTTATTTCATTAACCTTTTTGTCAAAAATTGATGACTATTGATACCTACAACTACACTGATGTCTATGATGTGCTCTTAGTCTTCAGGGGGATTTGAGGAGATGTATAACCTGGAGGGCTTCCCACTCTAAAGCACGCTCATTTATCATTCTGCTGTCTCAGACAGAGATTTTGCACATTATCCAATTTAAACATCCATTTAGAACCAATCTAATTTTTATGCCTTGCTAACCTCAGCAGAGAGATTGTGGTTAACTCCAGCAAGACGGCTGAAACCTAGAAAGGGTATTCAAAAAGAGAGAGCCAAAAACTTAACTAGATACCATTGCAGAAATGGCCATAGCAAATTTCAAACACAAAACAAATGTACTGCTTTTTGTTGCCATGACACAAAGTTTTGTTGTAATGTGTTAAGGATGTCAATATTGCCTTTTAATGGAGTTTGGGGAATTCAAACAAAATGAAAGGCTAAGGGCTATTTTGTGTTTTTAATTTGCCAATAGGAATAACAATTTGGCAAGCAAATGTACTATAAAATGAAAAATAGTCATATTAGGACAAATACCACATTTCAATGTCAGACCAATGTTTTGCCATCAAATTAAGAAAAATGCTGTACTTCAATGTCAAACTTACATTTTGTCAGTTGCTGTAAGTTGAAAAGGCAACTAAACTTTGATGTGAAAGTAACACGTTCTCGTTGAGGAAAAGTACAATATTGTCACTGTCATACTGAAACTGTGGGAATAGAGCTAGAATGACTATTAAATCTGTTGCTTCTTTCAAACATATAAAACCCTCTTCAAAGGATATGCTTTATTCTGAAATTATGGTAACTACTATGGAGACACTGAGTATAAAAGTGATGATTGCATCAGTTTGGGACTCTTGAGTTTTTTCCTCTGAGTTTTTTCGGAGAGTGTTGGACCTTAGTGGTTAATTTCTTCCCATTTTACATGTTGAAACACATGAGCAGGAAAGTCATTTGCAAAAGACCAAAGACACTTTTAGGAGTCACAGAATCATAGAATCATTTATGTTGGAAAAGACTTTTAAGATCATCGAGTCCAACCATAAACCTTATACTGCCAAGTCCACTAAACCATGTCCCTCAGTCTTTTAAATACCTCCAGGGATGGTGACTCAATCAGTCCCCTGGGCAGCCTGTTCCTTTGCTTAATAAACCTTTCTGTGAAGATATTTTTCCTCACATACAATCTAAACCTCCCCTGGTGCAACTCAAGACCATTTGCTTTTGTGCTATCGCTTGTTACTTGGGAAAAGAGACTGACCCCCCGCCTTGCTGCAGCCTCCTTTCAGGTAGTTGTAGAGAGCGATAAGGTCTCCCCTCAACCTCCTTTTCTCCAGGCAAAAGAACCCCAGCTCCCTCAGCTGCTCCTCATAAGACTTGTATTCTAGACCCTTCACCAGCTTCGTTGGCCTTCTTTGAACACAGTCCAGCCATTTAGGAATCTTGTCATCCTGACTTCAGCAGGTCTAGTCAAAAAAATTTTAACTTTCATTTAATATCTGAATTTCTCCATGTATTCAAATGCTAGACTTTATAAAACTTTCTGTCATTTTTTAATATTTTTTTTAATATGAAAACATTTGTGAGAATTTTTTACTAATCTGTTTTTTACATTGGATTCTGCATTGACAAGCAGAACGTTCCAAATTACTGGAAAAGTGCTTCAGACTTATTTTGTGTTTTCAATGCTTAGTCTGTCTTCAGCTTCTGAAGTTATCTCTATAGAAACCTGAAAGTTTAAGAAGGTTTCCCTTTCATTGACACAAGCCTGCAGTAATTTATATCCATGCTCAAACTCATGCACAGTGAGGCACTGTATTTATTATTCACATAGATTTTGAAGGCACTAATCCTAGCACACCAAGTCCAGAAAAAGTGTAACCCTCTGCAGCTTTGTGACCACAGTGGGCTTCTGTACTGGTTTCCTATTTATCGTGTGTCAGTACTATTATACCCGCTTTTTGACAAATGCACCACTCTTGCTAACTCTCCTTAAGGCTGAATAAATTCAGAATGCTAACAGAGATATCTAAAAGAAGCTTACAGTATTTGTAAGAAATTTATACCGGTTTCGACTGTTGAGACCATTATACGCCATCACTACATGCATGAGTATTTCTAGTTTAAGGCAAGGGAATGGAAATAGAAACAGATGTGTCCACACAACAAGTGATAGTGCAATAAACTTGAATTCAAAATATTAGCGGAGAAGCTCTGAATTTTTCTTGCTCATTCCTGAAGTCTATGGAAGAGGTCAGCAGACTGATCATCTCATCTCTTGGTTTGGAAGATACATATAATGTTTAAATATCAAACAATAGCCTGTTTATGTTTTACTTGTTCTTTAGCGTTAAACAAGATGATAGAAAGCGGGTACTGGAAATGAAGGAAGTTAGATACTTTATCAGGATTTTAGGATCAGAATCCTTACTAGGATTCCTAATTTCAGACATTCAGATGTAAAATTATTTTTAATGGGTGTTTCATTAGCTATTTAACTATATATAGACACAGATGGCCATAAATTTGAAAAGTGAACACAAAATTTTAAAACATGAAAAATACTCATAAATAGGACATAACTGGTTATGAGTCTCTAAGGATAGTAAAACAATGAAACACAAAAATATGTATAAGTATAGACAATTTTTAATTTTGTGTTCTTAAAGAACACATTGTGTTAAGGAAAATGAAAGAATTTGGCAAATATTTATATTTGAGTCTAGTAGTCATGAGTTTTAACACAATGAAGGGGTTTTTCAGGTTGGTTTGTTGGTTTTGTTTTTTTTTTACATATGCACTCCTAAGGAAGTAAATGACACATACGTACATATAGCAAGACTAGAGCAGCTTCACTTTAAGGGGATATTAAAGTTTCCTCAATTGTATGAGTTGTGTATGTTAACGACATTTTTTAGACAGTTATACATTAAGTAATAGTGAACTCTAACTTTTCAGAGCTAAGTGGAATTTAATCACCCAACCTCTGGATTTTTGGGGACTTGAGCAATTGAATTCTACGAACCTCTGAAAATTTGGGGTTAAAAGGGTCTGGCAAACATAAAAATAAGGAAATTCATAATGATGGGTGACCCCAAAAGACTTGGAATTTGGGTAAGCTATGGACAAGTGTCTAAAAGTTCAGATGTTTATCTGATCCTCTGGAGCCTGCACTGTTGGGCTGGAAGTTTTGTAGGATGATGGTTGCTTTTAAGATTTCTAACACTTCTGGTCAGAGCCGAATGTAAACCCTAAATAGTCTTTGTTTCTTGGTATAGTCCTCCTATTTGTTTCTGGAAAAGTGATGTGAAGGGAATATATTTTACAGTAATAGTAATTTTTTCCAATTTAATCAGTCATTTCTCATGTAAAACGTCAGAAAATCATTAATCAAGCCAAGGAAAATGAGAAATAATAGAAAATTAGTACATTATGTTCTGGCTTGCCAAAGAGTAGGCTTCAAATTATCATGCTAGAAGGGGACTTTGTTTGAGCTCTTGAAGGACTATTTTGGGATTAATCATGTTAAAAGTTTCAGCTATTGACCTGAACGCCGTGGGTAGAAGTTTTCTAGCAAAAATTGCTCGTGTCACAAAACTGGCTGTACTGGTACGATGAAGAATGAAGTGTCATTCAGGAAGAAAATGTCTATGTGATCTGAAGTGATAGGTTGAGAGGGAATATAATTTATATCCACAAATCCAATGCGCTATTTAAACTAAAGGACCATGCTGGAACAAGTGAAAATTAGTATATGGATAATTTTGGGATGGAAATGAGAAAGATGTTACTAAACATCAGAGCAATGAGGTCTTGTAACAACTGTCCCCCAGGAACAGTGGAGGCAAGGAATATAACTGCTTTCAAGATTTCAACAAGCCTAATATATATGCTAGAGCATATATATTAGGGGATTACAAATTGTGATTGCCTGTAATTACAGACAACAGGAGTCAATGACCCAGACAATGGAGTTTCTTCCAATTTTTAAAAAATATTCTTATGAATTGATGAAATGTATACATATGTTTTAAAATTTGAAAACTGTTGCTAGAGTTGAGATGTAGTGGACAGATGGAAGTGGACAGTCACACAAAAAATTGAAACACACTGACTTTTTCTCCATGATGTTTGTCATAGCAGACAAAGAAAACGTTACTGGCATTAGCTACCATGTAAGTCATTGTACTGAAAATTTATTAATAACGAAATGGAATAGAAATACAATCTGCCGCATCTTAAATATTCTCTGCTTTTCTCATTTGACAATCGTTGAAATTTTCCAAATGTCCTGTGGGGCTTGATTTTCCTCCTCAGAGGTCCAGCCTCGGAAATGCAGAACACAACTGTTGTGGTTTAACCCAGCAGGCAGCCGAACACCACACGGCCGTTCGCTCACCCCCTTTACCCGCCAGTGGGACGGGGGAGAGAATAGGAAATAAGTAAAACTCCTGGGTTGAGATAGGCAGTTTCATAGGACAGAAAAGGGAGGGAAAATAATAATGATAAAAGAATATACAAAACAATTGATGCGCAATGCAGTTGCTCACCACCCGCTGACTGATGCCCAGACAGTCCTTGAGCAGTGGCTGCGACCCCCCGGCCAAATCCCCCGCTGCTGTATATGCTGAACATGATGTCATATGGTATGGAATATCCCTTTGGCTAGTTGGGGGCAGCTCTCCCGGCTGTGTCCCCTCCCAGCTTCTTGTGCACCCCCAGTCTCCTCGCTGGCAGGGCAGTATGAGAAGCTGAGAAGTCCTTGACTTAGTGTAAGCACTGCTCAGCAACAATGAAAACATCAGGCTGTTATCAACAGTATTCTCATCCTAAACACAAAGCGCAGCACTACACTAGCTATTAGGAAGAAATTCAACTCTATCCCACCCAAAGCCAGGACAACAGACATAATCTACGAGAGCATTTAAACGGAGTTTTCAAAACATGAATTAATCCCCAGAAATCACACTGAACCTGTGCATTAGGCCTACGTGTTAATCAGGTCTATACATTTCTATGGCTTGTGGCAAAAGAATTCTGTGAACTATTTTTTTTTCCTGTTTTTGTTCTACTTTTTTTTTTTCCAGGGAGGTATGTTTTATAGCATTTACATCTCAGCATAGGATCTGAGGATTGGCATGACAGTCAGTTCAAAGCATTGTCAAACAGTTTCAGGTAGGATAATTATCCTTCTGTGAACATTTGCATCTTATTTAAAGACCAATTTCTCTCTTTGCTCTCTGAATAAGCTATAATAAAGACATAATAATCAAACATGGTTTTATTTATACTATTGTTGCCTGACTGATGAAAAACATAACAAGGCAAAAGTTTCAAAAAGTACTGAAATTCTATTTTTATTATAGAACGATAGAATCTTCATGGTTGGAAAGGACCTTCGAGATCATCAAGTCCAACCAAACACACACAAAAAAACCCCTACAATCTCTGCCACCAGAGCATGCCCTGAAGTGCCACATCTAGATGTTTCTTAAACACCTCTAGGGATGGTGACTCAACCACCTCCCTGGGCAGGCTCTTCCAGTGCCTGACCACTCTTTCAGTAAAGTGATTCCTCCTGATATCCAATCTAAACCTCCCCTGCTGCAACTTCAGACCATTTCCTCTGGTCCTGTCATTATTCACCTGGAAGAAGAGGCCAACACCCACCTCTCTACAGCCTCCTTTCAGGTAGTTGTAGAGGGCAATGAGGTCTCCCCTCAGCCTCCTCTTCTCCAAGCTAAACACGCCCAGCTGCCTCAGCCTCTCCTCATATGACCTGGTCTCCAGACCCCTCACCAGCCTGGTAGCTCTCCTCTGGACCCGCTCCAGCACTTCAATGTCCCTCTGGTACAGAGGGGCCCAGAGCTGAACGCAGCACTCGAGGTGAGGCCTCACCAGTGCCGAGTACAGAGGCATGATCACTTCCCTGCTCCTGCTGGCCACGCTATTCCTGATACAAGCCAGAATGCTGTTGGCCTTCTTGGCCACCTGGGCACACTGCTGGCTCATGTTAAGCTGGCCGTCCACCAGCACCCCCAGGTCCTTTTCTGCTGGGCAGCTTTCTAGCCACTCTTCCCCAGAGTGGGGAATACTAATACTATTTCCTGAAGAGAATATACATTAGAGAAAACAGATTTAAAATATTCAAATTTTAGTGCTTTTAATCACGGAATTTTCACAGTTGGAAGGGACCTCTAGAGATCATCTAGGCCAACTCCCCTGCTAAAGCAGGATTGCCTAGAGCACATTACTCAGGACTGCATCCAGGTGAGTCTTGAAAGTCTCCAGAGAAGGGGACTCCACAACCTCCCTGGGCAGCCTGTTCCAGTGCTCTGTCACCCTCACCTTAACGAAGTTTTTTTCTCATATTTGATTGTAACTTCCTGTGTTCCAGCTTGTGCCTGTTACCCCTCGTCCTGTTACTGGGAACCACTGAAAAGAGTCTGGCTCCATCCTCCTTAGACCCACCCTTTAGATACTTGTAAACATTAATAAGGTCTCCCCTCAGCCTTCTCTTCTCCAGGCTAAAGAGTCCCAGCTCTCTCAGCCTTTCCTCATAAGGGAGATGCTCCAATCCCTCAATCATCTTTGTTGCCCTACGCTGGACTCTCTCCAGTAGTTCCCTGTCTCTCTTGAACTGGGGAGCCCAGAACTGGACACAGTATTCCAGTTGTGGCTTCACCAGTGCAGAGTAGAGAGGGAGAATGACCTCCCTAGACCTGCTGGCCACACTCTTCCCTATGCAGCCCAGGATGCCATTGGCCTTCTTGGCGACAAGGGCACATTGCTTGCTTATGTATAATTTACTGTCTACCAAGACCCCCAGATCCTTTTCTTCAGAACTGCTTTTCAGCAGTTCCACCCCTAACCTATACCGGTGCCTGACATTCTTCCTGCCCAGGTGCAGGACCCTACACTTGTCCTTGTTGAACCTCATTAGGTTCTTCTCTGCCCAGCTCTCCAGCCTGTCCAGGTCACACTGGATGGCAGCATGGCCCTCTGGGGTGTCAGCCACCCCACCCAGTTTGGCATCATCAGTGAACTTGCTGTGCTTACACTCTGTCCCCTCGTCCAGGTCATTGATGAATACGTTAAACAATACTGGTCCAAGTATCGACCCCTGGGGGACACCATTGGTTACAGGCCTCCAACTCAACCCTGCTCCATTAATCACAACCCTCTGAGTCCTGTCACACAGCCAGCTCTCAATCCACCTCACTGTCCCCTCGTCTAGTCCACACTTCCTCAGCTTCCTAAGGAGGATGTTATGAGAGACAATGTCAAAAGCCTTGCTGAAGTCAAGGTAGATGACATCTGCTGCTCTGCCCTCATCCAGCCAACCAGTTATAACATCATAGAAGGCTATGAGGTTGGTCAAGCATGATTTACCCTTGGTAAATCCATGTTGACCACTTCCAATAACTTCCTGCTCTTGAACATGCTTGGATATGACATCCAGAACGAGTCCCTCCATTACCTTCCCAGGGACGGAGGTGAGACTAACCAGACTATAGTTTCCTGGGTCCTCCTTCCTGCCCTTTTTGAAGACTGGAGTGATATTGTCCTTCCTCCAATCAGGCACCTCTCCTGTTCTCCATGACCTTTCAAAGATGATGGGGAGTGGACAAGCAATAATACCTGACAGCTCTCTCAGCACCCACAGGTGCATCTCGTCAGGGACCATGGACTTATGGATGTCCAGTTTAGCCAAGTGGTCTCTAACCTGATCTTCCTCTACTGGGGAAAACTCTTCCTCTCTCCAGACCTTCCCCCTTGCCTCCAGGGCCTGGGATTCATGAGGGACAGCTTTAGCAGTGAAGACTGAAGCAAAGAAGGCATTCAGTAGCTCTGCCTTCTCTCTGTCTTCCACCACTAGGGCACCCATCTCATTCGTTAGTGGGCCTACATTTTCCCTAGTCTTCCTTTTTCTATTGATATACTGAAAGAACCTCTTCTTGTTATCTTTAACCGTGGTGGCCAAGATGAGTTCTGCTTGAGCTTTGGCCCTTCTAATTTTCACCCTGCATAGCTTCACTACATCTTGATATTTTTCATAAGTAGCCACATCCACACAGAAAACACTAATTCGTGTCAAGATCTGGAAGATTCTGTTTTTCCTGCATGTCTTGCTTGTTCTTATCCTTTGAGATAAAAATGCAGCTTTGCAACACACTCTGACTTTGAGGTACTAGGGTTTCTTGAAAGGCAACAACCATTTGTACTGTCTGTTGATAGTACAACTTTGTGATATAAAATAGTACTTCAATTCTAATGGCAGATACAGCTAATTACAAGTATCTTTATTAGTTTACACTGTGCTTGTTAGGAATTCATCACCCTTTAGGGGCTTTGGTTCCTATAGTGGAAACAGAATGTCTTTCTTTTAGGACTATAGCACACCTGTATAGATGTTAAGTTGTTGAAAATGCCACTTCTTTAAAACGATAGGACCCCGATCTCTTTCTCATGATTCTTCTGTACTTTGTTCATCATTTGTATAAAGTATTAAGTGGTCTGGTCTCAAATCTGAAGGTCTCATTAGAGTCTCACCTTAAGTGCCTGTATCGCTATAGAGACACTTTTGGCTGGGAGAACGTTAGTGTCTTTTAGCGCTGGTGATCTAAAACCTGAGCTAAGACAAATTAATTTAGAAGAATTTTGTTGCTTTTTATTTGCCCCTTTGTGTTTCATGCAACTGTTTTTCCGTGAGCTGGACTAGTATGCAGAATCCAAAATAAGATGAAAAGAGAAAAATTGTCATTGAAGTTTGACATTAAAAAAGACAAACTGGAATATTTTCCTGACTATTTGCAGAATGTAGTTTTTTAACATAGTTCAAATATTTTATTTAATAGGTTCTATGTAAAAGAATATAAAGTAAAGAATATTAAAGTGAATAATATTTATGTTAAAGAGTATTATGCAACAGTTACATTGCTGACATGCATAACATTACCTAGGTTTGATTGCATCCCTCCCCCAACCAGAAGTATATGTAGACAAAGCTGTCTTTGAAATACTGTTCAAAACTTTGAAACACTGTTCAAAACTTTGAAACATCTTATTTTGATGAGCATTTTAGAGTGATATTTATTTAACATTTTTGATTGATTCACAAACACAGCCATTTAAGAGGAAATGAATATTTGAAAATGGTAGTAACTTTCATTAGAGGCAAAATGATGTATGACTTCTAATGCACCATTTCTGATAGAAAGCAAATGTCATTTTATTCCAAATGTATAATAAATATAATATTTTAAAAATTAATGCAATATAATTTATAGTCACTAAAACTAAGAATTAGCAATCCTAACTAAGAATATCAGTTATAAGCAAGATACGTCAATACAAAAATACTGTTTAGAGAAATACTTTGATTCCAGATACATTTAGTGTTGGTGTTAATGTAATTGTTATTAGTCTCTCTGTCAGTTTTTAACACCCATGGAAGAAACATCATGTTTTTCATATGAGTTAGGAATGGGTGAACCAGCTTGTAGATTTGAATATTTGCTTATTATTAGAATTTCTTTTATTTTTCAGCAACAAATAGCACAACCTTTAAAAAAATGTACATTGGTCTCCTTTTACTCTTTTTCTCCCTGCGTACAGCCTTATCTATATGACTTACTATTGCTGGGGAGACTGAAAAGTGTGAGGTTATCTGAAAACTGAGCAAGTATTACTAAACTCAGAAGAAAACCCATCTTGTGCTCAGCAGAATTTTAAGCCCATTTCTGGTTCACCATCATCCGGATGAGCCCTACAAACACGCTCTTTGCCTGCATGAACCTCTGGGACGCTTTTTGCATTTCACTTGTGAATAACCTGTACAAGAAACAGTGGAATAGAGTTTTTGGTAGTGGACAGAAACCAAGTGACTAGAGTTCATTTTTGAGCTGTCAGAAATCTGCCTTATCCATATGGGCTTTACATCCTGGAAGATGAGAAAATAGAATCTCTTGGCAATCTTCTGTTGCATTTATGCCAGACATATGATATTTACATTAAGTTGATGTTTATATGTTTTTGTACAACAAGATTCCTTTTTTTGTGTTAAAGTACTCTCTCTCAGACACCAATCTGGAAAGATTTAAACACATGACTAAGTTTATGTATTTTTGCATAGTCACATTGAATCAATGGGATAACTTGCTGGGTGCCAAATTGCATCTTGACCTAAGTCTTTACAACTTTGTGGCCTTACATATTTTATACAGCTTCAATGGTTCTATGTATCAACATATTTCAACCTTATAAGCAACAGAGGCATAATTCCACTCAGAAATACCAGAAAAAAGTATTTTTTTGTGTGCTAACAAATTTCTCATGTATCAGTAAATTGCATAAAATTAATCTCAAGACGAATAAATATAATTCAGTTTTTCCCCCTTATAAACTATAGTTTTGTCCTGAGATATAAGAATTTGATTTACTTTTAGACCAGCAAAAATTGCACACTTTTATGGTGGTTGTAGGCCACAATCACTCAGTTGCCTGATGCTATTAAAAATTTGTTCAAGGTTGTCTTAGGATCTACCACTTGAACAAAGAAAAAGTAATTTAAAGAAACATTGAACTGACTCTTTTTCTGATGCTTTTAATATTTTGACACATTCCAGATACCAGAACAGATACCAGATACCTGGCAGATACCAGAACTGACTGAGGTAAAATTTGCACAACGTTTGCCCATTCTCTGGAATTGAACTTCCTCTCTGCTCGCCTCTGTAGTGTTTATTGTGGTGACATCTTCCTCAGCCACATGTAGGTGTTACAAAACCATTCTATTCTGAGAATAATGTCAGTAAAATGAAATTTTAGTTTCTTGAGTGTACTGGAGGGAACAAAAGAAATCCCAGTGCTCCAGTTTCTTTATTATTATATTTGAATAATTTCAAGTGAACAAAGTGTAATTATATTTATAATTGCAAAAAATCAATGAGCTAAATCTTTGCAAACTGTATCTTTTCACCTGTTACGTCCCTCTATTATTCTATGAGGAATGCCTACAATGAGGCATGCTAGGTACAGATTCATTTATTTATTTCCACTTCTTTCACAGTGGAAAACTGGTGTTTTTAATTGGCTTGCACAGCAGTTTATTTAGTTCAGATCCACTCCATTTCCAGATTTTTGATCTATTTTCAATTCCTTCTTGGCAAAATAAATGCAAAATATGAATTAGTCTTCATGAGCAGAATGGATTAGAAAATAAGAGTTCTCTGTCCCCCCAGATGTTTATATTCTTATTTTTTTCTACATTCAACATCTGAATTTAAATAAAACTCTTTCATTGGTTTGTGAAAAAATATCTGAATTTAGTCAGAATATGTATTTTATCAAATGTACAATTTTTTTATCTCTTATTCTGGTTGGGAGAAATAATGTACTCTGGACTTCAGAAACCTTTCTATCAGATACTGTCAAAAGTGATGTAATTTAACAAAATATTTCAGTTTGGACAAAACAACTTATTTTAAGGAAAGCACATTTTGTCATGTTCTCCCAGCAGCATTGCTAGTGAAGAACATCAGTTTAAAAGTAATTTTTTTAAATATCACATCCCTCCAAAGTTTGTTATCTTTTTTTTTTCAGTTTTATTTGCATTGCCCTTCCATTTGCAGTTACAATGATGTAGAAATAAATAGCTTGTGTTACAATGAAGGCCCTTGTTGCGGTATATCAGTCTCGGAGCAGGAAGTACTAGAAATATTGTGAGACAGACGATTTTCAAGATTGCCAGCTCAATTTTGCAGGCCCAAGGGGGATCTTAGTGTTTAGATAAGCCATTTAAGGTTTGTCCAGAACCAGTCTTGGGTCATTTAAGAGTTCAGCAAAAAACTTCTGTTACATGAGCAATTATTGTTGTACTCCTGCAATCTTATCTTCTGCACAGAGATTTGGCTAAAGTGCTCGAATGTTTAAAAAAAAAATTCTAATGGTAAAATTTGTACCATGGCTCTACGAAGTGTCTACCCTATAGTTAAACTACCCATTTAAAAAAAAAAACCCTGTGAGCCTACAGGGCAGGAAAGGCCTAAGATTTGCTGCTATGTGGTAGATAAACAGAATCAGTCATTACAAAAGCCTAGCTGTTAATTTGCTTTCACATGTATCTGTGCAACGCCTGATATATCCTCATATTTGTGCAGATACTTCTTTTCTATATTGCATGCTTTAGGGCAATGTGGCTGACCCTTTAAGGCAGAAAGTAGACATTAGTGAAATACACTTTCTTTATCTTTTGAGAAACGTGGAGGAAAGATTAGGAAATACCTCTGGAATGGCTTATATTTTGATCAGGTGCATTTGCAGACACATCTCTTATCCCTCCCCAAAATTACAGAAGGATTTACAAGTCTTACTGTGAAAGTGGTGTCAAAGACATCTCTAAGTCAAGAAAGACATTCTTCAGAGCTTCAATCCATCTGTTGAGAGCTTTCTTGGCAGGCAGCTCTCATCACAACAAGGTGTTCAAAGAGAGGGATTTGCTCTGAACTGGCAAGTTGTAATGATGCTTCACAGGCATCATATGAATCGTATTAAAGTGTTTCGGGATTTAAATGAAACTGCATCGCTCTTCCTTGTAACTGGCAAATTTAGGGAATACGCTGTTGTTGAAAGACATCGATATAAATGTCCACAGAAAAGAATTTTGTGCTTCGTATTGAATATAATATGATTTGAATGAAGCTTATTTTAACCTATCTTTTAGCTTTTTCATTTTATCATCGTGATTTGGTCTCGTTGCATCAAGGTATTCATGGTTAGAACAAGTATCTAACAGCTTTTTTTGCTGCTCTTACTGCTAATGTTATGTAATGGGGAAGTGTGAGAAAAAGAATCGGATTAGTAAGTGTTTGTGTTCATCTCTGTGCTTTCTTACAGTGTTGGATATTGGAGGGGAAACGTCTGTGAGATTTATAACGGGAACTATCACAGTGCTCCATGGGATTTCCCCAAAACGCAGGAATCCTGCTGTCATCAGTACCTGATGCTTTTGGCAGAGGGGGAAAAAAGCCAGTGACATCTGGGTAAAACTACCTCCCTGGTAGTTTCAGCAGTTGATTTAGTCCCAACACCCCACAAGCCTCCATCCTGCAAGAACTACTGAGATGCAAGAAGTCTATTCAAAAGTCACGCTCGGCAGGTCAGTGTGAATAACGTCTATCATCAATGAGTCAGAATTGTCCAGGCCTCATCACACTCCCGCCATCGGTTTGATATTACTCCTCGGGTTTTTGCAATGAGCTCCCCGTACAAAATGGCGGGCACGCTTGCCACAAAGGGAACTGCCATCGCCAGCGCAGCGGTGAGGATATTCGCATCGATAGCAAGGAAAAGGGATTGGCCTGCCAGCAGAAAACAGATCCAAATTTTGATGAGGGCTACAAAAAAGTGGCATTAATTGGAAGCGAACAGGGGTAATAGACACCTTGAGTTATTGCCGCTACTCCTCAGACTTTTCAAGACATGTTCGCGTAATTCAGGAGCGCTGTATTTCACCACCTGCAGCTATTGCATATGTTCAGAATTTTTTGCTTCAGCTTTTTACATTACTCCCTGGGACACTGAGTTTTTTACGAACTGTATACATGGTAAATTTTACTGACATATCTGGTCCCACTGACTTCAGGGCTGTTTTCCACTTGCCTAACATACAGCAGGAATCATTCTGTCATAATCAGCCTGGTGCAAAGGTATAAGGAAATAAAAAATGTTAGAGGGAGAGTGATAGCTGGAAAAATATATGGATTTTCAGACCCACATTGTCCCTCAGTCTCTGAAATTAGACATATACACTGAAGTTGTGCAGAGCTGGGGTAAGATACATACAAATTTTGAAAATTTTAAAGGTGATGCCACTTAGATGATTTTCAGAATTCTTCTCAGAGCGCAATAGTTTCCAAAAAGTTTAGAAATGCTTTTGAGATTTTGAGATTAAAGCTGACTAAAACCGTTTATTGAGTAACTATGGATTAAGGAAGTATATTTTTTAATAGAAAAATTTAAAGGATTAAACATAATTATTTTTAATTGTCAGTACAAAACATTTTTTAATAGAACTTCTCAGTTATACTTATGTATTCCCTTTGAATTTATTTAGGTTATATTCAGACTAACATTATAACAATGGAACAGACCAAAATTTATTCCTTACAGAGGAAAATCATGGAGGTAGTCAAATTACTCAAGGTACATTTTTATGTAATTTACATAATAACATTTCTTATCTTACCCTTCTCAAAATAGCCCTTTTCCCCTCTTCTGGCATGCCGTGACAAAGAGTGTACAGCAAAGCAGAAATGTTTTACAGTAAAATACCATGTCTGGTTCCAATGAATAAAAAACCAAAACAAACCTATACCACTGTACAGAGATGAAACTTTGACGCTTCATTTTAGCTTAATTGCTGATGGGAAAGTCTTGGGAAGGATGAGCTGGTCAGAAAATCTTTAGGGAAAGATTTTTCATTAAAAAAGCTACGCTATTGAATCCAAAACACATTGAAGAATGTATCAGTTTAAAAAAGTTTCAACAGGGGCAGTTCTTTACGTCCAACTTGTTTCTGGAAAGATAAAAGTTTTTAAATGGTTGTTTACATACTGAGTCACTGTTTGCAAAAGTGTCTGAAAGGTTTTGTTTTCATACACACACAAAGCAAAAACATGCTTCACAGCCTTGAAGTTTATCATGAAAGGCTTGATTTCTTGTCCATCTATAAAGGAAAGACTACCTTATGGGTATCTACAAAGAGGATTGTCTCCAAACTCCCTATCACTTTCTTGAAAATTCTGGAATTCCTTATCTTGTTAGAAAATATTTTATTAGCAGCGTAGAAAGAAATTGAAGACTTGCACCTATCTGTGGAGAGTAATTGATTACATGGGAGACAAGTGACATGAAGAGGAAGAGTCCAGTTCAAAACCCACAGCCACACTGTTGCTGAAGTGCAGTGATACCTTTTTCTCCCCTAAAAAGCGCACAACCAAAACAAGCTTTTTTTATAGTTATAGTTCTATAATACGTACTGTAATTATACAGTGCTACGATGTGCACTGCAATTATAGTCCTATGGTAATTCACTCTCTTCTGCTTAACATGCAAGGGTTTGGGTTTTTTAGGGCTTTATGAATTTCTATGCTGGTTAGCCAATTAGGTTTCATTTTTTTCTTTGTAAACTGCAGTAGCACAATTTTTAAGACTATGTGTATCCTGCACTGACCGGTAAGTACCAGTAAACAGCTTTTCACATCCTTGAGAAAATACTCAAACTTATGGTTCTTTGCTATTCTGGCTACTTTTTCAGTAAAATTCCTTGATTTGTTCCACTGTAGGTCACTTCTCTGCGTTTCATCCGTGCTCTTTTCCATAGCTTTCTGTCTTTAATCAACATTCTTTTTTAATAATGTTAATCTTAGTCTAGGGGCTTTACTTTTTTTTTCTTTCCAAGCAGTTTGCTTACTTATGTAAGGGGAGAAGTAGAATCCTGTTTTCAGCTTTAAAAATGAAAAGAAACCTACAAGTCCAGTGGAGGTCTAAAGTCACATAAACTAGGTTATAAAGAACTTTCTCCCAGTTGGGGAATCTGTTTTCTCCGTTCTTAGTTTTCACCACACCTGTAAGCTGACAGCTTGTGACTATTACCAGACACAGTATCTATCTATCAATCACTGTTTGCTTTTGTTAATTAAGAGCAGATGGCAAGTGCTAAAAAAAAAAAAAAAGTATGTGGCCGTTGATGAAGTGCAAAGAAAAAAATCCCATCTTGAGCAAGTTACATACTTCATGTACACACAACTGTATGGACTAGAGCTTATTGGAAAATACTCAGTTTCTTTTACTAAGAGTTAATGAAATTAGCTGTCTATAGAACAGTTGGCTTTGCATTAAAAAAGGCAAAAAATATATTACCTTCGGTTGAAAATGAAAAGACTTCATTAGGTCAAATGAAAATAAATAAAATTACTTTAGGTTAAGCGGAATTGGGCTCTGTAAGGTGACTCAGCCCAGGTTAACACTGAGGAGTGTGCAAGTCAGGGGGTTCTAGTGCATTTGGCTCATAATGTATGATCTTTCAGGTATTAAGGAATTTTCTGCAACAATTTTCAGATGACCTTATATGGGATCAGTAAAAAGTATTCAAATTGCAGCTTTCTTCACTGTGGTCAAAACCCTGAATCAGGAGAGACAATTCCCTCAGCTGCAGTGGCATTACTTCTACAAGCAAGGACGCCTGACTGCTTTGGGAAATGACATGATTTATTTGAGTATAAAAATAACAGAATACACAGTTTTGCAGAAAATAGAATCTCACCAGAAAGAGCGGTGTATCTGCAGCAATACAAATTCATTCTCTGAGTTCGTAAGCGTGCTGAGAGCTCAAGATCTAGCACCCTTCCAACAGCCAGGGTAGGAGTCATATTAGAGTCAGCCCTGCTCAAAGCAGCAGTCAGTATCTACACCCAAAGCTATGCAAAAATGGCTTGCTCAAACTAGACTCTTAACCACGTAGGTCAAGCATTATCTTAACTTTCAGATCACATCTGTCTTCTTTTCTGCTCTGCTTTGAGCTTGAAATGCTTTTGGAAAGCTCACTTGCACAAGCAACTGGAAATTCTGTTTTTCTGCTAGAATCAGAATCGAGTCATCCACATTTCAAAGTTTTGAAGTTAAAAGTAATTCAGATTGTTTGTATGAAAGACTGTTAATTAGCTAAAACCTTTAGCTGCTTCTCTTACTTGAATCCAAGCTCTAAAAACACGGTAGTTGCTATTGTGCAAATGTAATTGCATGAACAATCAGTGTAGTTTTTAATAGCTTTGTTTCAAGAAGATATTTTCAGGTTTTGTGTACGGTACTTCTTTTTATCCTATTTAAAAATAGAAGTTTATAACTACAACCTATACTGTAGGAAACCAGAAGTTCATAAAGCATGAAAACTTTTATAGGAATATCATCATCATGTTATAATACTATACCATTATACTAAGGGTATGTTAATATGAGCTGGAAAAGAAAAGATTATTAAGATTAAGGAGCGCAGGGTAGAATTTCAGCAACAAGCAGGAAGGTAGGAAGAGCAGGGCCTTTGCCTAATCTTATTTAGTTTATATTATTCATAAGTGAATTTGAAAAAGTACGTTAATAACATTTAAACTACCTTAAAGGGATTAGAAATTATCTTAAATAGATGAATGTGTCAAGCATAAAATGAGCTTAACATTACGGTCATGTTTTACACATGACTGGTGTGCCTGGGACACTGTAAAAACTTCTTTTATCTTCTGCTTAATGCAGAAAGTATACATGAAGATATATTGGAAAAAATACAGAATTCAGACTCTTCTTTGAGAGTAGTATCTCCTACTCAAAACTTCAGCCACCTGGAAAAATTCTTTCATTTACATAAATTGACATCCCTACATTACTTCTTACAAGGCAAAAAGTAAAACAAACCCAAAAAAACAATCGGTTTTCTTTCTCTATGCAGTTGCTTTGAGCGCAGATGAAAGGCAGGTGACCCTACCTGCTGCTCAGCTGTGGGGGACCAACCGCTCCACCTGCTCATTCACACCCAAAGGGGACAAGTGTCCGTTTCGTTTCTCTTGCGCACACACTCGCACAGGCTTAGCACATCTACACACACATGCACTTTATTTGTCTGTTTGTTAGTTGTCCTTTTTAATTAAATAAGTCATCCAGATTGAAAAATTTCTCTTCTTCTCTCAGTGTGGGAAAACTGAAAAATCCCTTGCAAAATATTTTTTAAATGCTGGCAGCCATGGATATAAGCCAGAATAGGCAGCTGGGCTTTATTTTTCCTTTGATGGTCCCAAAGATGTATTCAAACTCATTCACTCCCTCCTTCTCATGCATGCACTGAGTCCCATGGAGGTCTGGGCTGCATCTGAACTGTCTCGCTGACCCTTCCCCTCCGGCCCTAGAGTGGTGCTCTGAGTAGCGCTGTGATTATAGAGCTTGATATCGATTACTTTCCAACGACGAAGTGGGAGCGCAGATGAATTTTGAATCAAGCTCTTTTTCCTCCAAGATGATGTACAGATACCAGCAGACTTTCTGGGAAGAAGTACATCAGCTCTGACAGACAGTGCTCAAAATGAGGTGGGACTTTTCCCTGCAGGGCAGCCTGTGAGGTTACCCTAGAGCAGGCTGGCCCTGCACTGAGCTATCACAGTTCAGAGCCTGTATCTGAAACCACCAGACATGCATAGGCAAATGCCAAGAACACCGGGATCAGCAGCTTTTTGGCTTTCTCCCCAGTGCTATTGCAAGTTTCTTAGGTTCTTCCCAATGGAGAGCAAAAAGCATTTATGAAACCTCAGACTTCTGCAGGATGAGAAAGGTATTTCCTTCCTTCTTGCAGACTGAAGGTCTTCGTGTGGCTTCCACAAGCACGTCTTAAGGAACTGCGTACTTTGAGGGTTGGGTTTGAAGTCGTGCATTTATTGCTGCAGAAGACTGGTGCCTGAGCTCTCTCTCCAGTTATTTGGTCATTGTGGAGTGTATAACAATGGATCATAGTAAGAAAATGTTAAATAATAATTTTAAAAACATTTAGGTGTAAACAATAAGTAGAAGGTACCTTAAGAAAAACTTGTTTCAATTTATTTCCCATGTGATACGAGATTAATGTTCTGCTATGCCTGCAAAATTCAAAGCTTGCCTCTGAGTTACAAAAGTGCTTTAAGCTGTCCTCCGTCTACAAGGGGAAAAAAATCTAGTTCTCTTTCAACATGAATCTCATGCTTCAGTTCATGCCCTATGGGAATACACGCTCAACGTTTCAGACCCAAGTCCTCCAAGTCCATGACTGCTGCAGGAATGTAAAAAGTATCTATAACTCAAACGCTGATTGGATTTTCTTCATGTGACAGGTAATTAGTCAAAAAGCTACTGTTTTTCAGTTTCTCAAAACCTGTGTGCTAAGGTGTTTGCAAGTAACACTTTTTCTTCTTCCTTATAAAAACTCTGTAAACTGAAATCGCTCTGGGCCAGCAGGGAGCGAAAGTTTCTGCACATAATGTGATTTCACACCACATTAATCCGTGTACAACACATTTTTCCTAAGGAATTGCTCTTTTGTATGTGGTTGTTCACTTCTACTTTCAAAAGAAAGCCAGGAAGACTTGTCTCCAATCTCCTAAAGAGGCACAAAGGGTAAGGAAGCGGCTTATTAACCTTAGGCTGTCATATGGCATCCTAGCAGGCTTATTGGCAATAAAATGTAAGGTTTGAAAAGGAAGGTATGGTGTCTTATCCCCAGGCTGAAGCTCGATCTTTTTAATGCACAGCCATATAGGCATAACCTGAGATTGACAACTTCAAGATTTCTTTCCTATGAGGAAGAAAAAGAACATGTATTTTTATCACTTTTGTAGAAATGTGAAACAGTGGAGCTACGTGAAAGCCACAGTCGCTAGGCAAGAATACGTGAAAATCTGTTTCTTATTATGGATATATGTCAAACTGGGCACTAATTCTATTATAACATAGGTGACACTCAGTTGTTTTTGTTTTTTCTTCTACTTGCAGGAAAAATTGATGTGGGATTGTTGCTGATTTAGCTAGAATTTTACTGTTCCAATATATTGTTTTCAGCAAACCAAGCATATAAAAATGAACATTTATTTCTAGAAGCTTAAGGTGTTGTTTTCTACTAGTGGTTCTTTTGGCGCTGTTAGACAATCACATTTTTACTCCTTTTATTACTGTACTTGACCCAAGCATCCTTTTGCTATGGAAAACATTGTCTATTCAGACATTTGCTCAAAAGATGCATCTGTGAAAGACGGGTTCATTGAGGCCTGTGACTCAGAGGAGAGCATAACTCTGTAAGATTGCCTGAAGAGAATGAGCCAAGGCGCCAACTCTTAATATCTGTCTAAGGCTGAAAGCGGATGTTTCTAGGAATAAATTATTCATATCAGAGTTGTTGAAGAATAGCCAAACTTACATCGAATTACTGAGAGGTCTAGAGAGAGACCTCAGGTCTATGGAACGCTTGGAGTCTCGAAATGGTAAACAGAGCGCTCAGCCCCCCGGGGTTGGGTGCAAGGTGGGCTCAGCTCAGCTCCTCTTCCTGATTTCCCTGCTCGGTGGGAACTGCTGCGAGAGACATCGGCTGCGATCCTTGTCAGCAGCACAGAGGTACCTGCCAAATTCACAGCATTGTTCACTTCACTGGGCTGCAGGCAAACGTATGCTTTTTATCGGACTAACATGTACACCCTGCTGGTGGTGACATTTAATGTCTTTAGCGCTTTAAAAGTTTTGTGTAGTTTGCAATGCACATGGCTTTTTATGAGAGGAGACCTTTGATTATTTTCCATTGCCCGATGATTGAGGCATAACCATGCTTCTGTTTATAATTATGCCTCTAGTAGAGCTGTTCATTCCTGGCAAGGTTTACCTATGCAAGAATACATCTTGCTGACAGTAGGCTGCGCAGTATTTAATAGCATTGGTGAATCCTCCGTGCCAGGATATTCCATGGCTCATGTTATATTAGCACATGTCAAATACTTCTGGATTTATTCAGCTGTGAAGTAAACACTATTCCCATTGTAAGGTATCTCACATACATAAGGCACTTCAGAGTGATTTATCTGTACAGGGGAGAACTATCACCCTGGAATTGGAGAGATTTTCAATATGTAGCATCTTTATTAGCATCAGGTATGAAAAGCAAGTTTCTGGCTGTAGCTGCATAGGTTTTATCAGAATTTTGGGAAGCCATCTGCACGGTGGCTGTATAATAACTGCTGCACAGGAGGTTGAATGTGGTGGGAAAATAACTGCCCTTTAATGTGAACATCAAGAAGCAGCTGAGCTCTTGTTTCAGGAAAAGATAGCTGAAATAACAGGAGCCACTTCAAGGACACAAGCCATATTCAAGGTGGATTAGAGTTTGTCCAGTGAGTAGTACAAAGGATCTCCAGAAGGCGCATCAGAAAAACAGAGGCTATGCAATTGGGACAGACAGTCCCTCCAGCAGTCATCAGGCTGTGCCTCTTCAGGCTCAGCAGAAAGGAGAATAAAATAAGTACCAGATGAAACATGGCTGTAGGATCCTCCCTTCCCTCCCCCCAACACAAGTTAGTTGACTAAAAATAAAAGAATGCAACATTACTTTTTTGTAGGATGCAAATAACTGTTTATTCATTTTTCCTTTTTAGGTTCTTGGATGTGTTTTATTTGTCATTGGTGAGACAAATGAAGCTAAATCTGTTTTAACTCTTTCTCCACTGGTCCATTTTAATTGCTTTTTGAGCTCATCTTAATCATGACTGTGGCTCCATTTCCCGCGTGTGTGCGTGTGTGTGCATGTGCATGGGTGGAAACCTGTATGCCTAGAAGACCATCCTGACATCACCTTTACCTGGGGTTAGGACAAGAGAGCACGGGCCTGAAAACAAGGCTGTCCAGCCCAGAGCAGGGCTTTGTAGACTTTATAAGGCATGTAGACACAGAAGGAAAAGTCTGAAGCATCACATTACTGCAGGTCTCAGCACTTAATTCCACTGTACTATTTTCATTCATCTATTCTAGCCACCTTTGCCTGAAATTCAACTCTTTCTTCTATATATATCCCAGGCACTTTACTTCTGCCACTTGAAATACATGTTGTTCAGGATATTAAAAATAAATATTATTTTAGAAAATGTAAAGATTTCCAAGATCTTATTGCAAACCACAGTCATCTGTGACTATGCACGGTTTGGGTGATTGATTACACTTGCCTATAATAAGTTAGAAATCAACAAGTTTTAAGTAAGAAGTACCAGAGAGGTATCAGTTTAAAAATAAATGTAAGTTTAAGCAAAATTAATAATTTAAATATTTTTTTAAAAAATATTCAGTGCTTTTATACAAGATGCTAAAATGTCATCGTGGAAGTTTTTGTAAGCATGAACTTTTTATGACAAGGTAGTGGCTGATCTTTGTTGTTTAAAGCAGAGCAAACATCACCAGTGATACTAAGTGATATAAAGTGATATGATGAATGGGGTGCTAAAATCAATTAACGGAGAGAACAAACACCAATCTTTGCTCAGCTCTTAAACCCTTCTTCTAACATCAATCCAATAAGGCACTCAGAACAACCTTTGGTGAAGTGAAGAACTTGCTTAAAATTCACAAAACCATTCAGTTGACCTTGTTATAAGAAAAACATGGAGATGAATAAAATGATAAATTTACTTTAAAAGCCATTAAAAAAAAATCGGCCATGAACATGGTGAAAAGCTCAACATTAAAAACAATCTAGGGAACAGGAGAGTTCCGAATGCTATAGTTGTGTGTGTTTGAGTCAAGGCGGCCTTGACTGCATGGAGCAGTTTGTAGGAAGGACTTTGTCCAGACACACATTCTGCTGTGCAAGTTGCATCTTTTCAAGAGTTGAGGCCAGAGGACAATAGCAGCATTTTCTGTCATAGAAATAGTAGTGTCCTTTTCTTAGGGATAGAGATACAGGGACAGGGGAGGGAAGAAGCATCTACAGGTGAGAAAACACAATGAGGTTTCCATGGTTGAACTGAAGTCAAAGCAGCCTTTAACAGACATAAAAAATAATAAATGTGGTTTATCAGCTAAATGTGCGTACAGAGGCCTGACTTAGAGCATGCATTTTCTGAAGTCTTGGTCTTAGTTCCTGTTCAATGTTTAAAGCCTGCAATTTAATGTAACTTTGACTCCTCTGCAGACTAATATGCCTCGCTGTGAGAAGGCTTTGAGATACTCAACCTAAATCCTTCATTCTCGGTTTTATCTTCAAACTCCCTCAACAGTTCCTTTTCCGCTGTTCATGCCCTTACCTGTCAAGTATACGTGGACTGTTGCCAGGCCTCATCCCTACTTGCTCCTTCTCCAAGATAAATACATTTAGGGCTATTGTTTTAACTTATATGTGGGTCATGTTTTTTCTTCTTTCAGCAACCTTTAGTTGCCATAAAGTTCCAGAAGACTTAGTGCAGCCCAGGTGCCTACAAAGGGCCCGTCTCATCTTTGGTACCTCTTCACAGGTACAAGCCGAAGAATGCTTGTTCGTTCGTTCATTCATTCATCCATTCATTCAGCTTCAGAAGTACTGCATAGTACTTTGTAGGATTATGTCTACTTTGCTGTCAAAAATGTTTATACGCTACCTAATTTTTCTAGTTTTCTTTCTTAATCTGGGTGTAATTAATTTTTTAATACTGCATGGATTATTTTTTTTCCCCCGAGATTTAGAGTTATTCAAACAGAAAGTTTGCTTCCCCTTGCCCTTCACTTTCCAGGTAGTACTAACACCTCTACCAACTCAGTGCTGTCTCAGAATTTCATCCATGCTTTCTAAACCACGACTTCCAGATGGACATATTCAGTAAGGCCAATTGCCAGTCTCAGTCCCTGTCTCTTCCAATGTGATATTTCATCTTTAATATAATCCTTTATTTGCTCCTTTAGCCACTTCTAAATCTACATTTAGATCTTTAATAATTCAGATTGGCTTGGATAAATATGTCAAGCTACATTTTGTGACATAGAATATCAAGTGCTTTATTAAAATTGAATTCTAACACACTTCATTAATGTAATTCTGCAGTCTTTTAATATCTGAAAATCAGTTTATGAGGCAAAGATGGTTTTTTCCTTCGTAGCTGATTATTTCTCTTTTATATTCTTTATTCCTCTCAGAAAATGTTACATTATTTTAGTCCATTTCAGTTTATCAGCTGATAAGAGTTGCTGTCCTTTGCTGTTGGAAATCACTACACTTACCCTTCCCAGTATTTTTGGGACCTACTTCGTTTGCAATATCACTTGAAAATCGAGACATTGTTAGTTCACTTGTTTGTTTGTTTATTATTTGCCTTTCAAAACAACATAGAAAATAAATCATCTATAAGTACATTTTATAAAGTTATATGAGAGTTGTATACATAATCATATTCAGTAATACTTTATTAAAAGAAGATACACTGGAGGTGTGAGGGGGAAGGAAAGGAGATAGTGGCTATGCCCAGTGGTGCTATGGAGACAAGATCCATGAGCCAGCAGTTATCCCAGCCCGTGCAGAGACCCTACGTTTATCTTCAGAGCAGCACAGCCAAAGTTAGTGATCTCTGAGTTATGATGTAGTGACAGGCTGAGGCATCTCTCCTGCTTCTGTTTCTAGAACAGACATTGTCTCTATATTTCAGAGTCTTTGCAACAGGATTGATTGCATGGTGTCAGCATGCCCAAAATATGTTGTTTTTCATTACAGTTGTTTCCAAAGGTTTAGAAAAACATGAAGACAAGAAAGTGAGGAAAGAGAGAAGTGTAGTATTACTCAGGAGTGTATTTGTTCAGGCATACTAATTTTCGCAGTATTTGATTCAACTTCTGGTTCTACCAGAAAGATAGAAACTTAAAATAGTCCTTTAAGCTTTTAACAGATTGAGACACGCTTGCAGAACTATCCATTTTGAAAACACAAGACCTCATTATCTTCACTCATGAAAGTGTTTAACACTTTAGTACAAAAAACCTGAAGGGTAGGAGGGAAAAGAGAATGGAACATGTTGGAAAAGTTTCTGCTTTTAACACATTGGTCTAAATCAGGTCTGGGGTAGGAATTGGTTGAGACAGTTACCTAATTACTGCCACTTAGAGCTGCCACAGCAAAGCGCATTACGCTGACTGCCAGGACAATGAATGAATCCCTGCAAGCAAGCACTGCCAATGCAGCCAGCTTAAATCAGTTCAACACTTCAGAGACAGTCTCTGTGAAGAACACGTGCTTTCATGACAGAAGATAATGATGGGAAACAATGGCCTTTTAAGGGCTTGTAGCTCTCTGTGTACCTTTAAATATGTAGAGTCCTGCCTACAATATCCCTGCAGGAATAAGTTAAAAGTTGCAGTGATGACTGATTCACATTTCCGTTCTTCTTCTAGACTGGGAGCATGCTTATCTAGTAAAATCAAAACAATAGAATTTTACATGGGATAAAGCAATTGTGACATGAATAACATAGTCATAAAAATAATGGATACATACTGCATACAAAGCTGTCTGGAGGACAAACACCATTTTTCAGTAAGTTTCACGGTCTGGAATTTTGATTCTATTTTGGAAAAAATCACAAACCTACTGAAACCTTCACAAAATAAAATGATTAAGAAATATTCGGTTTTGAGTCAAAACCAGAAATGGTTTTATACAAAGGGTTATTTTGACTCCACTGTGTGTTCGTATTTGTTTCTCTCTGTTGTGATCTGAGATACCTATTTTACTGTCTGAGTTGGACTAAGAATCTGAACCTGTGTCTTTGACATCCCAACATCTGAAACAATGAAATGTGAGGATTAATCTTGATCTTTCTCCTGTTTGCTGGTTGGAATACTCAGAAAGCCTTGGATCTGCAAAAATGTTGTTGAAACAGATACATTTCTGGAAGACATCTGCTTCAACAAAATTTCACTTCTTCCAAAACATTTGCTCAGCTTTAATCATTGTCTCTTCCTCCTCTTCTATTATTATGGCTATCTGCCATTTTCTAAGAGATCTAAAGGAATTAGTTGTTCAAATGTCATTACAATGCAGTGGGAGCTAATTATCTAACTCCTGCAGCGTTTTAAAAATGTCAGACTTTCTTTCTTTATGAACAGAGTTTTTAGAGAGGCCTCCAACTGATTATTTCCTGCTATTTGCCCACATGTTTATTTGTATGTATAACATGTCCTAATTATATTATTATTGCATTAATATGCACATAAAGAATTAATTGATAGAGCCTGATTCCTGCAGGCAAAGCTATGCCCATATGAACAAAGGCTTGTTTTCAAACTGTGCCTCATATTTTCACCTACTCCTGGTGATTATGGTTCTTTGTTCATTATATATGATAGCTATATCTGTAACTATTAACTATATAGCATAGCATAGCATAGCATAGCATAGCATAGCATAGCATAGCATAGCATCGAATAGAATAGAATAGAATAGAATAGAATAGAATAGAATAGAATAGAATAGAATAGAATAGAATAGAATAGAATAGAATAGAATAGATCAGTTGGAAGATCACCCAGTCGAACTGTCTGACCAACTCAGGGCTGATCAAAACTTCAAACACGTTATTAAGGGCACTGTCCAAATGGACATGGAGACAACTCTGTTGGGGCAGGTCCCTCTATTTCAGTTGGGTAAAAGTGCAGAGGGACGTGTCACTCCTGAATTTGGTTGGTATTTCACTGCTAACAAAAGTCAAATGTGTAAAAACAATTAGGCATTCCAAAATGGAATTTTTGAATGGCGATGGAAGATTAAAGAAAAGCGTATGAAAACCAGTGATAAAGATTTTAAGTTGGCCCATTAAATAGGAGCACGGGACAAGACTCTCATCCCAAGGGGACAGGTCAAGACTGACTTTGGCCTTTAGTTAGTTCAGTGGCTTTCTTTAGTGCAAGAAAGAACTGTCTTCAGCTCTTCTTGTCAAGAGAGAAGCTTATTTTGGCACAGGAATTTAATGAAATTAAATTTGAAAGAAAAACTGAGCTTTGGGTGAGAGTTGCTTGAAAATACAAATGTCTTAGGTCTTTGTAACGCTGCTTTATAGAGGCTGACGTGGCTTTCCTTACATACCGTTAAGAGTCATGTAATATGACATGACATAACTCTTCAACTGTACCTACACTTCTGAAACCTCCCCAATATGCTGTGCGTGATGTACAGTGCGACCTCTGAACTCACAGCTTTGCATAAAAATAGCTTGGAGACAACTACTGAGAAGCACTAATGAATCTGCGTGTATGTGAGGTTGTGACCAGTATCTTTTGAAGTCCTAGTGGGAGTCATTTCTCAGACGGGAGTAGCTGAATGGCTTTGTCCCTACAGAGCTGCAAAAAATAACTTTTCTTCCCTTTATTGATATTAGTGGTATCACCAGAGTTGTCAACATTAAGGTTAAAATTTTGTTTCCTCTATAAATCTCGTTTGTAGAGGTTTTCACATCTGGGTTATTTCAAATTACATCAAGCTTCAAGAAATTCGGTGTCTAAACTGTCAGCAAGAGTGTGACTTTTTTTAAGCAAAAATGTTTAAATCCATTAAAGCTATGGAGTGGGAAAGTATAGCATATGTTCCCATGGGATCAATGGGAGTTTTGCCTTTGACTTCAATGGAAACAGGAAGCGGTCCATAACTCGTAATCAGTCTCAGAATTCCCCAGCCCCATCCCATGCTCCAAACTTTAGCTAATATTTAAACTCAGATCCTGGGGTGTGTATGTACATGTGCCTTTTCCCTCTGCCAACCTTTTAGCAGGATTTTTGTGGTATTTTAACCTGAACTCACATCTGGTTGCAGTGTCGGTCCACCTCTACTGAAATAACACCTTACTGTCAGAGCAACGGCAAAAAAGCCACACATAAATGTCCAGTGCCCTCGATGCGAGAGACTGGTATCTTGTTTTGAGTCCCCTGAAACATGCAGTCACAGAGTGAGGGTAACTAGAGATGGAAACCAATTATTAGGTCGCATGTTACTCTCTCCTGCCAGTCTAAAATTCTTCCCTCCAGTTTACAATCTAGTTTTAAATGAACTGATTATTAAGGGGCATCCCCCTCTTTCCTCAGGAGTATATGCAAGTTTAACAGCCCTTGCTTTAGGAAACATACCCAGATAGCCACTAGATAGTGCCTGAATTCAGTCTAAGGGGAACCTCTTCGACCACACAAAATAATCATGTCATCTTTGACTCCCACCCTCTTTCAGTTCTTGCAGATGACGATATCTGTTTCTTCCCACCTGTCTCTGTCATTACTTTACCTCGCTATTCATATAGGGATCTTGTAATGTTGCCTTATATGTTGCCTTTATTTTATTTTAAGCATGAAGGTATTTTATTTTTATTCCATTGTATTTTTGGCAACTGTAGACAGCACAGGTACTTTCAAAATGTGTGTGTGTTACAGATCACAGTACAGCCGCTCTTTCTGAAACTGACAACGTTTCACAGTCTACAAGTAGTTGTCTTCTGTTCTCTATTTGTTCTTGCACAAACACTGACTATAAAATTTACTATCCAAAAATATGCCCGACAGCTGAAATAACATTTGGCTTTCCCAGTATTCAGGAATGCTGCATTATATCATGTCAGGTTACATCATGCAGTATCTGATACAAGTTACCTGAAATAATGTAGCTCAAATGAAAAAAAAAATTAAAAAAAAACTCAGGAATTTGGGATGACTTTCATCTTCAGTGTAAGATAGCTCAACTGATTATAGGATAAAATGATTTACCAGAAACATGTGGTTTTGAGTAAGCTTGTTGCTAATGACAGTGTACTGTTGCTTTTAACAATAAATCATATACCCATGATGTACATCCCAGCTCATCCATTCCCAGGTTGTGCCACATTCAATAGTGTATCTAAGAGTAAGTGAAGATTAATTACAAAACATAATGTGGTCCAGTGAGCAATCCAGAGTGGTGTAATCCAGGGGAATTTTTTGGCTGTGTCCTTTATTATAGAATAGACTATGTCAGTTGGAAGGGACCTACAAGGGTCATCTAGTCCTACTGCCTGACCAATACAGGGCTGACCAAAACTTCAAAGACGTTATTAAGGGCACTGTCCAAATATCTCTTCATGACTGACAGGCTTGGGGCATCGACTACCTCTCTAGGAAGCCTGTTCCAGTGTTTGACCATCCTCTCAGTAAGGAAATGCTTCCTAATATCCAGTCTAAACCTCCCTGGCACAGCTTTGAACCATTCCCATGAATCCTATCACTGCATCCCAGGGAGAAGAGATCAGCAAGAAATCGGAATGAGGGGGGTGAAACCATGGCCCCACCATGATCAATGAAATCAAGATTTCAAAATTTCAGTTCAAAACCAGTATTTTGTCATATTGTGAAAACTCAAAATATATGGAGAGGGCGTAAACTTATTTGCATTAAAGACAATGGCAAAACTCAAACTTATTTTAAAGAAACGGCTTCCAACAATTCCCTCAAGAGCAGTACAGAAAACATATAATTTCTTGGTCCATGCAATATGAAATAATTCAGGCTTTTTTACAGTTCTTTCCAGTCCTGTTGGATTGGCAGGTCAGAGATTACCCTCTGAACATCTTTATTTCCATAGCTCTGGTCCAAACTTGTTTGTTCTTCCAGCCCTCAGCATTCCAGACCTGTCACCAGTAAAGAGAGTAAATGAGTATTAAATTAAAATGCATTTATCAGCTTTGCCTGTGTCCTGAAGGGGTCTGATCTGGCACCTCTGGAAGCCTCCTCTTTTTATGTTATGAAAGCTGAAGTGGCACACGTAACAAGCAGCCAAATTCTCAGTCTTTTAGTTACTTTTAAACTAAGTTTTAACAGGACTGTCAAGCACCGCATGCAGTATGTCAGTTAACACCGTGGAGTAAAATTGACAAAGAGCACTTTATGTACCTTCAGAGCAAGTATATCTTTACCAACACTTTTGAGCTATTTTAGGTTTGCAAGCTGCAAGTATCTCCTGCTCTCAGATTTGATAACAGTAGAACCAAGGCTAGAGATGAGTAGCACCTGGCAATTAATAATCTGGCCAGTCTGCAGTCTGTAATAAGCAGAATGATAAAAGTTTTAAAAGTCCTGACTCTGGCAATCCCTTCCCCAAATACTAAGAACTATTTGTTTCACTCTCGAAGGCAGGCTTTGACCCCTCTCCTTATTGCTGTATAAAGGTCTCTTAGAAGCATGTGAAAAATCAGAGGAGGGCTAATCCTGAGACGAAATACATAAAAAGCAACAGAATTCTTTGTGTCAGTTGCCAAAAATGAAAATCCTCCCATAATTTTGTGAAAGTAAATGACTTTCAGAATGCTTTAATTGTTCCTTTCAACATCACTTTCTTCTCATCATGTCCCAGAAGAGCAGAGCCTCTGCATATGCTGTGGTTAGCTTTTAAGAACCAGTCACTGAAACGAAAGTGAAATGAGAAAAGGGGCATTTTAAGAATTCTCTAGCTTTTCATGTAGTGTTTCCATTTAATAACATCTGTTACTCATAAATCATGAAAGAAACCTCTAATAGCCTGTAATACCAATACATGGTAGAAATCAAGAGTCTTTCACCTCTTGCAGGTAGGCAAATGCTTTCATGTTAAAGTAATAAAAGCAGAATATTAATCTCTTCCTGCCCATTTGCTAACGCAGTCTGACCTCCGCATCCCTGGCCCTGGGGACTGTAAGGTGGCCCACCCTGACTGCTGTGACGCTGACCTGCAGTCAGCACCACGTCCACGCTCCATCTGCCGCACTTCATGTACCAAACCTAATCTGCGCTCGCCTTGCTCTGCCGGCAGCGTGCAGACAGGCACCTGGTGCCAGGACTGTTCTTGCTGCCTCGGGCGCTGGGCTGTGACTTGTCCTCCTCAATCGCTCTCCACTGCGCACCAAAAAATTGTGCTCTTTTTCGACAGCAGCCCATGGGAAGTTCTGCCCATCACCTTTTGTCCGTGTCTGAGTGACTTGCCTGTGGCACACAGGTGTGTTGGTTAGAAGTTGATTTCATTTCGCCGACCATCATGGTGATTCCAGCACTTCCTTTTTTATATATATATATATATATATTTATATATATATTTATATATATACATATATATTTAGATATAATGTACATGAACACAAAGAGACTTGTGAATTTTAGCCCCTGTATATAACTTTTCAGAGACTCCAATAATCTATTAAGTAACAGATTCAGACATAGACAGCCAAGCCCATGTCTCACCTTAAAAACACCATTAGGTCATCATCAGAAAAAAGCGTGTGAGGAGCTGTAAAACGCCAGAGCAAAGTTTTGTCCATGACAATCAAAGTATGACAAACTGCAACTGATGAAAGAAAAAAGACAAATAGGTGTTGCTGTGGGTAAGTACAAACAGATAAAGTAATAATAATGACTTGACTTTCCATAGTAGCCTCCTGGGTAATTTTCCTGAATTTTTTTTTTTAACAAGCAAACTGAGTTTCACATTCACTTCACTCAGATTTGACTTATAAATTCTGCAGGAGCATTATTAAAAGCTCTGTGACAAATATAGCTGTGGTAGAGAAACCAGCTCTGGTGTCATGTGCAGGCAGGATGCACAGCGGCAGCTCAGGCACTGCTGGTTTCCAGCTGCCACCCCATGGTTTGCACCTCTGGACTGATGTGTGGGCTTACCACATGTTGGCTACAAAACTGTCAGGGGGCAGCGTGGGCCAGGATCTCGCTGGGGGCTGCGGGGGGCTCTGCAGTGGTGATGGGGCAGAGTCTGGCAGCCAGGGACTGTTCCACTCCCAACAAGGAGCAGGGCAGCCATAGGGACAGACCCATCCCCGAGTATTGGGCACCGCTCTGGGAACAGGGACAGGCCAAGGCTGGGACAGAACATTGGCCCACTGGTCAGGGTCAGTGTGAAAACCTTGTATTTGTCTGTCTTGAACTTCAGGAAATTTCTGTTGGTCTAGCCCTCAAGATCCTCACTCTGGACTGAAGCTCTATTGTTTGACATATTCTGCCCCTTTAATTTAATAAAGTCCACAACATTGCTGAGGGTGCACTTTGACTCCTCATCCCAATGACGAAATTACTCAACAATATCAGCCCAAGCATCAGCTTCTGGAATACAGCACTCCTGACCAGCCACAAACTGGATGTTAAGGTCGCTACCTTCTGAACCCAATGGTTCCAGTCAGTTTTCAACATCCTTGCCATCCTAGCCATCCAGCCCATAATTCCTCAACTTCCAAATGAGAATGCTATGGGAGCTCATGTCAAAGGTTGCATTAAAGTCAAGATATGATCCATCCACTGTTTCCCCTCTGTTTTCATGTATGCTCATTTCATCACAGAAGGTAGTCAAGCTGATCAAACATGATTTGTCCCTGTTGGATGCATACTGACTAGTCCTAACAACTTTGTCATCTATGTTGACATCGAATTACTAGAGGCGTGTTCCACCATCTTTCCAGGAACAGAGATGAAGCTGATAGACATATTCAGCCTAAGTTCTGTCTCTGGTCTTAAAACAGGAGCGACATTAGCCTTTTCCCAGTTATTAGTAATTTTTCCACACATCATGGATTTCATAGGTGATTCAGAACAGACTTAGAATCACATCAGCCAACTCATTCAGCATCTGGGTGAATCTTATTCCTTTCATTTTGACTGTATCCGGACCATCTGACATTACAAGCAAAAGCCATGAGTCTCGCTGATTGGTAACAGCCAGGCCAGGGCACTGAAGGTTTTCATTTTGGATGGAGGTACCTGTCTTCATCATTTGGAGGCACATTTAGGCTTCACTGCCTTTGTTTTAGAGGTCACTGAGCCTTTTTTTGACTCTTGCACTGACATTCGATTCTAACAATAGTTATACTAACTTCTCTTTCAGTATTTCCAATATGATTTTCCTTATTGTTTACTACATTTCAGTCCTTTCTCTGAAATTTCACTTGATGAAGTGAAGAACTCTCTAGGACTGTCAAGATCTTTGTCCTGTAAGAGTAGCCTTTGTTAAGACCCCAGTAGTCTTGGAAATAACACAAATCAGTTTTCAGAAGGGCATGAAATTCCCATTGCTAGGATACACAAATGCTAATTTGTTCTAAGACATTAAGATTCCTAAATATGATGATCAACTTCATATTTTTATTAGAAATCTGATTGGCCAAAGTCCATTCTAAAAGCTCTGACTTCAGTATTAGAGGACTACAAGAAGCTGGTTGATTTTATTGAAATTCTCTTTTTGGTAAAATTCTAGTCTTTTAAAAGTGTTCCTGAATATTGTTCTTCTGGTTTTGCAAAGAGATAACTGCTGCTTCTTTGCTCTAATAATTGCATGAGGCAGAAAAGAATGTTTAAAAAGAGTTTGTTCAGCAAGAAAACTCAAAAAGATCAAAGGTTATCCTCCTTTCTCATGCCATGAATAAATCTAAATCAGCCCTTGCAGAACCCTTTAGCCAAAATACTTGTGAAATGTTCTGTTGATGAAGAAATAATTGATTTTTGTATGTCTTATGCAACTTTTTTTCTATTAGACTCTGAAATCTATGTCCTTTTCTACCTACATTCCTGTAACACAATACTCCTCATTAATCTGCATCCGTTAGCAAATCATGTGCTGAGGTTTTCAATTCTGCAGGAATCCATATAATACTATGTGATATGTTGCCAAGGGACGTTACAATACTGAAAATATTGGACGCAGAGGTTGGCCCTGCAATGGTTTTGGAGACAGAGTGGATAGAGTCAGTTTCATTGGCCTTGGGGCCACATGGTGCTGAGTGCTAATTGGTATGAGCAATAACCTTGCAATTCTTCGAACAGCTGGGGTTGGGAGGACGCAGTGCAGCACCCCCTCCTTGATGGCAGCACTTCCTATCCTGGCAGCCAAGACTGTGGCAATATAGAAGCACTGTAAAAGCTTTACATTTCCTCTTCAAAGAGGTGTTCTTTTTGTGCTGGCTGCACAAGATTCCTCTCTATTAGCAAAACAAAGACGGTCAATGTGTGGACGTAATGACAGGCATGTGATCGCTTATACTGTTTAGTTGTTGGCAATTAGCAGCTGTCACACTTCTGGCCTTGCCCTGGGCTTGGTAACACCCTCTCAAAAAACTCTTGATTTAGACCCCTATCGTAGGTCAGGGACGATCCCAGGGGGAAATCTGGAGGCAACCACCCTGTTTTCAGGGTCTGTAAATATGTAAACTGACATGTGACATGGCCTCAGGGTCTTAGCTCATTGACTTAGCTAGCATACGATCATTCATAACCATTTTATTCAAAAAGTGGTTTATTGGACAAATGTCCACCATGAAGATTTTCTTAGCTCTCATTGATGTCCATGTTGAAGGGCACTGGCACAATACAGCACCTCCCAAACATGCCAGTCACTGCTCCTGAGAACACACTTGAGCACTCCACTTATCTCCCAGGTCATAGAAAAATGACCAACAAAGTCTTTTTTTACATTCCTCCTAGATGCATCTTGTCTGCACACTAACTCAACCAGCCGTGCTCCTTTGCCATCCACACTGGTAGAGTTCATCAACATGTAGCAGCAGTTTGATATTTGTAATGTTCAAGAACAACAGACAAACTGGACTTTCTAGGTGGAACCATTTTTCAATGCCAGATTGATGGAAGGTTGCAACAACGCACCAAGTCTTGTCACATATCACAACCATTGGTGGGATCAAATTGTCCTCCAGATGTGCACTGTTAACTTCCTGATGCTAAAAGAGAAATTCAAACTTTCAGGATTACTTTGGGTTTTTTTAACAAATTAAAAGTGACTTTCTTTTATGTGCAGATATGAGCAAATAATCAGTTGGAGTGAATGTGCTTAACTCGGTGAGCCTGTGCCAAATTATCCTAGCAAAGATTATGGCTGCAGGATAGGCAGAATAATTTTAAAACAATCTCCATAGTTATAGTTTGTTTGCTTTAAAGAGGAAAACATTGCTTCGTATTTGGTAGGGATCATTTATAGTTTAGGACGTTATTAAATTTTAACAGTAATGTTTTTCACTGTGACAAGCAGAGATAATTATAACTATCTTAAATATCCAGCTTGAAACGTCTTGTTGTTTTCCTTCTATGGGAGAAAGAGCCCTTTTAGAAGAGAAATAGATAAACAGCTCTACTTCTTTATAGGGACATAGAATGAAATAACCCTGTAAATAAAGTTGTTAGATAATCTTTTAGACCTTAATGGGAATATGGAAGCAACTATTATTCTTACAAGCCAAGTAATGTAAAACATATGACTTCCCTAATTAAAAGCATAGAGCAATAGAGCTATGACTAAAAAAAATTCAAGATAGAAAACTCAGTAATAGTTTTTGTGGAACTGTACGTGAAAACACTGTGGTAACTCACATAAAAATAGTGCTATAAATCATAAAATATAACTTATAAATAACATTATAAGACTATTATAAATGCTTGTTTTCATTATTGATAAATGCCATATTTTAAAATAAAAAAGTGTGATTACTACTTGATTTCATAAATACTTTAGAATTTCCTTGCAGTTTTGATCACTACTTTTTTATCCCATTTCCATCTTTATTTTTTTTAAGTTAAAATATTTCTTGTGCTTTGAGGACCAAGCATGCTATCCTGGTGGTCTGTAAGCCTGTGAAGAATCTCTTTATTTGCAAAACAGCACAGTAGATAATCTATTATCTGTTAGAGGCAGAATTGCATTTTGATTTCACTAGACCTTAAAACTGCCCAAGAGCTAACTCTCATGAAAGCCCCATCTAGGCCAGCATTCTGCCTCCAGCAATGCCCATAAGTGGACATCAGGGAAAAAGAAAGTACATACAGCAGAAATAAGTATTATCTGAAATTCTTCCAGCCTCTTCCTACTTCCAGTTCAGGAAATTTCTTGGTTTCTCTAATTAGTTTATCTCTACGTGGACTGTTTTACTTCACTGGGGATAAGTAAGAGCAATACTTCAGGTAAACCCTTTTCCTTTCTTTTTCTGTTGTTTTCTAGCATCAGTATTTTGTTTCTATTAGGAGAACGATTGATATAAAAACTACTAGGTATGAAAATATTCACGTGTGGAGCTTTCTTCAAAATATTCTGTGGAATATCTTTCCTCCTGCGTATCACATAAATTTGAAGAATTTACTAATTTGGGGGGTTTTGTAGAAAGAAGGGACATGAAAAATAGTATCTTTCCTAGTTGAGGAAACAAACAACACCAACCAAGCCAACCCAAACTTGATTTACATATTTGATAAAGATATTTCCTTTCATCAGTAGGAAATGGTCAGAAAAAACAGACATAGCCCACTTAAGAAATGAGCTCTTAAAAAAAAGCAGAAATAAGAATTTTACTTTTCACTGAAGCTTCTGGTTGGTCTGTTACTAGAAATGCTCATCTTGTGAAGGAAGCCAGGTACAGGAGAGGAACAGCATGTGTGAGTCATTCCTTCAAAGGAGCCGAGATTTTCAGAGTTGCTGACCGGTGGACAATAAAGATTTCAAGCCAAATAAATTATCAGGTAAGCATATTTTCAAAAGCATATGTCTGTCTGATGCTTCTGATTATGAAGCTTTTGCATGAGCTTGTCAAGACAGTATCTGCTTGCCACGCCTGTTAAATTCCTGTCTTGTAGCATCAGACACAGCTGACCTGTCGGTATCCCTGAGTGGTGTGGCCCATAAAAAAGTCAAAACTTGAAACTTAGGTTGTTCTTTGAGAATGGAAGTGGATGAGATAACGTGCAACGCAGATAAAAGCGATACTATGTCCAAATTTTATTTACCTATATGCTGTTGCATATCTCATTACACAGTAATATAATCACAATCTCAATTATGTCATATCTTCCCTCAGTATTTGTACATTAGAGTTGTGGTGAAGAAGGTGGGCCTTTCACAGTCATGATAAGCCATGTCATCCCTGGGAGATTAAAAAATTACAGATTCCATTCCTGTGTTTTGTGAGGTTGTGCTTTTCTGGGTATTTCACAGAATAAAACTGAATAAAAACATTGACAAACTCAGGGAGAGGGAGTGAAATACCAACATAGTGGTCCATGTATTAAGATGCTGATATTGTTCGTCTAGAACGAGGTAGGTAAATTGGAGTAATTAACAAACTTCAGAGCCAGAAGGTTAGATAACTTAATTTTTATTACCTTAAATTCTTATGTTACCATGCCCCTCTTGTTTCTTTACATTTGATTTCCATGAGCTGAAGTATTTCTGCACTCAGAGGTGGTGTGTAAGGGTAAAGGTGGATTACAGATTGCGTGAGTCTATAAGTAGCAACATGCCTTGGGGGAACTTAAGTATAAGATTCATAACATCTGCTTAGGGCACTCAGCCTGCAAAGAACAGCAAATCTTAAGGCTAGGCAACAGGAAATACTAAACAGCTCCTAAACTCTGTTAAAGCCTAGAGTTTCACATGGGATCCAGAACCCAGAATCTTCTCCTGAGCATAAGCCCTTGATGGAGCAAGAAGAGAGGAGCTTTTGGAGAGAACTTGGAGGGGATGGCAGCCTGCAGCCTGGGTGGAACCTTGTCTTCACTCTTCTGACTCTCTTTGACCTGGGTTGTGCACGTCCAAGTTTGCTGGCTGGGAACTGGCTTCTCAGACCCCGTACTCGCAGAGTCGCTGTTGCAGAATACCACACGGGTAGAAGACTGGCCACTTGTTTAGCCCCTGCAGACTGAATTTGGCCTGTGGGCTGTGACTAATACCCTACAGGTATCAACATCAATTCCTAAAGGGAATTTAGAGAGACAAGGAGTAACAAAGCAATATGAACTGTAGACAGAAATGGCCAGTTATTTCAAATTGATTGGACAACAATTAAAAGTACAGATGCTTTTTTATTCATATTGCTAAAGCTGGCTTAAACATTTATAAGTTCTTTTGCTCAGACACTGAACTGTCATTTTCACTAGAGCTTCATAAGATGATAAATTAAAATTAGGTTCTACAACAGGGCCATTTCCTGAATCCCAGTATATATCAGGTTTAAAAAGCAAATTTCAAAAAGTGTTTCTCATCAGACTACAGCAGAAGAAGTATCATGAAACAGACCTCATCTGGGTGTGGACTACAAGGAGACATGACATCGAAATAAATTTTAGATTTGTTGATTTTCATCTGGATTAGCTCATTAACTTCAAGTGGAGCTGGATATAATTATATATGACTAAGAGAAAAGTCAGTCAAAAAAAGGAGGGATCTTTGAAGAGAAAATGCTGACAGCAAAATTTTTCCTTAAGTGCTGGGAAAACTGTACCTTGTATGATTTTGCCAGCCTTGATTAACAAATATTCTGGCCCAGCCTCTCCGAATATTTGTGGACATATGAGTACTGCTACTTATATCTCTATTTTTTTGCTGTCAAAACTCTTCAGGATGATAAAAGAAAGAACACGCTTTTAACCTTTCACCTTTTTTCATTCCGGTTCAGACAGAGGTATTATTAAGACAGTAAAACTGTGCCCAACAATGTTTAGCTGCAAAATTGCACACTCTGTTGAAGGTTGCAATAATGAAGAATAAGAATCATAGAATCACAGAATCATAGAATCATAGAATGGTTCGGGTTGGAAGGGACCTTAAAGATCATCTAGTTCCAACCCCCTGCCATGGGCAGGGACACCTCCCACTAGACCAGGCTGCTCAAAGCCCCATCCAGCCTGGCCTTGAACACTTCCAGGGGTGGGGCATCCACAGCTTCTCTGGGCAACCTGGTCCAGTGCCTCACCACCCTCACAGTAAAGAATTTCTTCCTAATATCTCATCTAAATCTACCCTCTTTCAATTTAAAACCACTACCCTTGTCCTACTACTACAGTCGCTGATGAAGAGACCCTCCCCATCTTAATAAGAGGTGCATTCATAACAGTGACCAGATCTTCACTCCTTTTTCTTCTTCCTCTCATCCCACCTTCCACCCACAGGAGTACCCTGCTCTTCACTGAAATGTTGTCCCATTAGATAATGAAACTAGAAGCTTCTTGAAAAGGTGGAGTAAGTCTGATTGTGGTCTGTGGACTGATTCCCAGTCATATATAGTTAAGGCCTTTAAACAAATATTTTAATTCTTAGTGAATATTAAAAATTTCAGCTGGACTCTTGGCACATTTCTATACAAAAATTATATTCAGTTCCTTCTTTGACTTCTGTAGAAATATTCCAGATTTACGCTCACCAGATGCAAGATGAGAATCCGGCCTAGTATGTCAACACATCAGGGAAAAGAAACATCTGGATTCAAAGCTGTTCTATAAGATCTTTTTCACAATGCCCAAGGAAGCAAGGAAACACTAGTAGCAGACACCCTCCTCCCTGCCAAGATTCTGCAAAAAATGATGGAGTATTTGTTTCTCGGTGAAAAAGATTATGCAGTGGCTATAGTGCAAAGTATATGTTTTGCTATCTAAATATGCATTTTCACTTTTTTTTTTTAAAAAAAGGAGCATGTGAAAACTGGCGTGCTTTATCTTGCAGAGGAACAGATTGCTGTTTGGCTGACTGTGAACTTAGCATTACAAATTACATTAAAAGCAAATTCATTATCACTTAATTTATGTACATAAATATAGGAGCACCCATACTTTACTGTAGGCATTTTCTACATCTTCTAAACTAGAAACAATCATGGATATGGCTGCATAGCTTCATTTTCTATGTTGAAATCTAGCAATTGCAAAATTTTGGTTCCTTTAAGACAAAATAGGAGACCTCCTGCAGCTCTCTTTTTGACAAAAGCCAGAACAAACAGCAATATGTCTGGATAAAGCACTTAGTCATTCGTAAAATTAGAGTTGATTGGAAATTTTCTCACAATAATTGTTAAAAGAACATTGAGTTCTTGAAGACATCATTTTGCGGTGTTCCTTGCAGGTCAGTAGAACTGAGTTAGCTGCAGTTCAGAGAAGAGTCTGTCTAAAAAAGGAGGCATCTTTGCAGAGAAAACGCTGGCAGCAGAGTTTTTCCTGAGCCCTGGTGAAATACTTCATACCTTGTATGAAATTACTAACCTTGATTAGCAGAAATGTCAAATACCTGCATCACATCCTCTTAGGACTTTATGTAACCAAATTAGGGATGATCAAATGTTTTCTATCAAATTTTTTTTAGCAGAAAATTGAATTTTCTAGGAAACATTTTCATACTGCAAGTGTCTGTTTTCCATGGAAAACCTGAACTTTTGCCCAAACCCCCAAACTGAAACCTTTGCTGCCAACCCCAATCCTTCTTTTTTTTCTCAGCCGATAGCTTTCTGAGTTTTAAGTTTTGGTCAAAAAGCTGACATTTTCCAGAGATGTGTTTGTTTTTGTGTTTTGACACTGAGACTATATTATGTTAATTCCATTTCACGTTTTTATCATCTCTCATCTTATCTGCCTCTTTTCTAAAGTAAACAACTCCAAACTCTTCAGTCTCCCTTCACACAAGATTTTCATGGCCCCAGTCTTTCTCAGAACTATGCACTTCTGCAGTGTCTTCTTGGTGATGGTGTGACGTGTTCAGCACACCTCATCGGCAAGGTAAACCAGCCAACTTTTGAAAGTTAGAATAACTTTTTTTAGCATTCTCCAATGCTGCCTTTTTAACATTTTATCATCTCAGCTCTATGAATGACTTCTCCTCCACACTGACAGAGGTGCCTACTGAATACCTATCTTCATCTCCTGAATTAACATAGTTAATCCAGTAACCTGTACTTCAAGCATTTTTTTCTTCAGTATGCATTACGTTGCACCTGTCAGCACCAAATTGTCATACCTGTCAACATGTGGTCACCTAGAAAGCATGCTTAAGACCCAAGGCAGGTCAAGATTTGTGCTTGGTCTCAGTTTAATTAACCCCAGCCCCAATATTTTAACATGTGGCTATATGCATTCAATATAACACTACTTTAGTTTAGATGTCTTCTCTAAGCTTGTATTTCTTACCTGTCTTCCCAGATTGTAGGCTCTTTGTCTGGGGACTATGCCTGCGTAGCACTTTCAATATAAAAGAAGAAGTCATAGTAAAAGCCTGTTTTTGGGAATATGGAAAAAAAATACAAGAAGCAGCATCAAGAATGGTATAGAGAGAAAATTATGTTTTTAAGAACAGGCGATTGTTTTTGACAACAGATTGAATAGGGAAAAAAATTTCAGGAGCCCTAAATAATGACTAGACATTACTGGCTATGTAGTACTTAATCCCTGAAGCACTGAATTGCTATTCTAATTATAATTACTATTAATTCTACTTCACAACTGAAATTTACTTAAAGCTAGGAATTGTATAGAAAGAAATGATAAAAATGGTTTCTGGGATAAAAAAAAAAAGTAGCCATTTTTGAGGCCAGAAAACAGCGTTAAGGTCTCTGGATAAAAAAAAAAAAAAAAGTAGTGATTTTTGAAGCCAGAAAACAGTGTTAAGCTCTTAGCAAGTCCTTTACTGGGCCCAAGAATTCCCGCAATAGTGTCCAGCTTTAAAGAAATACTTAAAATTACAGAGAATACATTTTAGCATTTTAATTGATACAATGATAAAAAGAAATCTTGTCTTATTTCCAGATATCTCACTATCAAAATGTAAGACATCTTGTGATATCTTTGGTGTTTTATGTATCTTGCTACATCTAAACAGGCATCTGTTTACTAAAATTTGAATCGACATCTATAAGAAAGATATTTAAAAACTCTCCAAAGACGTGTTATTAAACCTGCCAAACCACTGATCTCTGTGACACATCTTACAGCATTCAGTTCTATTTTCAGCACCCGTTATTCTTTTTTTAATATCAGGATGCAAAGCTTCACCTTTCAGTAACAGATTTCTGTATAAGTAAATTATGATGAATTGTTGTTGAAATATGAATTTGAAATATAAATTTTGTTTCTTTTCTTCCTTTCTGTTCCACAGCTAATATTTTATCCAATACCTCTCTGATGCTCATGACACAAAAATTATCCCCAAGTCTGATTTTTCCTTTTCTTCTTAAAGAGAGCTCTCTTTTGGTCCAGTTATAATTAAATAGGTTGGGCCATGGCCATGCCTGTGTGCTGACAGCTGGTAACTGTCAAAAAAAACAAGTGATAAAGCAGAGGGAGATATGAAAAATGTTGGTTTCATGAATGATATGGATTATTCAATTTTGAGTTAGTAACATTAAGTTTACCAGAATACTAAAACAATACATGTCTACATTCATATTTAAAGACTTAAAATGTGACTTGGCTATCAGAGATGTGGCCAACATGTATTTCAGTTCAATGGAAATCACAGGCTTTTGGGCTAAATTCACAGAATACTGCAACCTTGTGATCAGGATACATCTGTACTGCACATTGCATCTTGGCTACCAAGCCATCCAACTGCTGAGGAGTTGGGCAAATTAGCCTGTGTGGAGCACCCCGCTAACACAGCTATCGTGTTTCTGATAATCTGTAACATACTGCGCTGTGTCATGCAATGTTTATGTTCCCTGGCACTGCAGTGTGCAGCGTTCAGGCTCCTGCCATCTCTTGGGAGTTCACAACATATGAATTAGATATAGGCTGTCCGTACACTGTATAGAAAGAGACAAGTGCCAGCACTCTGACCAGATAGCAACCTAGGCAAGCCAACAGGAAACATTGTGTATAACCCCTTGCCAAGATCTAGGCATTTTACTTTTGCCACGGTAAGAGATTTCACTTTATATATGATTCATAGCCATTCCTGCTATCGAGACCCTTTGCTTAAGGAACGAGTGGGATGTCAAGGTCAAAGGAGGAGTGAGGTTGTAGATGGCTGTTCCCATATAGCCCTGTGTTACAACACTCACCTGCCATCAGGAGACTCAGCTACAGGTTCATGTGCTCCGTAAACTGATTTGAAGCCACATCTGTTTCATGGGAGAGATTCCTTGTCCCATAGCTAGCTCGTACAGGGGAAGGGGATTAACTGTTCATGCCTTTCTGGGACTTATTAAGACCAGCAGTCACACTGGACCCACCTGTTTTAGTAGCTTATGGAAGTTGAAAGCAAATATCTGGATAAAAATTTATTTCAACATTTCAACAATATTTCTACAAATACCCTCCTAATTGGAATTATAAAAATATTTCAACAAATACCCTCCTAATTTTCAGCTTTTTGTTGCTCAGGAAATTTGTGAGTGGAGAAGGTATCTATTGAAGCTATTTCTCTTTGGAAGAGTAATTAAGCCCTCATTAGGATAGGAGCAAAAAAAATGCACATATCTTTAGGGTTTTTTTAATCCACATTTCTTCTTTCTCAGCAAAGTCAGATTGCAGGGTGTATGAAAGACCAAGCTACTTGTGTGACTGCTAGTGTAGAAGGAACAAGTCCTTGTTCCCTGGGAGTAAATTAATTTGTTTGCTTATCTGTTGAGTAATGGTTTGTTTGATTGCAGTTTGTCAGATCTGTGGTTTGGCTGCAATTTCGTGTTTGCAGAGCCTGTTTGGGGCTGTCTGTTGTGAGTAGGAAAAATGTCTTGCAGCTGAGGGGTGAAAAAGCCTTTCTGCTTTTAATCACTGCCAACAGTGTTAACAGTTTGTTAGCTGCCAAACCTCTGTGACAGGGTAGGGTTGACCTAGGTAGATGTTTCAGAAGCCCAAGCAGTGACAAACTGGCAGCAGATGAAGGGTAACTTGCAGTAGAAGAGCATTGCCCTTTCTGTCTTCAAGATGAGGGGAAAAGCAAAGGAGGCAAGACTGAAAAGGCACCACAGAAACCAAGAATTTGAATTGAGTTTAAAATCTTGCATATAGCTTTTAAAAATTGAAAGTCAGTAACTTTTTTATTTCCTTGTTTAAAAAAAATTGTCATGGTGTGTGTGGGGTCACATGACAGCTGAGAATTCCACTCAAAGAGGCTATTGTGTATTTTCTAAGAGCATGTGGTTTGCATGTACAACAGCACATTTTGGAACACAGATGTGATCCAGTTGAAGGCACAGCAATGCACATCTCATTTAGGGAGACCACACAACAGTGATTTTGTACCAGTAAGAGATCAGGGTTAGCTGACTGAGGATCACAGCATGTAGTGCAACCACTTACCCATTTTATGGGTTGTGGGATGTCAACCTCAGTATGATGTAGTAAGTTCTTGGGCAGTTCTTTGGGGCAACTCAGCTTCTGCTTGCAAAATCAGACACAATTTTTGGGAATGATCTCACTAGAAGGTCTTGCTGAACCAAGCTGCATTTACACCTCTCCTTGCAAGACTAACGTAACATCTTAGTCATCTCCCTGGGCAACTGGTAAAATGGTAAAACAGAAACAGTAGAAAGGCTTCTTGCCTCATCATAATAACACACACACACACATATGCGTTTATTAAGCTCTCTGGACTGGGAGCTAGGATCACAATTGTAACTATACTCACTGTTTATTATGCATTTCTGTTATCACCCTTTAGAACGGGAGTGGTTGAGCAGCAGAAAGAAAGGCTACTGTTTGCCTTGACATTGCAGTCTTGGTCAGGTAGAAGGCAATAGAAAAGACAGATCACTTCTTCATCAGTGATACCTTTTATTACTGGCATACCCTTTGTTACTGGCAGTCAAGATAGGAAAAGTGGGACGGTCAGTAAGAACTGGCGAGAGAGGTAAAAAGACTTCTGAGAAGAGCAGGGAACAAATTTCAGTGATGGCAAGGAAGTTTCAGAAGGAGAAAAGGTGGACTATTTTAAGAGGAAATCATGCTTGAACAATTTAAACTTCAAGAAGCCTTGCAGAGGGATCCAGATAGATTGAAGCATTAGGCAATCATTAATGGCATGAAATTTAACAAGAACAAATGCCATATTCTGCACCTGGGATGCAGTAATGCCAGGCACAACTATACACTGGGAGAGGAGCAGCTGCAGAGCAGCCCTACAGAAAGGGATCTGGGGCTGCTGGTCGACAGCAGCTCAGCAGGAGTCAGCAGCGAGCCCTGGCAGCGGAGAGGGTGAACCCCGTCCTGGGGTGCCTTAAACAAAGCATAACCAGCTGGTCAAAAGAGGCGATTATCCTGCTGTATTCTGCACTGGTGCAGCCTCACCATTTGTATTGTGTGAAGTTCTGTACCAGATGACTTCCAGAGGTCCCTTGCAACCTCAACCGTTCTGTCTTTTGATGATTCTGTGAAGTTGTTGTGGCCCAGGAAGACACTGAAAGTCATAGACTCAGAGCAAGTGTAGAGAAAAGAATGCATGAGGATGCAGTGTAGAGGTTTTTATTTCTGTTCTATCCTATGCTGAATTTTCTGTTTTAAGAAAGAGAATTGTTATTCATAGCAGCTAATTTGCACTCATTCTGGTGCATCTTCCTCGCTTTTGTGTATAAAAGCCTTGTTCACATTTTTGACATTGACTTATTAAGCAATAAATAAAGATATTTCAAACCTCTAACTACTTTTGACTGCCATCCCAGCGAATGCCATTGGCAACAAGCAACACATGCAGTTTGGGTTGGAAACACTTAAGATTTATGATTGTGCTGTTCCTCTTTCAGTGCCTTTGAGAAGAACGATAGCTGGTGGCAGAGGAATATTCTGCAAACATGTAAGGAACCACAATGGATAGAAGACTCCAGGATGGAGGAGATATTGCTCAAGCAGATTTGTCTTGAATTTGCCCCGTAAGTGGTGTCTCATCTGGTGTGTCAACCAATGGAACTTGGTCATCAAGAAGTTCAAAACTTCTAGCCTCTACTATTCTCTTAATTGTCACTTCAAAACTGAGGTAATACCCCACCGGTACCTGACCTGTGATATGACTGACTGTGCAAAGGGTCTTGGCCTGGATTACATCCAGATGAGGTGCATGCAGGAGATCACAGCAGGCTCTGCTCAAATGTATTTTCCCAACTGCTCTGCTGCTTTCACATATTCCTGCCTTTATCCATTGCAGCTGCCTCTCCTATCTGACCAGTGCTGTTCCTCACTGTCAGGAGTTGTGTGCTACAAGCTGTTATAAACTACTGTGGACACTTTACTCCCCTCAGTGGTCCAGAAAAATGCAGGGTGTTTTTTATCTTTTCCAGTTTTGGCCTTACTGATGCTAAGCATCTGGGGTAATATATGTCTGTAATATATGTGAAGACCAGCCATGTCATCTTACCAGCCCAGTTACTTGGTAACCATGGCTGTACCTACTGCTTTGGTTCAGGAAAGTCTTAACAAGCCATTTCCCTGTTGTAACTCTCAGTAACTCTTCAGTGACTCCACAATTATTGCTTAGCATAGTATTGAATGTGCTGGCCATCTGAAGTGCGAAGATGAAAGACCCTGGTGTCAGATTGCTCCATACAGTGTTTGCAGATGAAAGTGGGAGAAGAATGAGGACTGGGAGTAGAACTTCTAAGCCATCAGTCTTAGGTATTTGCTAACTGTTAAAAATTTTGGCTGCTAAACAAGTGCCTCAGTCCTGGTCTTGCAGACTTAGATTGTCCCAGTGCACATCCCATTGGATGTGTGATGATCATCCATTCTGTGTACACACCAGTTCATTCCTGGGTGGACTTCCAGGATGAACTAACTAGGCCCTCTGTTGTTTGGCTCTGAAGAAAAATCACTTCAGAAACCCATCCCAACAGGCAATATGAAAGATACAACATCAGGTATGTTTCTTTACACTCTCCCTCAGCCTTATCCTTGCAAGATCTGTTTTTCACACATCTACTTGCGCTCATGTAGCAGCTCGGTTTCATGACATAGAAACAGCACCACAGCTGTTAGTTACAATAATGAGACACAATGATACAACTTCATTTTTCCCATACTTTTTTGTCTCTGTTGCTTTTCCCTACAGTCCCTTTTGTCCTGCAGGTCTACCAATATAGTTCTTAACAACTTAAAATCCCAGATGAGTGGGCTTTTCCATCCCAACCCTGAAGGCTCTGGGATTCTAACTACAGAAATAACAATACGGCTTAGAGTTTTTTCAAGGGAAAAAACACAAAGACTTTAAAGGAAAGGATTTTGGAAAACAGATGCTGGAAAGAGCACATAACAGAAACTGCAGAATTTAGAGTATGTTTAGCTCCCAGGATCACAGAACCAGACTTGATCCCAGTAGGCATTGCTTGCAGCCTGGTTTTGTTCTACTGGGTTTTGATCTCTGGAAGCTAATGGAAATTAAGTGGGCTGTTTGCTTAGGAAAGTGTATGAGACATGGACTGGGGAAATTGTGCTCATGAAGTAGGTGACTTAAATATTGAGAGCGTGTGAGGTGTTTGAGTAAGAACCAGGTGCCAGTAAAGACCTTCCCACACATTGTGCTAGGTCTCACATAACCTACCTCTGCTATCTTCTGGATTTTGTCCTGTTCAGAGCTAGTGTGTAAGTAATTGAGTACAGCTGTAGCTGTCATTTGGCTCTGGCCCAGGACAATAACAGAACAGTACACCTCCTCTGGGCCAGACCATGTTTCCTTGAGTCCTCCTTCCCTGCTCCCATACTTGTAATTTCATAGATTACCCATCCACTTGGCCAAAGATCAGGCTCGTGTGCCCAGGCAGCTGACTTTGACTACAGGTACCCAAACTGCTTAAACAGAAAACAGAAATGGTCATTGTAGATACCGCAGCTATATAAGCGGCCTTTGCTCTAGGTTATCATGGATCCCAGCTGACATATCCTCTGTCTACACCAGGTCTGGTGATGGTAGGTTCTGTATGTGTGATCCTGTGCCTGGTTGGTGTCCCAGTGAGAATGAAGAGGGGAAGAGCTTGTAACTGCTGGATCCAGTGCGCTCACTCCAGACTCTTCCATGACTGGGTCCAGTACATAGAGGACAAAGACTTCGACAGACAACATGATGAACCACAGGGACCATCAGATGCAGACATCCACCCTGTTTCCTCTGGCAGGCAATTCTTTATGCTTCATGACGGCAATCGCCCATGTTAATTACAGGGGTACACAAATATATTCTCAACAACATGCATCCTTCCTATACAACACAAAATACTCCAAATACTGAATGTATTAGGTGGAAAAAAATGGCCTCCATGGAGAAGCCTGTTATTCCAGGAAACAACTGGGTATACTCTACCTATCTCAAGCTGAAGTATAGCTGTATTACTGTTGACACATCAGCTGAAATGAGAATAGTAAGTGATGATAACTGGGCAGGAGGGATATCAGTCCAATCTCTTTTCCCTTCTCCAAGTACTCTTTCCGAGAAGGACAATTCATCGTTCTTGGTGTTTATGTGTGTGTGTGTATCTACATTTTAAATTTAATATGGTCTACTGTGCGTCTCCAGTAAAATAGGCCAGAGAGGGCTCTTTGTGAAAAGAAACAAGTATGGGGCTGTGTCTCACAGCTTCCCAGGGTGAAACAAGTATAGCAAGAAGTCAAAGCCTCCAGATGTGACATACCTGAGTCCTGGACGAGGAAAGCTTATTTTGAGAGAAGAAGGGTTTAGGTAGCATAAGGCCAGTTCCCAGTCACTGACAGAAAAACAGGGACAGAATTGCCAGCAACACTAGACTGTTTTATTGGCACAATGCCTAGGAGCTGGCTGTATGCTTAGAAAATGATAAGAAAATAGAAATTGGTCTCAAAAGCCTTCAAAAATGATCCAGAGTTTGTCCTCAGATGCTCCTTCTTTTCCTCAAAGAGGGCAGCAAACAGGAGGCCCAAAATCTCATGCATCTGCATCTGACTACATTGCAGTCAGGCAGTTGCCAAGCTCTTCATGCTACTTGCAGGATGTCTTCCTGGGATCTATGCAGCCATTACTATCCTCAGTCCATATTAACCCTTCTTCAGAGCCTTCACCTCAGTCAAGCACTGCCGGTCCTTTTAGTCCTATACCAATAAGTGAAACAAAGCCAGTGCCTCTCCCATGGCCCAGAACACAGAAGGTTTAGAAGGCTACAGAAGGCTAAAATATTCCCTTCTCTACAGGAAAAAAAGTACAGCCTTGTCTGTCGTTCCTGTGGGACAGTCCCTGCCCAATGGTATTTTCCAAACCTATGGGAGAAGTTCAGCTGGCTCAGGCCAAAACTGCACAGAGGAGAGTGCTAACAGTTAAACAGCAGGGCAGGACTCAGTGCCATGCTATGGTCCTGCAAAGACAAAATAAACTTAAAGCATAGACAAAATGCAGCATACAGGACCTTAGCACATACCGGCAATAGGAGACCTGTAGGAGAGTCTCCCCTCAGAGCCCCAGCAGCTGTTTTAAATCTGCCCACCTTCATTCTGGCTTGAGATAAACACAGTGGGATCTGGGATAATGCAAATGAGGCACACATGGCCTTGATCTGGCTCAAATCTGTCCCTGTCTCCATGATGATAACCATGGTGTTGTAGCTAACATTCAGTTATGTGGCAGTGGCAAAATCTGGGGCAGCGGGCCAACGTAGAGACACAATGCATGGCAGATCCACAGCTAGGTCCATGACTACAGAAGGAAACCAAAGACAAAGGGAAATACAGGGCCCTGTGCCTGCATATAAAAGATGCGAGGCTGCTTCCAAGGACAATGACTCTGTGGGCAAGCAGGCAGAAACAGAACGAGAAGGGTCTGTGAGAAGGCTCACAGCCTATCTGTAGGAGGTTCACTAGCTGTGGGAGATCTGGCATGGTCAGACAGTCCTGACTTAGCATAAAGTTAGCTGGCACAAAGTTAGCTCATCAACATTTTTTGAGTACTATAAACTTACGTCGCTGGCTGAAATGTAAGTTTATCAGCACTCGGCATCATGTAGTGGGAGTGTTCTTATTCCAGCAGAATCTGGATTTAATCTACAGCCAAACCATAGACATAGCCAGTGAGAGCTGTAACCGAACAAGAAAATGGATAAGTGCGCTAATGGTAAAAATTCAGGAAAAAAAGTCGTTACAGCATGGGGGAGCAAACTGGCAAATATAAGTGCTGAGCAGAGAAATGAAAAGTATCCAAAATACCAAGTGATTATAGAGGCATGATGTTATACACAGCAAATACAGTTCCTATGGATATCAAGTGCAGAGCATGCTGTGACAAATGTTTTGCAAATGGCCCAGTGGAAGTTGAAATATACAGCCTTCACAGTAGGAAGACAAGTAAAAAACACAGTGAACGAGCCTGTGACATGCTCCCTGTGATCCTTAATGTTCATGTATCACACCAGTAATTTCCTGCAGGCCAGAGAAAATTCAGTGTTCCTAATTTTAATGGAAGTCTCTCCTGCCTTCCTTCAGTGTCACTTCTTTCTTACTGGACCATGCAACCAAGCAGACGACCCACTCTGTTGCAATCTGAATACTCTCAAGGATATTCTGGAGAACTAAAGTGTGTAAAAAAGTGCCCCATTCCTCAGTTTATAGATCCACTTTTTTCCTTTAGGTAAGCAACATCTTATTGTTATTAGGATGTCTTAGACCACACTTAAATCAAACCAGGTAAAGACAAGTAGAAATTACCAGCATTCATAACATCCCAGACAGACAATGCAGTTACTAGTGTTTATAAAGATGTGGCCAAAGAAATGAAAGAAAAAACGATTTCACCTACTCATATTAAGTTTGCGTCAGAAACGTCTCTGTCTTATTCAGGTGACTCCTGATTCTGAGAAGGTGACTGTTCCAGCCCTTGGGTACCTGTTGCGCATCACTTGGAGAGGCACTTTCAGAAGGTTCTATACAGGAACTTCCATCAGCTCCCAAATTCAGTCCCACCCTGCAGGATTTCTCTTCAGATAATCTTGGATTGCACCAGCATTTTTGCTGGGTGGAGTATGTTAACCCTTGCAGAAAAACTCCCTTTAAATTCCTAGAGGGACTCAGACATATCTCTCATTCTGTTCCTTTCTAAATTATGAGATAGTTTGGTTGGGCTTGTCTGTTAAAGAGAGGATTTTTTTCATATTTTTGGACTCTTAGACTACTGGTAATCTGGAAAATAAAGCTGTCCACACTATTGTTGGGGTAGAACTCTTCCCTCTTAGGTGACTGACTGGTATGTTTCAGTGTGAAATGTGTCTTACATTGGATCTCCTGTATCGATTTCTGTGGTTTAGAAAGACTATGTGCCATAAACATCTAATTAGTGTACCGCCCCTTGATGTTGGCAATTATTGGCTTGAATGGGACCGGAGGTCATGGTGATTGCCATTGGTACTTAAGTGAGATGGATGGAAATGAAGAGGTAGTGACAAAGTACGTCATACTACACTTTTTCAGTATAGAAAGAACAAATAGCAATTTGTAACCTCCACAGTCCTTTTGTACTGACTGACCTCTCTTCATATCTTAGACAGTTCCTCAACCAGTAGCCCTGTTGTCATAACAAGTTCAGATCATCTAAGATAAATGAACTTACCAAATTTCTTTGGAAAACATTCTTGACTTCAAAGGATTTTTGAGCTTTACTCCCCAACTTGGTCATGTTGCAGATGACACTGTTGTATGGTGAAGGTTACCACCTTCTGAGTATTGAAACAATTCTGGTTTTATTTAGCAGCTATTCCAAGGCAACTACAGGAAGGGAGTCTGGAATTTACTTACCTTTTGATAGACCTTATCTGTTTAGAAATGGCACTTGCTAGAAGATTGACTGATGCAGTGGAAAAGTAGTTAAGAATGTATATGTGTATGACATATTATGTCATATTACAATTACATTACAGAAAACAACATGAAATTTGCTGATGGCAAAAAGTCAATGAGCACGGAGCAGAATATTGTACAGGAAGAATAATGTAAACTCAAGGACTAGGGTAACGGAAATGGGGTAAAGATCTATAACACAACGCATACGGATCAACAGCCATTTAAAAAAGGTTGAGGACTGAAAGTTTCATTTAGATGACTATTCCTGTTTTAGCCTGAAAAAAATCAGTTAAGACTTTTCTTGAAAAATAAGTTAATATATGGTCATACAGAAGACTATGCAGCATTGATATCACTAATTCATCTGTCCAGTTGCTAGGTGATAACTAATTTAATTTCTTAGGTTGCTTAAAGCAACAGTTTTTGGTGGGTTTATGTTTGGTTTTGTTTTTTTTTTCCCTAGGATATAATTTTATCTTAAACAATAGTATTTGGGATACTTTAATGGAGATATATTAGATATTACGGTTACAGTTGTCATGATTTAAAGAGACAAGTAAGGCAAAGTTTGGAGAGAGACATAATGTCTATACCCAGACCAACTGTCAGAGTTCAAAAAATAGGTAAATCTCCAGATAGACTGCTTCTCCTCAGATACAAGAAATGCTTGTATGCTTGAAAACCAGTGCATTTTCTGTGCTATATAAATTTGTTTAAGAGCAGATAGATGAATGACTGGTAAATAAGCCATAATAAAAGCCTAAGTACAGGATACCAGATAGATTACTGAGTATATGGAAAGAAAGAGGAAATGATCAAGATAATCACGAAGAAGACTTGTAGGAACATGTTTGTTTTCCGTACTTTCTTTAAGTAGGATTATATGTGCTAAATATAAACCTGCAAACAAGCATTTTTCATGGTTTAATTTCATGTTGTTACATGTGAAAACTTCCATGCTAAGTCGCATTGTTGTATAATGTGACTTATGCAAAAGGTTTTTTAATAATTATTTCAGACAAAAGTGTTTCAGATTAGGACAGGGAATCAAGAGCTATTAACTTCATTAGAGAAATTTGATTCAGATTTCATTACATGAAAATAAAACAGTAAAAGGGGGAAATTAGGCACTGGAAAAATAATATTTACTTTTTCCTGTCATAGAAACAGCTATGAAAATCACCTGCTGTTGCAGGACTCCATGAGCTAATAGATTAAATTTTTCACTATTATTTTCAATTGTGATCTCAATCCTCAAGAGTACACTGACATTTTCCTGATGAAATTGCCTCACAAACAGTACCAAATTCAATTGAGTTATTGGCATGTTTATTGACACAAGCATCAAATGACTTTGTCTACACGAATTGGCTGGTCCAAACATTCCCAACCTGTCTGTTTCCCTAAGTGTAAATCCGACACAATTAATCTCGTGTCTAACCAGTGTCAGATAAAAGTGACAGGAGCCACCACACTTACAATAAAATGCAGATGGCAACTGTACAGTTGCAGTGGTTTAGTCCATTCTGAATTCCTGGCCACACGGGCCATTGAGATAGAGGCCAGTGAGGGGCCTGGGTGCTTCAGTAGGAGTGCATCAAGCACATCGTGCTCCCTGTGCTCCATTGACTTGCAGATGACCATCGTTAACACCTGGGAGAATGACAGTGCCTGCTTGTTGCCACCAAACAATTTAAAATCTCCAGTGGATTTACAGGGAGGATGGGAGGGATAAACTGAGCGCCACCCTGACTGTTGGAGAGGCCAAGGTGCACTCTGAATGCCTGCTCCAGCCAACATCACGACTGCTTCCAGATCAATGAAAACATTTAAAACCCCTTACAATAAGACGACAACTATTTAATGTTCGTGGCTTAAAACACCTGTAGATGTGCAGTGAAATTAAAACTGGGTGGAAGGCCCTTTGTTTTCAGAATTCAGATAGTATATCACTGCTAATATTATAGTGCGTTTATGCACGCACACATATATGTACATTTATACGTTCATAACTACAGTCTGTACACAAGATCATGGTTCATTGGAACTTGCCTGAAATCATAAATATGCCCTCAAGCACAATAAAAACTCTATGTATCCCTTCAGCAGGGAGTGTTATACTTAAATATTTTAAATATAGTTTTTTCCAGGAATGTTGCTAGCTAGTGTGTTTTCCTAATGTTTTTCAAAATAATGGAAAATTAGTTCATTCTAAAGACTTCGTAATACCTACTTTTCCTCCAGGAAATTTGTTCTTTGTTCCTTTGACTTTCCTAAAAGAAATGAAGGCACAAAGCCATACATTATACCCAGATTTCTAAACAGTTTCAATTTCTAAGCTTTAAATTACCATAAAGCCATTTGATCCATCTTTATTTCAAACACTTATAATTAGAGAGATTTATATTTACATCTGGCACTATGACAGAGCTGTAACTAGCCTCTTTTGGATCCCATTGCCCAGACCCTATCACATCTGACACTGCTCTGGTAATGTAGAGGCCTGGAGAGTGCTATTAGTGAACCATACTCCAGAGACGGACAGTTATAAATGGTACTTAGTATCAGAGTTAAGAAAATACTTGTGTTATGTACTTAACAGATTTCCTGGGATTGTGTGGAAAGGAAAGCTATACATCTGTTACAGAAAGAAGGCATTAAATGATGTTTTCCATTAGGAAAGGTCTATTTTGTGTATACAGTTCCCACATTGCATGTCAGAGCAGAGTTTGAAGCAGAGTTGAGATCTTTCTGCATTCTCGCAACGCAAAATGTATAAGATAATAATTTTAGTTTCAAATATGCCCACATGTTTATCTGCATTTACTGGAGACCCAAACTCATAAAATTACACTTTTAATATTGCACATAATAGCTGCAGTTGGGAATATTGGGAATCAGACCACCTCCTGTGGTGTGGCTGTGTGTTCGCTGAACTGCGTTTGGGCAGGGGAGAAGAGGTTGTGGTCGGGTTGTGGTCTCAGTCCACCTGCTTTGTCAGGCTCTGAGACCATCCCTTGCAGCAATAACAAGCGATCCCTCGTTCTTCCCCCTCTAATGTGGGAAGATAGAATAGGAAAAATTGTTGCAGTGGGTTTGAGTTGTTACTTAGGGTTCCCTATAGGGGACAGCTACATGGTGCTCACAATTGTGCAGTCACCCTCACATAGCTTACAGAAGATGGAAAGTTATCCATGTGCACCTGAAGCACATGGAGCAATTGGTGCACTCTGAAATCCAGGTGGAAGCAGCTGAGTATTAGCATGAAATTTACTTAGTGGTCTGCAGTGAAGTATATGTTTTAGTTCTTTCTTCTTAAGAGGACAGACAGTTAAAACAAAACAAAACAAAACCACAAAACAAAAGCTCTCAATTTTTTCAGGAAAGATAACTATGAGTAAATGATGGAAGAAGAGATAGGCTCCAGAAAAGCAACCCTGGAAGGCTGGCACTTATTGTGATAGAATAAAGGGACCCTAGAAAAAACATTCCTGCAATAAACTGTAGTCAGGCTGCAGTGACTTTTCTGTTTTCTTAAAGTTCTTTCGAAAGACTGCAGGAGAATGCATGGGAATGACTCTAACAGTAAAGAACTGAATTGAAGAGGAGCCTAGGAGGACTGAAGAAGGAAATACCAAGAATTTCTGATATGAGACAAGGTATTATATTATATACTTGAAATCACTCTGTGACAACGATCAGTTAAAATTCTGATGCTCATTGAAGCAAATATTTACTAGCTTCCTTGCTTTTGAGTGTTTACTGAACGGCAACTGATACTGCAATAAATTACCTTAGAAAAATGAGCTCTTCAGCCTTTAGTAACGATTCATCCAAACGAATTGTCCCAAAACTGCACAAATGCAGATGGTGAGTGGAAACAACATTGCTTTGTTCCAGGGACGAAAGCAATATTGCAGGCAAAAAGGGTTTGCTCTACATCTAACAAATGCTTCCTTCTGATGCACTTGATCTTGATGGTTTTCGGCTGCTGTAGGCAGAGGAAGCTAGCTGTAAAACTGCATTGCACAAATTCTGAAGATGTTGTACTCCTCCTAAGTTTAAATATGAAATAAAGGAAAGTTTTAAGGGTAAGATGAATGGGCTGTCAGTCTGAAAGCACAGAGAAAGCTAAATTTAAAAGTTGGACACAGTTGTGCAAGACAGCGTTATGCCAAAAACTGTAATATTAGCACTGAAAGGAGAGCCACAGGCAGCAGAGGGTAAGGTGGTAAACTTCAGCCTTATGATAGAGAACTTATCCCCGCTAAGGGAGTTTGTGAACTAAATTCATAGGGAAACAACCTACTGGAAAGGATTCAATATGTAATTGGACCAAAGGAAAAAGTATCCATTATAGGATTAAACAGAGGTCATGCTATGGTGTTGCTGAGTTGGTTCTCTCACTGTTCTGTCCCGTGTCCCTTTTAGGACATCCTCAGCGGTTGAGGAAAGTTGCAGGACAGGGGTGGACAACCGTGCTTTTTACTCATCTAGGATAGTCATTCTTTACCTGTGGTTGAGGCTAAATGAAGAGGTGGATAGGATTTGTGTGCGCGTGTGTGTGAGAACTGATTCAAGATGGTTTATCTCTCAATGCAAACTACCTCCTTAGCGTGGGTTGGGAATGAGAACCTAAAAGCATGCATATAGGAGGGGTAATGTGCACTTTGATAATTATCACACTGTAGGTTTTCTGTGTCTTTGTTTTCATATAATCTAACAAAAGTAAATATGTAAACAGCAGATACTGTTTGTTGATGGTTACCTGTCCTAGTTTGCCAGCATTTGAATAGTGAAAGCCTTCTCATCCTGGCAAATGCACACTGGATTTTAAACTGCTTGTGGCACCAAGAATGCAATAGGTCTTCTCTTTATTCATGCTGATAGAGTACTTCTCATCCTTAAAACCTCATTCCTGCCTGGAACTGCTGCACAGACAAATCACTCTATTCAGTGCTACAAACCTTCCGAGTCCTCCTACCTGGAGTGCTAGGGCAGCACCTGATTTAAGAATGACAGAAATTGAAACTGTGCTTTTCTAACTGCAAATTAAAAAAAAAATTATATTTCTTTTACTTCAAACTTGTCATGATCTGTCTTTATTTCAAGACCACAAGCCCTTAAGCAAAGTATAGCCACTTACTGGTGTGGAGAGAGAAATCACGTGTAGCTATAGCTATTATCTCCTGCTGAAGTTCCTGCTATGGTTTATGTCTGCCATTAGCTGCACAGAAATAACAAAATTTGTTTCTTAAAATATATATGATATCTATTCTAAATATTGCTACTTGGTTTATTAGAGAGTTTATTGTTTTCTTCTAATAAGGAACGTTTGTAAGTCAGAAAAAAACTCCTATTTACTTTCTTGAGGCAGAAAAGGCGTAGGGTTGTCACTGCTACTACAGTTGTAGAATGGCCAGAAGATCATAATAGTGTGTCACCAGAAAATGTTTTTAGTGAGATATTAGGCAGAGGTCTGGTGTATTTCTAAACTATATGTCAGGCCTTGAAAGTTTTCAATTGATTTGTCTCCAGGTTTAGTAAAGTGAAAATCTCCGTGGTAAAGGGTTATCACAAATAGACCAAGGCTCTGCAACTCAGAGGAGAAATACTCATACTGAGCACTTATATGTAGACCTCAAAGAGCTTTTAATCACTGGATGCTTAACGAATTTGCAGCAGATATCTTAGCTAACAATTATAGCCTCCCTTGAATTCCCAGAGTATTCGTGGGCAGACTGTAACTCTCTCAAAACGTTCAGTCACTCAAAGCTCTTTAAGGAATACTTTCCAGCTGTTACATTTCACACCTTAAAAATAATTCACACATCAACTTCCACATTTATTTTCATGCAAAATAATCTAGAAAGTATTTAGCATTTATTGTGTTATTTAAAAACATAATGCATGTGCATGATAACAGCCTTATTGGAAAATCTATTTATTATGTATTGCCCTGTTCAGTAAAAGAATATATTGTTAATTGAGTGGTAAAAGTTCAATTTTTAATGTAATTATTTTAAATCATGCTGCAGGTATTTGAAATTATATACTACAATGTCATTGCTGCTGGCCCTGTTAGTAATGGAAAGTCAGAAATATCTTCTTTGTCTATATATACACTCTATCTTTATCAATTTAAACAAATTAAAACAATAAAATAAAGAAATTATTCTTTATATGAAGAAAATATTTTTGCCATCAGGGTATTAAATATTAGTTCTGTAATTCCAACACCAGGAATGTCCTTCTTTACCAAAAGCCTCAGTAAAGAAAGAGAGCAAGAAAAAGCTGGACTCTTAGCTTTCAATGGAACCACATGAAGGGAAAACAGCATGTGCTGGCGGTTCTGAAATGAAGGAATCGCACACTCAAAACTGGCTGCGAGCTCATTTGGAATGTACCATCTCTATGTTACTAGAGGACTTGTGGGTGGAGGTCACAAGGGGTCTGTAGCACCATTCGAGGTTTGATCTTCACTGGAGGCTACTTTTAACATGTTTGTGAAAGCCTTCTCCTGCCTCTGGAGTGTTCAATAAGGAGTTGCACATCACAGAAATCACAAGCAATGACTTACGCCTCCTTGGAGATGCAAAGCCAAAGCAGTTATATCTATACCTACATTACATATAGAGATAGGTAACTATATATAAAAAATACTATTATATATCTTATCCTATTTTGTTTATAGATATGTGTGCTTGCATGTGTATGTGCATATTTGTATGTATATTTCTATATGCATAAACCACATACACACACGCATAAATATGTGTAGAACCAGATCATGTAGTAGTAACTTCACAGACCAAATGTGTTTGGAAGTATGTAATAAGAGAAAATAGTTTTGATGATTGTCTTTGGATGTTTTAAAAAATACGAGTGGTACTTCCCTCCCTCTCAAACAAAGAAATTTCTGTGTTCATCCAGGTGTTCACTTCTACCTTCCTAACAGAGAAACCAAAAACCTCCAAGTTTAATTACTTTCCCAAGTAATTAAATCATTCATTACACAAAATGCCTCTGGTTTAAACATGAGTGTGGCTTTTAAAGTGAAGTTATCACTGAACTTTTTTTTTTGGTCAAGTATTTTCTCGGGATTACTTTATAAATGGAGTTATTTTAATTGAGTCTTTTTGTCTGTGGTCTTCTGCTGCGTGTAAATGTCATAACTGCTAGAAAAGCATATGAAAACTGGAAATCTACTATTTAGGTCTTCAATCACTTAACATCTTTCTTTTTTAAAAAGACATTTTTATAGAGAAGTTAAATATTCATAATTTTGCTTTCCTATAAACTTTTTTCATATAGCACTATTAAACAATCAACTTTTTAAGTACCTTAGTATGTTAAACCTGTTGCCAATGTTTAATGTAGTCTGGCCATCATAAATATATAAGGAAGAAGATTTAATGTGAAATGTATGTAGTAAGTTTATATATTGATGCTTTGCAAGGCTTACAGTTCATAAGGAGTTACATTTTTAAAACCTCTCCATAAGTTCTTTTGATGGGACAGCTGTGTCCTGCACATACTGCAACTGGGCGAACTGTCATGTATTGCATTGTCGTGTATAATAGAGCTATTGAGCTATTTGACACAATGTAAACAGGGTAATATTGAGGATTCAAGAAACCATGTAAAAAAATTGTGGAATTAAAAAAACCATTTTATAAATAATTCCTTGTCTGTTTTCGGTTTGGCTCTTTTTTTTTTTTTTTGCATGGTTTTTTAATAGCTTTGGTTATTTCTTGAACTTCTAAAATAGATTTGTTCATGCTTCTCAGCATGATGGACTGTGCTGTTTCAGGCTGCAAGAAGTAAACATACATTTAAATGATAATTATCTCCTTTTTCTTCTATTTAGACTCTCTGTGTAGGGTGACTTCACCACTAGAGTAAATGCAGAGAGCTAAGTGTCAGAAGAGCTGTAGCCTACAGCGTGTCCACTCAGTAGAACATCACACTTCTTTACTGGTCCTTCACACTAGTAAATTGTTGTCCACTTGCTCTCCTAAATTACTACCAGATTTTTGAAATCACTTATTTCTGACTTTTTAGATAAGACGGCAGTCCTTTTAGTCCTCATTCTTACAGAATCACAAAATCACAGAATGGCAGGGGTTGGAAGGGACCTCTGGAGATCATCTAGTCCAACCCCCTGCCAGAGCAGGATCACCCAGAGCAGGCTGCACAGGAATGTGTCCAGGTGGGTTTTGAATGTCTCCAGAGATGGAGACTCCACCACCTCTCTGGGCAGCCTGTTCCAGGGCTCTGCCACCCTCAAAGGAAAGAAGTTCCTCCTCATGTTGAGATGGAACTTCCTATGCTCAAGTTTGTGCCCATTACCTCTTGTCCTGACACTGGGCACCACTGAAAAGAGCCTGGCCCCATCCTCCTGACACCCACCCTTTAAGCATTTATAAGCGTTGATTAGATCCCCCCCTCAGTCATCTTTTTTCCAGACTGAAGAGACCCCAATCCTTCAGCCTTTCTTCATAGGAGAGGTGTTCCAGTCCCCTAACCCCTAACCTTACTGGGAAAGAGAAAAACCTCTCAATTTTACTGAAGTACTAAGAGGGTGAATGAGTGGGGAGGCAGTGATTAGAGAACTTCTGAAAGTTTTTCAGCAGTAAAAAGGATGGGAAAACACTAACAATTGTTCTTTAGCAATACTGCATGTAATGAAAATTGAGAATGTATAGAACATAGCGATAAAAGGCAAAAAATATGCAAAAATAGAAAACCTTTTTTTTTAAAGGAACTAACTAATACTGTCTGGTATTAAGCGATAGGCTGGATTACTTAATCTTTGATTGAAAAAATATGGCCAAAAGCCTTCTTCTGTAATGCCATTTCTTCATAGGAAGAAATGATAAGTGGACCTCGCATGGGTTGTAGGTCCTGGTCCCCTACAGGAATAAGAAACGGCTATTTTGGTGCTTGGAATGCTTTACATAATGAGCATATCGGCATAGACTGATTCATAATCATACCTTTCAGTCAAACACTTGCTTAAAAGTTCTGCTTGCGTTTGTGAAGCTTTTGGTGGTGCAAATTTACCCTGACACTATCACCATTGTTTACTCGGGCGTTTCAGTTAGTTTCAAAGCTACCAGGTCGTAAATATCTGCATCTAGTTCACCCCATTTCCGCTTCTGCTCTCAGTGACTATTTTGTGGCACTTTTCACCTGATATGAAATATAAACCATTGCAATTAAAGGATTTTTGCATATTTATGCAAGCTGCAGGGATAAAGAAGTCACAGCAGAACCCTGTGCAAATGTGCATGAACACTGCCTTTCTAAAATCATCAAGACGTTAAGAATTCTCACCAACATTTCTGTTGTCGTCCAACCACTTTAAGCCATTCTGAAGACATCAGTTTATTTAGACAATTTGTTCTTGTTTTTCAAACATCCCGCACCTCGTATCTCTTTCCTTGTGACCTGCGTAGGCGTAGGGCAATGCAGAGCTGGAGCTTGAGATCTTTCTTCCTTCAGGAAGGAGACAACTGCATGTGTGTGTGTGTCCCACACCACAGTAACATGGTCTCTGAGTTTTGAGCAGATTGAAATGCTAATGCCCCTGCATTTAGTTTAATATTACATAGAGGTCAGCGTTATGTGTAAAGGGGAGAATGACATTTCTCCAAGGACAGATAATATTATTTATAACAGAGTTCTTGCACTTTTCAGTGATAGTATCAATTGTTTACAGCTGACTGAAACAAGAAGTTGAGTTGGTCTGATAAGGGATTGAGGCTTGGGTCCAAGCCCAGATCCTTTTACCAAGGCTGCAGTGGATTGTGTTGTAAGACTTTGTAGCCAGGGAGCTGCTGAAAAAGTAGCATAAGTATTTTTAGGTACAAACCTGGTTCTGTGGCAAAATTTTCATTAACACTAATGATTTCAAGATTTCCCCCCCTACTGTAAAGCTGATGTATCATTTGTACAGGGCATTTTTAAAATAAAAGCCTTTGCTAATACCAGAAATTTGGCATTGCCTGGACTTAGTGAAAGGCTTACTTTTATTTTAATTCATGAAGATTATGTCTGTTAAGATGGTGAAATCAAATTCTGACACAATGCTTTTGTTGATCTCTTAGACAGTTTTCCGCTATGAACATTGTGGAGCAAACAGTAGCTGAAACATGCAGTAGCATGCAAGTAACTTATTTCAAAGTAGGAAGCCTTCCCATTGTAGAATTTCACAATTAAATCTCAATCAATGGTGTTTCCTAGTTGTCAATTACACATAGATTGGCAGAAATGTCAATGAGCTGGAAGCCAATGTGTAGGTTTCAGTAATAACCTGAATCAATCTATCTCAATCCCTTTTTTAACTTTGTTTGGGCAATGAGAGAAAATGATAGAAAAGATACAGAAAAAGAAGAGGATTCATTTCGTATGTACTCCGCAGGACATAAAAAGGACATATTTTTACTAGTCATCTACCAGTGATACCTGCTGATATTCAGAAATTGGTCTCATGGAACCCAGGATATACTTACTGCATTTGTTTAAGGGAGGAGTAATCGCAGAATAGCATCTCTGCCTCCTTCCCCGTGCTCCATCTTCTCTCTTTCGCTGTCGTAGCTGAACCCCAAACGCAGCTGCATTTACAGACCGAGGAAGTGGTGACCCTGATTACAATGGATTATATGGAATACCACAAAAAAACTATCACTAAAACTGTGATTTTCATTAATCACCTTTGTTTTAAAATTTGGGGGCTTTTTTCCCCCCACCAGTGATTTTCCAATTTTTTTTTCCGCTAGCGTATCCAGGCGTGAGTTCACTCCTCGCAAAGACAGGAATGGGTTTGGTTTTTTCCTCCTGTTATTTCCCCCCTTGTCGCGGCGGCGGCGCTGCGGCAGGCGGCCGGCAGAGGGAGGTCACACGCCGCGCTCGCCCCGCTCGCCCCGCTCGCCTGCCGCTCGCCCGCCGCTCGCCTGCCGCTCGCCCGCCACAGCTACGGCTCGGCCAGACTTCAGCGGGGCTTCGTCGGCTACCACTGAGACGCCAAGAAAACGGGCGGGGGTATCTTAATAACAGGAGTTAAAGAAAAAACTGTCTCCAGAAGTACATCAGCAGCTGGCCAGTAGTAGAAGCCACCTACACCGTTGGAAAGAACTGTTTTGTCACTGTCCTTCTCATATCTCTGAAATAAACAAACAAAATACCCAAGCTTTTTGGACCAAAATATAATGAGAAAAAAATATTTTCCTGCATTTATAACATATCTATTTTAAATATATAGAAAAAAGATATTGACTATCCTAATGACAGTATTGATGAGATCAAGCTTACTTCTGACAATCTGATTTTTGCGATACCGCAGTGATTGGGACTTCTTTTGTTTTGAGGCCTGTAAACTTCTTTCGTTCAAAAGGCCTGTATTGAGAAGTGCATGAGAACTGAAACTCTCTTAACTAATGTTTTTTGAAGTGGCCCTTCCTACAATATTCTAGAGGGGATTTAATTCTGAGTTATTTCTTCAAGAGTGTTTCATGGAGACCAGTGACAAGTGGCGTTCCTCAGGGGTCAGTACTGGGACCAGTGCTGTTTAACATCTTTGTTGGTGACATGGACAGTGGGATTGAGTGCACCCTCAGCAAGTTTGCCGATGACACCAAGCTGTGTGGAGCGGTCGACACACTGGAGGGAAGGGATGCCATCCAGAGGGACCTGGACAGCCTTGAGAGGTGGGCCTGTGCGAACCTTATGACATTCAACAAGGCCAAGTGCAAGGTCCTGCACATGGGCTGGGGCAATCCCAAGCATAAATACAGGCTGGGTGGAGAATGGATTGAGAGCAGCCCTGAGGAGACGGACTTAGGGGTGTTAGTGGATGAGAAGCTAAACATGAGCCAGCAATGTGCCCTCGCAGCCCAGAAAGATAACCGTATCCTGGGCTGCATCAAAAGAAGTGTGGCCAGCAGGTCGAGGGAGGTGATTCTGCCCCTCTACTCCGCTCTCGTGAGACCCCACCCGGAGTACTGCATCCAGCTCTAGAGTCCTCAGCACAAGAAGGACATGGACTGTTGGAGCAAGTCCAGAGGAGGGACACAAAGATGATCAGAGGGCTGGAGCACCCCTCCTATGAAGACAGGCTGAGAGAGTTGGGGTTGTTCAGCCTGGAGAAGAGAAGGCTCTGGGGAGACCTTATAGCCCTTTACATACCTAAACGGGGCCTCCAAGAAATATGGGGAGGGACTCTTTACCAGGAGTGTAGTGATAGAACAAGGGGTAACAGTTTTAAAACTGCAAGAGTTTTAGACTAGATCTAAGGAAGAAATTCTCTACTGTGAGGGTGGTGAGGCACTGGACCAGGCTGCCCAGAGAAGCTGTAGATGCTCCATCCCTGGAAGTGTTCAAGGCCAGGCTGGATGGGGCTTTGAGTAACCTGATCTAGCGTAAGGTATCCCTGCCCAGGGCAGGGGGTTTGAAACTATAGGATATCTAAGTTCCCTTCCAACACAAACCATTCTATGATTCTATGATAAATGTGCCTCCACTGCATCAGTTAAATCTTACATGAACATGAAAGATACTGTATGAGTAACTTGTTCAATTTTATATCTGCTTAAATATAGTTCACCTATCTTTATCTTTTTTTTGCAACATAACTACTGACCTTTTAACTAGTATTAGGATCTGTATAGAAGGTAAAAACAATCATAGTTGATCCTTGTCCTTTTCTTTTGTTACTACCAGAGCAAAATCATTCTTGTTAAAACAGACCAGTGCCTAAATGTAGATCAGTATCATGAAGGGCTAACCAATGAACTGCAATAGACTGGATTTCTCTTTTTATATAGATTTGGACAATTATTTTCCCATCATAATCAATTTAGCTCAAATCTTCTGTGTTTATTGCTTAGACAAGCAATTTGACTGTCTTTTATTCTTTTGAGCTCCCTTGTGCCGGAAGACCTTTATCAGACATGAGATTTCAAAGATCAGTTAAATATCTTGGGCCAAGTTCATGCAACGCACTAGTCAAATGGACCAAGACTTCGAACTTAGCATGAAATTTTGTCAGTGTGCAAAGGAAGATCAGATTCCTTGCAGCAGCCTATGTTGCCAAGGCATTCTACAGCATTTAGTAAAGACTGAGCTTCAAACTTCCTCCTCAAGTACCTTGCATCACTATGGTTTGGCTGAAAAGTGACTGAGAGCAGATCACTAGCTGTCTGGATGCCATATGGTTGTCTTTCTGTAAATTATGTGGATTATAGTCTGAATTGATTCTTTTACGTGTCAACAAAGGAGAATGCACTGTGCAGCTGAACTCTTCCCATCAGTACTGATCTGTCTTCATACTGGGTTCAACTATTCTTTGTTTTGTCTGATCTCTGATGCAGCAGTGATGCAGCCTGACGTGTTTTCATGATATTGCCAGCTGAATGGATCAATCACGTAGTAATTGAAAACAGATTATAAAAATCATTAGAGGAAGAATTGTTTCTTTTTAACAGTTTATAAGTGAATAGACCTAGCAGTGGAGATGATGTTTCCTATCTCTTCTGATGGGATGCATTCTCCTCAAAAACAATTCACATTAGGTTAGCTGCTTATTCAGCAGTTAGGGACTTCTGCTACTTCTCAAGTGAGACATCAGTAGTGCATGGTCATCAGTGTCTAGTGCTAAAGAGAAGTCCAGGAAGATAAGAAGGAATGATTACATTATTTCCAATGACTGATGATACTGATTGCAACTTTCCTTATTGGTATAATGTTACCAAGCGACCTCAAGTCTTACCAACCAGCCTCCATCTTTAAACTGACAGGTCATCTCTCTTTGCTAAGTCAGTTAGTTTCCCTTTGCCTGGATTCTCTAAGGATCTGCTGGGGATAAGAGTTATGATAGTGGGTGGTGAGGATAACGTAGCCAGGGTTGATCTTGATTATGTCAATTAAACAATGGTGTTCTTGGAGGAGTTAGGGAGAGGAGATGCCCTACCTGAATGATTCACTGCCTACATCGGTAATCCCATGGTAGCTGCTGTTTGTCACTCTCTCATGGACCAGCAAGGATCAGTGTAATCAGGTCAAGGCATTGTTAGGATGCTGAAAACTTGAGTGAATGTGCTGATTCTGGGGAGTACTGCTGGATAGATGTTAATGGTCCATGGTTTCCATTAGGGCTCTGTGTTAGCACTGTAGATTGCCTACACACTTCAAAAAGAGCAATGAAGCCACCGTCCCCTACTCTTCTCGTGCTGCTACTCATCTTTGTTCCTATTCTCTTCTCTTCCAATACACAACATTTTCAAATTCCTCAAACAAATCCTCTAGTAGACCGAGCACGCTAAAAGTCGTGAGAGCAGGGACTTCTCAAATTGAAGATTTGGTTTCCACCAGTGCCTTCCAAACTCAGCACCCTTTCTCCATGGCACAACCCATGTGAGAACACATTACTGTGCTTCTTGAGGTTTTAGACTCCATCTGTCTTCTGAGGTCCTGCACTTTTAACAGTGATATACTTTGTAAGACCTAATTCTGGTGGAGTGAAGGGTGAGTGATATGCTAAAGGATACATTGAGAAAGGCTGAGGAAAAGAAGCTTAAACATTGAAAGCATGGCGGAAGCAGAGAGAATGGGGTAATCTTAAGCAACAATTTAATGGAAAATAATAACTGTGGTGATGTTTTATTTCCTTCATTTTTTACTAATACAGTGATTGTCTTGCTTTAGAGCATTAAACATCAGTTCTGTGTTACATTTGCTCATGTTCTCATTCAAGTCTTCAGGAGTTTTTCTTTACATTTAGAAAAAAAAAAGCTCACCTGTCATAGGTATTGTGAAACTAGCATGGCACAAAGCAGTTTTCAAAACATAAATTGTCAATCGTGCCTGCTACAGAAATTTTGGTTCACCTTCTTGTTTTGATCCAGTACTGGTGAAACTGTGGAACAGTGGCATGATATTTTTTTCTCTCATGCACCACAGAGTGGAACAAGTGGCCCCTGTTGCCTCCTAATGCCCGTACCTCGCATGCTGACAGGCCCCAATAAAACACAAGTAGTGTGTGCAATTTATTTCAAAAAGCCAGAACAACAATATGAAGGCAGCATACTAATGACATCACAACTTCCCCAGCGTTGCTCAGTCCCTTTAGACCTTTCTACCTGCTTCTACTGCACTGGACAAAGCCTGCCACCCTCCCTGCTTCCTACAGCAGAGCGTGCCTCTAAACTTGCTCCCTTCGGGGTCATCCGCCAAAGCCTCACCACTGTGACTGGTCTTGTCACATTACTGCTGGTTTTTTATGGTCCCCAATTCTGACATGAATACATAGTTGAGAGGATTTGTGTCACTGCAGAAACCCTCAGTATTTCCAGCCTCGTGGTGTGGTCCCATCCACTTATATAGTGTCATGTGAGGTGGGTAATGAAGGGAACCTGAGTGCATGGCACTTGGAACACGGATGTGTGTGCAGCTGGGGGACATGAAAAAGCTGAGTACAGGATTTCTTTTATACACTTCAGAGTTTAAGGAACAAGATCTTATCATGCAACAAAACTCCCCAGAGCTTGGCTTGCTTGGGTCTGGATTACATCTTCAAAGCTGTGCTTAAGTTAAAGTTGTGCTCATTTTGCCACTTCTTTTAAAATAATGGTTTTCTATATAAAAAATATTATTGGCCAGATGGTACTTTTTATAAATTACAATAACAGTGTTTTATAAATGACTGCAAATCACTGACTGAATACATGACATTATATAAACACGTGAATTTTATACCTTTTATACAAGAGATGGATGTAAAGTACTTTACTAACAGTAATACTTGGACACAGACCTATCTAGTCTCCTGCTTCCCGTGTTTTTTCACTGTCTCCTGTTCTCCTCTTCCAGCACTTACAGCTCAAATGGACTCAGTGCCACAAGCTTGGCTGTTGCTCTGGGACCTACCTGGGCAAGCACGGCTGACAGCTGTTCAGTGGGCATCTGCTGAGCACAGTCCCCAGGCAGGAGAGGGACTCTGGTCCTTTTAGAAGGAAGGATGTGTGTTTTCACAAGTCATATCCCTCCCAATCTTCATCATTATACCAAGATTAGCCTCACCTGATCCAAAGGATGGGGTTTAATTATCGCACAGGAAATATGTGGAGAAAATTGCAGTTAGAAAATACTTTATCTCCAAATTTTGAATTAGATTTCATCAAGGATGCTAAAAACAGTAATGCTTTTGGCATTTTTTTTCCTAAGAATTATACATCACCTCAATGGAAGAGCAGGGGATAAAAACCTAAACTACCAAGAGTCCCAAATCATGAGCCCAATACTTTCCTGAAGAACTAAGGTTAATATTTATCTATGCCCCACGGCAGTAATTTCAAAGGTGTTGATCTTGGGGATTAATTGCTGTTTTAAATGGGCAGTTAACCGTTTAAACAACATTTTTATTGGCATACAGTAGTTAAATGCCTACTAGTGTGCTGATGGGTTTATGACGATTAAAGTGAATTAAGAGTCCATCTTTGAGTTACATGCTATTAGAGGCACTGGGTCATTTGAGTACCCTGGGTTAATGTATGTGAGATGTACAGTAACTGGCATACACAGGGACAAATATGTTAATTTTAAACTATTGTACTTCACACCATTTTCTATTCTATTTACATTTGGAAATGAAGCTTTCAGGCTACTGGTGTTTCAGTGCCGCAGTGCCTGAGCACACGTGCTCCCAAGGACACAGTCCAGGCTCTGGTGATAGTATTTCAGCACTGATGTTCCATGGGATACAGCACCAGGCTTGGAAGAAGTATTACCAGGACGTCACAGGTCCTACACTGTACTGTGTTCTCAGACGTGGCTGAAGAATCAGTTGAAAAACTCATCACACTTATAAACATGTTGTTTGGATTCAATACAGTCGATACAGTATCTGTATGACCACTGGCATTAAAGGAAACCAAAGACATTTGTAATCCCATTAATTCTCTCTGCTTTTACTGCTTGATGATTAGGCATTTTGAGATCTTCACTGTGATCAGAAGCCTGAGATATACATTCTGGCTGCCTGCTATAGGTGCCTATCTCAAACAGTGTGGCTATGCCTGCTCTCCGCAGGGAACCACAACCTGGCAGCGCCCACAACTGCATTGAAGTGAGTTTTACACACCTCTTCGGGCATCTGTGCCAGAGCAGGTGGCGCAAATGTGCTAGAGGGAACTTCTGAAGGGAAGGTAGTATGTCTTCACTGCAATTGCAGTGCGACGTGGAGACGTCTAAGCTACAGATCTAGTTATAGCTATGTAGCACAGTGCCTGAGCCTCAGTACTGGGCATACCCCAGTCCCCAGGACATGAATTCCTATCTCTGTTTTCCAACTCTGTTGGAAAATACTGTCTCTGTACTATTAATGACTTGGTTCTAGCAGGCCAATTAGTGAGAGCCAACTTGTGATAAATGTTTCTCCCATATAAAATTACGACAGCTTGCTGTCTAAGTATAGGATGAGTACGTCCTATGCTTCAGCCCAGAAGTGCGACATGAGAATATAGTGAGGCTATTTAGTGCAGGACTGCTCGTAAACCATAGCTAGCCTCTTGCCTCACTGCTATTTATTTGTGTTGTCTGACTTTTTGTTTCCTAATTAAAAATAACACATATAGTTGGGAAGAAGCTGATTGGCCTCTTAAAATAGTTTTGACCAGTTGACAGAGGTTTCTAATTAGTTAACCACAAGTTTTGGTATTATGGGGATGCTGTCAGAATGGAGCACGGAAAGTCGAGCCTCTGCCTCATACCCGTATATGGAATGTGACAACAGAAGCTGTTTGCAGAAATAAATAATAGGTGTGGGGAGAAAAGTACACTATAAAAATATAAGAGATATTTTATTTATAAACCACCTTCTTAAATAAGAAATAGTTGCAATTCTTAATTCCGGACTGTCTCTCTGTGCTTCTCCCTTTCAATGGCTACACTGATGTTTACTTGCCTCTGATACTTCAAATCCCTGGTGGCTGATTCCTGCCTTTTTCTCTGCTATGTCTGTCACCCAGAACCTAACTATTAGCTGCTAGGAATGAATTAATAAACAGACTGAGTCTAAGGAAGTTGCCACAGTTCTAGAGACTGCAAGGTTTTAGGTAGACTGAAGTCCAGTACGCTAGTCTTGCTATTGAAGTATTTGATTAGTATTGGACTTAATTTCTGAAAATACATGTAGTTATATAATCAGTTTAGTACTGATGGAGAAAGCACTTGAAATTCTGACTCAGCTTATTTAAAACTCCAAAACCACAGAGAAAACAATAAAAATTTTAAGGATTTTTTGGGCAAAAGCTGGGCTCCATCAGACCATTATGTGTTCACATAGTCATGGTGAGCTTATACTTCCTGCAGTTTGAATTGAAATGCAATTTTTTGTTGTCTTTCCTCAGGTTCTAGAAGAATGTTCCAGTTTGTTTTTTTTTTGTTTTGTTACATTTATTGCATTTTGTTAAAGTATTTATTTCCATTCAGACATGGATTCTCTAGCTTCCAAGCTAGGTTGCCTATGGCATAACTCTTGGTATTGGTCAATGTCAAAAGAAGCTATATAGTCCATGTTCTCTTCTCTGCTTCCTTTCTTACTGTTTCCCCTGTCCAGAAGAATACCAGAAAATTGATCCTCAATGCTGGAAGACTGGACTGCTTGTGTTGTGTAATATCATTACTGTTGGCCGCTCCTGCTCCTGCTAGAGTCAAACTCTGGCCAAAAAGTTAAGCTAAGTTGGATGAACGCTGAGAGTACTCATGGAGTTGAGTGTGCCCACTCATGAAAAATATAGCAAGAATTCAAAAAGCTGCAATACTGAGGTTGCTCACTCTTGGGACTCTAGTTGATTTCTGATTTTGAATTAGATACGTTTCAGAAACATCATTGCCTTTAGTACATTCTCCTTTTAACCAGACACCTAAAGCAATTAAGCTGGGTTTTTGAAGGTGAACTCAAACAAGAATAGAAAATCAAGCCCTTAATTCCATGTTTTCCCAGTTTAAAGCTACATCAAAAGCTAGATATTTCACCCACATAATTAACTATTAACTTGAGCAGTTGAAGGAGGGGTTTCATCATTGTTTGGGTTGAAAGCAGAAGACGTGTTAATGATCGTTCTAGAAAAACGATAATGCCAGGTTCTTTACAGAAACGTAAAATGGAGAATCAGTGCTATGTAGCTTTTTCCTCTTTGTCCATTGGTGTATAGCTTATATCTTTTCCAGGCTGTTTTACCCAGACCATTTGATTTGCCAAAAGGTAGATAGAAGTTGATTAGAGCACCATAGAAACTCAATAGTTGATGTTCTTAGCTTCTACCACAGCATTAGATCCGATAAAGTTTATTTCCTATGGATTAATTTAGGTAAGTCTACTCTATGAAAAAAATAAAGCTTGCTAGGAAAATCAGTTGTGATTAGAAAAAAGTCTCAACCTCTAAGGAAGTAGGACAGTGCTACCTCATAAATGCTATATTCTTGCTATGTATGCTTTAGCCAGATACTTGAGTTCTTGAAGGACATAAATACTGAGAACTGACCTGGATTTATGTCCTTTTTTATGTGAAAAAGATGAAGGAGAATGTTTTACATTCTAATTTATAATTAGGTCAGAGAGTAGCCAAGATTGACTTCCGTAGTTGGTTGATCAGGGTATCGTTCAGGTAGATGGAGAATGTGGCTGACACGGCTGAACCAGCAGAAGAAACCAGAAGGCTCATGAACTTGCTCTGAATATACATGCTCCAAATATGAGAGTCTGATTACTATCTCTCTCCAAATCAAGCAGCAGAAGGATTTAAACCTGGAACTCACCTCCAAATCCTCTGATCACCCTTGGCAGTGGCATCTCTTCCCTCTCTATTGCACCTGAGTTGAAAAGAGCAGAGCTACAGAGAGGCCTATGAAGAAAAGACTTTCTGATGGGGACAGAAAGATTGAGCTCACTGGAGCAGGGTGCTCAGGAATGGTCTGTATGTCTCATGTTCCTTCTATGGACAGCATAAGGGATTCTGTCACCAACATGTTGGCTTCTGTGTCTCTAACCATTATGTATCTAATGCTCCTCATGAACAGGGATTTTAAGCACCTGGCTCAGGATTTTGGTTTCCTTAAGATTGGAAAGCTGTAGCCTTGCAGCATTTAACCCCTAAGACTCCAAAGCAGAGATCTTAAGTATCTAGCCCACAGAGTCTAAAGAAATGAAGATTTTTTTTTGCTAGGCAATAAACTTTTACCAGTATTTAGGATAAACTTTCTTATTCACATTTGACTGAGCAAGTGCAATTTTTCCTTTCTCAAGCAAGTCATACTACCATGGTTCCTGCGTTCGTGACCTCAAGAATAGATGCACATATTGCACAGTACCTGGGGCTACATGCTAAATTAATTCAGAAACTACAGGTAACGCACCAGTGGGTTGTTGCTTCTCTCCTGTACCTTTCCCTGGTAAGGAATAAGACCCGAGGATAGTCCATGGAATAAGTAAACTGTTCAACCAAACAACAGTGCTGATAAATTATTTCCACAAAATTGCACTTCCAATGTAATTGGCAGCAGAAGGCACATTCACATGATAGGTCTAAAAGGCTTGTGGCCGTATGAAATATCTTTCTTTTAAAAGCAGATAACTGTTTGGTTTTGGCTAGGTTTTACAATGGAAGATCACTGTTGTTTGACATCTATTTTTTATTATTTTCAAACAGAAATGTCATTCCCTCCTCGTTCAGTTACTGTGCATCACTCCTGTTTGATAGGATTGGAAGTTGGTTTTTGAAAATGCCTCAAGTATTCTAAAAGTGTGAAAATTAAGGACAAAACTTACCTTAGACAGACAACAAGAGGACGCTGGAGGCATTCCCTCCTTCCCACTGTGAATGAGAGCAAATTTAACTGAATTGATCTACATGCTTTTTCTCTACAAGTGTAAGCTTGAAGATTTGTTACGAATACAGGAACAACTTGATTTTCCCATGTTCCTGACAGCACGACAATAAGTTTTCAGAAAACACCTAGCTCTCTCAGCTGCTGACACATTTGGAAAGAGTCCAACAAAGCCTTTACCCTGAGAAGCCTCATAGCCTCTGTGTGAGACAAAATTCAGACAGGTCGTACTGCATAACCAGTAGCTCAGAAGTTTCTGTGGTAAACCACCACGTTCTTCTAAGAGCTGCTGCTTTTTGCTACTCTGTTGATGTTCCCAGCTGTTTGCTTGTTTCCAGGTGTGAAATCAAATGCTGGGAGAGCCAGGCTGGGCTGCCGACTCCGGGCCGAATGCCGTATTCCTTTGAAGGAAGGATCTGGCAAGAAGCACTACGTGGGATCATGTCTTAAATATGCACATGTAAATATACAAACTTCAGTCATGAGGAGTAATTGATCTGTGATGACTACTTGCTTGTTCCCAGGAGAGTAAGAAAAGAAAGCATACAGGTAGTAAGAGAAAGTGTTATTGCATGGTAAGTCAGTCTTCCCCTTCATCTGCTCCCAATACTGTCTGGATTGTGCATGGTCAGGCAAATCTCCTGCATCCCGTTCTGGTCTCAGCTCTACAGTAAATTGGGACGACCTCCACTGCAGTCACTGGAGAATCATTAGCACATAACCAGTCCGCCTTTTGGGACTTCAGATCCCTTTTTATTCATTCAAATTTACGTATTTAGCATGAGGTCATAGAATCATAGAATGTGCTGGGTTGGAAGGGACATCTAAAGGTCATCTAGTCCAACCCCCCTGCAGTAAGCAGGGACATCTTCAACTAGATCAGGTTGCTCAGAGCCTCATCAAGCCTGACCTTGAATGTCTCCAGGGATGGGGCCTCCACCACCTCTCTGGGCAACCTGTTCCAGTGTCTCACCACCCTCATTGTAAAGAACTTCATCCTAATGTCTCATCTAAACCTACCCTGCTCTAGTTTAAAACCATTGCCCCTCGTCCTATCGCTACATGCCCTTGCAAACAGCCTCTCCCCAGCTTTCCTGTAGGCCCCCTTCAGGTACTGGAAGGTCCTTTCGAATATGCTACTTTAAGAACAAACATTTTGTGTCCTACTGTATAGCATTGTTTCACCTAGAGATAAAAGCCTGTTTCTTGTACCTATACTCAGGGGCCATTCTGCAGTGACTTCCCCTATGCGCTGAGGAAGTTGAGTTGGAGCAACTCCAGTTACAGTGTGTGACATGATGCAACCTTATTGCAACTCCTATGCAGCAATAACACGTATTGCAGCAGAAATGTAAAGAAACAGAAATAGACTGTGGTTTCCTAGAATTTGTATTTGAACTCTGAGCATGCATATGATTCTGTGATAAAAGCCATTAAATTATTTTAATGCTCGATATATGTGAACTGATATCATGTGAATGTAACCTTTATCTGGATATTGAATTGCCATTTATTTTGCCTTGTAGGATTGATTACATAATGAGCTACAGAATTTTGTATAGCTATTAAATAAACAATGGATATGAGACTTTATATGGTCTGGGAAGGAAGCCTCTGGATCCGTCCCTTCCCTGTTACACAGAAGGAAGAGTTCAGGGCATACGAAACTAATCATTGTGTTGCAGGAAGTGGTCTTGGGAAAATAAAGAGTCTTAAACATGTCCATGCCCCTACTCAGTTTCTGGCTGAGCCACTGATTTTCTGTGCAATCCTGGACAAATCATTTAGCTTATATCTGTAGTATATAATGTAAGATCCTGCAGAAGTACCCACAGTGACTTTGAACTTTAAGAACTAGTTTTTTCCTCATCTCACTGAAATTTTCAGGTCTTAAAAAGCTGGGACAGGCCACATAGATCATATGCTACTGGGATAATAAACTGTATATTTATCAAACTGGGTAGAAGAAACCAAACCATTACAACTCTTGGGGCAAGATATTTTGTTTGTTTTGTTGGTTGGTTGGTTTGCTTTTGGAAAGGAAAAAGCAAATGCCTTAATATAAATAGGGAATTTTAGAAAATAAAAGCTCTTCTTATTTCTGGAACTGTTTACCTCAGATAAAATGGAATTCCTTAGAAAATTGCACTGTGGAATTAAGTGGCTGTAGATCTGGGAAAAAACCTTTTTTTCTGTTTTTGTTGTTGCCCTTCTGCCTGTGTATGCGTGGGACCATGAGTGTGCCAGGGAAGAGTGTAAATCGAACCTGGCCTACCTGATTCATGTCCTCGTCAAGACGACTTTGCTGTGTGTTTGGGGGAACAGCAAGCTGAGCTTGGTGATCCCTGTGTCGCAGGGTTGGGAGTGTTCCTGCTTCTGGTTAGGGACAACGCTGGCCAGCTCAGGCTCTGGCATCGGCAAGAGCAGCCCCAAAGCTTGCTGAGCTTCAGTGCGGCTGCCAGAGCGGCTGCCATTTCAGCCGTCACGCTGGGTCCTTGCAAAGATTTAAGTGCATCCCAGCATGATTCATGAGTCCCTTTCTCTGCCTCCCCTTGGGTTAGAAAGGCTGAAAACTGGGAGCAACAGAATGGCTCCTGGGCTTCCCCCGGGCTCCTGACACCCCTTCCTCAGCTCAAAGGGAGACCTCGCATGGTCGGGCACACAAGACATCTCACGCACACTATTCTCACAACACAGATGTGGCAGCACTTGGTCACTGAGTGAGTAGGGTGGCTTGGTTCTCTCTAGTAGGGAAGCCTAGAGTGCAGCATGCTGGAAGGAGATGCTCTGGCTGCTGCATGGCTCTGCCAGGTCTCCCCACTGTGGTAACTGACTGTTACGTGCCGCCTGTGACCCGTCAGTTTGGGGCCTGTGGTCAGGGATGAGCAGGTGCTGTGGCAGGGAACTAAGCCGGAGACAAATGAGGAAATGCTAAAGATGCCCAATAACTCTGTGCACTTCTTGAAGGTCCTGATGGCTGTTACCCCTCAGGAAGAAGGGGACAGAAGGAGAAGTCACCTTAAGCCAGCAGGAAGGGGCCATGCAACAGCATCAAAGTGAGCCTGCTCTTCTGTGAAGTCTTTTCTCATCTGAAAAACATCAGCTGTAGGTTTACAGTCTCGCTTTTCCATGTTTGCATGAGAATAGCTGTGAAATAATCTGCAGAAAGTGAATGAGGCATTTGTGTGAACAGCAGCATTTTAAAATATGAACTAAAAATCTAGGAAGCCTTTGTACACCCACCTTCGTTACCCCCCATTTAGCTGCTCTGAGGACCTTTCATAAAGTTTTCTTTTTACTTTTAAATAAAGCATGTATTGTTACCATGTTAGTGCTCCGGTATTTTTGCTTTGCCTCATAGGGAATAGTAGGTTTTGTGCTAACCCTTCAGCTCAGTGTCTGATCCTACACTCTTCTTCCTGACTGAGGCTCTCTGATCTTACATGAGCAAGTATCTTGCAATTACGTTTTACAGTAATTGCAAAGACAGTGTAATAAACCACAGCAGAACTAGTTCTGGTGAAGATGGAGAATCATGAGAAATGCTGTATGAAAGCCAGACAGCAAGCCATAAGAGGTTTGTTTTCAGAGGCAGAAAAAGAAAAAAAAGAGTGAAAAGGTGGGCTGAACAGTTCAGAGGTGGGAGGATATTCTAATTTTGCTAAAAGCAACAGTAGCATTGATGCTTTGCTCTTTGCTTTGTATTCTTCCTTTTTTTTTTTTTTTTTCCTCTCTATATAGGACATAAAGGCATTTTAAAGCAAGATAAGACTTTCTTATTTCTCTATGTTATTATAGGGATATTTCTTATTGGCTCAAATACAGTGGTTTCTTTCCAGGTGCAAGATGAAAAGCCTCTACTCCTAGTTTTGAGTAGGAATAGCTTCCTCAGAAGCAGGTCAGATCCCTGGCTAAATATTCCAGGCAATTCTTTTAGAATGAAATTGTGGTTGTGATACAGGTGGCAACTGCATGAACATTGAAGGTGCTTGCACTCAGCATTCATGCACTCAGCATTCTTTTTCTTGTGGGTAAAAACTTTGCAGGTTGTTTTTTTAGTGATGTGCTATTATTGCTATTTAGAAGACTACTGACTTTCATAGGAAAAATTGTGCAAAGTGGTCTGCACAAGTGTTGGCTGATATTTGCGTAATAGCAACAAATATTAGAGCAGCGACTCAGATCCAAATTCCTCTGAATTTCAGGAATATTCCAATCCTGTTTCTAATCTGTGCAATTTTGATTTGTCTCTAGCAAATGTCAAAGCCATTATTTAAGTATAAGATAGTTTCTTAAATAATTACCACAATCTTTTTCTGAGGAAGTTGCCCCCGATAAAGTTTCTACATATAATGAGAGGTGCCTGTATAGCCCATACAGACTTGCAAATTGGAAGAAGTATTTTGCATGTGATAGCTATGCACTAGCACAGAAGACAATCTGGAACAATTCAGCCGCCGTCCCTCACTGTTTTATAATTAGTTACCTTAGTTTAGACGCCAAACACAGAAAATTATTATCCTTCTGAACTGCCGTTTCCCATTACTATTTGGCAACCTTAATTTCATTATATGCCGCAAAAAAACTCGCTGCAAACTCTGCTGAAGAAACTGTCTTAGAAAGTAGCTGAAGCATGTGAGGGTTAAACGTAACTTTTTTCCCATAAGTCTCATTCGCCCGACTTAGAATTCTTTAATAGATACTGAGCAGCGCAGAACTGAAAGTATTTTTAATTTCAGTGCTTTGTATATTTACAGAGGGATTACAACAAACTTCTACACTTTATCTACATTTTAATAGGTCAGTGTGAACATATGAAGCGTATTAAGGTGGACTGCCTCACTTATTAAACTTATGTGAATTCGTCAACCAGCCCTCAGCAGTTGTATGCAATAGGGGCTGGAAAGCCATGCATGATTGAGGTCATGCATCCAGCCAGTTTGTAAGATGATCCCTCTGTACCGAGCCATCAGCCATCCTCAGCATAGGGGCGCACTCATACACGCATTCCTGTCAAGTCATCTTGTGAAAGGCTGCTTGCTTCCAGCTTGGCTTGAAAGTGCAACCTTAATAAAACTCACTGAAGTCTGAGAGAAAATAGCAGTTCTGCAGCAGATAGTGTAGGGGAAAGAGACTGGGATATGCATATGCAGCTGACTAAAGCAGACTACATGCTGGACTGTAACAGAGAGGAAACAATAAATCTTAACTACTATGCAATAAATATTCCCAATTTTAACTAAGGAAGCTATCCTCATAGTGAAATTAAAAAAAAATAAGTTTATCCAAGCTTGATTACTAAAGTGCGCTTCTCCAGTCCTTTTTGCAAAGACTTTAAGGGAAATTAAGAACAAATTTAAAGACAGAGGAAGAAAAAGTTTTTCTTAACGTGGGAAAGGAAAGTAGTAATAACATGTCAATTTTCCTTTCCTTTGCTTTCCTGGCAGCAATTCTTGCTCACATAGGCTGTAATAACCAGCGTCGGGGTCCAGAAGCCAGTGGGAGAAGATTTAACCGGATTCAGCATGGGCAGTGCACCTATACTTTCATTCTGCCAGAACAGGACGGGAACTGTCGTGAAAGCACGACAGACCAGTACAACACAAATGCTCTTCAGAGAGATGCTCCTCACGTGGAACAGGATTTCTCTTCCCAGAAACTGCAACATCTGGAACATGTGATGGAAAATTACACTCAGTGGCTGCAAAAAGTAAGTGTTTCTTTTTTTCATTTCTCACTAAATGGATTTTTTTGGTGATGCTTATGCTGTTCAAAGTTTTCATTAGTTTCTGTGAGAACTGAGGTAATGAGGATCGATCTAGTTTTTGGCTGTGTAGGGGAGAAATGTTTCAGCCAGAGCGCACCCTTCTTAGAGGCATTGCTCTTGGGAGCAGAATTTTCTTCACTTACTGAAAGATGCAACTTCTGAAAGCTTTTTCTCAAGAGACCACAGATATTTGTGAGCCAGAGAACACGAAAATCCTCCAGAGACTCTAATGACAGAACATACTAAGTATTCCTGTAAACTCTGCTTATAGTTCACAGCTTCAGATCAGATGCCATGCAGGATACCTGCTACTCTGACAGCAAAAGGGAGCGTTTAAAACAATCTGCATTTAAAGTCACCAGGTTAAGAATATCACTGTTCCTTCATAAGTAGATCCTGTAACACTATTCTACCCAGCTAATTGCTGGAAAGAAAGAAGAAAGTATATAGGCTTTCACACTCCTTAAACATCCCAGTAAAACTTTTTAACTGTATAGATTACACTGGACTTGAAACAGCCTGTTTTAATTTGTGGGTGTATATGTGCATTCTTTCATAGAGAGGGAAAAACGGGTTTGAAGGTGTTGCAGTAACTTAGCAGAAGTAATTATTTTTAAGAATTTGTGCAATAGCTCTAAACTTCTAATGAGCTTTTCAGTATTTTATGTATGAGCTGAAGTTTGGGCCTGAAAAGACTTAAATATGCGAGTAATTTCACTCATATGAGCAGTCTCATTCACCTTAACAGGATTACTCACTTGCGTAAAATTACATACCTTGCAGGATCTTGCCCATGCCTTGGTAATGAAAATGCCCTGGGGTAGCTGAGCAGTAAAAATAAATAAACAAACAGTCTTTTTATATAGTTATTTGTAACATTTCCATTCTCACACTGGCATTTTGACCTGGCAAAACTTAGAAAATTGAGCAATCGGGTGTTGCAACTAGTCATGTAAGATGGCACAAGAAAACTGCTGTATGTACCCATTTGATAGATACATGACTTAACTCCAACAGAAGTTCATACTAAGAATGAATATCAAGAAAAATTGAGTGAAGTCTCTACTAGGTGAGTTAAAACTTCATAATAGCACAGTTATGTTACCTATCTCATTTCCAAGTTTTGCTTCATCCAGACAGTATGCAAGACAGAAATATGTTAAAAAGCATACACAGCCATCCCCATCCCCCTAACCCTATTAAAATCTTTAGAGAGGATTTCCTGATCTCTTGGTAAATTAATTGTACTCTTTGCATATCTGGCTCCAATAAGAGAGAAAAGACTCTGTCCAGTAAACATGTGACTATAAAACAAAATATAACCAAGCATTTCTTTTTTAGATTGCTTTCCTCATTTTTTAATATCTTGGTCTGCTTTGGGGAATGTCAGGCTGGAAATGAGGGGATGTCTTTTGTAGAGGAAAGCATTTCTTAAGAAATTATTTTACTGTACCTTGGGAGGCTGAGGCAAGAACTAAAAAGGGGAAAGTTGTTTTCTGTGTCTATGCACACATGATTTCAACTTGAGCAAATTGCCTGCTGAATCATGCTTATAAGACTTGACTTATTCTGTGTTTGTCCACTAGAGACTGAACTAAGATCACTGTTTCACTGTGAACTGAACGTGAAGAAATATGAGTCTCTGGAGTGTGAATGTCTGGGTTAGGGTTAGTCCTCTCACACTTTGGAGGGAAGTGATTAAGCAGGTAGGAAGCCCAATGAAAGACGTTTATATTTGAGGACTGTTTTCTTCTACGGTGATTGTAAAACTGGCTATGGGCAAAACCATCCCCCTCCTTCTTTCCTTCCCAGCCCCCAACCCTCTGCTCCCAGGGGCTTACATAAAACTGGGATTGTGCACGTATCCCCATGTGTCAGTTTTCCCTGGAATGAAAAGACCCGTTTCTCTGTGTGATGGAGTATGGCTCACTCTGAACAAACGAGGCTGATGCAGGTCCATTATAGCATCTCTGAATACTGGGTTTGCTTTGTTGCTGTTGGCATTACAAAGGATCTCAGCCATAACTCATTTCCTTTCAAAACAAGCATAATGCTTAAGTGTAATGAATATATTATGTAGATATCTCACATCTCAGTTTTATGCTCTGCATTTATTCCCCCCCCTAGATTTTTAATACCAGATATAATTGCTTCTACACTAAACAGCATTTTACAATGCACCTGCTGTGAATGAAGTAAAGAATAATTAATGGCTATAGAATCATAGGTCTATGACTGGAAGTGAATAGTTATAATAAGAAATAATGTTTAAGAATTTGAAATATATTCTGACTTACACGAAGGAAATATGTTTATTACTCCAGGTAATATATATAACTTTTATTAAAATTGTACATAGGCAATGTTTGGCAGGGTGAATTGTTCTTTCAGCACAAATGCTAACCTGTAATATCGAGAGAGTATTTATTAAGGAAGTTTCTAAGAATCACGGTTTGCTTAACTCTGTAGTACTTTAATTTAAAAACGTTTTTCCTTGAATTCTAAACTAGCAGATTTCTAGAAGCAAAACAATTATTCTTTTTTTTTAAAAAAAAGGATGATATTTTTATGCTTAAAATCAAAAGTGCTTCTTTGATGACCCGCGAGCTTGATTGTAGATAAAAATGCGCTTGCTTGGGGAGCCAATTACAGGCAATTAAATCCCAGCCTTGTCCATTAGCATTTGCATATCTATAGTCGGCGTAACTGGGATTGGTTGGCAAACCAGAGGCACGGCAAAACGCTCTGCGCAGAAACTACTGTGAAGAAGATGACTTGGTAAACATTTTTAGCGATTTTCCTAGAACTGTTTATTTTAATACCGGATAACTTTCCCCATTGTTTAAGCTTGGGTTTCATTTCTGCAATATGTTTATACTAATAGCTCAAAACAAACAGTTCATCACATTTTCTTTCTTGCAGTAACTGACTGGCACACGTGATACTGTTTGGTATTTAATTGCAGTGTCTGAGTATTGCCAAAGAGGAGTTACATGAAATGTTATCATCATGTCTTGCTTGGGACCTTTCTTTTAGTCAGCTTGCTGAACTTACGGTACCGATGGACTCAGAATACATTCAGGATGGCTGTATAGATGAGTGTTTCATATATTTATCCCTCAGTCCAACTAGTAGTAATAATTGTTATTACAGTAATAAATGAGTTTTCCATGATGCACTCTTTCTTTTGTTCTGATCATTACCTAAGCAGAATACCATAAAAGTTTAACATGAATGTTTAAAAACAGTATACCACAAGAAGCTAACAGAGACGTAAAAGTTTGAGTTGCAAGTGAACCACAATTATTCTGGTCAGCCAGTGTCCAAACTTAGATTATTTTTTTTTCCTTTCCTCTGCAAATATTGATGGCACCACTACACTTAAACCAAATAAAGAAGCTTCAACTCATTTCCTTTTCCCTTCAAAGTGTCTGTACCGTCACCAACTATAACAGAAGTATAAAATGATGAGCTGGATTCAGTCATTAAAGAAAGAAATCATGATCAGTTTTTCTGGGGTATCTGTAGACATTTGATAGCTTACTTTAAAGTTTATTCTTACCATGGTTTTGATAATTTATGTGTCTATGGCATTCCTTGCACTCTCTGCATTGACTTCTTTGTTTTGCAGAAGTAATAGCGCAAGTTCTCACTTGTGTTTTAAACATGTAAGGAATCTAGGTTTTGAGGGGCACCAGCCATTGTATAGTAGAAAGCAGCTTTCAGAAAGACTGGTGTCTGTCACTCTCCGCTGTAGCTCCATTGCAAGTCTGCCCTTCTCTGCTGTCTTTGCCAGCAGGGCCTACCACTGCAATTAAACAGCAATGATATGCTTCTATGTGTGGAGTGGCTGGATTTTCCCTTGGATTTTATGAGGTTTGCTGAAGATGGGAAAACTCCTCACATGTCACTTCTGCTTTGAAGCTGTGTGAATGGGTGACCAAGCTTGCCTGGAAGAGGACAGATCTAAAGAGTCATAATATCCCATAAGGCAAATTTATAGTAATATAAAGATGAAGGTGGCCATAGAGTGTGTAAAATTTTGTCACATTAAGAAACTAATTTTCCCTAGCTGAACTATTACAAGAAATGGTAAAAATTCCACTTTATTTATGATTATGTCTCACTGGGCATTTTATAATGTAACATGTGACCTTAAGGTCCACATAGTATTTGTACGGTAAGTGTAAGTAGGAGATCCATGACGAACTTCTGTTAATTTTCACAAATAAAAGCAGGTCATTAGATTTGGAATCTGCCATTCTGCTTGTATAAGCATTACTCACAGGGTTGTGTAAGGAATGGCTTTCCGGTAAACCTTTCATTTTTCAAGGTGCACCAGAGATGAAAGGAAACAGTAAGAAAGCTTCATCCAAAACTGGCAGCTAGCCTCCTGTTTGGCATCCAGCTTGAACCTGGAAATCTTGTGTAGACCCAGAGGCTGTTTACTGTTCTAGGTGCTCCTTTTTGCTTTGGAGTCAATGAATTTTCACGTCCAAAGCAAAGCCTTATGCTAGTGACATTCAACGTGCAGTTCCCACAAACAGGCTGTGAAACAAATGATGGGCTTGAAATTAGGGGGCTTACTTATATGCTATGTACTAGTCAATGGGTAAGTATATATAAAAGCCAAATCTAAGAAGCAAAATTAACTTCATAGAAACAAACTGGTTCTAAGAAAATTCACATTTGAGTGTAAAACAAAAACTCCTTATTTACCTCCAAAAAATTTCTTGGATAATAATATGCCTTCATTCCAAAGCTTTATTAATAAAGTTGCTGAAGTCCTTGGGATATTCTGAGGTACCCACAAGAAGGAGGCAAGACTTCAAATGTGGAAACTCCTGAAAGCTCTACATTATTGGGGGATAACCTATTTGGCAATCTCTTTTTTAAGAAGCAGAAGAATCAGAGAAGTAGACTGAAGGGCAGTCTCACATATTGCCACATTTGGTAGCAAATGGCTTAAAAAAATATTTCCCATGCTTGGACAGAAGGCTTTATCATAATGTGCAGTAGAACCTGAATGTGTTTATTTTCAGTGATGACAGCTGTAATTAGGAACTTTCTGGTAACAATAAAATATTACATTTATTAGTCATCAGAACTGTCCGACCAACATCCCCAGTGGGAGATCTCATTTGGAGCACTGAGAACTTTCCTAAATGAAACTGATATAAAGTAAGTGGCGTGTCATTTCGAGGGTGCTGAGAACTCGTCGTTCCCATTCCCTTCTGTGGTTTGGAAGCAATCTCTACTTCACGGTGCTGGGTGCCTTGGAAAAAAGAAAGATAGCCCATGTGGGAAAAGTATAGAGCTGGGTATTTTAGGCCTGCATCATCCCACCCAAACTTCTGGCCAAAACCCAGAGATACCCAAGATAGGTTTTTCTTTGCTGTGGGGAGATCTCTCAGTGCTGTGCCAAGAGACAGTAGCAAGCCCAGAGGAAGAGCCAGCCATCTGAACTGTCCTGTGGAAGTCCCTGCTTCTCTTTATTGGCTCCAGGGAAATCCTGAGCGGCTCTCTTCCTGATTTAAATGCCTCAGTTAAGTGGGATGGATTTAAGCTTTACTTCTGTCTATGGCTGTAGCATAGACTTCCCTTGTGACTGCAAGGAAATCGTAAACTTTAAGTATTCCTGTTTCCCTTTTCTAACACAGATATAGTACTACTACTCAATTTCACAAGGCTGTTGGGAGGCTTAATGTGTTATTTTTTGTGTTGTTTTTGGAGTCTTTCTGGTGGGAGGTATTTTGTGCTATTAACAGTTTGCAGAAAATGATGTGAGATTAAAAAAATCTTTTGGAAGGAAATTAGTTTTAAAATGAGTAACTAAAATAATTTATAAAAAATAAGTAGATAAATAGAATGAATAGGAATCTATAATGCCAAGTATATTTTGCAGGTTGCAGTGGAGCAAATGGATTATATGTGTCCTGCTAACAGTGAGAATGGGCCTCATTCTTGCAGTGTTCTTAAAACACCTTCAGCAGCTGCTGCTCCAACCTGTATTCTTCTAAATTGAATAGCATTGTAGCTTAGTCTTGTACGGATTCTCAGGAAAACCAGTGAGGAATGGCTAGTTTTTCAGAGCTATCATTACCAGACGTTTTGTATAAACCTGTCTTTATCAAAACTGAGCTCACTTGTGTGATTTATTGCAAGCATACCCTGAAAGGTGAAGACACTTAACTACCTGCTTCTATTCATCTTAATTTACAGTTCAGCTTAGTTCAGTCCCTCTTCTCTGTATTTGCAATAAGATGCAAACAAGGAAGAGCTGGTTAATGAGGACCTTCTAGAACCAGTATCATGGTTTTAGCTGTGCTGAGAACCTCATCTTCAGCACCAGCAGCTCAAGCGTCTTGAATAAACAGCCCTGGTGTTAAAGTCTTCCCAGTAGCGTAAGGGTCTCCTCTCTCGTTAAAGGGTTGAAGTTTGATCAGGAAAAGGAAATTGAAATAGTTTCATATTTCATAGGAAGGGTTCTTTTTCTTATGAAACAAGCTGTACTTTAACTCTAGGTTATTCTTGTGTAACCACATGTGCATATTTTAGACAGTGTTATGAAAGACCAGGGTGGTAAATATTCACTCAGAAGGGTAACATAGAAACGCCATAAATTGTTGCACATTTGCACTACATTCTCATTGATGTTCCTGCACAAACTTCAGGATTCACTTTACATTACCTTAGTTAGGAATCAAGTTAATCTAAAGCAGTGTAAGTCACTCCTAAACTGGGATAAGTCCACCCAGGGACTTGCACCAGTTTAATTATCCCTATTCAAAACTGATGCAAGTCAAACTGGTGCAACTGCCTTGTCTAAACAAGACCTAACAGTGGGGCTACGCTCAGCATTGAACAAACGTAGGGGTACAGACAGTCAAAGCAAGACAGGTATAGGATCAGCTGGAAAGATGCTCAAGTTGCACTATTCTACATTTCTACAATGGTTTGCTGTCAGAATTAAAACAAACCAACCAAACCAAAAAGAATGGATGAAGATAATTTTATAATCCCTCAGAGGAAGTCATATAGAAAATCAGTATTCTAGGCCATCGAGTTACATGATTGAAAGAAATTTCTTATACTCCCTTGACTAGCTTGTAGGAGCAGAAGTGAAAAAAAGAAAAAAAGAAAAAAATAATCCAGTAAGAAAAGGATAACAGTTAGAGAATTATGCTAGTTTTTGGTGGAACAGGTGTGGTTTTAGCAAAGGTAGTTTAATGGTCTCCTACAGGGTAGTACATGGTCAGTCACATCATCTGTGTTACTATTCCCGTCTTAAAAAAGAGAGAAATAGGCTGAAAGTGCAGATATGATCTTGTGGTTGGAAAATTGGGGTTGAAGACCCATAAGTAAAAATTGGCTGATCAAAAATTCTGTAAGGACTCTGCAGAATTCCTTTCGCTTGGACACCTTGCCCTGCTGTGTGTGCGTGCACATGCATTTAGATTGTTGGAGTGTTTGGTGTTAAGGTACATGGAAATCTGCTTCTAAGTGTTGTGTCTTAAATCCATTCTTATGTTTTATACCTACTTACCTGCAGTCAATCTGCTGTTCTCCTGGAATTGACCTGTTGGGTCGAAAAAGCTAGAAGACCTGGTAACAAGATGAAACCTTGTGTATTGTACATGCATTAATTCTGTGTGAACGAGTCCCCATACTGTGTTGACAATAAATTATAAGCATGCCTTTTCTTTTGTCCTTTCGAGAATGTGTATGAAGCAAGAATTTTCATATATCCTGGAAAAAATATTGGACCTTTGTACTCTTCATCCCAAATATGTTTCTGTCCTTACATGTGCATAAGTTGCAAGACAAACCTGATCGTGAATTGTCCATGCATGGCATCTTCTTCTTTATTAGGACTTGGCATAACTATATCATTATAATTTTTCACCAAGTCTTTTGGGAATTTTTATTTGTTGGAGTAAAATCTTGCCATTTGTCATGTTTTGTCTAGTTGTCTTGTTGCAAATAATGTACCAGGTGTTCCTTCTGCAATAGGAATGTATGGGAACAAACAAAATCCACTTGTTTCAGTTAGCAGAATTCCCTTCTGACTCTGTTCTGCCCGAGGACCTGGGTCCTGGCATTCTTTCTCCTCCCGCTGTACCAAGCAGGCAAATAGGCTTGAGAGATTACCCTGGAGATAGGACAAACTCTGAGCATCCCTGCCAGAAAATTAAGTCAAGACTAGAGAACTGTGGGAGAAAACTGGCAGTATGAGCAGACGACCTTAGAAGGTAATTTGTCTCATTTTGACAGCACGGCTTCTTTCATACTAGAGCATAGATGATCAGATTGGTGCTAATCAATTTTGAGTCTAAAAACTATTTCTGCTGCAGGCTGATGTACCATTTATAGACTAACCCTGCCTTTTTTCCCATTTAAACTTCCTTCAGAAGCTTTCTGTGTGCAAGACCATTTTCTTGAAAGATACTATCCATGTTATGAAACTTCTGTCCTGGGAATAACATTGTTTAGGAGGCCATGCTCTTTAGTTTCCTCATCTGTGATCCACACCAGCCTAAACCTGCAGAGGGAACTTGCAGGGCTTCAAAGAGAAAAGCACTGGTGTCATTTGAGTGCTTCTGCCCCCTATTTTAAATGTTACAACAAACTTCCAGTCATTATCAAAGGCTCTCCAGCCTTCAGAGTGAGGTTTTTACTTCCTGACTGTAGGTGAAAAAAATCTGATTGTCAATATGTAAATTTACTATTTTGAGATATATTTTAATATTTGACCTTTAATGCACTTCAAATCCACAGAACACATTTTAAATACCCACAAAAATCCAAGGAGCAGTCCTAGTACAATCTCTAGAGATGCTTTTACATTTATCTTCGGGGTTGTGGTAGAGTTGCCTGCCCTTTGGATCATATTATTTATGAATGTTTTAAAGTTGTCAGCCTATGCTTATAAAACTTTATTTTTCTTTCTGAATCTCTTGTCTGCAAATATGGTCTTGCACACTGGAGATTTAGGAAAAAATAATGTAGTTGTTGTTAAATTATGATTTTGTAATTTTTTTCCTAAGCATTATATTGAATGAATTTTCAGTTTGGATTAAACGACCTATTGCTCTATATAAATGTGCTGATTTTCACTTTCGCATAGCTTTAGCAATAATTATCTTCTGGGAGTTTTAGTTCTCATGCAGAAGTCTTGCAGGAAAGAAAACTGTATTAAATAAATTTCTTTTTTAAAACTCTCCCCTCAGTTCAGTGTGTAGGTAACAGTGAGGGTGAATAATAGGATCAGTTACATACCTTTCTGTTCTGTCTTCTGAGACGCATGTTTGTGTCTCAAGAAGGCAAGGATCTTCAGACAATTAACTCCCTATCACTGCCAGAGCACTAGTTCTCCTAAAAAACCTAATGTTTTCTGTGGAAAACCTGTGTAGAAATGACTTCATATTTCTGAAATTTCACACAAACACTTTATATACAACCTGGTTCTCTGAATTCTCCTCCAACACTGAAGGACTCAATGAAGACTGCTACAGTCTTTGAAAATTGGGCATTCATATGTAGATAAAAGTAGCTGAAATGAGGATTTAGAATCACTGCCATTATCATTTAAGTATTAAGTATATTTATTTGTGTCATAGTTAAATATTTACCCTCTACATTCTTAATTCATCAGGAAATTCCTGTGGCCTTCTAGGCCACATCAGCAAGTCAACACAGTAACGGGCAGCCCCTAAACCATGATGCCTTTGGTGCTGTGCCTGGAATTTTGAGGATCTGCTTAGAGGGAAAATTGCTCAAAGAGATGACCTAATCTCTTCCTGAATGAACTATTCCCCTTTGTTACTTGGCTAAAACTTCATACTTCACTCTGTGTGTGACTTACCATAGTAGAGATAAATGGTCAAGGGCCACCTATCTTTCCTGCGTCACTTCTATCCTGTTAATGGGAAAGGCCATCAATGCTCTGCTAGAAAGTTTTTCTGTGTTACTATTTTTGTGCAGAGGAGATATGGACTGCAAAATTCTTTATCACTTTAGCCTGTTAACTACGGAGGCGATGATTAAGGTTGTTTCTCTTCACATTTTTCTTGAATGATCCAGTTTGATCTCTTGGCTTTTCCAAGAATTCTGGCTGATGCAATAAATATCCTTTTGTATATTCCTCTGACATTGTTTACCTCCGTGACATCGTACAGCTCAACCATTATGGCCTTTGCCTTCACGTCAGTTGTTAAAGAATTATTTGTACCTGTTACAATAACAGAGTTTTATGCAGGGAAGCATAAGCAAGACAATTGTATTTGCAGAGGGACACAAGGCAAAAGGGTTATTAAAGGTGAAGGATGAATGAATTCAATGAATTCAATAATGATTCGTAAAAGATAAATTTTTATAGTTTGATCTGCTTGATGAGCCTTTGTGCCAGTCACTGTACAAATATATAATACCTGGTTCTGTCTGCAACTAGGAAGTATCCCGTTGGTGAGTGGTTTCAAATCCTCGTTAGCTGAGTTTTGCTGCCTTTGTTTCACACTCCACTGACTTCCCTGAAACCAGGGTATTAGTTGAGTTTCTGCATCGCGCCTCGCTGGCAAAATGCCTGCACCTCATTGCGTGTTTACATACACTGCTCTAAAGACACAATGTAATGCTTCAATAAACTATGTGAAATATCTGTGATGAGTTTGGGGGTTGGGTAAACTGTAAATGCAATAGGAATATACGTAGCTTTTTCAAGTGTCTTTTTATGATTTTGAATTCCATAAAATAGTGCTGGGACAGGTAACTCCCAAGGAAACTGAAGATGAGTTTGTAACTGCAGAGGGTTGCCTCTTGGAAAGGGTCATCTCAGAGAAAGTGTGAGGGACCTGGAGAAAGATTGGAAAGGCTAAATATAAGGTGGGAGGTGGGGGTGGTGCTTCAGAGCAAGAAGTCTGTCTATTTGAGGTTGATAGAGGATTTTCATTAAAAGTCTGACAGGAAGGGTGAAGGTTGCTGTTGTAATCCATAAATTTGTGTGCTGCCCAAGGTATCAACATGTCACTAAAGCACACACAAGAAGATAACTTGTCCTGCAGTGACAGAGAAGTCTGAAAAATTACTCTGGTGTACAGCACTGTGTTCAGTAACATGCCCTGAAACAATGTAGTTGTAAACTATTACTGGCTGTGTGGCCCTATAAAGACCGTAATACTATGTATTTCAGCAGTATTACGGTCTGCTGAAGAAAACTTCATGATAGCTGAAGAAGATTTTTTTAAAAATAAGACTGTTTTCATTTAAAAAAAATAGAAAAAATGTCTTTCTAAATTTAAGAAAAATATAGGCGTATAAGGCAAATAAGTTATTCAGCAGCATGTTTTCATGCGGAAACTGTGAAGTCTCCAAATTTTGCTGGTTATTAAAGTATTTGAAACGCAGACAGACCCCAGCTGAAATGTTGGGTAGAACCAGAATGCCATGTGTGGCAGTGCAGGTGATCACCAACGCGTCACTCTCTTACAAGGAATGCTCTTGCAACTGTCAATGACAACCTCAAAAGTAATGTTTGTGTCTGCTGCGTATACTTGACCATTAAGTGAAGAAATAACTTATTAGCGTCAAGGAAGCACCACGCAGAGTCTGTGATGAGCCTGTGATGAGTCTGTGATGGGGTCAGGAATCCTAGAAAGGCATTTGCCCAAATTTGCCAGCTTCAGATTTTGCATGATCTAAAGACTTGACCCCGCAAGTGCCAAGGGTCCTGTTTTGAGTTGATGGTACTCAGAACTTTCCAGGAAACATCTGGCACATTACACGATTTACCCCTACAAAATAAATTGTTTTCATTTCACCATTGGAGAGTGTTATCACAAGCATGCAGCTACTTTTCAGTAGACTTCAACAGGAGGTAGAACCAAGTGGGAAATGTTCTGTTACTCTAAACAAGCATACGTCCATTTTATACTTTTGGATAAATGGGTGAGAATGGGAAACCCAGAGACTTCCTATAGAAGCCTTCCTATGGAGAAAAATGTCACAACAGTTCAAAGAATCAAAAAAAAAGTGAATTATAATTCCTTGCACAGTTCACCTACGGTATCATATTACCGTAGATACTTTTTTTTTTTCCAGTGTATGATAGCCATGATGGCACATGCTGTACTGGCCAACAATAAGTCTTAAAAACATAGAAATATTCCATTATCATTACGTATACACTGAGTGAATAAATTATGTACTTAAGTGTGACACCCATCCCATAGATTATGTATTTAAGTTGTGACACCCATCCACAAGAAGGGCTGGAAGGAGGATCAGGGTGACTAAGGGCTTGTCAGTCTGACCTCAGTGCCTGGGAAGGTTATGGAACAGATCACCCTGAGTGTAATTATGCAGAACGTGAAGGACATCCAGGTCATCAGGCCCAGTTAGGATGGGTTCATGAAAGGCAGGCCGTGCTTGACAAACCTGATCTTCTTTGACAAGGTGACCCACTTGGTGGATGAGGGAAAGGCTGTGGATGTTGTTTACCCAGTAGTAAAGCCTTTGACACCATTTCCCACAGCATTTTCCTGGAGAAACTGGCTGCCCACAGCTTGGACAGGAGTAATCTTCACTGGGTAAAAAACTGTCTGGAGGGCTGGGCCCAGAGAGTGGTAGTAAATGGAGTTAAATCCAGTTGGCAGCCAGTCATGACTGGTGTCCCCCAGGGCTCGGTATTTGATCCAGTTCTGTTTAATATCTTTATCAATGATCTGGACGAGGTGATTGAGTGTATTCTCAGTAAGTTTACAGACAACACCAAGTTAGGTGGGAGTGTCGACCTGCTTGAGGGTAGGATGGCTTTGCAGAGGGATCTGGACTGACTAGATGGATGGGCCAAAGCCCAAGTCCAAGTGCCGGGTCCTGCACTTGGGTCAAAACAACCCCGTGCAGTGCTACGGGCTTGGGAAGGAGTGGCTGGAGAGCTGCCTGGCAGAGAAGGACCTGGGGGTGTTGGTTGACTGCTGGCTGAATATGAGCCAGCAGTGTGCCCAGGTGGCCAAGAAGGCCAACAGCATCCTGGCCTGTATCAGGAATAGTGTGTCCAGCAGGACTAGGGAAGTGATTGTCCCCCTGTACTCAGCACTGGTGAGGCCCCACCTCAACTACAGTGTCCAGTTTTGGGCCCCTCACTACAAGAAAGGCATTGAAGTGCTGGAGCGAGTTCAGAGAAGGGCAATGAAGCTGGTGAGGCATTTGGAGCACAAGTCTTATGAGGAGCGGCTGAGGGAGCTGGGGTTGTTCAGCCTGGAGAAGAGGAGGCTGATGGGAGACCTTATCGCTCTCTACAGCTACCTGAAAGGAGGTTGTAGAGAGGTGGGGGTCGGTCTCTTCTCCCAAGTAACAGGCAATAGGACAAGAGGAAATGGCCTCATATTGTGCCAGGGAAGGTTTAGATTGGATATTAGGAAAAGATTTTACACTGAAAGGGTTATCAAGCATTGGATGAAGCTGCCCAGGGAAGTGGTGGCATCATCATCCCGGGAGGTATTTAAAAGACGAGTAGGGGTAGTGCTTAGCAATATGGTTTAGTGATGAGTTTTGTCAGTGTTAGGTTAATGGCTGGACTCGATGATCTGAAAGGTCCCTTCCAACCTAGATAATTCTGTGATTCTGTGAGTCTATGATTCTAAGTGATTATACAACATATTTATATATTGACTTTTAAAGTGTAATGGATGTACCAACGTTAATAAGAGTTATAAAATAAATGGAGACAGAAGTATAAGCATTTTTGTGGAATTTGGGTTCTTAAAACTAGGATTACCAATTGTATTTCTTTAATGTTAAACCAGTAAGCCAAAAGAAGCTGCAGTTTTTACCTTCTACCTTAATGCCTCCCAGTGCTCCCTGCAAAAAAAAAATGCATTAGGAACCCATGAAATGGAGAAAAAAAACCCCGAAACAAAAAAAGGTTCCTTGATGCACGATTTAACACTCCTACACATCTTGGAAACATCTAGTAATTTGGCCACTGACCCCCTGGGGTATTTCCTAGAAGCAGAATTGAGCAAGACTGAATTTTTTTTGTTGTACTGTTATGTGCATGAAGATACGACATGAATTCTTGATTTGTAAATATGAACCAAGTGTGACATCCTTTTCCCTTTTGTGCTTTTTTGAAGACTGTTTTAACATTTTCATTCATTATTTTGCTGCTGAAATCACGCAGGGCTCCTGAAATTACGATCAAAACTCTTTGGTTCTCTGTCACTAAAATTGGCCTTGTTTTTTTTCTCTGGGCTACAACTCACCATGATGGAACACTGGGAATGTGTTTTAGGGTAAATTTCCCATTTTCCTCCTTCTTAAGTTTTAAGATAACACCTCTGTGTTAGTTATGTCACTGTGGTTTTGAATGCTGCCATGCTTTCACCTCCATAGTAAAATCCTTCTGAAAGAGTATAAGAAAGCTGCAGCAAGATTATTTTTAGAATACTACTCATAATGCAATACAAGCTTTATATTGTGAGAGAACTTCACATCCTAAGTCAGAATTGCTCAGTGTTTTTTCTATCAGAGTGGATCAGGCTTTGTCTTGTATTGCTATCACGTGTTTTCCAGGTGTTGCTAGAATGAGCCCTTACCAAAAAGTATGACCAGAAAAAACAGGAATTTCCTATGGGAACATGAACCCAAAGGAGGTTTTCAACACATTCCACAAACCCAAACCATTATCACTAAACAGCCTTGAGAGGATTAGAAACTGAAAAACTCTCACCCTAAGTGTGATGCTAACGAATTCCTGCGGAGCTTGGCCTGATGCTGCTCACAGTGAACCAGCGGTAAAAATGTGAGCTCAGTTCCTGTCCAAGAAAGGGCATTTCCCAACCTCAGGCCCAGCCGGCTGAAGCTGAACCCTCACCCCCTCCTTCCCCTGGCACTTTCAGGGGTGGCAGAAGTTCCAGGTCTACTTTTTGGCACTGGCTTTCTGGATTCACCTACTTCAAAATGTCTCTGCCCTAATGTAAGGGGATTTCTTAATGGTAACGGACAGACCTCAGCTCTGTCCGGACAAAACCTATTTGGCAGAACAGGAAATTCCCAGATGGTCAGGAGGAATTTTAAAGGGATGGAGGGGTATGTTGCAAAACGCCAGCCTGGCACCCACAGAGACTGAAGTCTGTTATTTATAGAAAAGCAGAGGCAGAAAACAGATGGTGTGTTTCCTCACAATATGCTCTACAATCACTGCATTGTGTCAGCATAAATTTGTGGGGTACCACATCAAGAACTGAGATGATACTACGGTCTCTATCCCCCGCCAGTTTTTTTCTCTGCATGCCTAGAAAGATAACAGCTAACGCCACGTGCAGTGGTGGCTTTAGAGCACAAAAAACCCCACTTTTAGAAAGACCTGGAACAGCAGTAAAAGTCAGAAATCATGTCAATGGCATCAGTGGAGCGATGCCAATGTCAATCTGCTGCAGCTGAAAGAAGACTCAAGCCCAGTCTGTGAGAAGCAGACAAGCTCAGATTTTTTTGTTCATTTGAGGATAGGATTCTGTCTACAGATTTTATTTTGTGCACAGCCTTCTCCCAGCCCTCCCCAGGCCTGAAAGTGGGATGTACATCTCATGAGAACAATTTTATGAAGACATTTTCAGTATTTCCTTTTTTGTTCATGTCAAAAAGAACTTAAATACAACTTTGCCTATTGGCAATATCCCTCTCTCCAGCCCCTCCAAACACCAAAGAAGAACGATATACTTGTTGAAACAGGAGCACTTAAACTCATCAGGAAGATTACCTTAATTTAGACCCAGTCTTGGCTTCAGTCTGCTCTGTATTTTCAGGGGACTTTTGTGTTTTTCGGGTTTCTTTTGCTGAAGCCAGACAGGAAATGTTTTGGTTTCTTCTTCTGAAATGTTCTAAAATAGAAAAATCCTATATTTTGATGTTTTCTGCAGATTATTTGGACATTTCCATGAGATGTTTGTGTGACAGAATTACTACGTGGCAGATATAACCTAGGTAGAGAGACCTGAGGGCTTGAGACCTCAGGTAAAAGAAGCCACGTGACAGAGGGCAACATCTGCAAACAAAAAGGTTGTGCTTTTCATCCGAAAGGTTAGAATTCTTAGTTAAATGATATTATCTGTCTCTTTCTTATCTACCTATTTATAAAGTAATAGTCTTTTTATTTAAAAAAATTGAGCTTTTCATAAACTGAAAGAAGTGGAAAACATTTTCCTGCTGATAAAGAGAAAATCAGCAGGCTGCTACAAAGCGGCTGCCTTCGGGCTGACTTGAGTGAAAGTAGAATCAAGTTCCAGTATTATCTTGGGATGTGAATGAGAAGCCGAAGTGTAATATCCATGTGCTGGCGCGGTGGAGATGTTAGAACAGGGATGCGCTCTATTGGTGTCCTCCTGTTTATCTGGGAACAGTTGCTTCTGCAGTTCCTTTTTTTTTTTTTTTCTTTTTCTGAAAAAGATAGAGAGAATATGCGTGTGGAATGTTGTTGATACAGAAAAGATCATGCAAACTGTCCCCACTGAACGAGAGACATCTGAGTTCAAAGAGAACTATTTGTAACTTTTCATCCGCTGCCCTGGTTTTTGGTTTAATTAAGAAAAATATTTTTTAGCTGGCTAATTTAGTTTGTGCTAATGGAAAAAGGAATCTTCAAACTGCTTAAGAAAAAGCTCTTATAGCAATTATGTTGTGAAACAAAAAATTAGAACACATGATAATATTCCACTGTTTCATTTAGTGATATGCTAGAAATGTGTATCTGGATGTTGCAGAGATGATCCGAAAACCAGGGGCTCTTTTTTTCCGAACTTGGTGGAGCCTGCGTGACTTGGCTGACAGGGCTATATGTCACCCCTCTGGCATCTTCTCATGGTAATGCCTTTTAATACCGTATGCCCCTCACCAAGCCCATGTGCATTTTACTTTAGTATTTCTGTACGCTGCGACATGCTGACAAAAAATCCTACTGCGAAGGTGGCCAGGTAAAATTTAAAAAATGTTAGAAGCAACTTGAGTGTTCCTCCTCATAAACAATCTCTCTGTCTGATTGAATTTTTAACCTCTTAATATTTTTCAGCCTGTGCTACCTTTGCTAACAAATGAGGAAATTCAGGTGTCTGTGATTCTTCTGTATAGTGCTTTTTGCAAAATGATTGTTTATTAAAGATATACTTTCCAAACAAAATTTGGCTGTTATTGCCTTCCTTTGGGATTTCTTTTGTATGTGGAATTAAATAGTTTGCCCAATTTCTAAATGCAGAAGATAGATAGTCTATAGTATTACTGCCTGGAAGCAAATAATGAAGATTTTCAATATTTATTTTAATTTCAGATCACAGATAAAAATACCGAAATTAAACCACTTGTCCTTCACAATTAGTCACAACTGAATAATGTACATTAAACACAACATGCAGTAGAGCAGGAACAAACCTGTTGTTAATATGGGTGAAATGCAATTGCAGTAAACATTTACAGGATTTTTATCTTGCAACAAAGTTTACAGAATTACAGAATTACTGACAAACTTGAGAAGAAAGTGTTAGAATGATTGTGTTTCAAACTACAAACAACAGTTTATTTACATTTTCAGATATAAATAAAACATCTAGGATGAAATGCTAGGTATAGTGAAGTCAAAGGCAGAACTTCAGGTAATTTCAGTGCAGTCGAGACTGCATATCAAACTCTGCTGGCTTAATTTCTAGCATTAGGAAAGAAGTAGTGTTCATGCCATAAGGTCAGTGCAGCTCTCTATTATAGCTCTTTAATACTAATAGAGGCTCCATAATCGCTTTATAGTCTCGCATTAATTTTTTAAATAATGTCAGCAATTGTTCATACTTCCATAACCTTTTGTATTCAGGATCTCAACACATTTTACAGGCATCAATGAAAAGAGGTTGATAGCAATCAGAAGGCTTAGTGATGGCATTAATTTTGTTCTCTTTATCCAGTGGAAAACCCAAGGTACACCAGGGGTAGCTGATGTACCTTTAGACACTTGGGAAATCTAAGTACAGCCAACAATAAAACCAAGACTTGAGGCAGCTTCGGTGTTTGTATGATAGCTATCGGAATCTTTCACACTAATAAAGATAGGTATCTCAGGTTACACATCTCATTTTATTTTTTGTGGCAGAGAAAGGATGGGCTAATTTCATAGCTGCTGTAAATCGACACCACTCAACCTAGAGTAGTGGAATGGTGTTGCTTTAACTCAGCCAGGTATCTGGATGCTCATGCTTGCATCAAAGCCTCAATGCATCAAACCCCATGCCTCCATGGATTTGCCCACTTCATTGGAATGAAAACTAACCCGGCCAGAGTTCCTGCACATGTGCACACAGTTTGATTTTCTCACTCAATTTCCAAAGTGGCCTTTTTTTTTTTCTTTTTTTTTTTTTTTTTTGCTTTCTTAAGAGACCAGCCCTGGTCACACAACCTGATGTACAAAGGGGCAGTGGGGCTATACGGCACTGTATACTCAGCACTACACACGGACAAGCCAAACCATATGACACCTGCTTCTGGTTGTTAAACCAAGAGACCCATTTCCTCTTCTTAGCAAGTAAAGACCTTTCTTGAACTGAGAAGATCTTGTTATGTTACAGCCCATTGCTTCCCATGACGGTCAAGAACATACGGGAACATCTAACAACACTGATTTTTAAAATTAAAAGTAAAATCTGAAATTTGCTGAAAATGCCTTACAATGTCCTGTATAATTTATTAGCAAAAAAATCACTCTCCACTGAGGTTCAACGTGATGACAGGTAAAACACAGAGCATGAGCCACCTTGTATAAATCATACTAGAAACTTATCTAAATGATTGATGAAATATATCGACCTTGTATTATTTCACATAAAGAATGTACATTGAAATCCTTTGCTTAATCACCAGTAGGAAAATCACACAGTTTGACAGTAGTTTTGAAGCAATTTTTTATTTGTTTTCCCTTTAATATATGTTGTTTGAAGTCTAGAGGCTCCTGTACATTCAGAACAGAGAAATATATTATGTGAAAAATGTAAAATCTGTCTTTCACAGGGGGTGTGACAGCTACCCCTGACTTCAACAGGATAGGTGGATATTTAGTGTTATTGAAAATCCATAAGTAGATTACATTTTCAAAGATGACTAATAATCAGGGTGCACAAGCTGCAATGCTCATCTCTCAGGAGTTACAGCATCAACAACTGTTGAAAATTAGACCTGTTAAAAATTTTCAAAGTTCTCCAAAATGAGAGTAGCCCCAGATCAGACAGTACGTAGTGCAGTGTTGTGACTACTAAGTCAACAAAGTCAACAAACTTCCACATTGTTAGCCAGGTTTCAGGTTGCAAAATGAGGCAGTTTCTCTAGAGTCTCATTTTATTTTATTTTATTTTATTTTATTTTATTTTATTTTATTTTATTTTATTTTATTTTATTTTATTTTATTTTATTTTATTTTATTTTATTTATTTTTTCCACTTGTCCATAATCTTTTTAAGGACTAAAATGAGCATTCAACAGGTCCTATAAACTCTTTACCAGTGCAGACATCAAAGAATGACTCCTGAACCTAAGACAAAGTCGGTTCCCACACATATGTATGCTCAGCTCTTTGCTTGGTCTCTTTGCTTTTGAGATAAATTTGCTTTGCTTGCAGTAAGTCAAGCACTTGCATGTCCCAGGCTGGCCTGCAGACCCACAGCAGACTCAAAGGACGGGTCTGGGCACCGGGGTGCTGCGGAGCAGGGTGGGAAGTTGCTTCCTTCCAGTACACATCCCATCAATAGACCTCCTCCTGCTTTTCCGCTTACAACTGAAAGCGAAAACCGAATGCATGAAATAGGGCTCATTTTCAGTGCAAAGCCCACCAACTGGATTCACTTTGCATCAAGCTTGCGGTAGCATAGCTCGAACAGAGATAGTGGAATAAGAGCAGAGATGGGTTTGTTGTAAAACGGTTACAAAATATGAACATTTTCAAAGGGATTTGTCTCTACACAGCGTTTTGGACCAAATTCCTCAATGCTCTTCTTGTGTTGTTTGATACTTTTCTTTTACTTGGGTCCCAGGCAAAATGCCATTCGTTGCAGAACAAAAAACTATGAAAATATGGATATTTAATTGATTTTTTTATGAGTGAAACTGATGTTGCTACATATTTGCCTAAACTCACACTGCGTGAATTTTCAGACACATAAAGGAAAGCAGTGTGATTTTCTATATTGCTCTTATGTGCAGATTTTCAAATTTAACACGTTTACTATGCTGTGTACAATTTTAGCTGACTCTTCATATGTTTCCGCGTGGTTTCTACTGTAGATCTTAGAAAAGCTGTCTTCATATAAATATTTAGAATAGCATACTTTTGTTTGATTTACATTTTTTTCAAATGTCTTCTAGTTTGGAAGAGCTAGCTTGTCAGGTCAAGCCACTGTTATCTCTGTTACATAGCTTGTAAGGGAATGAACTATTAAAATACATAAGTGCAAACAAATTTGGTAAAAATGTAAGGAACATCAGCAGTAAAGACACTACTCCACTGTTGAGTAGAAAACGCATCAAATTTTCTGTAGAAAGAAGGAAAGATAAGAAAATTCCAAGGAACAATGTTATTGTGTCTGAAAAATTGTAGAAGACTTTTCCACTAAAGATAAATGATTAAGTCAATACCTCAAACACTCCTTGCAACAGTAAAAGAAGCTTTTATGTGAACTTGTAGTATTATCTATTTTAATATCCTTTTTTATATTATCAAGGCTAGGGAATGTTAATGCTTATTTGATTTTGATTAATTTCTCTTAGTGACTTAAGATACTCTCTCTTTCTTGTTATGCTTACTGGAATATCCACTGGCCTTGCTTTGTTTCCGCTTACATTGGCTGTAGATCAGTATAGCATCTCTGAGTTCAACACAATGTAACAACACGCAGAACAGCCATTGTTTTCTTCTGCATACGTACACATAATTTTGAACACATGGTTCCAAGCATATTCATGATTTAAATTGTCAGTAACTTCAATGCATGCTTGTTTTTCATTTTTGTTCTACTTTTATGTTTTGCATTTGTTGCCCAAGAGACTCATAGCCAGCTGCAAGGCTCCTTCTTTGGGCAACACCCAGAATGATTTACATGAAGGCAGGGGGAAAACTCCATTGCATGAAGGCATCCAAAGATAATTAGGTTGCCTGGTCCAAGGGACTATGATGAGAAGTGACCCTGGGGTGGTGAATACAGTCTGAATTACCAATGACTACTAGCATAGGAGATTTTGAGAGATCACATCAGCTTTCATCTAAAGGTAGTTTAAATTCTGGTGAGGCCAACTTTTCTTTCAGATACTTACCATACCAGGGAGAGACTGAAAAAGTGATACTTTCTTCTCATTTAAACACATGATCCAAAGACAGTTTGGCAGACGTCAGTATCCCTTTGGCACAAGAGAACCTTTGAGATATACATAATCTTTTTTACCTTCCAGTTATGATCCAGAAATACTTGAATTGTGCTAGTTGAGCATACTATCTTGAAGAGTAAGATGCAAAAAGGATTGTGTCTCACGTAGGAATTCGCAAATGCTGTATCAGAAAGATATTGAATGATACTCAAAACAACAGAGTTTCAAATGACAGGGTATATATTTTGAAAGAATCCTTTTATCACATTTTGTTTATTATTTACTGTCATAGAATCCACTAAAATTGACTTCAGAAATAATGTTAGTTAGCTGCATCACAAATGCGCATCTTCAGCACAGGCTGATTTGGTTGAAAGTTGGCATAATATTAAAATCAGCAGAAATAATGTGTCAGAGTGTCCTGTTTAACTATCCTGTTAGAAAATATAAATTTTTTACCTGACGATAGTGAAAATTGAGACATATAATAGTTCTGACGTAAGCACAGACAAATTTATATGTATCCATCATACTAATACTGGCCTCTATTGCTTCGAGGGCAAGGTATTGCTCTTAGTAACACATTTTTTGTTTAAGTTCAGCAGTTTTCTCTTGCCATTAAATGCTATTCTCATTCTATCAGATTTGGGGGAATTAATAGCGTGATTTAAATCTTGAATTTCCTATTCTTCACGTCTATCAAGAGGTTATGCAGCATGAAGAGATGCACATACACTGAACTTCAACACCTTTGCTGAGAACAATCATACTTCTTTTTGCTAAGTAAAATAGGCTGATCCCTTTTAACTTTTTGCCAGTTTAGTTCTTCGTGCTTCCAGTCAGTACAGTAGCACTTTTCTGCACTTGTTTATATAACCTGAGTGTAGACATTCAAAATTGTACAAATTAGTCCTGTCTCTACATTTTTCTGTCTTTAGAAAACTTCAGCTAATAAAGATGACATATTCCTTTTCTAGCAGACACATGACATCATCAATGTCTAGGTCTCTCTCCTACGATCTTCTGATTTCAGCATCATCCACTTCTTCCCGTCAGATGCTTTAATGTAGTGTTTTGTCCATCTATATTATGTCCTTATGTTTAGGCACCAGTAAAATACATTAAAACTATTTTTGTGTGTGTGTCAAACTCATTAACAGCACTATTAAATAAGGTTGGTCTCAACATTAACCAAGTAAGAACTCTATTAACACTTTATACATTCTTTTTAGTTCCTCGTGTCTTTGATCATTTCCTTAACAAATCATTAAAGTTGTACTGATATCAATATTTTTATCATCATTATCTGCTGAAATATTACAGGGTTAGGGTATTCAGTGTGAATTACTTTTATTGCATTTCCCATGAGGAGAAATGACAGCTATGAAGGATAAATTAAAAAAAAAACAATCTCTTTATTATACTTCTCCATTTATGTCTGAATTTTAAAAATTTAACAACCAAGGTACTGCTGACGTAAAACGAACAGTTATTTTGACCATTTTTCTTCTTTCATAAATAGTTCCCCCATTTAAAAATAAGAAGCATGTCAGCAGCTATATGGAGTCAAATCAAAGCTACATCTAGCCCAGCATGCTCTCTCCAAGAGCAAGTGCCTAAGGAATAGAACAAAAATAATTATTTTTTTCCCAGAAGTCTTGGAATGCCTAGCAAAGGGGATATCAGAAATACCTCACAGATGCTCTAAGCCAGATTTTGGTTTCAACATACTTGGTAACAAACTGAATTTTGCTTCTTGTCTAGTACTTGTTTAGTCTCCTTCTTGTCTAGTCCTGTCATGTACTTGTCTAGTCTCCATTTGATCCCAAATATGATGGGGTTACTTTCCCAAATTAATAAAGGTATAAAAATTTATATTTCTTAAATTACATTTAATGTAAAAATTGCTTCAGAGTTTAGATGGGGAATGTTTGCAACCACTTGCCTTTGTTAAAGCGCTTGGGGATTGTTTTCATTTGATGGCAGAAACTTCCTTTTCTAGATGTTAAATAACCATCTGCATCCCTAATCTCCATATAAATATTTTGATGGAAAACTGAAGCAGAAAGTTTATTCAGTTGTAGGACCATACAGAGATTGCCTTTACTTTTCATCCTTTTCTTTACCACCTACTTGCCTTCTGTCTTTCTTCCTTGTTCTCCTTTTCTTTATTATAACTTCACATTAGATGATCCATTCAAGTGCCTCTGTTCTTTATGGTATAGTTTTATTTCCTCATTAATTTTTTTCCTTCGGTCATTAGTTACAGGTAACTTTCCAGTTCTCACTCTATTATTCAGGTAGTTTCAAGAATTTTCCAGCATTTAGGTTTCAGTTTGATCAGGAATTATTATTCATAATTATCTGTGAAAGGAAATGTGATCCTGGCTCTGAAACAGCCAGTCTGATGAGCTGGCTTTGTGCCGCAGGTCTTGGATTCCCTGAGATCCCAGGGTGCGGAGGAGCTGGAGTGCCTAGGAGTCAAAGCTGACCCAGAAACCTTGGCACTTGGATGCTATGGCTCCCACGAGCTTCAAAACTCCTGGCTTCATGTCTGTCCAGGCTGAAATGGAGCCAAGATCTCGCTAACCTTGGAGGACCTGGGAGTCTGGACCTTTGCAGCTGGCAATCCCAGGACTTTCTGGGTCACGGGTCCTTGTGAATGCATTCAGTGGCGCTTTGCAGAATTGGGAGCCTGAAAAAGCCTTTGTGTTGGTCCACACGGGATCCTGGAAATGGAGGTGACAAATCCTGCCTGGAAAGCGGGTTTCCATTCCAACTTTGTATTTGAACTTCCTTCACAAAGCATTCTTACAACAATAATTTGGAATCGTTTTAAGGGGAAACAGTTTCAGAGCACTGTTAACTTCTGCAAGTTTCTCGCTGTTTTGCTCTTGGAAACACTGATAGGTGGAAGAAGAACATTTGAGGTACCTTGCAATGGCTCCAGAAGTTTAATTTCAAGTCTTGCTCTGGATTTGCCCTAGAGAGCAAGACATGTCCTTGATTTTTGATGACCCCAAGGTTATTTTCACATAAGGGTATATGCAGATGTGTGTATACTATGTGTTTATGTTGGAATTCCACAATGATCATAATTCTACTTCCCCTAAAATCAGCTGGAGTTTGGCAACTGATTTCAGTTAAAACAAATTAGATGTTCATTCAGAAATAAACAGATTCTTTGGCATGTTGAGCTTGTGTCTTTTCATAATGGTTATGAGGCTTGTTGCTTTTTAAAACTGGAATGTGGTTTGTGTAATTTATGGACATAAACGAAAATGAAAAAGAGTTCCAGAACAAAAGTGACAAGGTTGTTAGGGTTCCAGTAATGTGGATGCTTGCTGGTTTTGGTTAATTATTTTTTTTCCTAAAATAATAAAATGCATCTTTAGTGCCTGGCTGCAGATTCAGAATGTTACCCTTCCTTAGCATTTAGGATTACCAGAAATTTACGTGGGTGAAAGTCACTTTTAGTGACAAGGTCAGAGTTCAAGTTCAATTTGGATTAGCCTCCAAATAGTCAGATGCTTACTGTATCTTAATATTTGAATGTTTATTGGGTAAGAACTGTATCACCATCTTCACTATGCAAAATCTGGGCTAAGAATCCTACAGGAAAAGCATTTTGTCCTTAAGATTTCAAATACTTTTTGCTCGAGGAGCCAGGAAGCTTGTGAAACAGTCTTTCTCTCAGACTTTGTTGCTGTTTTACCAGGCTCTGAATTTTCTGAACTTTCCAGTGAATGATCTAATATGAGGGGAAATAAAGGTTAGATATTGTCCTGCTTAGTCCAGTCTGTTTGGACTCTTGGATCTTCTGATCACCCAGGCAGTGGTTGTTTGTATAAAACTGCTTGTCCTGAATTCCTATCGCTGTCCTAGCACATGGGGCAGCAAGTACTGGCACTGCCACCCATTATTTAGGAAAAAATCACTCATCATCCCACTCTGCTGCTCTCTCTCTCAATCCTGAATTGAGAGAGAAGCCGCAGCCTTGGTATCTCAAGCGAGCTTCCTTGAAGTAGGGAGAGGTCCTGGAGAGGACCGCATGCACTGCAGCGGGACGGGGCTCTGCGACACCCTTTCTTTAAATATGCCACTTAACCCTCGTTAACTGAAATAATGCTTTTTGGGATAGGACAGTGCAGTGGAAAAACTGCCTTTGAAACAAAGATTTAGAACCCCATTTTTTATTTTCAGGCATACTATTAAAATTCAATGAGCAGGAAAGCAGTTAAAAATTTTGAGAGGCACAGAAATCAATTCGGAGACCTTACCTGACCTTTAAAAATATGTAGAGAAAAAAAACAGCGGTGTGATGTGGTTGAGTTTCTATCGTAAACTTTTTTACCTGTCAAAGGATGCAATACAGTCCATGTTTTCATTACCAAGAATAGAGATATATTTGCTGCTCAATAGACACCCTCAGAATTGCATGTCACAGTATGCAATTACTAAGATGGATATGAAAAAGAAACATCAAAATAATATTTTTTTTTGCAAAAGAGAGGATATTATAAATAGCTAAATGAAGTGTCTCAGATAAAGCAGGAACTATTATGCTTATTACTGGGTTTGGGGGTGGGTTTTTTGGGGGTTTTTTTTGGCCCAAATTCTGTTCAGCAACACTAAAGTTAAAGTTTAATGTTAAGAATATGCTTAAGACTCATTATGGTCATCTCTTAAACAAAAGTGCCAATGAATGTTAGTTGTTAGCTTTAACATCACTGAGGTGATTACAGGACAGCTTAAAACTACAGACTAACGTATAGGGCATATTTAGTGAAGGCGACAGCTAAACCTATAATGGATCCAGGGTTGCATACAAGTGTAAATGGAAGGACCAGTGATAGTATTAATGTCCTCCTCATTCTAAACAGGTTCTTATTGTTCTAAATGGGTTTATCTTTAATAAGAAACTACATTCTTCTAATGAATAAAAAATATTCCTAAACAGAGATAACATCTTGTCTCTCACAATTTACTAATCAAAAACCTCTACTAACTTTGTAATCTTTTGAATGATTTAAAAAGACCTATTTAAGAACTTTAGTCAGCCTGACCTGTATGCAGGTAAGGTGTGATATAGAAGATGGAGGACCAAATGCCCTCCTGCTGAGAAGGCACTTGGGGTCTCATACTCTATGTTAGAGTGTTGTATTCATTGGGCCAATTTATAAAGATCAGAAAGGTGCCAACACAGCTTTGGCTTATAATAGAATATCTAAAGCCTAATCACGGCTTTTTAAGAATATTTCTGGATGTATTTTGTGAAAAGAATATATTTGGGCTCCTGATCTCATAGAATTGTAGAATCACAGAATCATAGACTCATCCAGGTTGGAAGGGACCTTGAAGTTTTTGAGTCCAACTGTCAACCTAACACTGCCAAAACCACCACTAAACCATGTCCCAGAGCACCATGTCTACCTGTCTTCTAAATACTTCCAGGATGGTGATTAAGGGATGGTGTCAAGTATATAAGGGTACATCTTTTCAACTCATGATTCAAACTATCTAAACACCACAAAGGAGTGAAACATATTTCTGTACTGTACTATTTTCTGATAAATAATAAGTACCAAGTCTCAAGTGCTAGAACCTAGGCTCAGTCTCTGAGTTCAAACATTGTCCTCAAGGTTGTATCCTTTTACCTTCAGAATTTAGGGTGCAAATGCCTAAATGTCTTATTAGATATGAATCTAAATTATAACGTTCTTCATGTTTATGTAGCTAATTGGGCAGTTAAAGACAAAACCAGAAAATACTGAGTGAGGAAGAAAAAGGGATATGAAAGGCCGCATTAAGTAAAAACTTGCAATAATTACTACTGGTACCATTTTTGTAAAATTTTTTGTAAATCTCCTTTGTCCCTTTGTTTTTCCTTATAAAAATATTATTTTATTCAATTCAGGTCTCGCTTCTGCCTGCTCTATAGAATGTTGCAAAACACATAAACAGCAAAAGTTATACAAGCAAAATAGCAATCCCAAATATTCCTGAGAGTTTACTTTGTGCTGAATGTCTAAATTAATAGAAGTCAAACTATTTGATTATCATTAATTGGATTTTTAGAAAAGTTTACTATTTCAGAGGACCTGGGAAGGAATTCTTTGCATTATTGACAAAGTTTGTGTTCTGCTTTCTGTCAGTTGAAATAAACACATAGAAAATGTGTTTCTCTGCAGTCGTTTTCTGTATTATGTTAAGGAACATTAAAGGGAGAACATTAATTTGAGGAGATTCCCGTATAAATTTTGTTCAGTGAGTCACCAAAGTCTGACAGTTAAATATGATTTTTGTCTTGACCGTACTAGAAAAAAAAAAGAATTCTCTATGAGCTTTTATTTTTATATCATTCTGATATGAATGAGAATTGAGATTATTTAATATAGATGATACATAAACAGCTAAGTCAGATAAGGACATGAGTAACCATGAACAGATATGATTGCTAAGGAAAATAAACTCAGAGCTTCGGGGGAAGCTGGTTGTGGGGTGGTATATAAATAAACAGCAATAATAAGCTTATCTGTTTTTCAGAATGACATAGATAAAATGTATCTCTTTTTTTCTTATATTACAGTGGGAAATATTCTGTGACAATGAACTAGACCCTAGCTGAATCTTTCTTAAAAGCTAATAAATTACTATCCCTTTTCTTAAGTGGATGATTTTTAAACACAAACCACCGTGTCCTGATACAAAAACTCTGTCTTTTAAAATTTCTTTTGTATCACTCTTGCAGGATTTGAACACAGGAAACACATTTAAAATCACGTAATGGAAAAATATAACACTGTCGGTCACACAGATTGGCTGATATTAATCTAGAGGTCATTAGTCATGACCTGTCAGTTAAGGACTCACAGTATTTTCCATTATAAACCTTCCTTGAAGTTGCTCTTTCTTTTCTTTTTTTTGTCATTCATAAATTAATCCACATGTGTCACAGATGTTTATGCAGATTCATTGACATTTTCGAAAAATAAAAGTTTTATTTTAGGTAACATTCAAAAAATACTATAATTGGTTTGCAGTGAAAAGTGTGTTGTTCACAGGCCCCTGCTACATTTGCCCAAGGAGCAGATTCATTCTTGGTGTTGCCTCCTCCTGATACACCCCCTAAAGCTCCAGGCCACTCAATCAGTCCTGGCTTGTGTCTAGGTGGTGAGATAGGTGTTCTCCATGCTCCACAGTCCCAACCTCCTGCTGATGTTCCCACTGGAGGACCACGTTGGACACAAGGACACGCAGGTGTGTCCAGAGGGAGGGCAGCGGGCCAAGGGTACTAACCCCTGGCGAGGAGGATCGGTGCTCAAGGGCTCCATGAGAGAGAGGTAGTCAATGTGTGTCTTTATGCTCTTCATATCACTGCTGTTGTGGTGCGGGAAAAGTGATAGACACAAACGAAAGATGATGGGTTAGTCCAAGAAATAGAATGGTTCACATATTTGACTTGCTTTGTCAGGCTAAATAAATCAAAAGTCAAGAAAATGTTACAGTGGCTCTGAAGGGATTGGCTGTGTTTGCCTGTTTCTGCCAAAATAGGAAATAAATGTAAATAATATTATAATGCAGTTGCACACTATTATGCTGTCGCTTGTAAATGCAGAAGACTAGATTCATTGACTTGGGATTCTTGTTCCATTTGGTAATGCCAAGATTTATTAAAGATGGTGGGGTTTGGAGATATTCAACTTTTGCTTGGGGAAAAAAATGGAAGAGGGTAGTTTTGCCCCGAGGACAGAGATTTAAAGGTCAATATGCCTTGCTATGACTTACAGTGTCACAGGCTTTTATGTGACTCATTCTGAGAAAAAAATTGTGAAATTGAATAAATTAAGCCCTATAAAATTTTTGGTCTCTCTAAGTCCGAAAAATATCAAGGAAACATGAAGTAATAATTCATTTCATCATATACTCTTATATGCATCAATTGAGACAGGTCAGATCACACTTCCCCCTTGTGTGAGGGGGGAACCCAAAAAAAGAGGTTATGGTTTTAGGCCAAAAAGTGGAAATTTATAGTTTTAAAATAACATAAACACCAAAGCTTTTGAGAGTAATACTTACATTTCAGTTGTGAAATATTCAAAGTTATGTTCTTCTTAGCTTATATAGGTTAACTCTTGGATAACACAGACATGATACTAATTCTTCTCAAAAATTATTTTGCTTACAATATCAAACATTGAGTTAATATCTCAGTGCTACCTAAGATTCATATTCATATGAATTTAATGAAACTTGGACATAATAGTTCATACCGCACCTGTATATGCTCCCTATTTAGAATAGTGGTTGAACAATTTCTCAACTAAAAGCAACAAACTGCTTATGTGTTAATATGTAACAGATCTCCGAATCAGTTATCTCTGCTTATGCTAAATATTATATTACATCCTTAATTTTGGCCAGTACACCAAAACTTATTGCCCTTGAAAATAAGCTTGTAGGTCACACCCATTTGCAAATTTAAATGGGATGTCATATTTAATTGTGGATTTCATTTTTAAAAAGTAGAATCAGTACTTAAAATCATTTTAGTTGAAATTACATATTGTATTCATTATCTGTAATTATTCCATGATAGGAATTTTCCCTAATAAAAGCTCTCAAAAATTTCTCGTTGTTTTATTGATGACCCAAACACAAGCAAGCAATACTGTTCATATTATGATCTCAATTAGTGATCCACAGTTAGGTACATTTTTCTGGGGGGAAAAAATCCATCATACACATGACATTTCATTGGCATCTGAGAAAACTGCAATCAAATTCTGAAGTTTTTGAACTCTGAACAGAAGTAGAGACAAAATGTGTTATTACTCTTGCTTTCATAGATCAAGATCTCAAAAATACAATTTCAACAATCTGTCATAAAGAAAAAAATGTAAGGTTGAATAACAAGTATACCTTTGGCAAGATTTATAATAACATTTGTTAGAACAGAAGACAGTAATTTAAATCACTTTCCTGTAAAAATTTCAGTAAGTTTTACAAGAATTTAGGAGTGTTTAACAGCAGAGGGCATTCTAATTTTCTAGGAAGTTAGTAAAAGGACATTTTAGTTTGCATAAGTACTGCGAAAGTCATGTATAAGAGAAACAGAAAGAAAAATATTAATACAAGGCAAAAGCTCACAGTAAAATAGTAACATCCACATCCATTTTAAGCAGACTGTCTTTACTGTATGATGTGTTTTGAAACTGCAGAAAAATCACTAATATTTCCTGCTTTTAGGGTATAATATTTGTTCATATGGAAGCCGCTTTGGATATATGTATGAATGTATGTATGCATTCATGCATGTTTTTATATATATGTATGCCTTCTATGTTTCAGTCTGTGAAAAAAAAGTTGAAGCACTTGTTATAGTCAATGTAAACATACTCAAGTGAAGTTGTAAGGAAATACATATATTTATATACAGTTAATATAAATATATTTCCATTCAACTTCACAGTTATGAGATGCGCAAGTGACTATACCACTTTGGAATACCTCCTTGTATGATTTAAGTATTTAATCTTTTTCTACTATGGATATAGTCCTGCTGTTCTCTTTCAGGCAAAGTTCCCACTGAAATCAGGAGAAGTTTAGTCTGAGCAAGTGGTTTAGGTTTAAGAATTTTATTGAGAAATAGCTGTCAATAATCCGCTTTTCAAAGAAAGACTATGCTCAGAAACGGTTTCTACATTGTATTCTGCTAATTTATTGTTTTTAAACTTACACTTAAAAAACATCTCTGAGCATGTAATTTCGAAATGAACATCTGGAAGCTCAGAACTGGAGAGTAAGGTGGCTGGAGAAACGCTTCCCAACTACTGGTGCTCAGGATTATATTGAATTTGCTTCCTGGAGCAGGAATGTGAGGCAGTGCAATGGCTTTCATATGTTTACAAATGGTGCATGAACAGCATCACCATTCAGCATTGTTTGGGTAAGTTAGACCCACAGGTTGTATACTCAGCATGGATTTTTCCTGTCACGAGAGAGGATAAGCTCATCAGGTCCATTAGGTCAGAGGTTGAATAGGAAAGGCAAGAGACCGTGCAAGAGTTCCCACCACTATGCCCTACTTGTAAATAAATAGAAGACTTCAGTCTCCGCCACTATCAAGTCTTCTCTTTTCACAAACACTTAATTCAGCAGCACAAATAGGCCCTTCCCCCCCACCCACCCCTTAAAAGATAAAAAGACACCTACAGATCTTACTCTGTTTGCCTGGGCCTGTCTGCCTTTCTTTACCATTTGTGATGATTGATTGCTTCTGTGTTTCATCAATTAAAAATGTTTTAGAGTACAAAGTCTTCAGCATGTTTAATAGAGTCTGGTAAAGTAAACATCCTCCGCCAAAGCAGCACAAGTAGAGCTTAAAATAAATACTGCTACTGTGCCAAGTTCATAATTGCTTGCACATTTAGCACTTTACCATGTCCTAAGCATAGCCATAAAAAAAAGCTTTGTGTAGTTACTGTAGTTGTCATGAAAATGAAGCCATTTAAGTATTGCCGGGTATTTACGTTTTTGAAATATTTGATTTTGCAGTTTTTATCATATGCAGAATTTGTTTCAAAGAACCAAAAGCTGAGCCTGAAGATGAGCAGTGGTCAGGCTTTGTCAACAAACTAGCCACGCAAGTGCGTTGACATTAATTTCTGCCAATAGAATAAATATTCAAGGATACAATGTGAAAGGATTTGATGCCTATGTCACTCCTGGTGCTGCCAGCTTTATTGGAAAGTCTGTGATTTTATTTCAAGATAACTAAAATCTGTTATAGTTAAGTGACAGTTACCTGTTACACCCAAGAAAACTGACCTTAACAACTGGGTGTTCCGAAAATATATGACTGAAAAGTTTTACACTCAATTACATTTGGTGGATATTAATATTTAAGAAAAATCTTTTATGCAGAGTAATTTATGCGTTAAAGCCAATGTCACTTAAAGGAAAAGATTTATACTAGAAAAATACAAAAATTGTAAATGTTGCATAAACGTAATTGGAAGTAGGCATATATAAGTGAGATGGCTGTGTCCATATGCTTCTGGAATATCTGCCAGGATGCTCCAGCATTTATCTGTCACCTGTGCCTGAGTTTTTTTCCTCAAAAATTTCTCACATACTATCTTCTCTATCACTGCTTTCATTTTCAATGTCGTTGTCTAGAGTAGGGATATCTTTTTTCTACCAATTACTGAGAAGTGTGGTCAAAAAAAGGAAAGTAGAAGGAAGTTCTAAAGAAAAGGTTGCCCAGAGAACTTGTGGATACCCCAGTTGTGGATGCCCCATCCCTGGAAGTGTTCAAGTCCAGGCTGGATGGGGCTTTGGGCAGCCTGGTCTAGTGGGAGGTGTCCCTGCCCACGGCAGGGCACCTGGAACTAGGTGATCGTTAAGGTCCCTTCCAACTCGAACCATTCTATGAGTCTATGATTCTATGAAATGATAGCCGTAGTGCCTCCCTGGTAGATGTAGTTTTAACTTAAATCTGAGTTCCAGTTTTTCTGTCTACAGCCTTTTCCACCTTACGTGTCTCTTTCGCTTTCCCTCCACCGCTCCTTTGGGCCTGTGAAATTTTGAGCCTATTCATATGCTTAATAAATAATAAAAAGTAAAAATTAATAGAGGTTTTGTGTCCTGTGTAACCTTTTTCAGATTGGAAAAGTTCCCATGCTTTATACTGGAATTGAAAATACATGATAGCCGTATGTGTATGAATGAGAAATCAACTATTTAAAATACAGATTATTGTAAGAATTCTTACAGATTATATTTGTGACATGTTTGACCAAGCCACTGGCAAGCAGAGCGTTCTTGTTTCGAATTCCAAACAATAAGATTGCTTTATTAGGCAACGTTCTTTAATATATATGAAATACTAAATTTGAGGTTTGCTTAAGCATGCAATAACCATTCACAAAACTTAAAACTAGGTCAGGAAAAGTTCGTACTTCATAAGCCTGTGTGCATTTGGTTGACATTGTGTCACAACAATTCCAAACAATTGTTATATGGCATTAGAAAAGGAAGTACTGCATTGTTAAGAAAAAAAAAAGTCTTTTAATTGGCTACTTCAATTAAAAAGCTCATTAAATGTTGCAATTTCATAGCTGTGCAATGATAGAGTGCATTTGCTTGAAGACAACACAGCACTGCAATTACCCAAAAAAATGAGTAGCACAACCCTGCTATTCACCCAACAGAAGAAATTAAATCGTTACAGAGAAACTTTAACAAACAGGTTCGCATCACTTAACAGTTCAATTAATCAGTTTGCTTTGATAACGGATTGAAAAGTATACTTCATTACATGCCATTTATGGTTCAAGAACATGAGAATTAATATCTCATCTAGGAGGGGAGATTTATGAAGGAAATGTTATCCTTCTGTGAAGGGGTTGTATTGAAAATGTTTGGTTTTATTTTTAAGAGGCCTAATTACTCTGGAGAAGAAAGATAGAGTTATCCAAGTTAAGACAGCAAGTAATTTCTTAGTCTGGATATTTACCTGATATGGATCCGAGTACTGGTTTCAGGATACTCTTTCCTTCTTTCTCTCTGTAGTTTTGGTTTTTGTTAGTTTGCTTTGTTTTCTTTTTATTTCTCATATCCTCTCTCTCCTGAGCATATATGAGCATATGCTGTAGGTATATACGATAACATTAAATAGGGATCTAAAGATGTATTAGAAATCATACCATAATGTACCTATCTGAAATGCAGTACGTGACTAAGCTGTGGTAACAGAAAAAATTTAGATTATAACACTGAAGACATCTCAGGAAAAACAGAGATGTTGAATTCAAAGGTAGTTCAGTATAAGAGTTTCAATTACTTCGCTCTAAAGTCACAGGTTACACAGTCTTTTCTCTGCTACCATGGATCGCTGGAAGGCTACTGCTCGTTTGTCAATGGCTTTCTTGTACTGGGGAACCTACATTGGCCTGCAGGGCTCCAGATGTGGTCTTGTGAGTTCCAAATAGTTCAGGGCCTTTTGCAGTTAAGTGCCAATCAGCATGGAAACCTCTCATCCCGCAGTCTGTGCTCTGTCAATGTGCTTATGGCTGGCCTTCATCGCTGCAATGGTACCCTCTCACTCAACTCCACCAGGACCCCCGGGGTCTCCTCTGCAGAGCTGCTCCACAGCCAGTTGACCTCCATCCTGTAGTAATGCAGTGGGCTGTCCCCTCCACTGTGAATGATTTTGTACCCATGTTGATGGTACACCCATGTACAATGTTGAACTTTATTAGGTTTCCATCAGCCCATTTCTCTGACCTGCTGGGGTCCCTCTGAACAGCAGTCCTGCCCTCCCACATATCAACTGCTCCCTGAGCTTGGTGTCTCTGAAAATTTGCTAAGGATGTATTTGATTTCTTTTTACTGGTTGTCCATTAAGACAACAAGCAATATTCGCCTCCAGTACGGACCCTGAGGAACAGCACCTCATGGAATCACAGAATCATGGAATCATAGAATCATAGTATGTGTTGGGTTGGAAGGGACATCTAAAGGTCATCTAGTCCAACCCCCCTGCAGTAAGCAGGGACATCTTCAACTAGATCAGGTTGCTCAGAGCCTCATCAAGCCTGGCCTTGAATGTCTCCAGGGATGGGGCCTCCACCACCTCTCTGGGCAACCTGTTCCAGTGTCTCATCACCCTCATTGTAAAGAACTTCATCCTAATGTCTCCTCTAAACCTACCCTGCTCTAGTTTAAAACCATTGCCCCTTGTCCTATCGCTACATGCCCTTGCAAACAGCCCCTCCCCAGCTTTCTTGTAGGCCCCCTTCAGGTACTGGAAGGCCACTATAAGGTCTCCCTGGAACCTTCTCTTCTCCAGGCTGAACAACCCCAACTCTCTCAGCCTGTCCTCACAGGAGAGGTGCTCCAGCCCTCTGATCATCTTCGTGGCCCTCCACTTGCAGCCATCCGTCAACTAGATTTTAGCTGAAGCAGGCCAGACAGTTTTGCACACACCTTTCATCCCACCTATCCAGTCGTCTCCTCCCCAGTATGGATACTGGGAAGACAGGTTGAAAGACCTGCTAAGTCAAAGTACATGGTACCTGCTACTGTCCCTTCATCCCTGCAGCTAGCCGTGCTGTCATGAGGGGCAAGCAAAAGAGATCAGTAGGAGTCACCTGAACTAACTGAGGCCTCGTTACAGCAAACTGTAAACTGTGCATTATCCATTTTATTTTCTGTTTCTTCTTTAGTATGTAAACATCTGTAGCATGGTACTAATAATTTTAAAATATTAAAATAAATTACGAATTTAAATGATCAAATGTTGGGTGTTACACACTTTACAAATATTCAGCTTTATGAAATAGATGGATACGCACCAGCATCCTCAACAGGCCACTGATACAATTTTGCTTCATTCAAACAGTCCTTTTGAGTTTGATAAAGATCCTCAGTGCTTAGGTCACTTCAGTCCCTAATTCTGAAAATCCAACATCTCTTCTTGAAACAATGTCCAAACTCAGTACTGCATTATTTGCGTGTCCAAAGATATAATGCTTTAAAATCAAGGGACTGAACACAAATTAGGACTTCTTTTTTCATCTAAGTCAAACTGACAGTAGTCAGGGGATCTGGGGAGACTGAAGAATGCAACTTCCAATGGGTATCAGGCCAGAACTCGTGTGTCCCACCATCTGAGATGGGTCAGGACGCTTTTTAGGTACAAAATATGACCGATTATGAAGGAGCAGGGTGAGGCAAAGCTACCTTAAAAAATCCTTTCACAACTAAAATCATCGAGTTCATTGGCTGAAGGATACTTACAGATTTGTTTTAACTTTCCACAGATAATTGCACATATACAACTGCAACAGTGTTGTATTTTTTTTAGGGATTGATTCTATGGTGAAGGAAATATTCAGAACTTTTAAAAACTCTTGCATTAAAAAGCCAATATGAAATGAAATATCCACATATAAATGAATTCTATAATCATTTAATCTCCTCTATGGGCAGGAAAAATGGTCCTTTCTGTTTTTCACAGAGACTTTGTGTCACAATGAATGTCCCAACATTTTCAATGAGTTAAAAAAATTTCATTTTTCTGCCTATCTAAAAGCCACGGTGCCATACTTTCTCCTCTGAGAGCACAGCCTCCCTCAGGAAAAACTGCATCATTTTCTCTACGGTATTGAGGGAATAACAGATTAAGTGACTTTCTCAAGGACACAGGAAATCTGTGGTAAAGCAGAAAAAGGAATCCCAGTATCATGAAACTCTAGACAGCAGTGTTAACCACCAGACCACCAAAGCTCAGGCCTGAGGCACACTCTGCTGAGAGAAAAAAAAGTCAAGCTAAATGTTTCAAATTGAAAGTGGTGGGACTTCCAGTCCCTTCTAGCTAGTCCCCAGCAGAGCTGCACAGGACCTTGCGCGTTGCCTGACTGTAAAAACAAAAACTTTGAAGGATATACGTTAAGGGTCATCACAGGTGACTGTCTCGTGTGAGCTGGGACAGCAAGGAGAGGACTTTCTGGACAGCACTGCACGTTGCGCCAGCTTTCAGGTGTGCTGTCAGCAGGGTTTCTGTGTCAGTAAGAGAACATTTTAAAAAAATAGTTACAAACACCTCTTATCAGAGTTGCACTTAACATTCACAGACCACACCAAGGGAAACAAAAAAAAATCCCAACAGAAAAAAAGAACCTGCAAACCTTGAAAGACTTTTTTTTGATGGCCTGCATAGCCTGCAGGCGTGGAGTGGGTGGCAGAGGAGAGACCAACAGCTCTCTTGTGCGGTTTCTAGCAGTGACGCGCGAGGCAGTCACGGAGTCACCCGAGCAGAGCACTGAGCAGGTACAGCGGGCTCCCGACCACACCTCGCACCCTCTCACCACAGCTGGATAGTTGGGTAGGACCAACAAATTGCTAACTATCTTGATTAGTGCATTAACTCTGGGTGAGAGGGAGGCAGGAAGGTAGACACTGTTCAGACACACCAAGCTAACAGAGGACAAGAGAGAAACAGAAAAAGCATGTCCAAAGTTTCTTTTACAGGGCAAGGTTAGTCCATCTTACACTCTTCTGTTGACCAGTTATGGAATTCATGTTTGTCTTTAAAATCTGTGAAACTTAGTGTATATTCATAATTATCACAGCAGCTAATTTGCTACTGTCAGGATGAATGTCAGATACGCTTAAAATACGCATGGAGGTTCTGTGGGATTATTTTGGTTGGGGGTTTGTATTGTTTTTTGGGTTTTTTAATTTAAGAAATGCTGCAAATAACTTAAGTGGTTTACCAGTTGTGAGAAAGCTTGAGATGAATGAATAGTAAACACACTGTTCTGCTAGTAAATTCTAACCCTGATTCAAAGAAGAGTTCTTTTGTTTCACAGTATTGCTTCATAAGTAATGGATAAGAATTTGTATGTAGAGCATCGCACTTTCCAGTGTTACTTGTTCTAGTCTAAGTATAAAAATCTCTTTTCTTTGTCTTTTTTTTTTCCATAGAAAGCCTAATTTCTTGGAATTACCATATCATGAAAAAACATTTCTTTTCACGTAGAAACAAAATTAACTGTCTAATGACTCATTTTTACAGGGAAAAAAGAAAGGAAATGCAACTTGCATTTACTAGAGAAGAAGAGAAATCTAAAATAAAACTAAACACTGAAAAGTGACCTTCCTCTTATATTCTTATAATTTTTCCAGACAAGAATTCATAATGTTCCAATGACAGTTGTAAATCTGTAAAGAGCTGAAAAGGAACCACTGAAATATCTTGTTTTCCTGCACAGAATTATCAGAAGTATATGAAATTTTCTAATGCCAAATTTGGAAGTACTCTAATTCTCAGATGCCACAGTGTGATAAATTTTGTAATTCAGATGTCTGTGTCCCTAGGAAGTTTTTTCTATAGCATCTTCAAGACAATAATGTTGCAAACTCTTAACATGGATTTTGGAAAAGCCATAATAGAAATGGGAAAATCTGCACTAGAATTCCTCATTAGTGCTCCAGTTTCCTGGGAAACTTGTCCCCTATATATGCAGCATCATTCTGGAAACCTTTTGTCTAACTCAGATTTTAGCACAAGAATATTTCCAGGTGGACCCTGATCAGCAACCCCCACCTCCAATCTGTTTTCTTTGAAAATAAACTTCCAAAGTAGAGACTCCGATTCAGCAGGAAATTTAGTGGTTCAACTGGAGATACTCTTTGGAAAGACAAGACTACACCCATAGGTGGTCAGGCTGACATATTTTAGGTTTGGAAATAAAAGAATAAGAGAACACTGAAACATCTAAATGGCATTTTGATGGGTGGGGTTTTGTTCCTTACTGTAAAATGAATTAGAGACTAATACAAATATCAGCAAGCTAAATAATACTCTTCCCTTCTTATCAGAAAAGTTTGATGAAATTGCAGTGAGAGGGTTGGTTATAAAGACCTAGTGAGATTAGGCTCAGGAACCTGAAAAATGTTAAACAGCTTTTGTGAAGTGCAATTGCTAAAAGGTAGCAGAATAAAATCCCCAAGTTACACATTTTAATTTCAGTCACAAGAGAAAATATGAAGTGAGATTTATTTGTACTTTGCTATTTAGCTGTGGTAGGTAAAAGCCAAGGAAAAAAAATGCTTTGGTCTCAATGCGAGCAAATACATTGAAGAAAGAGTTTGGAATCTGGTTATGGATCAAATTTGATAGCTAGATCTTTCCTTTAGTCCTTTTCAGTCATAAATGTAGGGACAGAAGCACTCAAACTCCACGGCTGTGTTTGAATTTCGAAGCTTGGCACTGTTTCTGACAGTTGCCAGTACCAGATGTTTCTGAAGACGGTCTTTATTTATTTTTAACTCTGTTGATAGGAGCCATCTGCTTCCCAAATATCTCAGCTAAAGGGTGACTGTAATGTATATTTAATAATTAACTGGTAATGAGCTGAGCTGAGCAACTTTATAATTGAGTAAGCGTTTGTGAATCCATTCTCTTCTTTGCTTACCTAACAGGATTTTAAACTTTCGGGATTTACAAAGCACAGTGTTTTTCAGTGGATGAGGATCTTTGTAGAGTGATATGAAGCTAACTTAATTCTCCTTGGTACTTTTCACCAATTCCTTAGACAAAGGCTATGAACTGAAAAATCAGCAGAACAAAAATACTGCAAGAAGTATATTCTCAACCAAAAGTATATTCAGCTCAGAAAAAATGGCAGTTAAACCTTGTAAAAGACAAAGGTGGATTAGAGTAAAGTAGAATCAAGTTATACTTTGGCAAATCTGTTTCCTAAGAGAGATTTTTTGCATTTGCTCATCCATATGGTGTAGCGTTTGACTCAATGATAAAATAAGCCATTCCTATTAACAAATGTTCCTGTTCAAAGAAAATGATGGAAGGTTATGGAATTTCTCATACAAATCTTAGGCAGGCACCCTGGTCCCAATTTTCCCTCTGTTGATTACAAAGATTTTTTTTGCCTTTGATGATAGTTCTTATGGATTTTGGCCAGTCCAGCTCACTGTTAAGAATCACTGATGATCTATGATTTATAGTGGTATGTCAGCACCAACTTTGAAAACATGAATGTTCTTTTCTTCAGAATTGCTCTGAAAATCCCTTGAGAAGAGGAGAACTGTCTGGCCCTTCCATTTCCAGTCTGAGCAGGAAGTTCAGGGGAACAAGAAAGCTAGAATAATACCAGAATATTTGTACAAAGTTAAAGCTGAATCTGGAGTAAAATCAAGTGTATGCTTTCTTCTTTTTCTTCATTAATTAGGCGTGTAATGCTTATCAGCAGATGATTTTATCCTGGTGCTTTGGTCACATCTTAAGGTTGCCACAAAGCCCTCCTCTGTAATGAAAACATGACTACAAATATTTTCTGCCTTTATGGTCTGCACATCATGGAAACGTCATGTGGATTTATTGTGCCCTGAGAAGACCACCTGAGAAGCTGGGCTTGGGAGACACAGCCAGGCTCTGAACTCCCCAGTGCGCTAGATCAGACGCCTAAACCACAGCGTGTACATAGACCTGTGTCATCATCTTCTTCAGTGCCCATCCGGGTCTCACGTCCCCAATCCCTGCTGCTTTTAGAGTCCTGGTGGAGAGCACAAGTTTTACTCTGCTATGAAGTGCAGAGAAAATAAAGCCACCTTGTACCCAGCAATTATTTTTAAGCACTATACTGCCCCATATTTAAACACATGTATTACTATATGGTAGCCAAGGAAAAATACAGCAGTCAAACTACTAAGGTGCTTAGCATCCCTCTATTGTCTCTAGAGTAGTCAACAACTAACAGCCTTGTTTTTTAATCTTTACTCAGAAAGACATTTGCATTGACTTCTGGCTGATCTCAGATTAAATTTTATAGCTAAATCTTTTCTGTGTTTTAGGACTTCAGTCTTAAACAAGGACAGAAATGCTCAAAGTCCAGTGCTGCCTTTGTATTGTGTAGGTTGGCAGATTTCTAAGGCAATTTTACATGAAAGATAAAAAAGGGAGGGTGGGTGAGAGTGAATAACTGCGAAGCTGAAATTCTTCAGGGATGGACAATTTATCAGCTTTATACAGTTGGATCAAGAAAATGTATGAAGTGAAATCAAGATAGACTTAAACTTGTGCACAAAACAGTAAAGCCGTGGCACACAAGGAATTTCTCAGTGTGACATGTTTCTCTGCAAAGCTGGCTCTGAAAAGAACTCTGCGTGGGGCTCATTAAAATTCTGCAGTCATGGTCCACAAACAGAGCAGGACACACAATGAACAAAGGTCTGTACAAACATGGAGTTTCAGGGAAAATCAGATGGCTTTGTTATAACCTGATGGTTCGGTCTTGAAAACCATACTCTCACCAGTATTCCTATTGGCTTCAATGGCACGATGGAGTCTTCAGGACTGCCTAAAGAAAAATCAGCTCTGCAGACTCATCAAAAAAACCCCACTAGTCCAAATATGCAACATCTATTCACTCCTTCTTGTTGTTGTCTCGATATGGCTAAGTATATGTATTATTATCTTCCTGTGTTTTTGGTTTTTTTTAGTTGAAAATATTAACTGGCATGTGAGGACGATTTTGCATATTATTTGCAATTTTTGTGTAAAGAAATAGGGTAGGGTTTTTTTTGCTCACAACTTGACAGCAAAACACTGAATTTTTAAAAATTTAACAGCTTTTAAGACCTGAGAGGAACAGTTAGCCAGAACTCCTTCATAAGGTAAATAGCTCATGTACAAACCCATAGTCGGCAATTGAGTTGGACCATATTTTCTAGAAGGAAATCTAAGGTGAAATCCTGATCCTGCCTTCTCAGACATAAACAGCTAGCGGGGAAGTGGAGAATCGAGTTCCAGTATTTTTTTGTTTCATTTAATTTAAGGTAAAATCTGCCCTTAATTACAGTTTATGAGCACTAATATGTACTACACAGCACTGTTCAGAACAACAACGTTGCTCCAGAAAGTCCAGGCCTGTCCTCCTTTCTCAGGCAGCACCCGCCTTCATTAGTTTCATCTGGATTTTATCTGAATAAAGAACTGCAGGATCTGATCCCATAGACTGCGGATGGAATAAATTCAACAGGATAACTCATTAAGAAAACAAGTCAAAAGGAATTTTTCTGTTTGTAGTGTGACAGATGTTGACAGCAGCTAACCTTACCAGCAAGATTGTTGCTTCTATGTAAACCTGCTCTCTTTCAGATTTTTGGGACATGTTGCCAAAGAACTTTGGCAGAGCCTGTATTTGCCACCGCTGATCCCCTTTAACGAGGTTTGTGGGTCATTTGAAAGCTGCAAAGCAAAGTGAGACTTTGCTTTTCGTGTTTTGCCAATTTCATTATGCTTTGGCTGGTAGTTAAGGGTCATTTCCAAAAGCCTAATGGACATTTTTATTAGGTTTCTACAAGGGTACTACTTACTTTCTTTTCCTGGCAGATTTCCATATTCACTGTGACTAATGCAACCTTTATTGTTATTTGACAAGAGGGAAAAAAAGACAATTTTTTTCCTTCCCCAAGGAGAGAAGCTGTCAGCTACCAGAAGAATAAAGACTTCAGTGTTTACCTTTCCACACAGCCCAATGACTGCACAGAGGCAACAGGAGATTTTTAATGGATTGAATGAAAGGATACGCAAAATGGCATCAATGGACTGAAAAAGTAAACAATTTGCATATTTCTTCTTGTCAGTCCACCTTTTCTTCAGTGGCATATTGCTATGGAAACAAGTGAAGATTACTTTAAGATGGCTATTAGCATTTCAACCAAAAAATGGTCACCTTGATGGAAGGTTGCTATGTCATATGGATGCACTAAAGTGAATGCCAAAGTGATTCAGAGTGCTTAGAGCGCGCGGCTATTTATTGCTTTCAGGACTGACCTTATGTACGTCTCCAGGCAGAATTGCCAGTGGAACCAAAAGGGCGTTTCGGACGAGTGAAGAATGAAGGATCGCGCTGCTGGGAGCCACTCGTCTTCTCAGTGCCTGGCCTTAGGAACTGGCTTGGATGTTAGAGAAACATATTTGAGTGGGAAATCTCATCTCCCTGATCCCAGAATAGCTCTGCCAAGATGGCATTTTGTCCCTTTCAAAGAAAGGGAGAGGCAGGATTTTCATAATAATGGGATACTTATTTAGACTTTGGTTTTTGCCTTAAATTCTCCTTTCTCTGGGGAAGTGCAGAGAACAGAATTTCTTGCTTTTCTCTGTGCATCTCACACCCAGCCTTGAATAGACTGACCTCATGAAGCTCAACAAGGGCATGTGCAAGGTCCTGCACGTGGGTTGTGGCAATCCCAAGCACAAATACAGGCTGGGAGGAGAATGGATTGAGAGCAGTCCTGAGGAGAAGGACTTGGTAGATGAGAAGTTCAACACGAGCCAGCAATGTGCCCTTGCAGCCCAGAAAGCTAACCGTATCCTGGGCTGCATCAAAAGAAGTGTGGCCAGCAGGTCGAGGGAGGTGATTCTGCCCCTTTACTCCGCTCTGCTGAGACCCCACCTGGAGTACTGTGTCCAGCTCTGGAGCCCCCAACGCAGGAAGGACCTGTTGGAGTGGGTCCAGCAGAGGGCCACAAAGATGATCAGAGGGCTGGAGCACCTCTGCTATGAGGACAGGCTGAGAGAGTTGGGGTTGTTCAGCCTCAAGAAGAGAAGGCTCTGGGAAGACCTTATAGCAGCCTTCCAGTACTACAAGGGGGCCTACAGGAAAGGTGGGGAGGGGCTCTTTATCAGGGAGTGGAGTGATAGGACAAGGAGTAATGGTTTTAAACTGAAAGAGGGGAGATTTAGATTAGATCCAAGGAAGAAATTCTTTACTGTGAGGGTGGTGAGGCACTGGACCCGGTTGCCCAGGGAAGCTGTGGATGCCTCATCCCTGGAGACATTCAAGGCCAGGCTGGACGGGGCTTTGAGCAGCCTGGTCTAGTGGGAGGTGTCCCTGCCCATGGCAGGGGGGGTGGAACTAGATGATTGTTAGGGTCCCTTCCAACCCGAACGATTCTATGGTTCTCCAATTCTACGATCCTCTACTCTATAGGATGCTCTTCAGGTATCTTACCCCTCAGCTGGACTAGCTGGGATATATATTTTGCTTTTTTTGAAACAAATGATAGTTTTGCCATGTGCATCCATGGGGGACCAGACACATTATCCAGGAGAGGAAGCAGGGAAGAGAGTGTGACATTCTTTATTGTCAGTCCAGTAAGGGCAGAATTTTTGTAAGGACTTAACACTAGCAATTTCTGCATATGCAGGCAAAGCAGGGGGTCAGAAGCCATGTCCTTCTCATCATTTCTCTAGCACAGTAGCATGAATAAAGCAATTATGATCCCCTCCAAGCTTCTGTAATGTGCCCCAACCTTTTTCTTCTTACTTGGACTGAATGTTGCTGGAGAGGATTGCATGGCACGTGCTACCGCACGCCGCTGCAGATGTACTTCCTCCGCAGGTTTGGGACATCCTGCAGGCCAGTGGCTCCTGTTCCTCCTGCCGGGCTCACTCCTCAAAGGGCAATTCAACAGAAAGCAGCATTTTTTCCGTCAGATATCTTCAGTTTCAGACAGGTTTTTCTCAGTGAACATTTCTACAGTTCTCAAAGATTTCTATGTAGCAATCCTCCTTCAGACACGACTCCATCAGCACAAGCTGGAAAATTTGTCTGAGCAAATTCTGAAAGGTCAGCAAGCCATGCGTGACTGCTGCCAGAGCTGCTGACCTGCATCCCTGCCTGCCAGCGCTCGTCCTGTCAGACTAATTACGAGATAGCGCTGTGTCTTCCTCACACACTGAAAGAGTAAAGCTGGTGCACATTTAAAGTTTCCAGGAGACCGAACACATAGACATAGCTGGTGATTCTTATAAATACATGTATTTAACATTCTTACATACATTCTCATATATGTCTTTGCTTTTGCTGAGCTTCAGAAAGATTAGACTTTATTAACAAAACCTTCTTATCCCATCTTTTATTTAAAGGCCTTTAGAATGTGTCTTGTCATAGTTAATCATGCTTTTTCTCAGTGTTAGAGGTTAATACATGCATTTCAAAATGCTCAAATTAACCACTTTTTAAAGTTACAGATCTTACTGGACTTATCATTTTAGCTCCATGGAATAAATAAAATAGGCCTGTAAATTAATTTCTGACATTTTCTGCACATATTTATCGAACACTAGTGTGTAAAGTGTCATGAAACTGATACTGAATTTAAATGAAAGATATTTTGTAGATCATTTTCTTCATGTTTAGCTTGTTATGACATCTAATGTGCTACAGAAGTGCAGTTAACATTTATTTAATGGCTTGATTTTGCTAAATTTAGGAACTCTCTGTGTTTACCTCACGGTGTTTCAACTCTCCAGGAGTTCCAGTACACTCTGCAGGTCAGGAGCGAAACTCACTCGAGCATTGTGGCCTCCTGAGGGGATAAGAAATGGCTAATGGTTTGTCACCTCTTTTTTATTTCTGTCTATCCAGCTCTCCACAATGTGTTTATGTATGAAGTTATGAGACTCCCTCAGATACTTATTTTCTATGTATCCGTGTTTGCTTCTTACATCTTAATGCCAATATTATTTTAGCAAAATGTAGTTCTAGCTGCCAGGATAGTTTGAATCTTATGGCAAACCATGAGATAAGTCTGTGTCATCTGGGAGTTTGGAATGCAGTTGTTTGATCCTTTGATAATTATCTTTGTAAAATAGTGCAATGCATCCAGATTATTTTTTTTTTTTTGTTACTCAATTGCATTGACTTTATAGAACTGACAAGTGGTGAAAGAATACGTTTCATCAACTCAGTGCACCACTCAGATTTCCCTACCAGCTGTGGTGTTAATATTCCATACTTTCTAGTCAGGGCTTATATTTATATTGGCCCACTATTAGTGCACTCTCATCACTATGGGACCATTAACTTACTGCTGTCATCTCTGCGGTCTGAAAGGATGGACCTGTCCTAGCTGCGTCTGATGAGTTAAATAGGGTCCAACCTGCATTTATTTAATCAACTTACTGTGTGAACCAGAGACCTCATGATTCAGTTTTCTCCTCTGCAAAATTAGAATAATGGCATTTTCTTACTTCCAAAAGGTGTTGGATTGATAAATACATTAAAGATCGTGAGATAAGAAAATAATGGTGGCATAGTTAGAAGAGGCTGATCTCATGGCACAGGAACAGATCTGGTAGATCCATTTGGCCCTAAACAAATGTAAGTCGGTTCAGATACACTTTTATTTAAATAATACGGTATGGTTTGACTGAAACTGTTTGACAGATAAAATATGAAATAAAAGTTTTTTTAAAAACAATTCAATTTGCTTCAACATTCCAGAAAAGAGGCACACAGATTTGAGGGTGGTTGGATTTGCAAAGATGTTTATTCACTCTCCCTAATACCAACACAGAGTTGTTGTGCCTTCCAAAAATGTACAGATAATGACATTTATCTATAGAAAACCTGTATTAAAAAATCAGCTTTGTCTTCATCAATGAAGGGTTTTAAGCTACCGTGCTTCAGGACATGGTTTAGTGGTGGTTTTGGTGGTGTTACATTAATGGTTGGACTCAACGATCTTGAAGGTCCCTTCCAACCTAGACGATTCTATGATTCACACCTTTAAATGTATATCTAAGAGGTATGGCTCAGCACTTCAATGGCTAAACCCTCTAACTTTCTCCCACTGAAAGTGAATTGTTTTGGTTTGCTAGCTGTAAAAAAAACCAAACTAAAAAACAAAAAAACAAAAAAAACAAAAAACCCCCCACCCAAAACTTCAAATGGGTCAATTTGAAATTAACGAACCCCTCAAAATTAAAAACCAGATTTCTGCACCATTGTCTGTGGAAGTGACTGTTTAAATGACATACTGCCACATTGCTCTGGCAGTGATTTTCTACTAATGAGAACGAGAATGAAGAACACGCCCAGACCAAAGTCTTTTGCAGTACATGTGTCAGAGAAAGAAACGGTTCTCAGGATCATCACTGTAGATCTGATGACTTAATAAAGTCAGGTGTTTAAGTGATTATGTTTTTAACAGGCTTTCAATGTGAGCCGGCCTCTGAAGGGTGCTGTGCTCAGTACACCACAGTAGTGTCTCTCCTCTTCCTGAACGTGTGGCATTTTGCTGTGTTTCAGGCACTGTCAGAGTTACAGCACTGCACTGCAAACATACCATCGGTGTAACCTAGATATACAATTTCCCTCTGAGTAAGGGAAAAAAATAATAATTTTCTGGTACAAAAAGCAGAGACATATCTACCTCGAGATCCTCCACACCTCTCACCACAGTAATACCTAAGTGCCTCTGGCCCACACAATTTCTGCCAGGCAGGCAGCTGGAAGCCCTATTTCAGAGGAAGAAAATTAAGTTGCCATATAGGTTAATTGATTTTACCATGGCAAAAAAAAAAAAAAAAAAAGAATCAAAAATGGGAATGGGATCCAGCTCTCTGGTGTTTCAGTTTTGCTCCTGCCCACTTAGATAATTTTTTGTGACTTTGGTCTCAATACTTTCCAACAAGGAGATACTTTTCTGATGTGGATTTTCTGTGGCTAAGGGTGGAAAAATCACATTCGCAAGGATTTGGAGTGGAGAATACATTCACTATTTGGACTGATTTGGGCTTGCTTTTATGTGTGAATCCCTTCGAAACCAAGCAGTAGGAAATTGTTTTCAATAAATATTTGTAATCAATTACAGTTTGACATTTAAATAATTCACCCTATGAGTCTGACCGAGTTGCTTACATTTTACCTGATTGTATAATATTACACTGAAGACTGCATTTTAGATTTCATTAATATTAGCAGTTATCAGTGACATTACTGAAAAGATAGGAATTATCATAAGGATTATTGATTGAAAATACTTCATTAAACACCTATGTTAGAAAGCTAAAAATAGCAGGTATTTATTCTAAACAGGTTCCAGAGGATACTGATAAGGTATAATGGATCATAATTATTCTTACGCATTTTTATCAACTTTGCCAGGAAAGCACACAAATACATGGTCTCTTTAAAAGCTCAAACACCAAAACTAAGAGGCAAGTCACTGTATATAGCAACTGTAAAAAGTATTGTGTATATATATTTATAGTATGCGTATATGTCTTATAATAATGCTTAGTATGATGCATTCTATACAGCTATACACACGCAAATATCTTTTGGCTTTTGTGATATCCCATGCATGTTAAGTTGCTTTCCTCCAATTGCTGATGCTCTGTAATATATATAACACAAGGGGAGGTAAACCGCAATCATGATGCTACCACAAAAATTTGAAGCTGAGTGTGGTTATTTTCAGACTTGAATTATTCCCTTTAAGTTTAAACATTGGATCCACATTGTAAGTGGATTTTTAATGCAATCAGCAACCTGTTTTTTTATCTAGTTTGCACAAGATTTTGCAATCATCTTCACAAAAACATTTATTAAATAAATTGGTGTATAGTAGTTTTAAAATTTAAAACCTATTTGAAATTACCAGTGATGTCTGCAGTAGTAAGCACATTCAGGAAGCGCTTCCCAACTACAGATGTTTTCCCAGAGAAAATAGAATTTACTTCACACAACTGAGTTGGATAATGAAATATACTGATATTTAGAAGTCAGTTATATTTGGGAATTTATTTGTATTGCAATGATAGAGGCAAACAAGAACAATGGCACATTTTGTTAGTGAGATACAATGCTTTTATTCAAGGGAAGTAATGAAAATTCACCTTGCTTTAGATTTTTATATGTCGTGGTCTATAGCAATAAGATTATTGCTGCCTGTAGAGAGTTTTGAATAACTGAACCCTCAAATATTTTGGTCAGATCCATAACTGGATTTGAACACTTTGTGTGTAACTTAAGCAACATTTAAGCACCTAGATTCAAGGAAATGGTACAGAATCCTTCACTCCTGCTCCCTTCTCAGACAACTTCGGTACTTGGAAGGTAGTAACATTTGACAGCTAAAACACACCTAGATGCTCAAAACTGTGCTGCTGCCTATGCTTACATGACCTTGGATAAGGCAAACCTTTCAGTTTCTATTTGCAGGTGAATTTATCTGGATATTCAAACTGGGCATCCCCATACCCACGTGGACTCAGTGCCGCAGTGTGCTCGGAGCACACCAATGGCATTGACTTTAAAGAATACCAGCTGCAGCACACTGCATTCATTCACAAACTGGCAAAAGGACAGAGAGACAACGTAGGCAGCCACTGGATCACTGAAAGAACAGATCCTTGAACCATAGGCAATATGTGTCTGACTGATTGTCATCATCAGCAGCTAGGTCCATTTCTGTTATTATACACTTTGACAGTAGGTGATAACCCAATGGATTTACACACGCTCAGGAGAAAAACCTTGCTGTGTTATAGTTATGTACTGATCTCACTTTTTTCGGATGCTGAAAAATTAGTGAGATCAAAGCCTAGATTGGCCAATCCAATCAACTCAATGATTTACTGACTAGTCTGTTATTCATTGAAAGGATTAAATTCATGCTTCCTACAGCAGAGTTTTCGGATAATCTAATTTTTGAATGAAACACACAGGGATCTGAAAATGCAGCACAACAGGGGACATTAAACTGAGAGTAGTTTCAATTAATATCCACTTCAAAAATTTGATGCTATCACATAGCCAAGTTTAGGGTGCAAGCCTTTGCAAATCCAGACTTAAAGCCCAATCTACTAGAACCGTAACACATACAATCATAGAATCATAGAATCACACAAATTGTTAGGGTTGGAAGGAACCTTAAGGATCATCTAGTTCCAACCCCCCTGCCATGGGCAGGGACATCTCCCACTAGATCAGGTTGCTCAGAGCCCCATCCAGCCTGGCCTTAAAAACTTCGAGGGATGGGGCTTCCACCACCTCTCTGGGCAACCTGTTCCAGCGTCTCACCACCCTCATGGTGAAGAACCTCTTCCTAATGTCCAGTATGAATTGTCCCATCTCTAGTTTTAATCCATTCCCTCTAGCCCTACCATTACCTGACAGCCTAAAAAGTCCCTCACCAGCTTTCTTGTAGGCCCCCTTAAGACACTGGTAGGCCACTATAAGGTCTCCTCAGAGCCTTCTTTTCTCCAGACTGAACAACCCCAACTCTCTCAGTCTGTCCTCATAGGAGAGGTGCTCCAGCCCTCTCATCATCCTTGTGGCACTTCTCTGGACACATTCCAGCATGTCCATATCTCTCTTGTAGTAGGGGCTCCAGAATTGGACACAGTAGTCCAGGTGGGGTCTCACAAGAGTGGAGTAGAGGGGCAGAATCACCTCCCTCGGCCTGCTGGCAGCACTTCTCCTGATGCAGCCCAGGATATGATTGGCTTTCTGGGCCTCTGGTGCACACTGACGGCTCGTGTTGAGCCTCTCGTCTACCAGCACCCCCAAGTCCTTTTCTTCAGGGCTGCTCTCAAGCCAGTCACTGCCCAGCCTATATCGGTGCTTGGGATTGCCCCGACCCAGATGGAGGACCTTGCACTTGGTCTTGTTGAACTTCATGAGGTTGGCATGGGCCCACCTCTCCAGCCTGTCAAGGTCCCTCTGGATGGCATCCCTTCCCTCCAGCCTGTCAGCCACCCCACACAGCTTGGTGTTGTCGGCAAATGTGCTGAGGGTGCCCTCTATGCCACTGTCTGTGTCACTGACGAAGATGTTAAACAAGACCGGTCCCAGTACTGATCCTTGAGGGACTCCACTTGTCACTGGCCTCCACTTGGACATGGACCCATTGACAGCCACTCTCTGGGTGCAGCCATCAAGCCAGTTCTTTATCCACTGAATTGCCAGTCCATCAAACCCATATTTTATCAGCTTGGAGACCAGGATGTCATGTGGGACAGTGTCAAAGGCTTTGCTCAGGTCCTGGTAAATGACGTCAGTTGCTCTCCCCTTGTCTGTTGATGCTGTGACCTTCCCATAGAAGGCCACCAGGTTTGTCAGGCATGACTTGCCCTTGGTGAAGCCGTGTTGATTGTACCCAATCACCTCTTTGTTATCCTTCTGCCTCAGCAGTGCCTCCAGGAGGATCTGCTCCATAATCTTACCAGGCACAGAGGTGAGACTGACTGGCCTATAGGTCCCTGGTTCCTCCTTCTTTCCCTTTTTGAAAATGGGGATTATGTTTCCCTTTTTCCAGTCAGTGGGGACTTCACCAGACTGCCATGACTTTTGGAATATAATAGAGAATGGCTATCTTACCTTTTTTAAATGAAATCCTCCTGACAAAAAGGTAGAAAAAATTGTCGCATTTATCTCAGTAAGAATATATGTATCTCACAGATTTCTCCAATCTACTGTTAACTCATTCTATTCTCTAAAAAATCTATTTTACAGTATCCTTACTAAATGCGTACTAGTAGAGCCTGTATATTACCTGCCTTAATTCAATAAGAAAATGGAAAAAGAAAGGACACTTCTGAATAATTTCAATTAGTGATGTGAATTTTTTACAGACTACGTTTAAATGTTTCAGACAATACAGGGACCAAGAAATAGACAGAGCTGAATAAAAAATAAACCTAAATTTGATCTGACTTGCCAGCCTTCAGTAGTTACAAAAATGTAATTGCTTTAAGTCAAAATATGTTCCCTATGGTTGGTTTTAGAACATGTTTATGAATGGCCTAATCCCTGCAGCTGTAGTTTGGGCTTTTTACAACAACTGATTAATCATTAAAAATCTTGTTTGCTTGATCTATTGAGTTTTTGAGAGCTTGTTCTGTAACAAGGTGGGTTTTTTACAGACTTGCTCTACTAGATACTTACTCCATTGTCCCTGGTTGTTAGAAAAGTATTGCCAATTCCAAATGGGAGAGCTGAATAAAAAAAGCTAGTGGGGACACTTAGAGCTCAGGATTTATTTTATTCAAATGTAAACGTGAGTTAATCCCCATTTTTCCTAAAGGAAACTAAGGCGTGGAGATGCCAAATGGAGACAGTGGCACAGTAAGCTCTAGACCACAGGAGTTTCTAATTTGTTCTGCATCTATGCAGCTTGGCACTGTAAAATGAGCATTTCCATCATTCTTGTTTATCTCAGATAATCACATGCTATTTTTCAGTTTCCTTTCAAGGATCAGCATGCCAAACACTGTCACGCAGCGACTGGTATTGACATGGGCAGTCCCATGTCAAAGTTAACACCACATGATTACATTTTCTAACAGCTTAAATTAGAAGCTAGTTAAAATCACATCTATTTAAAATGATAAAGGGGTTAGCAGAGCAAGCCAAAACAAGCTGTAATTAGCCCAGCTCAGTTATTATTTGATGGGACATCCAGAATGGGAGAGGGAAACATGTTATGTGTACCGTCCAGCTCCAGGCACTTGAGCTGTATGGGTACATTAGGAGTGCAGAAGCCTTATTCAAGCCGTGAAGAGAGTGGGGGGTATCTGTGAACAGTAACGCAGATCAGCAATACTGTGAGCCTGCCTTTACAGACATCACTGTGGGACGCCTAGGACAGATGGTCTGAATAATATTGAGATCTGTGCTCTTTACAGACAGCCTGTCACATCTGCCATGTGTTCCTTTTGACCTTCGGGTTCAAGCACATATACCAATATCCTGCTGCACATTAGTAACTTGCCACTGGCTTATGAAGCTGAGATGTCCCCTACTATTCTTTGAATACAGCAGAGGAAATACTGCAGAGATAGGGAAGTTAAAATGTGCCCCACTTCCCCCGTTTATAAACTTTCCACACCACCTAAATACATTTATGTTATCCAATTACCTTAAAATAATACTTACTTTAAGTCAGCTAAAGGTAACAGTTAAATAAAGACACTGTATTCAAAATAGATAATACAGTTATAGAAGTTTGTTGGATACATACATGAATGGAAAAAGAAAGTTCTTTAACCTGTGTGTTTTAAGGCTGTATTGGCTGGGGCTCCCTGTGCCTAGATAACTTGCTCTCAGCTTCCAAGAAGGTGGCTACCGTGGCATAAGTCTTTATCCAGAAGACATAACCTGGAGCAATACCAATTGGGGGACTCTGTTGGAAAACCCTGAGAGCTTTCCATTAGAGGTCACTTGTTCGTGGCTAAGTAGTAAATATCTCCTTACATCTGCAAGGACTGAACTCTCCTTTTTTTCTTCTCACTGGTGATTCATTGACGTATCTCAATGTGATGTTTTTGTCTTTCATTGGACCTTGTATTTGCTCAGCCACACTCGTGAATTACATTTATGAATCAGGTGAGATGAAGATTTTCTGTTCACTTTCATGCATGATAATTAATTCAGTGAGCATTGTCCCCAAATAAGTTTATTTGTGTATAGATACATGGCATAATAATAGTTTGTTTAAGGACTATATAGAATAATAGAATCGGGCACAAGAAATTTCAGGCATAAGAAGCTTTTATCATCCCTTACTTTCTTGGGGTATAAGTATACTGAACTTTGGTGTACTTCAGTTTCTTCCATATATTTCTCTGGATTCCTTTCTGCTGTCAAGACTATGGAAGAATTCACTCTGATTTGACAAGTAGTTTATGTGACTTGTTGCTGTCATTATTATACCCTTGTTCATAAAATATTAAGAATAAGCAAAGACAGATATGATACCAAGTCTGTGTAACCACCTATATCTGTTACCTTCCTCTTCCTTTTCCCCCTGCTAGCTACTTAGTACAGGACATGTCTGGTAATACTTATTTCTACGTAAGCTAAAACACTGGAATCCAGACCTGATCTGAATTACTCGAAGTACTGCAAAAAGGAAAAGAATGACAATATGCAACTGGCTAACTCACATTCCTAAGCACCAGAGATTGTCAGCTGCATTTATTTACCATTATTTTATGCTTTCCAGGCACTCAGGTTCCTAGAATGAATCTAATCAGTAGCCATTCATTGGAAACTCAGAGCAATATTTCTATCTCCCTCTCTCCTTCTCTCCATCCATTACTTGCAGTGCTCATATTTTATCTATTACTTACCAGAAGCTTTACATGCAGCCAAAAGCTGTAAAGCCAGCATTTTCTACCTGGTACCAGGTACTGTAGTCTTCCTTTTCAAGCCTGGGAAAAGCCTTGAGAATCTGGCCCACAGAGGCACTAGGCAATTTAGTGAATACCAATTGTTTTTACTGAAAATCAATGCTTATAGAATATAGTTTGTATTTCAAAGTGCTGCCACTGCCTTCATTCCTTAGAGTTTGGCTATGAAGACATATTTTCTGTCTGAAAGCACTTAGAACACTTTCCAGTTAAGCAATGACAATTTTCAAATTCTGTGGTTAGCAGTTTTATAGTGTGAAGTTTTAATCATTTGAGCATTGAAGAAGTAAGCACAGCACATTTGCTTTGTATTTGGTAAATAGAAGAAATGTGGGAATAAGTTGAAGAGAAGCATTGGGTTTTTTGCTTTTTGTTTCTAGAAGGGGAAGGTGTGAGGGTGTCAGGCTGTAACTGTCCATTTAGCACGTCACACTCTTCAAAGTGGAAATTCACTACCAGCAGTTTTACATGCATGTTTACTATCTAAACATGTGGATATTTTCAGCTCATTACATGACCACTTCAAAAAGGACAAACCACAGCGTATGAAAACATGCTGCTCGCCACACCGCAGGCTGTGTTCTGGTCTGCCTTTAGGATCCATACAATTTCCTGTTCATGTACTTCCATAGCAGGCTGGGGCTCTTCAGCAGAGTATACGTGAGATAAAGCCTTTTTTTCAGTCACTTAAATTTCTCACTGGATACATGCGGATAAACATCTGGCATTGGTTTGTGGCACACAGATATTCAGGGCTGAAAAGAAAGCATTAACAAAAGGAGAAACTCTATGACACATTACGAGCACGGGCTTCTCTGCTCTCCCTTACTGTAATATCTCAGCTCAATCTTTGGACTGCACTGTGGCTGCCCCCTCGCTCTCCTAGCTGCAAAGCTGTGGTCAGAATCAGTATCTTCTTTGTGCAGCTCTGCAAGTGTCTCCCACAGCAGCGTTACCCGTTACTGGGTAAATACAGCGCCTTTTCATTTGTCCCCATTTCCCTTAGGGACAAACAAACAAAAGGAAGCACTTTTTCTCATGATGCATAATAAAATTATGGAACTTGCTGCTACAGGATGTTGTGGAGGCCAAAAATATGCATGGTTTTTAAATGATATTAGATAAATGCATGAGGGTTGGGTGCAGCAGTGATTACAAAGTACAACTGTTGACATAGAAACTTACTTCAGGAATTTCCTAGGCTGTGGGTATCTTGGAGAATACACTGTCCAGAAGAACTTATACATGCTCTGTTCTTACGGGACTTCTACTCTTGACCATTGTCAGAAACAGGATTCTGAACAAGATAACCTTTGGCATAAATAAGTATAGCCATTTTATGTCTTTCTGTTCTTTTTTAATTTCTTAAAAAAATACTTTAATTATTGCCAGTGCTAAAGTCTCCCAGCATGTTTTCTTATTTATCTTCTCCTTTAACCCAGTAACTTATTTCTCAAGGCAATGAAGCAATAGAAAATATTACTAAAATGTCAACTTGTTTCATAAAACTACCCTCAGATTTCCACAGTGGACTTCTTTACTCTAACAGATGATGGAAGCCATCTTGCTGAACCAGTCTGTAATCCTACGCAACAAGAATACAGTTTACAACACAATAGTTTAACCAGAAGGAATGGTCCCTTGCTCTTTAGGAAAAATAAATAATCTTTTCAAATTGCTGAATACTGAACTGGTTTATAGTTACACAACTGCATTCCAGCAAGAACCTGCAGGAATTGATCTGGGATCTCTTTGCAGAGACTGCCCAAGGAAGGTTGTCCAGAGTGCAACTGGCTACAGATTTATGAATATCAACTATTGTTAAAGGTGCAGATCCTTATCTAGCACAAATCAGCTCTACCATCTCCAGCTGAGTCAGACTGCTGAGGGTAAGATCTGAAATTTGAATAACAATACAAGTGTTGTTTAGAAAAATAAAAGAAAGATTTGTACAAAAACACCATGTGAAATAATTGAGGTTGAGTGCTGAAACACTTAAAAGTGTCTTCTTCATGAGTTGCTTACTTTTTAAAGGTCATATTTCCCCCCCTGAAATAAACTACCTTTCTTGATCTTGGAAATTCTAATAACATAACTGCTTGTGAAGTAACCTGGGACAAAGTCATACAAATCCAAATAATCATAATGGAAGCACAATCAGGCCTGTAGTTTCATTCTTGTGCTGTATTTGAATCTTTGACTTCTTCCCACTCTCCCCTCAAATTTAGGGACTGTCCATTAGCTTCTTTCCATACAACTATAGTGTTCCCACTGACATTAGTAAGAATTGTGTATGTGACTTATGGATGTTAACTATGTAATTTCAGGTGGCAGTAATGGTATTTACGCTGTAGAGCTGCATGCACAGATGGGAGAATAGTCCTTTTGTTAAGTATTTAATTCTGATAGAAAACACCTAATCCAAATCACCCCCAGGAGGCAGATACAGTAAAGACTATATATTCTGTGACTATGCATTTCAATAAAAGCTTCTCAAGTTACATTCATTCTTCCATTAAACACAATCTCAGTCTCAATTTCACAGCATTAAAGAAAGCTGGTTTTGAAGGAAATAAATTGTGTTTTTGTTAAGACAGGGACAGGAGATTCCTATGTAGAAAGAAATAATGAGGTGCTGAAAGATGGTGCTAAATGCTTTTGCTTAAACATGTAGACATAGAATACATAATTAGTTAGATAGTCACAGAGAAACGGAAAGCTTTTAATAGAATATGAGAAGGAAAGAAAAGAAAGGAAATGTGGCATGAAAGGAGATTCTGTGCTGTAAATAACAGAATGCAAACTATGTAGATTAGTTTCTTCAGAGAGATCCCAAAGTAGTACTGGAATCAATGAGGCTGGGCACATTTTTTGTCCAAATCTCCAAAACTGTATTAGTCCTGTAAATTCTGTCATCATAACTTCTAACAATATGTCTTGGCAGCCAACAGTAGAGGAGAAACAACCTTCACATCAGCTTATCAATGCCTTCCCCCTCTTTCAAATAAATAATTGTTGAAAATATCTTGAACGTCATGTGTTGAACCACATTGCCTCAACCCTCTGCCAAGGTCACATTCATTGAAGCCCCTGAGCTGTGTTAGGATCTGCTGCAAGTAAAACCCACCAAGTGATAAGTAAGTACATTTGCACTCACAGCCTGAGGGCAGGGTTGTACGTGTTCAGAAATCTCCTAAAAGGCTAAATACCCACTAAGTACCACCTAGAAGGCTAAGTACCACCACTGTATAGCATCCCTGCGTCTTTTAAGAGTTCTGAGGAACCTGAAATTTTGGTGAGGGAAGACAAAAATTTACTGTATTTGGGATCATGCCTTCATAAAGTAAATATAAGGAATGAATAAGTTAGTAAGACAAATACTGTAAATTCCACAATAAAAAACAGATTAAGAAGCCAGTAGATAAAACTTTTATGTTAAATCTGCTAACAGTAAGACTAGGGTAATGAATGACACACTTCCAATTTCTGGGTTATTCTTGCAGCAATTCAGTTGTTGTCAGATTGAGGAATCTGGTTTGATCATACCAGCCCTGAATTTTTGATATTTTTTTCCTGCCACCTAAGAAATACTGTGTCGGTGTCTTGCTTTGTTGGTTTTTCAAATCATGCTTGCACTAAAATAGACTGATCAGTATATTTACATACTGCTCTGATAGCTGGAAGAAGATGATAGTCCTGGGAGTATCTTCCTCTAGAAGGAACGACAGGAGAAGAAATGTCTAGCCCTGCTTTATATTATGAAGGGAAGGGGAAAGGGAGAAGAGAATGAGAAAAGGAATGGGAAGGGGGAGGGGGAAAATGAAAGGGAGGGGAAAGTGGAATGAAAATTTCCACAGTTGCTTTAATGACAGATTATTATCTGCCATCTATAAATTACCTCTATAAATTACCTCATCTATGAAAACTATGTATGTGTTAGAAGGAGGTGGTGACACACGTATGGACTATTTTGAAACCTGTAGCTCCCCAACTTATCAATTCTGTCCCTGATCCTTGACTACAAATTCACAGAGCTCAGTGATGCTGTACATCACTTGAAGATGTGGTCCTCTATCACCAAATCATAACAGCCATGCTTTAAAGACCTGTTTAGATGAACATATTCAGCAGTAACCATGCTGTCACTGCTGAAGGTGAAGGCTTTAATTGCATTCTTGAAATGTGATAGTTTGATATTTTTAGTTCCCATATTCTTTATCTGAACCACAGGAAACAAAAGCCCTCTTACACAATGACCAGCAAACATTTGAAAGAACTAAATGGATTCTCTGAAAAATAGTGAAATCGTTTACATGTGAAATCTAGACTCTGTCGTCAGTTTTGTTTCCACAGTCATAACCCATGTAGGTAACCACAAACTGATAACACCACTTTCAAGTGGACATAACATTAGAAACCACATTATTTGGATAAAGGAAAGCAAGAAGCTCTGTTTCATTTAAGTGATGACTGATAAAAAGCAGTTCATTTGAAACCTGTTTGCATTGGCTGTGTCTTGCTATCCCTTTCAATGCGTCTTTTGTATAGACAAAGTATTTTCTTAAAAGTAGGTGCTGGATCTCTTCTAGTGTTGAACGTGTCCATGACTCAATATTGAGTGTTTTTAGTGAGCATTTCTGATCTCAGGTTTTGTATGGACATAGGCATAATAGGTAGACAGTTTCAAAGAAATCCTACCAGGCACAAATCCTGTTAAATCCTTATTTTTTTGTAAGGATAGCTAGCTCTGTCTAGATATCACAGGCATGATGTCCAGTTTGTGTGTGTAGCTGTCTACTCTGATTTCTTTGGAAGACATGCTTGCCAGAGTTGAATGGTATGCAACTGTTGTGTATGTGGGGTGTGAGAACTCCTGGAATCACAACATTTCAAGCCAAAAGTTTATTTATGCAGAAAATTTGTGGAGCAATTTTCTGAATATCTTCCCATTTTGAACTGTACCCAAATAAGAAATCTGTGGGAATTAGGTACAGACACACAGTAAGGTCCTAAACCACAGATTCAGAAAAGTCTGATGCCTACAGTGGAATTTTGGTGGTGTGGAGGCACTTAAATTTAAGAATTTTACAAATGTGTGATGGATTTGGCACGGGATCACCCAACCTGAGAACCCTCAGGCCAGTAGTTTTCATGAGTCTGTACAAAAACTGTCTTCACAGTTTGTCTAATACATACCTGAAATCTTAGACCCACCGTGAAGGACAATGGCATCCTCTATAATTTAACTGCTTAATTGCTGGGAGAAGAAGCTAAATTGTATATTTATTCACCAATTCTTGCAAAAATCATAAACAGACTTGGGAAAAGAGACAAGTCCTTAGGATACCTGACATCTGTATCACTGGGCTGCCACATCAGAATCCTTTCTCTTTAGCATTATGAACCTTGTGCTCTTCATGGCATAATGGTCCTGCTTCATCAGTGGAGATAGAGAACACATTTGACCCATCCTAGTCTATATTTCTACAGAGTCAGCTCTTGGCTGTAAGAAATTTGTAGGTCTGCAATCCCTCAGACTGAGGAGGAAGTAGAAGTGCTGTTTTCTACTCTCTCACATGATGGTGTTTTAGTGAAAATCAAAAGTAGATAAATCAGTTTGCCATACCTAATGACTGATGGCTAATCCAGGAGGAAAAATCTAAGAAGGTATTGTGAGCCTAATGCAGAGAGACATACTTGCTAGTTGGGTTGAGTGAACTTCTGCTCACTGTGTTTGTGACTAGGAATAACATTCTTAAGAACATAATGACCCACTTTCAGTGTATGAAGAATTCAGGTATTTATCTTTGCTTCAAAGCTCTCCTTGTAGATCTAAACTTTAGCGCTTCTGAGATTCTTGTCCTAAAAGTTTATTATTAAAAATGTTCCTACGTTTTTTCATTTATATGAGAGATACAGTCATGTGGAATACTGAATAGCTTTTATACCGTTGAGGAGTATCTTTTATGAACAAGACGGTGAACCTTTTGTAACTGGACTAATACAAGTGACAGAAAGGCAAGGTGCATGTTCTAGTCAACACTATGTATACAGTTTAATTTGGCACTGTTAAATCTGTCTGCATTTGGCAACATTTGGCTGAACAGTATTTTTTTTTTTTTGGTTTTAGGTTGGCTACTTTAATAGCAGTTTAGGATTTCAACTATCAACTCTGAAACCATTAATCATATAATGACTCCTGCCATGTCCTATTGGGATGTATTAGTGAAAGGACAATATTAAAGATGAATAGTTCCAGCACCCAGGATAAATGAAACAGTAAAACAAAATAGTTAAGCTGTACCCTCATCACCCAAACCTAAAGTAATATCCTTGTAAAAGAAGTGAACTGAGTAGGCTAATCCTGGCAAATTTATCAGAGTGACTCACACTCTTTCCTTGTCGAGAAAAGTAAACAAAGAGAACAAAATTCTACCCTTTATAAATACATTAAAACAGAGTTTAGACCCCTTCCTCTAAGCCCCCCATGGCACTAAGGTATATAACGAAGTAGCTATGAGACATCTTAAAATCACAAATTCCTTAAAGTTAGCAATATTTTTCTGTTTTCCCAGAGTATAAAAGTGAAGAGATGAATTATGCCAAATAACACAGAATGTAATTATTTTTAGCTCCAATTCAACAGGAGATTTACAGACAGATTAGTGGTCACCAAAGAAGTATTCGCATCTGTTGTTTATGTTACGACATCTCAGATCAAAGTAAGGCTTTAAACTTTAACTTTCCGTTTTCCAAGTGAATAATGAAACTGAAAAAAAGCTGAAAATGTGCAGAGGGAAAGGCTACGGAGTATTAAACACACTGAGGACAATTTTGAAATGAAGGGGACATGTAGGATGAAGCCCAGAGGTTGGATCTGTCAAACTTCTGAACACTCTGCTCCTCATCCCCTAGATTATGTATGTATGAGTGTGTACCTGTGAATCATCCCAGCCATCATGGAAACCCTCCATGTTTAAAATGAGGCCTGTGTTGGCCTCAGGCTTTGCTGAATGTCCAGCCCTTTGCAGTACTGTGTCCAGTGTGCCTAATTCTGTGTACCCACGGGGATACAACATTTCTGTGGCTAAAGCTAACAAAGTTAGTAGTGAGTTGCAGTGGCAGAAACAAGTCCAGTAAAAACGCAGCAATGGAAACTCAGCCAAAATAAGACTTCTTTCTAAACAGATGTTAAGATTTTTCAAGCAAATATAAATCTTTGAGGAGGTGATTTTAAGTTGAGGGTCTTTTTGAAGATATAATTGATGTGGATTCCTACAGCCAAAAAAGATCTATTAACTACCTTGTAAAAGGGGAGATCACCAACAGGAAGAAAACCACACCAGCAAAAACCCTGCTTAAGCCATTGTCTTTAATGAGATCCTGATTAACTCTTTAATGCAGTTAACTAAAAAGGAAAAAGAAGAAAGATGCCTATGATTTAACTGCATGACTCAGAAAATTATTAATGGTCCGGAGATCCCATCACAAACAGCTCACTTGTAAAATACAGCTCAGGTCAATAACAGTCAAAGGCATTTTCATTTACTAGATTTCAGAGGGCTTTCATGAAATAATTTGCTGGCTTCAATTCAGTTCATATGCCCTGATCCTGTACTGATACCTCCATGGGAGGAGTCTGTTTAGTAACAGATGCTCACAATTTCAGCCATGTACAAATTTGCCAGTACACATGTACATGCAGTCGGTAATATTCGTCTATACATGCATGCAAAGTTTGGGACTGAGAAATCCTGCCTTTTTTTCAAAGAACAGCCATCATAAATTATACCAATCAGTGTCTTTGTCTGCAAGTTGACTTGATATGGCAAGTGTTGGCCTTATGTGTATACTGACGTTGTAATCTTGGCTTTATTTATGGTACTTCCTGGGCACAGTTAAATCAGTAGAAATTGAACAGAAACAAAACGTCATTAACTATGAAAACAAACAAAATGACTAGAAAGACCTTCTCTCTCTCAGCACTCATTTACATATCACTGGTGGTATCACTTGGAAGGAGTGTTAAGTAAGGTAAAAAAGGACTAAATATAAGGTTGACTTTAAGCTGGCATTGTTTTATAAGAATATTTCAAATCACTGTGTGGATTTAAATTCTTACAGAATGTTCTGTTCCCTTAACTGAACATCACATTCAATTTGTCTGGATGAAAATATTTGGATTATTTATTTATGTTGGAAAAACTGTATGAATTTAAATTTAATTTAATGAGCTAACTAACTTGTCCTTTAATGGTATCAAAGTTTCACTGAATTTGAGAAGCAAATGCAGTTTTAAACAAAATTAGGGAGACAGTTGAAATAACTTATTTATCTGATTTTAGAAGTTAACATAAATATATTGAAGTATAGCTGTCATGTTTTTTCAACAATTCTGATGTTCTGTTACATGTGCCTTTCTTTTTAAGTGAGATAAACTATTTCTAGTGAAAAGACTGAAAGACTGGCCTGCACTTTGAAATCCAATGTATTTCGCTCATGCAATGTTCTGTGCAGAAACCATACTGTTTTACTTTTAAATAACATGCAACTGTTTAAAATTTATTTAAATAATCCAAATAAGAAACAATAAAACAGTGCGCCTTTTTGGTGTTTATATCTTACTTTACATAAAATTATTTTGGAATGATATTTACAACAATTAAAATTCACCCTATTTAAGGGTTAAGCAATCATTTATTATCAAGCAATCATTTTGCTGATGTACCAAAGGGCAGCTACTCACAGTATCCTAGGAATTACAGATTGAATAAAACTATTCGATCACCAATTTCCTTCCTTGAAAATTCAGGATTATTTCCTAAAGTATATCCCTCCAACTATTAAGTCCACCAGAGGTAATTATATATGGTATATTTCGTTTTCAGCATTCATCTCACTGTTCTCAATAAAAGCTTTACAGTTCATGCAAGGGTAGAATAGGCTTTAAGTATAAAAGAAATAAAATGAAATACCAATCTGATTAACATTTCAGGACTCAGAAAGCCAGTTTATATTAAAAAACCTTCTTATCACTCTGGCTTTGAGAACCATGCGTTAAAAGATGGGGATTATGAAGATCCATTGCAGTAGAGGATTCAAAGGTTCTTCTTTGTGCTGGTTCAGCTGATCTATAGCGCGATCTGAGCCAAGACCCTCTGCCTTTCCTAAACACAGTGACGAAATGTGTCTACCACCAAGCCATTCTTCATTTCATTCATTCATTCATTTCATTCATTCATTCATTTGTGGTCACTTCATTCTTTTAAATGTCACTAATTGTTTGTCTGAAGCATCTTGGTAATAAGAGGGCAAATGGGGCTGGCATCATGTTTGAATCATACGTAGCAGAGTGCCATTCATGTTTATGAGGGTATTTGTTTACCAATCAATACAAAACAGCACTGGAGTAAGAAACACATGGTGGGAAGCCTTTTTTCTATCAACACTTATGTGACATGTAATTGCAGCTTTGTGATTTTGGTAGTTCACAGAGAGCTTACCTTCAGAAAGGCAGTGTTTACCCTATATTTGCCAAAGGAAATTAGAGCTGTCACATGAAGGAAAATTACTGGGACAGCCCATGCTTTAGTTTATTATTTCACAGGTGTATCAGAGACTTCTTGTCAGACAAGCTAGCAACCTTGTGGAAAGTTCAAGGAAAATGGGAAGCGATAAGTTCAAACAGCACTTGTTTTTTAGCTGCTCCTCGTATTTCAATGTGGTTTATAGTTGTGACTGTTAATCAGGGACTCACACTCTTAATTTTAGCAGCTCATGAGTTATCTGTGTCAGCTTCCTGTTTAACTGATAAATTCATTGACTCATCTGTTGAACACAATCTTTTCTGGCAGGATGGGAAAAGAAGCTACTTCTTACATATTACAGAACTGACTGTCACATACATGAGTACATTGTCACCACCAGGAAAGTGGAGGATAGACGAAACCTTTGTATTAAGCTGCCTCAAGAATAGTCAGCTCCAACCACCAGTGATCCAGAGTCCTTATCCCTTCTGCCTAACAAAAACAGAAGCAGGATTATGAATGCATCACATTCAAGTAGGGCTGGGTGAATCCCTGATCTGCACTGAATTTCCGGCAGCTGGGACAAGGGGAAAAAGTTAGACTACCTTTCTCTTACAAAAATGTAATGTCCAAAAAGAAATCTGTAGGAAATTTTGGTAGTACAGCTAGAGGAATTTCTTTCTACTTCTTTCAAAAATCTGCTTTCACTCGTAAAAGCAGGCTGGTTCGCCCGCCTGTCAGTGAAAAGCTGTGCAACCATCCCAAGTAAAAGGGAACCTTGCAGTAACCGAGACTACCACAGATGTTTACAGGAGTGTGAAGGAGAGGAGGGGGAATCACGTTCGCTAAACATTCAGCTGTCCGTTTGGATAAGGAACCTTCAACTAGAGCAGAGTTTTGTAGTACTTTTGAGATTTGTTATCTAGTTTTCTTTGGCAAGTAGAAGAAGTCCTACCTGGAAAAGTCGTTCAGATCCGCCAAGCTATTGCAGTGTTCCAGCTGAGTCTCTAGTCCCAAATGCCACAGGTTTGTGGATGATGATGAAGAAGATGCCATGACCTTCTCTCATGTGGCAGCAGTGGATTGCAGGTCTGCTTGGAATGTCCTCTCCTTTGGGGTGATGTGAAAGCAGAGCTGTTGCTGCTGCCCAGCTGTGAATGATCTGCTGCTGGAACTGCAGAGAGACAAAAAGATAAGCTTCAAACAAACCCCCAACACCCCGACCTTTCAGGAAGTTCAGTTCACAACTGGAACTCTGCAGCTTTTGCTCATTTTACATAATCCTTCCTGTATTCTTCCTGTTAAAGAAAACACCTTTGTGATGGCCTTGCAGTCCTCTTGTAAAGAAAGAAAGTTTTCCTGCTTCTTTGTCATCACACTGACAAAATGAACAGTGCCACTACTTCCACTGTTATCACACAGAAGTCCATTATACGTTCTACACATCGTGCAAAAATTTACGTCTCTCCTTCCTTTTTCCTGCTGGGAATTTGTGGTAGCATGATAATTTATTTCAAATGGAACAGAAGCGCTTATGTTTTAGCTTTCTTTTCATGTCTAGAAGCTAGCAGTTTAGTCCAAATGTAATAATTGTTAATAATCCCTATGTGCACACTTGGTCTAATGTTAACAGCATGCTTTTCACAAGAAAATAATCCTGGGTAACATGTTAATAGGCTTACAGTAAGATGACAAACCCCAATGTTCGGTTTCAGAGCAGATTAGAACTGCAGACAACTAATTAATAATAAAATAATTGCATTCCTGTTGGCTTTGGGAAGATATTTTTACCTATTCTGGAGCTGTAAGTCAAAAAGAAAAGTGAAGTCTCAGGGGTGAAATACTGGCCAAATTGAGGTTAACTGCAAAATGTCCATTGACTTTAGTATGTCAGGTTTCCAGACTTCATCTAACCTTCCTGTGTCATCCCAGTAGAGGATCATATGGGGCTATTTTATACAGATAAATCTGTATGTGTCCTAACCCCACATTATTTGACCTCATGGAAACGAAACCACAGCATTACCTGAATGAAAATGATTGAATCCAGATGAGACAGGGATGCAGTGAGGAATCAGGGTTTTCCTGGCCTGTTACCCCACAGGTCTTCTGTATGGCTCCGTTGGCTCTAGTACTCTGGTCTCCCCCCGAACTTGATCAGACCTTCAGGCACGGCATAGACTTAACACTGTTTCCATCAGCATCAGTATGAAAAATTGTGTCCTGAAAAAGAGAACACCTACCCCAAAACATTTATTCCTGACTTTTGCATGGCATTTACATAGGTTTTCTCTGCTCTGGGCACAGGGGTCTGCAGGTGGGGGCGGGGATGCAGTAACTGACAGAGTTCCCTTGGGTCCTTTGGGAGCAACAGACATGAGTATGTTTAGAGCCACAGTCACAGCATTCTTTTACTGCCTGACAAGATTTTTCATCTGTTTTCAGTACCAAAGAAATTGCCCTGCTATAATGTTCTGACTACAGGGCATGAATGTTATTGCCAGCTAATGGGCAGAACGGATAACTATTAACGTGATTGCGACCTACATCCCAGCAAAACAGCTGCCAAACTTTCTTAAGGATTCATGAACACTTTGTTCTCTGCTATTATGGTACAAAGTGTGATAGATATGAGCATTATTGACGTCAATTCTTCTTTCGATCGAATAGCTGTAGTCATGAGAAATGTTATCCTAATTCCTATATGTTCTGCACATGTGGTTAAACTAATGACCTGAAAGTCTGCATTTATGTACAGCAACTACAAAGTCAGTACAACAGATATTTTTTGTTACCCCCGAGGGAGAAGAACAGTACCACATGGCTTTTGTTATGAAAATGTGATTGAACTAAAATCCTGAATCTGAATACTTGAAAGTTTAGGAATATCTGTATTTGATTTCGAGCCCTGATCATCCCTGATTCTGAAGAGTTACAGCGTATTTTAAAGGCCTGAGATATTTTCCCTTTATTTAATAGTCCTCTTATTCTGATATGTTGGTTTATTCAATGTATTTTTGATTACATCGTACATGCTTCTGAGTTATTACAAAACCACCCTTCTGAATGCGGTTTTACTTGGCAAGAAAACATTAGTCTTATTGTTATACATGACCTACTCGGGATTTATTGTAAAATTAAAAGTATTGTAGAAGGAAGATTGAAAAAGCAAAACCAATGATAAAGGCTAAGAATTCATACAAGATCTGAGTGAAAGACAGACTTGAAATAACTGCTGTGTCTCATCTTTGACTCATTGCTCTGTGTTTTCACTACATTAATCATGCCAAAAGGACTGTCACTTTATATTTGTGAACTGTGAAGCTCGTTCAGGGCAAGGGCCAGTACATGTTCCTGGATTACAAATCGGAAATGACTGTGATTGTTATCACTTCGGGCACAGGGACACTGTGTGGAAATTTGCAAGCAAAAGTAGCAACTTAATCAGTGAGAGAACGAGCCTGACAGCCACCCAGCCGCCTCGCTGGGAATGCGGGAGCAGCCACGGGTGCCAGCGTGCCTGGGACCTTGTTTCACTGATCACTGGGAAGATATTCATATTTAGATTGTCCAAAGGATACATCCAAACAGTTTCTTGCTATTAAAAAATAATTAGAACCATTCCATTTCACTTTTAATATAATTCTTCGAATCTGTATTGAGCATGCATGAATTTTGAACCGCTCATCACTAACTGTTTTTAACTCGTTATTAGGCATAACATTTGCAAATACATGTCTGGTGGCTTCTGTCTTCCCTTGTAAAACAAGATATATTTTCAAATTGCTGCATACAAACTGCCTATCTTTTTGTCTAGCAATCCGTTTCTAATATATGCCTCTCTTCCCCTGTCTACCATTTGCTACATCTGTTGTTCTGCGTGTGTGCTTATGCACATACAGAATCGGTTGTTCATCTATGAGTTTATTTGTCCTGTCTTTGTTAACAACAGCAATAAGAACTGTGCATCAGCCAGAGAAAGAGAAACCACTAACAATGAGTTAGCAGATATGAAACTGAAGGCTGAAAGCTTCCCCACTTTAGCTCACGATTTCATGACTTATAAAGGAATGCCTCGCAATAACATTGACTTCCAGGAAGAGCTGTGATTATGATAAACTGAAGTAGGAGGGAATATTCTTGCCAGGTCCTGTAAAAAAAACAGGGGAAAAATGCGGCTCCTAAAGCACAGCTTTAGGAGGGAGACTCTTCCATCATTCTGTTTCATTTGTCTTTTCTTTACAGTGATTTAAGTGCAGGAATATCTCCAAAAGAATTAAATTTTCAGATTTTCCTTAAATTTAAAGACATTTGGACTGTTTTTTATTCTATGGAATTAGAGTAACAGAAGGTATTTTCAACCCAATTTTCTTGTCGCCACTTCTGAATTTGTGCTCGGTGTTAAGTACAGAACAATCTGATTCTACTCCTCATCATTGCAACTCCAGTACAGTTATTCCTTCAGCAGCTAATGGAAATGATAATACTTATTACCAGTGTATGATCTCTCTAGAAGCCTGCATTTCTCACTCAGAGGCTGAGCATTCAAGAAGTAAACTCAGGGCAAGGAATTGATCCCCATAATCATAACCCGAATCTCACTCCAAGAACTGGGGATAAAGGAGAATGTATTAGCACGCAGTTACCTAAAGAAAACCTGTGGTTGCTCCCTTTCAAAATCCTCAGAGGAATTCAATGAAAAGAGGGACTAGAACTGCTCTCATATTTCCTATTAAAAAAAAGTCTTATCTTTCTATACAAGTATTAAAGCCATAAAAGGATATATATCTTTAACTATGCCATTTCAGATAAACCAAGGCACTTTTATCTTATTAAGTTTCATAGTCTTTTCTGCAAGTTAATTTGAGTACCTGATATTTCATTATATGGTTTAATGAACTTCAGATCTTTACATTGCTGCTTCTAAACCAGGGATTTTATAATTGACTTAGTGGAACGAACTCATCCTTAATTTATATACACATACATATATATGCATATGTAAATGTATGTACATGTACACTGAATATGTGATAGTTTCTATCTGAAATTTTTATGCATGTTTCTCATTTTAGTAATTATTGGAAGGAAGTATTTGGCAACACTTTTATTTAGGTATATTAACTCACCGTTTGCCATGTATTTAAGCAGTTCCTTCAGCACACAAAGAAACCAAATTTTCTGGGTCTGCACATATTTTGGCAGGATCATCTCTCTACGATGCAGAGTTACACATTCATTATAATGCTGAGAATTATAGGTATGTCTGGAGGCACTTAGAGATTAATGGGTATATATAGAATTTCAGGAATGGAAAGAAAAGGTGTTAGAGTTTGTACTAGTAGTTAACTTTTTTATAGTGCTGTGGGAAACTGAAGTTCTTAATTTACTGCTACAAATATTTCTGGAAATTTCATTTATTTGTGCTTTAAAATTATAAAGTGATTCCAGCAGAAGATGTATCAATATCATTTTTTAATGTCTGTAGTAAAACTAAGGTAAACAATGACGTATTCAGAACATCTATCATTAAACCACTTGTGCCTAGATTATTGTAATAAAAGTTGAGAACCATAAATATAGACAAAGTTTATAGGACACAAATGAATATTTCTGTCTACCTACATTTATAACCCATAATTTAAGGGACTTATTATGTATCTGTTCTTGTAAATCTATGCACATAAATACTGTGTGGGAGAATATATAAACCCTTGTCTAGATATTAATTGCTAATAGACTGAAGTAGTTCAGCAGATTTCAGGCGTCTATTTCCCTGCGTTTAGAGGGGAAATGGATTTTACAGCACATAGAGGCTTTGCTCTTTGCTATATTAGGTACCAATGGACAAGAACATCAGTCTTCAATATAAACTGGAATCGCGGTGTTGACACCACAAGACATAAAGTAAAATAAAATAATATTTGCCATCAGTAGGCAAGGGAAAGGAGGAGAAAATAACAGGGCTCTTGATTAAAATATTCTCATTCTGTGTACTGCAGGTAGGATTCTTTTAAACACTTTTCACTAAATAAGACATGCTGAGGTGAGGGATCTCATCTGCTTACAAACACCTTGGCTGCTCAGGTGCTCTAGCTTGTCAAAGGCTTCACTGAGAGTCAGAAATTCGTAGCAGCATGCTGTGCCATCAAGCAGACCATGAACCATGCCGTGACTGCAGATGTGTTTTGAGGTAAAAAGTTAGCTGCATAAACACTAATCAAGGCCACAAAGATCACTGGCCCCACACTTCATCTGTTTTGGACAAGGCAAAATTCTACCATGGTTTAGTCCTAACCAGGTGCCTGTGAAACATCATAGGGATCACAGACAGGGAGTACACAATAAGATTTACATTTCTGGTAACTCTGAAACTTTAGGAAGCTTGAATTATTCCCTGTCACCCAGCAAATGATATGAGATCACTTTCAGTTTTCCTCACCACTAGGTTATTTATAATAGAAGTACACGCATGGAGGATGTGAATACATAGCGCGCAGATCATGAGTTCTGCTGACTGTTGTTAAGACTGGTGGAATGCAGGGAGTGGATGTTTTGTGGATCTCTCCGGGAAAAAGGTAAAAATAAGTAGTTGCCTGAAAGAGTGGGGAAGGTGTTTGGTGGCCCAGGGGATCCCCTTGCACCCCTGTAGCCCCAAAAGTACTGAAATTGCAGTACTTTCAGGGGTGTCAGTGCATCTAAACGTCCCGTTTATGCTTTCAAAAAAGATGCCACATTAAAACTGTAGATTATTGGCAGTCATCATAATATAATGTCCTGGATCTTCAGTTGATTTTGAGACTTTGTATCAGGTGGTGATGAAAGGCAGAAGGTTAATCCCCAATGAAGTTACAACCTACACAGGAAAGATAGACAAATGGTAATAAAAAAGATTTATGATTTCTTCATCAGGGAGGACCTAAGATAGAGAACCTAAGAGCTGAAGGCAGAGCTCATGACAGTGAATAAAGAGATTTCCCTTCTGTGATATTTATTTATGGCACCACAGAAAGAGGAATCTTGTGCAAAGACTAGAACATAATGCAGTTGAGATTTAATTTCACAAACTTTCTTGGAAAAGTGTTCTCATACACAGAATACCAACAATACGCTCATATGTCATAGTGATGAGTGCAAGAAAGAAGTAGAATTAAAAATAGATTAAGTAAATAAAATGTTAAAACTTTATACTACCTCCTATAACACAAATAAAAAATTACATATAGATTCCAAGCTATACTACAGCTACCCAGGTTCACTGAAAGTTTAGCTATAAACTGGCAGTGCAATATAGCAACCACAACTATTTATGCAGTTTAATATTACAGTTTTCAAGAACAGTTATGTAATGTAGTGAGGAGATATTTCAGTGGAACTAATTTTGATTATGTCAAATGTTCATCTTCAGGACTGAGACACAAGGTGTCTAAATATTCTTCTACACAGAAGTTGTTCCAAAATTAGTTATTCTGAAAAGTACTCCTCACAAAAATTATCTTTGACCAAGAAAATGAATTAGTTCCACGCTTTAATAGAAAAATATTTTCAAAAATATCCCCCCAGATGTTAATTTTTGTACGGTAAGATTGCAAATGTTGCTTTTTCAACAATTATGCCTTTCCCTTCAGTGTATATTGGGGATGGTTCACGTGTGCGGTCAACTGTATAATCATAAATGAATTTAGTTTATGGAATTAAGTGGTTTGGAAAGTAAGATCAAGAAAGAAAAATATGGTTGACGTTGTAATAAAATTTGCAAAGGTTAACATTAAACTGGATAATTCTTTGAACCAGAAATATTACTAATCAGTAGAAAATAAGAACATATTGTTCTGATTTACTTGTTACAAGTAGCTTCCTTATGGGACCATTTAATCACATTTGATATGATTCTCAGTTATGCTGCTTATTGACTTACTAAGCCTTCCGGTTAAAAAACTGAGAGAGATCTAATAGAAAAGTAATTAAGTTGACTCTTAAAGTGTTTTATATGCGTTTTTAATAACTGTAATTAATTACATTTGGAATGACAAATAAATTTCCTTTATACAGATTTTTGTGTTTTAGTCTAGAAGCAGGCACGTTTTTAGAGTGATACAAAACTTTGAAAACAAATTGGAAAGATTTCTTTAGGATGCCGTAGCAGACAGCTTAGATAGAATTACCAGTCCGGTAATTCTTGGCCTAAGTCAATATACTGCCTTTAATATGCCAGATACTTTGTGAGGAACCGAAAATCAACCTTCTTGCTCCCATAAATTACCCATATATTGAATATTATGCTATTGGGTAAACCTAAGTGGGGAAGTCTTCTGTTATCTTGAAAAAAGAACTCTGTGTTCCCCATATCTTGTCTTGACTGGTGTAGCAAGGGCTATTTCTATTCATATCAAAGTATAGTGCTTAATAATAATACTTTTGCTTCCATTTTCCCAAGATTCTAGTGGGATGCCATATAGTGTATTCTTTCTCCACCATTATTTATTATTGCCTATTAAATTTTATGTACTTTACTGCATAAGTTAACATGGTACAGAGATGCCAAGCCACTATGCAAGCTCGAGTATCCACAAATTGGTTGATTTTCAGAAACTGTAGTTTCTAAAGCAGCCTAATAGAAGTAACTTGACTACAATATGGTGCTGCCATTTTATAGCTGCAGAACTGGTTCACACAATAGTTTCTCAGATGGTTCTGCAGACTGCATCCCTACTGAAGTATTTTCATACATGCAGAAACATCCTCAGGGACCCTCCTCATTTTGCTGATTTGATATGTACTGAATAGTTCCTCTTATTTATATCATTATGAGTGGTTTTTTTGGCTTTGGTTTTGGTTTTCATTTTTTTGTTGTTGTTTTATTTTTATTTGTTGTGTTTTTAATTAATTAGATTTTTTTTTATTAACTTCCTTCTAAAAGTTTCATTAGGAAATAAATTTTCCAACCTCTTCTCAATACAGTGGAGATTTTACTATAGAATTTGATTTCAAATATTGAGTTTGTGAGCTCGGATCTGAAGTAAAGGAATACAAAACCTGAGGAGAATGAAAAAACAGAACTAGAAAGAATGATAAAATACCATATAATCTCCCTGATCTTTACCTAAAGTATTATTTTAAGATGCCCAGTGAAAGAGTTTTCACTGTTTTTCTACAGAATCCCTACTACTATTTTATTACCTGTATTGTTAGAAAACTTTTCCCCTAACATGTAAAAGTTAAACTTCACTTACTGGTGCTTCACGGATGTGGAAAACAGATTATTCTCTTTCTCTTTGCAGTTTTATGTCCTTCTAGTCAGTTATTTTCTTGTTAGCATTCTTATTAAGCTAAACTTTCTTAAGTCTTTCAATTTTCTAGATTTATAACCATTCTTTGCTTTCTGCACACTCTCCCAAAATAATGTACGTCTTTCTTGAATGGCAACATTCAGAACTGGAGACAAGACTCCTGCAGACACTTTACTGATGCTGAATGCAGCAGAAAGATTTTTTGGAATAAGCTCTTACATCTGTTAGCCCTGATTTCTTCTGACAAAAAGCTGTCTGGTCATCTTTTTGTTTATCTGAAGAGGAAAACTTTTTATTTTTTTTTAACTAGCTAAACAATTCTTCAACATTCATATAAAACTTGTATTTAACTTAAGGGTGCTATAAACCCAAGCTCAACCACCATAAGGACAAGTGTCACCAGTGTATTGGAAATCACCTGGGTTAGAAATCTCAGTATCAGTCAGCTGGGGCTGAATCGAACAGTATTTGGCCGCTGTGGTTTCATTGGTCACATGTTAAAGAAACAAGTAGTAGTTAATTGTATCTGCAAGCTCCATACATGTGAGTATATGTTCAGTTTACAAATATGTATCTTATGCAGGCTATAAATTAAACATACATAATCAACCACCAATTCTTCCTGATGGCAATTTAATTATGTCTATTAATTATGCTTTATAGCCAGTTAGTAAACATATGAAATGCCAAAGATTCATGCATTCAAAGATTCAGGAGTTTAAGGAAACGTATCTCTGATGTGTTTGGAACAGTTGGTTTGGAAAAAATAACCTAATGTTTCAGTTCAGAAATGCATATATTCATTTCAGCATGAGGTAGTTTATGAGGATATACACACTCTGCAAGTCATTGTTTGTTTCTCTGTCAGGAATAGAATTTGAAAAACCACAATATTGTGATTTAAGGTTAAGATATAAAAAATATCTAAGTAAGAAATCAAAACATTGCAAAATTACGGAAATCTATGAAACTGCAGAAACAAGTACATAATAATGAATTGCGTAAGTATTATGCAAATAATTACTATCATTAAGATGCAACCGAAAAACTAACGCTTATATTCTTGCTGCCTTAAGGCTAGAAGTCTGGGTATATTGCAATTAAAAAAAAAAAAGATAAAATAGAGCTCCTATTTCCTATTGCCAGCTTTCCTCAAAAATGTTTGTTTCATTAATAATAGTTGCAATGATTTCTTAGGGAAAGATTTATATATGTCATATCCCAACAGACCTGTGTCTGACTTCAGTTTGTGCACCAGTCATTTAAAGCTTTCACTTTAGCTCAGCAAGGCTGATTTCATAAATTCATTGAAATTATCAGCATGCATTCTGTATCATCTCAATGTAGGTAATCAGTTACCCAAGATCTGAAGTTTCTTCCTCAAATGGATCACTTCTTTTCTCCTTTGGTGCAATCTATATTGCAATCATACTAAGGCTAGTTGAGGACAGATTTGGGAAAGCAGACAGTCATCTTAATTGTCTATTTGATGGTATATCTACTTTTTTTTTTTCTGGCTGATGTGCACATTCTTTGACATGCTTAAAGCCCAGATAAGGTTGTTCCAAATCAGGTGCAAATTAATGTGTTAACATTTGAGCATTATTCATTGCCTTTATGTGCCATCCACGTTCATTTTCCCTGATTCCAACTGATCACATATGGTCAGAAATAGTGGAACAATACATTCTGGTTGGTCTCTACTCCTTGTATCTGTAACATGAGAAGGCAGTATTGTTGCAAATTTGTTGTTCTATCAATCTTTTCTCATTGACAAATAGTTCATAGAAGATGTTATTTTTTAAAATAAATGTAATATTGGCCTTTTCAATATAGAAATAAAATCACGTTTCTTTGTGATAAACTCCTTGTTAACCCCTTCAGCTTCTGCAACAGTCAAAGACATTCTATGGTATTCTCTCTCTTTCAACTTCTTCCAGCTTATTCCCACTCAGGCTGTTTGTGTATTTATAAAATACAAATTGCATCAACTGTCACTTTTATATCTGACTCCCCGAGGCAATTTGTCAGTGTGGGGACCCTGACAGTTTCTGCCTCAGACAGAAAAACAAAGAAAGAAGAATGGAACTTTCATCAGTTGTTGTGGTATAGTATTACTAGTACATCTTCAGGTATGCAATGCAAGACAAGACAAAACAGCTCTTACAAAATACCACTGCGGCATTGTCTTTCTGTTATTCCAAATGATGTGCAATACATGGTTAATGGTGGGACAGGGAGAGCCGTTTATTATTACTTTAACTTGCATTCCTGTTCTAAGGCACTGTATGAAAACCTAATGTCATCTGGATATCATAGCAGTCCTTACTGTATCATTACATGGGACCAACATTACTTGATCAAAGTAAAAGAAAAAGCTCTTATTTTATTTATAAGCCATCTGCCACAAACTATTATCATTTACTTAGGCTTTAAGTTACAGTTTCCATTTTAATAGTTCTATTAGTGTTTGGGTGGCTTCTATGAAGATTATTCAATATACATTGTCCAGAAAAAGCTAGATACTTTTAATACATAATCCTCTGGAATGTTTATTAAACAATAACATTGAACCTTCTGACAGTTTTATTTCTGAGAATGTTATAACATGGTTATGCATCCCACTGGTAATTCTGCATTACCGAAAACTCCTGTGCAATGTTATGAGTCTTACCGAAAGCAGATGCAGCCGAATTAATAACAGGGGCATCAATGCACTATAGTAGGAGGAAGGGAAGGGGGAAAAAAAATGCAGGAAAGACTTCTGATCCACTTCTGCAACAAAAAGTAACTGAAATAAGAAGAAAAAGTAACATGAGGATTTGAAAATCTAAATGTAAAAAGTAGATTCACCTGAAAAGAGTATTTCATCACTCATTATATATTTACTGTTTAATGCAGAGTCTCCAGGCAAATTGAATTTAACTTAATTATAAGACGAAGGGGTTCTAAAAAACGACTTAAACCCCTAAATGTTCTTGAATTTACTTCTCTGAATAGGTTTCTGCAAGTCACATTTTCTGTGAGGCCACCCTGCAAAGATCCTTTTATCACGTGTTAAATAGATGCTATTCCTCTTAACTAACTACAAAGAAAGCTCAGTCTAAGGTTCAGTACACTTAATACAAAGGCTACAAAGAAGGGGAGGCTTCAGATGAAGCTCAGTGCTTGGCCGTAATGAACCTGATAAATGTTGGTTTCCTGCAATAAAACTAATAGGTGAAATCTTGGCCTATTGAAGCCAATGGGAATTTTGCCATTGATTTTAGCAGGGCAAGTATGGCAACCAATAAATCTACTGAGCAAACTGAAAGAAGTGGGTGAAGGAAGGAAGGGGAATTAATGTAACAGAACACAGAACCTCTACATTATTTCAGTTCTTGTTCTACCCTTGTCTGCCTAAATGAATGGCTCCTGATACTCCTGAGATGTGCTCAACAGAAACTATTGTGGCAGTGTACCGAACACCAAATATTTACAAAAGCATTTAATGAGTAATTCTTAAACAGGAAGATCAGCTTTGTTGTTATAATGAGTCAGTCTCAGATTCAACCAGAGGTTGTTTCAGGGGTGAGTAACCAAGGGCAATTGCCCAAGACTGGATACCATGGGGAATGTGTTGGACTACAATAATTATAAGTACAACTTACCCAATATACCTCAATCTATGCCTGTGTTCTTGCTGGTCAAAACCTGCTGTAGGTCCACGCAGATGCAGTTAGATCTTTCAAGCGCAATCCTTTCTGCAATGTGAGTAAAATAACAGGCAAAAAAATTAATTAGCATTACTAATGCCTTTTTGTCTTTTTATATTTATATCCCTATCTGTGTTTCTTTTTACTGATGTGTGAAAATATCTGATTTCTGATTTCTGATGTGCATTAAGTGTAGCCACCATATTTTTGTGGGGGTTTTCCCAGACATCCATTACACACATGCACCATATAGCCTACTTACAGCAAGGCAGTTTCAGAAAGCTGCAGACTAACAAATCAAGCGCTGTACAGCCACATCACAGATATCCATAAGCAAAAGACATTGGATGTGAGGAAACGTACATGTTGGTATCCCACCATGGGCTGTACCATTGTACTCGAGAGCCCCATGTTTCCTTAGGAAGTGAAAGCTGTGGGAGAAATTTTAACTTCTTGTTCAGGTGTTCCAGTATCTGGACCAGAATATGGAGAAGACCAACCATCCAGTTTGTGGGGCTCTCTCACTGTGATTATTTGCAACCAAGGGACAGTTTGTAGAAAAAAAAAATTGGTTAGAAAACAACAAGCAAAGGGTGGCTTTACGTTATCTGATGTGAAAGAGATATATAGGGATCGTACTTCTGAACATAAAAACATGGTGTAGAAATGTGATAGATCTGCAAAATCTCCCTTGACCTAGCTTAATATCTGTAACACTTATCTCAGTAATGAGACAGTAATAAACTAAAACAGAGTAAACTTACACTGGGAGTGGAAAATGGTGACATCCACTGCAGACACTGTTTTGCAATACACAGTTTTCCTTGGCTGTTAAATCTCATTCTAATACTTACCAGAGTATTCAACAATAAATTTTCCCCACCACTTAAAACACTCTGCAGTTTCCAGCCCAGAGCTGTTACCTGACAATTCAAGCAAACTTTTTTTACTGTCTGAAACTGTAGGACATACACTTTGGTTTTGACCACCATGGGTATTAAGTGCTTCTCCAAACTGGGGTAAACAACCAACCAACCAACAACTGCCTTATGCAGAAAATATTTTACATTCTGGTGGTGTTCTTTCTCTGTAAAAATGCTTTTACAACTAGCAGAAGGTGCACATAAATGATTCAAATTTGTGATAAATCTTTTGTGAGCTATCTGATGTGGCTCATCAGAACACCTAACAGTAGTTACCCTTAGGCACAGGTATGCTTATACCTAAGATGGAAGCAGCCCTTCTTAGTAAATCACACTGTGTATCTGACTCCTGCTCCTTTCTTCAGCCTTTAAATTAACTCCATCTGGTTCTTACTATTTAGTTATGCAGCTTACCTTTCACAATGAAACATGCTTACTGCTGCAGAAGCAGGTCCAATGTGATTAAAATTATTAGGTAAAAACACTGGTTGCTTAAGTCTGGAATCAGCTAACCATAAAAAACATGATCAGCCACAAAATGAAACTGAGGACCAAATCTTCACTGAGTGTAAATTGGCTGGACTCTAGCTGATTTCAGTGGAAGGTATTAAAAACTACGTTCTGGGCCACCTTTCTTTATGTTAATACTTTATGGAGCACATCAAGCAAGATGCCAAAACAATGCTTGTATAAGTAAGAAACAATCTCATCACACTGCAGACTGGTCCTGGGTTTACAGTCTGTTGTGGCAGTGGGACGACCTCAGTAGCTAGAAGGGAATGACCCTGCCTGTGTTCACTAAAGCAAATGTAAGCAAAAAGTGCCCCACACTCTGGGGTGCCCAGTTTATTCAGGGGATCCTAATTCAGATTCTGTTCAACAGACTGCAAATGCAAGCCAAGCAATATCAAGACAACTAAAGCGAAGGAGCAAAACAACTTTCTATGTTGTTTGAACAAAACAATCTCCTCCTTTTATTGCCATGCCAGTGTCTCCATTCCTTTACAATTTTTTGGTCACAGCTAAACTGAGCTGTGTTCATTGTTGAGTTTGTTAAACCCTTTGTGGGGATCTCACACAGTAAGAAATCATATTCACGTATTACCGTGAGACAGGAACGATCCAGGGGAGGCAGGATATGGTAGGATCTGTTCCAGGAAGGACTCACATGTAAGGTACAATGTACAAGCATGACCTGGCATTTCCCTGTGGTGCACTTTGTTCTTTTAGGGGTTCATTTTGGAGCTGCCATGACAACTTTACCACAAATACTCAGCACGAGCTCAACACAGATGGAGGCAGGCATCTCATGCTCCAGCTCATGCCAGCAGGCCATGATACTGGGAAAAACACTGGGATTCTGTGATGGGGAGGGGGCTACACACGTAGTCAGGTCCCTACCACAACAGTCACAGGGTCCACTGAGACTTGGGCTCCCCCTGAAAAAACTGAAATTTCCCCTTTTGGCAAGAATGCCAGCTATGTACCCTTATGTCACCATAATGCCTAAACAAGTAAAAATACCATAGCTACAACCTTTCCTCTTTTACAGCTTGAGAACTACATTGTGGAAAACATGAAATCGGAGATGGTGCAGCTGCAGCAGAATGCTGTGCAGAACCACACGGCCACCATGCTCGAGATAGGGACCAGCCTCCTCAGCCAGACAGCAGAGCAGACGAGAAAACTCACGGATGTTGAAACCCAGGTATGTTCCCAGAGTGGTTTTCTAAAAGCTGTTAATTGCAGAGAACTTTTCCCATCCTCTTTCTTTTCTAGTGCATCACCACACAAAACATTTCAACACAGGGCTCCAAGAAACATACACACTCTGTTTATTAGCACCAACAGCGGTGATGAGTGACCCTTGTTATGTGTCTTTCTTTTGATTTCATTTGGTTAGTATATTTAGCTGTGTGTATAAGGGAGGCGGGACTGTCCAGGAAACTAAATCAGCATTTGACTTCAAATAAATAGCCCAGCTACCAACTGTGAATGATACAAGTGTCAAGCTAAATAATGAGTTTCAGGCTAAAACAGAGCCTTTGATCTCCATTGTTGTTTGCTTCTTTACTATTACAACAAAGTTTATTTTCTGCAATGTTTCCAACTGTTTGGAAAGTAGTGTACGTATGCAGCTTTTAAACTGTGAAGAGAGGGACAAGCATCAGCTTCTTTATAAAACAGTGTGTATTTTTTATTTCTGTAAAATTGTATAACATCTCACAAATTTAAAGAGCCATCTTCGTATGAATCCTAGCACTAAAATCACTATTGTGATGGAAGTGAAAAGAGTATCACTGTCATAGCACAATTGTACAAAGTACAATTTCATACTGGGTTTATTGCAAAGAGACGTACTACTTTTTGACTTTTGAATTCTTTTATCAGTTTAAGATGCATATGTGTTTTCCTTATTTTTGCTGACTTCCTCTTGATCTTCACAGCGTGTGGTATATTACCAGCTGCACTGTATTCGCGGTTCACTTAGAACAGAGGAATTAAAGTACTGTTTTTCTTTGTTTTGTTTTAGTAGCATCTGTACTTCTTGAAAGATCATATTTTCTATTTTAATGTCCTCACTCACGTTAACAATATCATTACCAAGTATTACGTAATCACATTACAGTACCTGAGCAACAACAGTAATTATGAAAGATAGACACACTGTCTTACACAGGTTCTCTGCACCTTTTTTTGTACATCTTAGTCAGCAGATCAACATTCACTCATAAGTGTTGTTATCCAAATGACCACAGTTTCTAAAACATAGTATATTGACTTATGTAAATGTTGGGGAAAATCTTTAACTCAGTATCAACAGGATATCTAAATGGAAACGTAAGAGGTGAAGAAGGTGAAGACCTAGGGACTGTAGCATCGGTAAAGAAAAAGGAGGTGTAGGAACTCTTCTTACCTATGTAGAGATGTATGTAGTTGTGTGTTAAGTACTCATTCACCGGTTCCTCCTTTAAGTATGTAAGGGACAAAATGTGCATTGCCTCTGTCTCACTTTTCCTTTGAGGAAGCACTTCAAGGTAGAGATATCCCTGGCAACTGCATGAAGTAGTGGATGACTTCCTCCTTCTACACCTATTGCTGAAGAATTTAAGGGATGTTTAAGGTATCAGTGGGAGTGGCTTTTCCTTGTTGCAGTCCTTGCTCTGACTTTCATCTCGGAGATGGCACTTCCCAACTCCCCTCTTTCAGCAGTATGAGAAAGTCCCTGTCTCTAACATTAATCAGGGAAGAGTGGTGCAGTTAGCTCAAGAAAGTGAAAAGAGACTGGTCTTGGCAGTGATGGAGGCAGCCAGCTGCATGGCAGAGAGGTGCAGGTCTGCAGGATACAAGGAGAAAGGCAGGCCAGGATCTTGTGCCTGTAATAGGAAGGACATGCACCAGAGTAAGGAGTCGTCTGAATGACTGACGATAGAGCCTCCACCTCCTTAAAATCTCACTGACCCCTCCCAATCCCTGATCCATCCAGAATCCCACTGCTTCCCTTTAGGTTTTCTTCTCCACCTGAAGTTCTGCTGATGTTTTGCAGGTGGCTCAATAGATGTATCCTCTCTGGAAATCTGTTAGCACTTTCCTGTCTTCTTACCCCTCACCAACCTTCATAATACACCTTCAATTTCTACCAGGACCCTCTGAAACTGTGGGGATACCTCCTGGCACTTCCAAATTTACCCATCTTAAACAACACAGCAGCTGCCTACTGATCGTTTCCGATTTTGTTAACCTTGGTACCCTTAAAAAAGGACAACTCAAGTTGCTCTGTGAATGTCAACAATTTCAAACAAAAATAAGGCACTGCACTGAGTTTGAGAGCTGTTGTCTTTGCTTTCTGTTCTGTAACAAATTCGTATCAGGCATTCATTAGAAAATCTTTCCATATAATCCTATGATGATACTGATAAGTGCCCTTTAAGGAAGGTCTGATAAGTTCCATTAAAGAGGGATCATTTTCAGTTCCAGAAGTGATTGCATCTCAGTTGTATGCACGTACACCTACAAAAAACATTTACATACACTCCTCCAGACTACGTAATGAGTGACGATATCCCAACAAAATCAAGTAACATTACTTAATATTATTGCTTTCTTTCTTGCAAGCATTCTGTTATTTCCACTTTCAAATTATTTTTTATTAGAATCTATCCTCTTTCATCTAGTTAAAAGCTTCTTTCGGTCTGATGTATTTAGTAGAAGCTGTGCTACTGATACAGACCACCACTAAAGTGAAAGCCAATTGCATAAAGCAATGTTTAGGATCACCGCCTTCACCTTAAAAATCTGTGTAAGAGTGCAAGTAGTGATAACATAAGCAGACACCAGACTTCTGCCAACACTGCAAAAGACAGAACTCAGGGGAAAGCCAAAGTAGGAGCTTTATTTACAAAACAGTGGATGCAACACTTTGGCTTCAGTCCAAGTACTCTTGCACTCTTCTGGTTTAAGCATGCTTTGTAGGAATGCTTTCAAGAATGAAAGCAATAATATTAATTAATGTTAGTTGATTTTGTAGGAATGCAATGTTTCTTTCCATTGAAATGAAGCTTATTTGGCAGTCACCTTTCCTTTTTCTGCCGGCCTAGTATTATTCTACAGTAAACGGGTGCCAGAATATCAGCTGGTACGTATCAGTGTAGCTTGATTGAGTTCATTTGCACCAGCTGAGCAGCTGGGGTTAAAAAAGGATTTAGAAACATTTTTTGGTGAATCATCACATTAGAATGAAATGGTTGTATTATGTTGCTATAACAATATAACTAGGACAATAGAAAAAAAATAATGTGTTTAATTTATTCCTAAGGTGCTAAATCAAACATCTAGACTCGAAATTCAGCTACTGGAAAATTCGCTGTCAACATACAAGCTAGAAAAACAGCTGCTACAACAGACACATGAAATACTGAAAATTCATGAGAAAAACAGGTAAGAATAAGTACTCGGTCTCTTACACTCCATCTTTGTTCATCACAAAGTGGTCTGTGCATACATTGTTCTAAGCCACTGATAAAACGGAAGAAGCAAACATGGTAAGTGGAAAGTATAGGTAATATTTATGAAATGGCTGAAAAAGCCATTTAAGGGTGTGAACTTAGATTGTGTTACCTCCTGTGCGGTAAATACAAGTTGATTTTTACCACTTTTCTTGTGTACTGCAAGTTTACATCTCAGTTTGCTTCATGACAACTTAGTCATATGACCACAGTTCCTGCTACTGAAAAGCATAGAGATAGCTTACATGAGCACTTTCAAATACAAAAATATTAATAATAAATTATGAGATCATCAACTACCTTAAAGTGCATAGGAAACAGAAAATCTTCATCTTTCTAATTTTAATGGATGCAAAGATCTAACACGTAGAAGGATCTCTCTTTCCCTTTAGACTCAGTTGTATATTGCATAGCTGGAGCCACTCTCTGTTTAAAGAACATGTGTATGATAAACATTTGGGTTTTATGTTGAAATTGAAGAAGAAACTGTTTAGCAGCACATAATTTTTTTAAGCAGTGAAGTGACAGTCAAGAAGTTGTTCCAGTGTTGTCCTTTTCTGTGCTTCTCAGAAGCACCTCCCTCAAGGACTCTGTACCTGAAGTCACTGGATTTAACAACCCAGTATCTCAGAGCGCGTGTGGTGAGTTAACCTTGTCTGGCTGCCAGACGCCTGCCCAGCCGCTCTTATTCCCCCTCATCAACAGGACAGAGGGAGAAAATACAGTAAAAAGCTCATGGTCAAGATAAAGCCAGGGAGATCACTTACCAGTTACTGTCATGGGTAAATCAGCCTTATTTATTGCCAGTTAATAATGGCATAGGATAGTGAGAAATAAAACCAAAAAGACATTTTTGCCCTACCTCCCCTCCTTCCTGGGCTCCACTTCACTGGTAACTGCTCTGCCTCCCCCTTCCCCCGAGCACTGCAGGGGGATGAGGAATGGGGGTGTGGTCAGTTCACAACATTTTACCTCTCCTTTGTCATGTTCTTTCCCTTCTCCAACGTGATTCTTTCCCATGGCCTGCAATCCTTTGGGATAAGATGGCTCCAACATGGGTTCTCCTTATGGACATCTCCACCTGCTGCAGTATGGGGCCCTCCACAGGAAATGCCTGCTCCACCATGGTCTCTCCCAGGGGCACCTCTCTTCAGGCGCCTCCTTTCCTCCTTCTTTTCTGACCTGGGTGCCTGCAGTGTTGTTCCTCTCACTTTTTTCCCCTCACTCCTGACACTGTCATGTGGTGTTTTTACCCTTTCTTGAACATGTTTTGTCCAAGGTGCAACCATCTGGGCCAATGGGCTCAGCTGAGCCCTGTGGTGGGCTGGAACCGGTTGTGTCTGGCACAGGGCAGCCCCGGCCTCTCCTCACAGAGGCTGCCAAGGCCCCCAGGCTGCCTAAACCTGGATGCCCACACTCAATACAGTGGGTAAAGCCATTTTCCTTCTTGGCTGCCCTTCTAGAGACCTAAGGCTCATATTCCTGCCTCTGTAGCGGGCAGGTTTAAGCAGGACAGAGAGTGCTTGGACTCCGCAGCTTCACTCCCAGCTCCTTTCTAGAGAGGAACAACTGCGAGGTAAGTCTGACTGGGACTAAGGTTTCTCTTTCCTGTATCTACATTTGACATTGAAATAAGGCAAACAGCTTTAAAAGTGAGGTAATGACTGAAGTGTCCTGTACAAGCTTTAGTGGACTGTTTAAACCGAGATCGGACAGTTTGCCAAAAAAGGCAGCGTGCGGCTGAGCAGGAATCAGCAACTGAGGCGGAAAGACCTTGCCCGGGGCTATATGTAAGGAAGACTCACATCACAGTGGGCAAGGAGCTACTGGGAAAAGAAGGTGAAGAACCAGATAACGATGAAAAATAGAAAATGCTGTTACAAAGAAATATGTTTGCTAAATGTGTCTAGTTGCAAAGCTGGTCTAATAATATACCATTATTGCTATTGGTTATGAAAACCAATTAAGTGTATTTAATCTAACAACTGTTTACAGCCAGTAATTCCAGCAAATGTTATTTTGGAGACAATGGATTTCATTGAAAACTCTTGAACTCCACAGATTTCCCTTGACCAATTGGAAATATGAATAGATTAGTATGGGATTAACTTTGACTTCAGCCGTCTAAAATTTAAGTAAGTCACCTGAACTGTGGACTGTCCCTGTAGTCCATGGAGAGAGTAGGCAGGAGGCAGTTAATTCTAGATATTTTACAAACCTATTTCAGTTTGGGATTAACCCAAGCATTAGTTAAGTATATAAATACTTGCATTTTTATCTGCTGCAATCTGGTTCGCAACAAAATTTTATTGGCTGCTCAAGACACAGAGTCTTGTGTACTTAACAATCTTATTTTATTTATTTATTTTAGCAATGTGTCAGGGTGTAAAGCCTTCATGTCAGTAAACAAATAAGTCTTGCTTAAGTTGACCTTTGACTTGTCTGACGTTATGATGAAATGGTCTGTGACATGTCAAAATGGTCTGCCTTGATTTTTTTGGAAAAAAGGAGGGGTATGTTAAAAAGCACGTTTTATACCCAATTGTTTCTCTCAGAAGTACAGTTTTATGTGGATAAATGAAAAATCACAAGGAATTTCATCCTTTAATGAAGTAAGAACCTGGCATACACTATCCAGGTTCTGTTACCCTCTCCTTGGGAGGGGTAAAATTAGGGAGAGGGCAGTGTTATGATTACACTAAAATATGGATCATTATCTCTGTATGATCATCTGCTCCTAACAAAAAGCTCCATAATCTCAGCCTCCTAGGTCCTGATCCTGAAATCAATTATGTGTGTATCAGGTTCACTATGGGACAAATCTTGGTGATCTCAGCAGGTACTAGGTTTCTGGACCCGTTTTAGCTTGCTTAACTTTAAAAAGTACGTATAGATTGTCTATCAGAACAATACTCCATATTTGATTGCATTTAAAATATCTTCATCCCTGTCATATCACTTACGCATCAATGAAATAGGCAATGCAGACAAAAGGAGTTTTCTCTATGTGGACTGTAAACTTTATTTGGAAAGGGCCTTTCTTTTGCAGTAGGTATAAACCACAGTGGAAACAAGTGTAGGAACTATTGTCATCACAAAAATAATCAAAACAAATGGTGTGCTGTAGGTAGATAATTTCTTTCTCTGTGCTAAAATTTCCTCTAAATAAAATAAAAATAACAATCTTAATCGCATTCAAAGAACTGGATTTTGGATGAAAGTAATGCAAAATCTTATAGTAATAACTGAGCACTGATGTACTACAGTAACTTGTATATTATCCTTAAATAAAATGAACACTGCACATCAACAGGGGACCAATGCATGTTCTTTAGACTAGAAATATGTCTATTCTTGGCTTTTCTCTTTACTTCCTGCCTCTGCTGGGAAGAGTGGCCAATTTTCTTCTTTTTATCCCACTGAAGTGAAAGATATTCCATGGCATAAGTAGAGTCACATTTGCCCCAGAATCATGTTTCTATTGAGTGCTCTCATGCCATAAATAATTTAGTTTTGTGGGTTCCCACCCACTATAATGTAAATGGTGGTTTCTTCCATTGCCATTTTTTCTCCCACAAGAGCTTTCTAAAAACTATTTTGATTTATTCTTGAAAGATTTCCCTGCTTAAGTGATTTTATGAGCCCCCCCCTTTTTTTTTTTCCCCAGAGTGTACCAGCTGCATTTAACTTATTGTGTGCCTTTTGTTTCAATATGTAAGTGTGAAAACAACTTTTTATTTATGCAAATGAAACAAATGAGGAAAAATATAATGGAATTCTGGATCTTCCAGCAATAAATAGTGGAAGTGAAATTTAAACATAAAATCCAGTTTGCATTTGCAGACAATCAAACTAGAATAACACATTCAGTACAAGAACTCTATGAAAGGCAAGGACTCAGGAATGATTCTTGAATTTCCATCTGACTGTGTGGAAGGTGAGGAAACACAGTATGTCTATTTGCAGGTTTGGCATATACTAAAAAGATAAATCCAGATTTTTCACTTCACTTTGGGAATTTCAATGGCAATATCTTGTCACGTGTAAAAAATAGGCTTAGTGATGCTGAGTGACCAATTACTTTATTGGTCTTGAGAAATATGGGGCTACGTATTTTTTTATATTTCCTTAAACTGATCAGACAATATCAAACCAACAAAGTATGAGTGATCAGCACCTAACAACACAGGGAAAAATTCACTGATGTAAAAGCAAGTACAAAGAAGCTATCTCAATGAGGAAATACCATTCTTGCACTCAGAAGTATGCATTTAAATCCTCTACCTGTTTCTCTTCCCATATGTACGTAATACAATAAAGCCACATGTTTATAACCAAACAAGTTTTTTCTAGTGTGATGTTACTTCTTTTTATTTGTTGAATAGCTCAACAAAATAAATGGGTTTATCTGTATTTTTAATAAATCCAGATTTTTAGAGGATTATTTTAATGTAAAAGATGTCCATCTCTAAAATCTGGTTTATATCCTGTTCTCAGATGTCTAAACTGAGGCCTCCGAAAACAAAGATTAAAAAAAAAAAATCTCTTAAACTGCCATGGTCTGGAATGGATTAGTGAATAAACTACCTACCTTATAAGGCAGATTGTCTAAACCAGACTCTCCTTCCTCCCCAGAGAGCTACTAGAGTGCTTTCTATATGTTCTACTTCATCACCTTTCAAAATGACGGCAGCTTTCACTGGAAATCATTCTTTGACTGCTGTATGGGCCTTCTACCCTCTGCAGCGTTATCAGAGGGCTTTTTCTGAATCATCTGGACACAGCACAGTTGCACCAAGGTGTCCCACCGGCTTATTTCCTGACAAAGTTAACACATCATTTGTATGGTTGAAAATAGATTCCTAGCCTCACCAAGATCAGTAGGTTAGACATTGAAACGTGGTTAACCTTTAGGAAAATTACATTTGTCTGGGTTTGGGGGTTGTATGTGTTAGTTTTTAATTTAATTATCTTCTAGCTAATGACTCCAAAGAGTCATTGCGCAATGGATAATATTGGTACTTATCCATATTAACAACATTTATTTCTTCACAACTGCATTCTGTTCCCAAAATGCCTGATTTGTTTCCCCAGACTGAAGGATAAAATTACAGAAACCACATGTAGGTGCATGGGTGTGTGTGTATATATATATGTATATACATGATGCTTGTAGTGAATGGTGATTTATTTTTATTGTGAGCATTGTAGTTCCCATGACTGCTTCATCTGTCTAGGTCAGTAATGTTTTCAAACATATAGGAAATGTATAGGAATTTAAAATATATAGGAAACATATACAGTGAACTTACTGTAAAAAAGAGCCAGTCATTACATAATGACCATAACATTTAACTGGAAAGTTTTATAAAACAATTTTCTATAACAATTTCAGTTTACCTTTACAGATTGTTGGATTAATTGGTATAGACAGTGCCACCTTTTAGTTTTCTTTAATGTTTTATGTCAGCAATAGTCATTAACGAAAACCAGTAGAAATATTTTCATTTTAACTCTATTTTCACAGTACCTCTTTAAAAAATTGAGACAATATCTTTACCAAGCACTCAGCAAAGTTATTTCTTCATGGTAGTTTTCTATTAGAAATTGTCTGATGTCACAAGGAAAAAACAGAGAAGAGATGGAGCGGTCTTGCAACTGTTAAAAAATCTAAATACATTTGTAATTGGTTTCAGTATGTTTCAAGATTTTTTTATAAAGTTTCCAGCACCTTTTTTTTTTTTTATTTAAAGGAGCTATAATCAATATGAATGTAACAATACAAATGAAAAATTTTGGCCACATGGGAGTCAAAGGACATAAAAGCAGCTTTTCTCATGCTGTTTAAGGATTTCTTCCTTTTGGAATAGGCCAGTGCAGATATCCCCGATCTATGTGAAGTTTTTGCTTTTGTTCATTTGTAACTTTGACCAAAGATTTCTCATTGATTCTTAGTAAAACATAACGAATGTTTTGGATTTCTCCCAGGAATACAGGGAGTGGTCTTATCCTCAGGACTTATTCTTCGCTGTTGTGGATTTATGGAAATAGAAAGATCATTGCATAAATGCATATGCATTCCTTAAAATAGCTTAGTTTTGCAGTTTAAAATAACAGAACTTTTAATCTACATAGAAAAATGTAAAGAAACCAAGTGCTGTGACACTCCCATCTTTCTACCACATGTTGTTGACACATTACTCAGAAGTATTAGGATGTATTATTACTAAAGCCGTAAAACATCTGCTTGTTTTCTGTGTCTGTAGATGCCAAACTGGGAAGCTCTGAACATTCTTCCTTCTTGCTTGACATGGCCAGTGTTGCTACAAATAAGACTGTCATCACCATGGGTTCATTCACTATGGTTTTAGGCTATGGTGGGAAACAAATAATGCAGTGCACAAATCGTGGCTGTCAAAGGCTTCTTCTTTTACATGAAACCATTCAGATATGGAAATCATTTAGATGTGGACATGCAGATAGGATGTTGAGGAATTAAGGAAATGTCCTGTACTGTACTAGGATATGGACAAAGGGAACTGTTTTTGTCTTTACTTACCATTTAACTATAAAGCATTATTCTGGCTTCAGAAATAGCATCTTCTCTTACACTGATAATACACAACATTTTCAGTGGACTGTAAGATGTCAGACTTGGATGTGGTCACACCTAACACACATTCTATCACAAACTGCGCCTGGGGCCCACCTAGTTCCTTTCCAAAGTGCATTGATATAACTTACAGTCTATCAGAAAATTTAAAATCTAGATTCAAAATGAACATTTCAATAATTTCCATTATGAAGTGGACAGAGCTGATAAAAGTCACATAGAACGTTTTTTAATTTTGTTGAACTGCATTTTATGAGCAAAACCACTTCCATCAGAACATTTCAACCAATTCTGCCTAACCAAACTGATTAGTCTGACCTTCTGCATAACAAAACTCAAAGACTTCCACATAAATATTCTCAAAAAAATCCTGATGAGTGTAGAACATAAGGGCATTGTGTTTAATGTTAGAGTTCAAGTGATGAAAAACTCAGCTACAGGTCTGATAAGGTGTTAAAATAATTTATTGTCTTTGGCTTCAAAATCCATACTTTGTTTCAGATTGAAACTTTCTATCATCTGATTCCAGTCCACTGAATCTTGTTATGCTTTCATTACTAATTAATGAGCCTTTTAGAATGAGATATCATTTGTGGGCCCACGAAAAAGTGTTTTCCTGTCCCATCTTTTCTTTTTCCTCTCTCTTACTCAGATCCTTCTGGTTTTCACAGAACTAGATATGTTGATATTACAAAGTATATTTTCTTCAGTATTTTTGGATCTCCCACTTTTATGATATTTCAGAAAGAGATTTGCTGCTTGGTTTCTTTTATTAAAAAAAAAAAAAAAGCTTTAAATTACTCTAGCTTGTACAGAAAATCCGGGGCCTGAATTTAATCTTTGTGTTGTTATCATTTGTAACAGCTCATATTAAGGCCCTGTGATATCTACTAGAAACAACTCCATATGGATTTAATTACATTCTTCAGTTAGGTTAAATGACCTGAAATTATGCAGGCATTTTGCCACTGATCTATTATCCAGAAGTAAAAACAAAGGTGGGGGGAGAGTGCAAATAAATAAAGCCTAAGACTGATTTGAACAGGAAGCAGTTTGTTGGCAAGTTTGTAACCATCATTTGGTTTATGGGCATGAGAAACACCTCTTTTGGCATATACAGTAGAATTACTGAACAGAAAGTAGCAGAGGGATTGAATTAATTTCTTTATCTAATATTAATAAAATCTTTCTGTTAAACTCCCACCACAGCATCAAAGCACTGGCCTGGAAAAAGTTCTTGTTTACTGTTGACAGATATTAGCTGTCCTTTATGTCTACAACTCCTCTATGCCTCTAGATGTAATCTGACATGCCTTTGATCTTTGTAAATTGTACACTTCTGACTCAGGACAGAGAGAGTACTTGAAAAAGAATGCTAGTCAGGAGAAAGTGTTTCCATACATGTGTAGTATTATTTATAAAAAATTATGTAAGCATGTCGCATAGTATGATGCCCAACAGTTTTCTGAGGAGACTTTTGTGGAACCACAAAGGCATGGGGGGTGGAATACCTATGTGGACTCAAGGAAAACAAGGGAACCGTATATTAAAATGCAAACTTCTGATTCATCTTTTGGGGAAACGGTACTATTCTTAATGTGAAAGCAGATACCACTCATCTGGTGCACAATTCCTTTCCCAGCTTCAAAGATCACATCAAATGGAGCTTTTATTGTGGGTTCCCTAGCCCTTGATGGTACTCCATAGTTCCTAATGTTCATTTTCCATTCAGTGGTAAGGCCCTTCACAAACTCTTCCTTGGTTTACCCCTGATTTTTGTCTCTTGTCATACTGACCCCTGCATACTGCTAATGATGTCCTCTTCAACAGCCAGCTCTTCTCCCTCCTTTGCCTACCTTAGGCTTTTCTGCCTGAACTTCTATATACAAATGTGTTGCAGGCCCTATGCTTGTGCACTTGGATGGGTGTGACAACTAGATATGTAGTTCCGTGCAATTTACTCTAAGCACTACAGCATGCAAATGATCACAAAATGGAACCTTAGAGAGCAGTTATATTTGGCCGCTTGATAGAGGAAATCAAGGGACTGAATTAGTAGATGTGACATTTTTAGAATAAACGATTTATGTACTGAATTCTATGGTGAAAAATATAATAGTTCTGTTTTCTGTATTAATAAATATGTTGGCATGAAATAATATGTACTAACCGCTCTATTTCATTTTAGTTTGCTAGAGCACAGAATTTTAGAAATGGAAGAAAGGCATAAAGAAGAGCTGGACACTTTGAAGGAAGAAAAAGAGAACCTACAAAGCTTGGTCACACGACAAAGTTACATAATCCAGGAACTAGAGAAGCAGTTAAACAAGGCAACAAGTAATAACAGTGTCCTGCAGAAACAGCAGCTTGAATTGATGGATACAGTTCACACTCTGATCACCCTCTGTTCCAAGGAAGGAGGTAAGCAAGTAGCATTATGAAACATTAGAAGTACTAGGAAATTTCTTCTGAAGTAAGTCCTGAATTTTTGGAAAGGCAGAACTTAATGAGCTTATTCTAAGAAAGAAAAGGACGTTATAATTGAGGACAAAAGAGCTGATTAGAACCCACAAATCAAATAAGATTCAGACAGTGCTGAGGCTGACCCTTGTACTAATGGCTCGTTTTGATTTTTTTAATTTAATATCATTGAGTTGTTATACCTTGACCATAGCTGATGTAGGCCATAATTCCATTGACTTCACGTTAGCAATACTGATTTGTTCCTCTGAGCATCATTCTCTTTCTGCTGGGAGTAATCTAACCAACCTTGGATGTTAACTTTGTAGATACCGATATCTAATTTACTCTAGACTTCCTTTACAATCATTGGAGAGAACAGGGTACTAAATGAAGGAAAGTAACCCGAAACTTTATACATATATATGGGTTATAAAGTTGATGAACTTGGATGTAGGCACTTATGGTGCTGTAGCCATCCAAAAGATTAATCTTTTCTCTTGAATGAGATTTTATTTATATTAAGGGATCATTTTTCTTCCTTCTTCCTTGCTGGATTTTGTTTGTTATTTTTTCTGGGTGCATTAGGCATACTACAAACAAAACCGACAGAAATAAGATCTTTTAAAAGGGGTTGACTCTAGGACAATTCTCTAGTCTGCCTTTCATTGTAAACAGGTTTCTTACAGAGACTGAGAAAGAAATTCAGGTAGGATTTCAATTTTCAAATGCTAAAGACACTGCAAAATGTCTCTGGAAAGAAATTCCTTTCATCAGAACTGGTCAAGGGGGATAGGTGAATGGAGACCACTGTAAAAGATGGAAATGAGACACTGGAAAGAACAAATTAGTACCTATGGAAAACAAAGCAAAGTCATACAGAAGAGAGGGAAGAAGAAAAGTAAGGGAGAATATAAAAGAAAAGGCAAAAGCTAAGAATAACAAGGGGATTAACAGCTGTGCCTGGTATGGCATGAAGAGGGTTAAAAATACTGGTGAAAATAACGTTGAGGAAAGAAAATAATATCCATCTGGGAAGAAGCCATCAAAACCCTTCTGAGAAAGGGTACAGGGTAAACTTAGAGAGAAGCTGTAGATGTGTGAACTGTGATAGTCATTCAGTGAGTGTGGAAGCATGGATGAAAGAGGTCTATGCGAGGTTAAGTACCAGCAGTCCTAAGAGCCCAGCATATTTGCTTATTGTAATTCTAGAGCTCTAAGTGCCATATATTATCTGAAAAACAAAAAGCAAAAAACCAAACAAATCCCCCAAACAGCCCCATCCCCCCTAGTCAAAACTTTGTCACCTGCATTGTTATTCAATACTCTGTTCAAGAGGCCGAAGGACATATTAGATCATTCAAACTATTCAGCTCGAGGCAGTGTGGGTTTGCTCTCTGCTATATATTCCCATGCAACTTGTGTGGCTTAAATCTGAACTGCTCCAGTGACGAGGATTACATCTCTTCCTTTGGAAGTGTTGCATGCTTGGGCCAGTGTTGATAGACTACGTTTTTTTAAAAAAACTTTTTTTCCCCCTCATGTTCATTCTAAATGTTCCCTTCTGCTTATTCTGTTATGCTGTTCCCCAGCATTTTGAATTAAATAACATCCTTCATAGTAGGCTGTTCTCATATCAGTAGAGAAACATTGTGATGCAATGCAAATCCTTTATTTTGTTTTATGGTCTTTTGGCAAAGAAACCTGGCAAAGCTGTGTTCAGAGTGTTCTAACAGAGCTCAGGAGTACTTTAAAATTAATATCAAAATGAAAGATATATTATACTCCTACAGAGATATACTGCAAGTTCTTCTTAAGGTTACGAACAGATTTTCTAATAATTTTTAATTTGATTCAAAGAAAAAACAAACACAAACAAACCAACATTTTTCCTAAACTTATTTTCCTCGGCTGTTTCTTATAAAAACTTTGAGTGAGGATTACAGAAGTGAATGTTTAAAATTGGGCTCCTGGGTACAAATTCAGGTGCCTGAAAACCTGAATTTTCAGCAGTATTTTTTTTTTACATCTGAGGAACTGTGGAAACAAAAGATGCTCTTCACAGCTAAATGCCTAAATATAATTTTAATAGCCTAACTCAGACTCTTGATTTTGGACCTTTTATGTATTACTATGTTCGGAATTTTCCTTGGATACCTTTTTTTATTTTAAGAGAATAATATAAAGAGAAATAATTGCAGAAATATTTCCACTTACTGTGTGTTTAAGGCTAGCTAACCAACATTTTTGGTAAGTGCATTCACAGCTGAAAAAGGAGCCAGGCAGCTTAAGTTAAAATAATAATATTATCCTGGAGCACAAGAGCATTCTAATGAAGACTGAATACTAAAGCATTTGGTTGTACCAAAAAATAATACCAGCTTCAGTCTGTGCAAATATATGTTGAAGATGGAAGAGTATGCACACTGGGAAGTACAACTGGAGCTAGTCTAAATTCACACAAAAATATAAAGTTTAGATAGTCTTACACAAGTCTTTATGTGTACATTAATGTTCAAAACATAAAATACGCTGTGAAAACTGGTGTTTGTTTGGAGATAGAGAATAACAAAATGTGATATATAAATCAGCAACACCACTTCTATCTTATACTTTGGTAAACCTCAGTCATTTAATTTCATAAGGGATATAGCAGAAATGGAAATAATCCAGAGAAAAATAGGACAATGGAAATAATTAGAAACCTGGAATGAATTCCATATGAGGAAAGAGAGCTCTAACATAGAGAACTATTAGATGGGAAAGGTGGTGCGTGGGATGCTGTTGTGGAAGCGTACAAAATAACTAATGGTAGAGAGATATTTTCCATTGATAAAAGATCATACTTGATTAAGCGAAGTAAAGTTTGCTAGATGTCATTGAGATTGATAAATACTTTTGAATTATTAGAAAGCTGAAGAGCTAGCAAAGGATGGGTCCCCTTAAAAACTTCAGGCTTTTAACTAGGTACATTCATCTTTGAAAGGAAGCACAACCTAAGCAAGGCATCAAGTCTAGAAAGCCAGAGTGTCAAAGATGAGTAACTTCCTAAGGATGAACACAAGAGTTGAAAGGAATTGAAAAGTCTAAACCCTGTGGTATTTTAAGAATGGTTTTAAGTACCTTTGTTGGATTTTCAACCATAAATTAAAAATGTAAGTAGATATATTTTGTTACATGTATCTTTATATATTTTAAAAAACTATTTTCAGTATCAAGAAACCTAAAGATCTCACCCAGGATAAGTCACAGATGGGAAAATTATGTTTTTCCTTAAATAAATCATAGTATTCAGGATTTTCCAATTTGTGAAACTGAAATTAGTAATTTAAAAACTATTTTTTATAAAATAATAATAATACAGCTAAACAACTTAATCTGAAACCAAGCTGGTGATAACTATTGTCTTTTGATTACAAAACATGAGATAAATTTCCTCCAGTAATGACATAACCATATCAGAAGATTTATTTTTAGATTAATGTAAATAAGTTGGGAAACTTTCAGAAGTTTGCCTGCTGGGAGCCTGTGAATAATATAGCTGAACAGTGTAGAGATACACTGCTGAACAGAAACTGCTTTTGTTTAGTTTTACACTCTGAGAAGCTTAGCAAATATAGTCTCTAGTACTGGATGGCAACCCTAAGAAATCTGCTTTGGTGCTTCCACCATGGCTAGACAAACTTTCAGAGAGTTTCTGAAGGATATAAAGGCAAATGAGGAAGAGAGAAAAAAAGTAAAAGACACACAAAGGATAATTTTTTTAAAATATAGATGGACCTAAATAAAAAATCCAGATCCCACTTTCAGTGTCAGTTTTGGTACAGACCAGTTTTGGGACAGGGGCCACCTGTAAAACTTGGAATTGTTTGTGAGTTTGGTTTCCAAAATACCACCCACCTCTGTCCCAGTGTGAGCGACTCCAGGATTCCAGTTGCATGTAATCCCTAAAATAGACACTCTAATAGGTCACAAAGCCTACAGAGAGTCAAATATATTCAGGATACTATGGGGACTCACGTGTCTCCATTTTGGCCCGTGTCTATGCCTAAACAGATTTGTCACATTGTTTATGTATTTTTTAGGCAAGGGCAACAATCTTGGCAGCAGCTGCCAATAAATTTCTAGAATTGAATTTCTAAAAAAGAAGCGCTTTCAGGCACTAGTTCACTATGGTGAAAGTTTAAAGTAACTTCTTAAAGATTAAGTAATCTCTGAATCTATCAAAATATAGATGAATGCCGGAAACTTTCACTTTTCCCCAATAAAAGACAAATAGAAATATTGAGGTGAAGGCTTAATTCATCACAATAGACATCTTGCATGACTATCTCCAGGGCTGTAGAAGTCCTTCACCTGTAAGAGATAAGAGTCGGATAGAGATCACATCATTCCTTGCAAAGGTCATCAAAAATTTTGTGATTATTGTTTTCTTTAAAGTATTTGTATTGGTTGTGTATTGCTCCAGTGGGAAATTATTTTTCAAGCCAAACATCAAAAATGTGCCCAGTCAAAAGTCACACGTATTTTCAAATACATTGTCCTTTTTTTTTTCCAGTAGAAGAAAATAGATGTAGAGTGTCTATAGTGTTAACATTAATTTGCATAACTTAGGATACCTGCCCAACTACTCCTACCCACAACATGAGGGAATGTAAAAATTCAATGGGATAGGATATTTAACCATAAACTTATTTTACTTTTACTGTTTTTTGTGTTGTCTTTCAGACTGTGCAACAACATACCTTGTTAATACATTTGATCTAAACTTGTACACTTCAGAGGACTAATGGAACAGTAGAGAAAGTTTTGTCATGAATGTCTGGTTTTGTGACCTCCTAGTAGGAGAGAAATGAAGCATTATCTTCCTCTTGAATGCTGACAAGAAGCTAAGCTTAATTCTCAAAATAATACACATATATGCTAGGAATTTACCTCCCCAGAAGTGCCTATTGAATTCATGAAGTAAATAATGTGGTTAGTGGGTCTGGCATTTCTGAAAAGGTACAAATCTCCTGGGTTATGGGTATTTTTCATATTTCAGAAAATTATATAGAAGAAGCAAATATGTCCAAAAATTTATTTTAATGGAATTTATGCTTTTAAAAGGCATAGCAATTAATTTATTCAAAACATTAAACACTTAGTAATCTATTCCACTTCTTAGACCACAGTTGTTATGTTAAAGTTTATGTTGAAGTGAATAGAGTGAGAATAGAATGAGAACTTCAAAGAAATGACCTGAAGGTTACAGGCCCAGGGGAAACTCCATTGACATAGCAGAATTACTTCAGCAGTAACGCTGGCCTACTTCATTAGAAAGACTTCAAAGACACCTTATATAATACAAGCTAGTATTTAAAAAAAAAAATAAATCCCAGTGGGAATCCCAGGACAGAATAACAGATTCAGGTGTGTTGGACTGTGTTCAGCAAGATAACTTTTCTATATTATATTGACTCAGCCATGTATTGGAAAACAATTATGAGGATATTTAAATGTAATACACTTCAGCGAGCAGTGTAGAAGAGTAAGCTTGTATGATACAGTTCTTGGTCATTTTTCTTCCCTGCACAGAAAGAATAGTATTGGTACTCATCTGAGATATATTTTGAGGTGATAGTATGCTTTGTCTGGTACCATTTCCCTAACAATATCTTTTCATTCTTTAAGCACTTGCCTCTTCTTTGTACCTCAACCTTGACATTGCTAAGGTTTTTTTCAACATGATGAGACGTAACTAGTGAGGCAGAAACCTCCTCACTGTGGCATATCAGTCACTTCATTATTTTTCTTCTGTAGCATAGAAGCAAACAAAATAAGAGTTTTGCTAGATGCCCAGAAGTTTCTGACCAACTTAGACAACAAGCTGTAGGTCTGAGGTGGATCAGCAGTGTGCTTGAAATATGGTTATAAGAAAAGAATGCATAAATAGTGACAGATATTTTTTTCCTATATGTGAAATTGCATTTTTAGTAGCAGTGTGTTGTAACATACTACAATGTAATAACAAAACTTGATGTTTTTCACGTATGAATTCCAATTTTTTTTATTAAGGTTATTTCTCTTAATATTAATTAAGAACTAATTAAAATACATAGGCTTGACAAAGTTGGAGTGACCACACCAGAGATTTAAACAAAACCTCATTTAATGCACCAAAGCCATCTGGTGTTCCACACTTTTTCTGTCATGAAGTCCTACTTTGATCCCCAAAGGTGTCAAAGCAAATAGCTTCAGCTAAGGTTCGCAGTAAGTATGTCTGAGAATACAAAAAAAATCCATTTGCTGACTTTCTCTCTACTTCCTCCTGCTTTAGAGATTTTATGAGCAAGTAGTTTCATTTTTTAAGATGTCTTAATGCAGTAACAAGAACACCTTTAGTTTAAAAAGACATCAGAAGATCACTATCAGAAAGTGTCCCACCAGCAATTCACAAAACTCACTATTATAAAGATGCTTTCCACTTTTTGAAAGCTGGGAAAAAATTGAATCTTAATTTTGCACTTACTGTCACAGAAGAGGGGTCTGTATTAGTGCTGCTATTTATATGATTAGTATCTACATTAGGACAGATTAATTTTATATTCTTGTTTTCTGAAACTAACTAAATAACAATATTAATTCTAAATCATCATGATTTAAAAATAAAAGTATTTTCATACCTTGCTTAGGCAAGGATACCTTAATTTCCAAGTTATACTTGTATAATAAAATGCAACAAAGTTTATTAGCTAGGATCAAGCCAGACTTTGGTTTAATAGAGATTCAATACTGAAATAAGTCAATTTGAATGTGCAGCATTTGAAATTTATGTCAGTGGGAAAATACTTAAACTCTTCTAATGTGTTGAGGGCCACAGCAGGAGGTCAATATTTATTAGTACTGAAAAATGAATACTTTAAGTACCTATTTTTACATTTAAATTCTTCATTGTTAATATTGAAATCAATTCCCCACCCTCATTCATGGATTATATGTCATTGCCAAATCCCTCCTCACTCTGCTTTGTGAAGATGGTATTATTCACTCACACCAAAGATATCACAGGGGATATCAGCATATATAAAACAACTAACAACACTGCCGGTGTCACCCAGATGGCTTGTTAGTGAAAAATTTCTTTGTATGCATACCATTCTTCAGCTGGAAACACTAAATGCACATTAGGGTGCCTGTGTGGAAAAACATAAATCAATTAAAGAAATATGGACACTAGACTATTAAACAAAGCCAGTGGTTTAATCTCACTTGTAGCAGTTTGTGAAAGACTTCTTTAGTTCTCATCTCTCAGTGAATGGCTGGTTACTCACAAAATTGCTGTCTCAAACAGAAACTATTAAGGAACTATATTTGCAGCTGGATAATTAAGTGTCTTTATCTCTTTGTAAATGGGCCATAAGGCATGCTATTTCAGCTCACTAATGAGGACCACTTTGTGGTATTCCTAAGTGATGTCTTTCAAATGCACAGTGAATCGAAGTATTATTGTTACCAGTCACTAAGGCTGGATTTATTGGGAAACAAACTTGATAACTTTTGGTAATTTATTAGGTAGTAAATAATTATGCCCCAGAGAGGGTGAAAGCTCACTACATTAACATCATTTTCCAAGACGGAGTCAATTCCTGCAGCACCATAGGAGGGAAATTCTGTTTCAAATGATTTATTTAATAAGTAGTTGGATAGCTTGAGTGCTCTTCCTATGCAATTGTTTGGCTTTCTTACTTCAGGGTCTTAAAGACTGTGTGGGAGGGAAAAGTAATATTCTGTTAGTTGCTAAAACATTTCTGTTAATGTGAGGCACCTAATTGGCTACACCTTTTCTCTTTCCTTCCCACCTTAAAAAAATGGATCCAAAATTCTTGTATGTAATGAACTGTAGTGTTCCTGATGAATCTGGGACTGGACTAGTTCCTAGGCTGGTAGAATCGTTGTAGCTCTTCTAACTGCATTTCAGCATGGCCTGGTAGTTACATTGGTTTGTACTTAAGAGAGGTTTGCACATCTATTCAGGCTGCCCACATGCAGTGAGTGGTATGCATGCAGCCATGAAGGCCTAGGGGTTGATGGCGAAGGGGCTATTTTTGCTTGTCATTGCTCCTTGGAAACAAAATCCTTCCACTTCTCCACCCAGCCTAGTGATTGTAGGGTCACAGGATTAATCAGATCATTGAGCTGCTCCAGCAGAATAATAAACCTGTAAAACAAAGAAACAAGCAAACAACAAAACAAACAAGCAAACAAACCAACACCCCCGGCCTGCCTCTCCTCTTCCCCCCTCCCACCAAACCAAACCACTTTTTGGCAGATCTATTAGCTGATTCATTCGGTGCCTGTGGAGACAGTCCACAGCCAACAGAAATGGGAAGAGCAGCACTGCTCCTTTAAGTGACACCCTGCCATTGCCTTGCATTTTGGGTTATGACTAAGTTCTTCTTTAAACACTAAAAATATGTGTGTGTGTATATATATATATTTATGCTGCCATAAACTCTGAGTACTTAAATGAAGGCCAGCATTTTCCATTCTAATCATTCAGCAGATGAGCATGCCCAAGGAAAGAATTCTAGACTTCTGTTTTGTCCCATGTTCTAAAATGCCCATGTAAATTCAAGGTAAGGTCCCAAGGCAGTCTTGAATGAAAGTCACAGGAGGTGCTAGTTGCCTATTAATGATGGAAATGAAAGTAGTACTTTATAAATTGTTACAAAGGAACAGAAAGGAAATTGGAAAAAATTGTGCCACAGTATAATTCATGATATGCTCAAATATGGTATAAAATATTGTACAACACATCTCAAAAAAAAAAGAAAAAGATTGGAAAAGCAAAAAAGACAGATGATCAAAGATGTGAAAAAGCATTCATTAAGCATATCAGAGATAATTCAGGCAGTGTAAAAGATAACGGAGAATGCAGTGAAAATTGTAGGTGGCTTGTAGAGCATGGATGCGGAGTTACTGACACTTTCAGCTATGAATGAAGGGTCACCAGCTGAAATACAGTGGTTAAAAGCTAACAATGCGAGATTGTCCTTCACATGGTACGTGTATGGAGCTCCTCGGTATGGGACAGTGGGAATGACTAAAATTCGTGTGGCTTCAAAAAAGCAACTGGATAAATTCATGGAAGAAAATTCTTTCAAAGCCTATTAAATATACAGATATTATATCTGGCAGAGGAAGCGCCTATGCTGTAAATTCCTGGATATGCTTGCCTGCTCTTCTGCTGTTCTCCAGTCATCTGCTTTGGACATCTGTTCTCACTGAAGACTCTTTTTTTGGGCCAGGTGTTAGTCCAGCCCTTGTAAAACCTTAGGATCCTCCTGGAGAGGGAAAGGCCTAAAGAGAAAAGCAAATAAGGAGAAAATAAGTAATTATGAGGACACAAGCAAAGAAGAAAGCAGAAGAGCAGTGAAGGTTAAAAGACCAAGTCTGGTGGAGAAGCCTGATGGCTTCTAGGCCTCTGATGCTGGAAATGGGACACTGGAGAGGCTGGAGCGGCAATGTAACCTGGTACAGCCACTCTCCTAGCTTCATTTGGGATTAATCAGAGCCTTGACCATAAAGTTTTATAAACTAGAATCTGCAAATTTATAATCTATAAACTTGATTACGAAGAATAGTTCCCAGAACAGAAATATTTTATTCCAGTATGTCAAAATGAAATTTTTTTCCAACTTGCCTTTGGCCAGCTCTTTTTGTTAGATTCAGAGCAATCTCACAAAGAAATATTACTTTGAAAAGCATTTTGGTGAATGTATAGTTTGCTGGAAGGAAAATATATGTCCAAACTCCATTCCTAAACTTTCTCTCACCTCCCTAATAAACAAGCATGTGTACACAAGCATGAGCAAACAGTGACTTATCTGAGAATACAGCTGGACTCCAAGACAACCAGAAGGGGCTTTCATATTAATATGGCCCTCCCTTTCTTTTAAGATGATATTCAGACTTTGTAGAGATGAAAATACAACATAGTATTAATACTGGAGTAAATAAATTTGACACTGGAGAAAGTTTTGAATCAGGTAGTGGTAGTTTGTCTTTATAATAATTTAGAATTGGGTACTAAGTGTGTGTAAGTTCACATTTGAAACTTTTATTTAACTAGCTAGATGCATAAAAAGTTCCTGATGTTTTATCAATAATAAGTAACTGCAGTTTTTTTTATTTCACACCTCTAAATGGATTGTAGCTTTCTAATTCTTTTTCACATTGGCTATATTGGTTGACAGTGGTAGCTTTAATAATCCAGCAATAATTTTTGGAGAGGAAAAACACATAGTATGCGTTAAGTACCTGAACACACTAGAATCCAGAAAATGCACTTTTCAAGTCCATTTTGAGAGGGACACAAGTGTGCTCTTACATGGCTATCATTTTAGTTTGTAGTCAACACTGTGGTTATCCGGAGAGCATATCTGACTTGAAGGCCACCTCCAGGTTTGTGCTTTCCCTGTGGTTGGTTTGTGTAATGTTTGTGGCACAAATGTATTGTCACAGGGTTGTCTTGTTGCAGGGAACAGTTGCACAACACAGCCAGCTATTAGGTTGCAGTTTAATGTTTTTTCGCAAGTGGAGGGTGGTATAGGCAAGACCAGGCCACTGAAACAACAGACTATACCTCTGGCTCTAAATCAGCAAAAACTGAGTGGCTGTAACTCTGCGTATTTTTCCTCCTCAAAACAAAAATAATCTTCACCCTTTCCCTGTCAGATCTGTTTGTGGTTCCCGCTGCTAAGTCTGGGAACATATATACATGTATGGGCCGTGTTCCAGGCCTTCTCGCTGGGGTTGTTTGACTGACATCCTTTTGATAACATTAGCAAACTGTTTCTGATTTGATTCTTTGTGAGCCAGGCCCTATTTGCCATTATAACTGGAACTGTGGTGGTGCACAGCAGCTGCACCCAAATGGCTGGAAAAGAGGTCAGAGATACAGCGTTTCATAGAAATGTAGGATTCCCCACCATGTGTCTGGAACCATGACAAGATCAAGGCAAAATTTATTTGTAGTCTGGGTCTAGACAGAAACTGCCATTTGGTAGTCCTTGAATGACCCTGTCCTGGAATTCTACAGCTGTAGGTAAAAGCCGTCAATTTACAACCTTCTCCTTTTTGATTTTTTAGAAGCTGCTCATCTGGGGGCATAAATTTTCACCTCAGATGCTTTTGATAGAGCAGCTAAAATTTAGGTCATTTCTGTTTGCCAATAAGATATGGGGAGAGACTTTTCCTTCCTGGCTTCAAAAGCACGAAGAATTTTTTTTAATGTATTTTGGTATGTATAGTGATTATCAAGTCCTATAAGAAAATTAGATTCATGTAAATAAAACATTAAAACAATGAAAATATAATAATTCACTAAGATGCTACAGAAATCTCTGCATATCTGTCCAAATAAGTCACCATCATGCAAAGAAACCAACAGCTGCCTTCCATTTGCTGGCAGTATCACTAAAAGACGTAAGACGCTAGTGATTAACTCAGTCTCAAATGATTTCACAAATATGGCAGTACAGATCTTAAATAATTTAGTAAATATAAATGTGATTTTATTGATTCAGTCAACATCATGAACTGCAGTTTAACATTCTTTATTGCTTACAGACAAACTGCACTAGTCATTCACCAAATATCTGATGGGGACTTGAAAAGCAAGGAGATACCCAATTAATTTTCTCAAAAACAGCCAGAAATCTCAATTTAAAAAATTAAGTATATATTTTTTAAAAAATATTTTTTCTAGTACAAATTATATTAGACAGTTTTCATAGATCTAAGAATAAAAGATAAATATTCTGTGTTTTAAATTTCATATTCCTAGAGGAGAACTTTAGGTTACTAAATATTTCATAAGCTCTTTATTCTTAGTAGTGTCTTTAAACCTGGACAGATAAGCAGGCATCCTTCATTTGTGATAGCTGTTAGGAACTAGTAGACTCATTTACTATTGACATTTTCATGACTGATAGCAGAAAAGTAGTCTCACCCTACCCAGAGGCACACACAACTAACAATCAGTTAAGGGATTTCCCTGGCCATTGCTTTGAGAAAAGGTCCTACATGTCCAAGGTCTCTCACTTGCAAGCTCTAGTAACCCTTTCTAAGGGAACTGAAGAGGCTCCAACCTTTGGATTTGGGTTTCTGTTCCTCCATGGGGCCGCAGAGCAGTTGCACTGCCAGGGCTGTTGCCTCTACATGGGAGCAGCCATCTGATAGATCTCTGAACAGTTATGGATGGTAACTGCTCTATTGCCTGGACTCAAACATCCAGGGCATCGAAGCAAAGAAACAACGGAAAGACTGATAACTGACAGAAATAATTCATCAAGTAGGGAAACACAGGTAGCATAGCCCAAGGAAAAAGTTATTGGGCTGAAAATTAACTGAAAGACTTTCAGAAGTGCAGTGAAACAAGAACTTAATTTTCTTGTTAATTCTCCTTCTGTTCAGGAAGGCAGGACGTTCCACATAGGCATCATTGCTTCAAAGGAGCATGACTTCATCACCAGTTTATTCATCCAGAAAGGCAATCAAAAGAACCCTCCAGGGCTCCAAATTTTGGCTAAGCATTCAGGTTTAAAAAATGATAATATTATTTTGCTTGACATCATAGACTTATCCTTTTCTTCAGGTACATAAAACTTTGGCATAAGCATTGTATTTGAAAATAGCTAAACTAACATTAGAAATCTGTTTAAAGTCAATTAAGATCTTGAAGCTGAACAAAGCAATGAAATGGCTACAAATTTTGTTTTAGAACTACTTTATTTGCACCTTGTTACTTTTTTAAAAATTTATTTAGACATCTACCCTATGTGAGCCAATGCAACATTCAGGAACTTCACTTGATGTATAAAGGATTCAAGGTCTATATAATGTTATAGAAAAAACAGTCTGGAGCTGTAGTAGGTAGAAGTGGTTTGGAAATTGTATGGAATATTAAGTTAGAAAAACAACAGGAAACCTTAGAAAAAACATATTTTACCCTAAAAGAACATTACCAGTAACATTCCTGAGTATTAATTTTCTGATAACTTTGGGCTGTTCTTGTAAATTACAGTCTGATGTATTAAGAAGAAACTGAACTCTGTGCTGGTCATGCTTAATATATTGTGCTGCAATCTGCAATAGTTCAGCTCCTTCACAAGGAGCTGAGCTTTCCTTCCAGTGGAAGCACCAGCTCCTGAGGGAGGGACGAGAGGCACCCAAGGAAAGCCATTTTCTCCTGGCTGCAGTGATTCACTGAATAAAACCCACTGCTGCAAAAGAAGGGTATTGGGTTGCTTAGTCCATAGGAAATTAACACATCTGCTGTCTGTGATCTCAGGTATTTCAGCTCTCTGAGACTGAGATGGAAGGAACAGGGCATTCTATGGTATCTCTCTGTCCTTCATCTCTCACATCAACAGCAGTTTTATTGTGGTTTTTTCTAGGCTTTAAGAATGAGGAAAAAAATTATTTCTAAGTATTCTTCCTAAAGATCCATCTCCTTTGAAAATTATTCTAATTACTCTGAAATTAAAATCTTTCCTTATTTAAAATTTAAATAATATGGACTTTAGGATATACTCATGATTATTTTTGTCTAACTTTCATTTAAAAAGGAACCAAATTCAGATTTCCTTGAATGACTCTTAAGTAGTTGCTTCCAAGTAATTTTCAATGTGTGTATAATGGTTAAAGAGCGGTAAAATAATTTCTCTACACGTAGATATTAAAATATAGGTACTTTAAGACTCAAGGAAATGTGCCTCTGCACAACTAAATACATTTTTTAGACAAGAGAGACTGATGTCTGCAGTTGAAACAACAGTATTAGAGAAATTCAGGCCAGGAAGAATGGATCTAATCTAAAGCCCCCTGAAATCAATGAGAGGCTTTGCTTTAACTCCTCTAGGCTTTGGCTCCAGCCCCAAGTAATTATTCAAGTTGGACTTTGGCCACTGATACTAACACCGTCTGCTTGCAGGAAAGTACCATGAAATATTTAATTAACACAAATTGTGAAGGCCTTAGTTCTATGTGTTATCTAAAAAATGGCACCTTTGATAGTGCACTGTTGATGTGTACCTTGCTGAGGACCTCATTCCCTCCCATCTCACTGGGAAATGTGTCATCTACTGCAGTGCCTGCACTACATTTTCCAAATATGGCCAAGTTTCAGAGACATTGATTTTCCAATTGAAGTCCATATGCAAGTATATGAACAAGGTTTTATTGATGGTATTGGATAAAAATAATAAATATGCAGCAAATATATGGAAAAGGAGAAGTGAGGGGGGGTTGTTAAAATCAGACTTTAAAAGAAAAAATAAAACACATAAAAGGGAAAAAAGAATATGACGTGTGTAAAATGCCTACTTGGAGAGCAGGATAGTCTTACAGTGCAGAACTGTATTTCTCACTATTTTTCTATTTTCACCTTTTCACAAAATCACTGAGGTAAAACATCTAACCTTTCTCTTCCTCAGTTTCCCCATTGGTATTAATGCCAATTGATCTGGCAGGAATTTGCCATCCTAAAATACTCCTTTGAATTGTTCAAAGGGGAGATAGTATATCAGTCTACAAAGCCTTGGCATTATTACATACTGTCTTATGGCATGGATATTCCCACATGTCGTGCAAGGCCGTTGCTTTTTTACACACCATTGTTGTTAAGCACCAGCTTTGCAACACAGGCCACTTCACTGAGAGTGAATAAGGCATAGTCCCTTTTGTACCTATAACTCATATTTTCAAGCCAAAAATTAAAAAGATGTGTCTGTCACCAGACGAAGAATATGTCTGGAGGACTTAAATATTGTTTCCTTGTTGTAGGGATTAATGAAGTGCTGGCCCAGGCCCTGCACAGCACTTAAGGACATGTTTAACTTTAAGAATCTGAGCAGTCTGATGGATCTCCATGGGAATACTGATGTGCTTAAAGTATGTGTTGTTGGAATGAAGTCATATCCTTCAGTAACGTGTGGGGTCACGCTACTTTTGTTCGTGAAAGTGAAGGAACGCTCTCAGATGTTAATCCTTCTACAGGGAGTCTCCTGGTTGTTCAAGACTGGGAGTCTCCTGGTTGTTCAAGACTGGGATCCTCAAACATCTCGCCCTCCTGATTTCTCAACCCAGGCTCATGTATGTGATCTGTCTGCAATCTATAGGATCAAGACCTGCACTGGTGTTCTAACATTAATTGTTTTCCTGTTCTGAGCCAAAAATAAATTCAGTAAATCATGACTCTAACAAACTGACTTCAGCAGCATTGATTTTTCTTCTTTTTTCCAGTAATCATATTTAGCAACTTTTATGTATGTAGATATGAAAATCATGAAATAATTCTTTACCAAAAAAATCAGCTTAAGCAAACACCTCCCTTGTCCCAAGCCCCTAGGCTGCTCAAAAGACAGTACTTGTGGAGGGCAGGCACAAGCTCTTTTCTTCTGGGGTTCTGTGTTGCTGTCTTAGGTGAGCATCTGTCCCAGATCACAACACCGAACAAGCTTGTCCACCTCCATGTGCATCTCTGGGGCATCTCCCAGATGCATCTTGAGTCAGGGGCAACACCTGCAGCTGCACAGACCTTTGCAGTTAGAAGGAATGTGCTGTGTTCACCTCCTGGTAGACAGGATGCTCTGTTAAGCTATTTGCATCATGACTGACTTTTGCTGGTGCCGCCTCTGCCATCTGTCTGAAAGTTTCATACTGTCTTTAGTAGAATTTACCAAATGCCCTAACTGTGTAAGGACCAGAGCACTGTTATTACTGTGTATGTTTGAAAGGAATACAATGTGCAAAAGTGGACTTCACTGATACAGAATTGCTTGAGATTGATGTTGTAACTTATATTATTGTGGTTTTTTGTTTTGCAGTTTTACTAAAGAATGCAAAAAAGGAGGAAGAAAAGCCTTTTAGAGACTGTGCAGATGTATACCAGTCTGGTTTTAACAAAAGTGGAGTCTACACTATTTATATTAACAATGTGTCAGATCCTAAAAAGGTAAAGTGGCTATTTGTTTTATGTTCTTATTTGATAATATGATGTTGCTCTGGCCTTAAAAGAGCATTTGAAGCCTTCATTGACGTTCTCGTTCTGCAAAATATTGTACTGGTATAAACAACCTGGACTGTATTCAGTCTTGAATAAAATACAACACAGTGAAGAAAATGATAAACTGTATTATTCCAGACATTCCTCTTTCTCACTGACAGAGAATCCTTCCTAAGTTGCAACAGACATTCAATAGTTGACTCACTTCCTCCCACTTGGCAAGTTCAGTTGAATAAGACTGTAACTGCAAATAAATCTGCAATGAAGTTTAGAAGAAAATTAGTGAAGTGTGATAATGAGGAAGCTGATGGGAGAATTATCTGGTAGCACGGGGAAAGAAATGGTAGAATGAGTAATTTTTAAAGATAGAGGTTTACAAAAATCCTGTTTCTTTTGTAAGGAGCAGAGAAGGGGATTTTTGGCTGTAAAGAACACAATATGGTGAATATTTGCACTGTTTGAAAGCATGTATAGTCCCGTTATTCTCAAAAAAGATCTTAGGGAGGTGGTTTTTTATGAAAATCAAACATTAGCCTGTAGGAGACTGATTTTTGTAAGGCTTTTGGTGTTAAGGTACCTGAATCACTTGAAGCTAGGAACATGCGAGAATAACTTAAGCCTAATGTATACGTGGAGGAATGCTGGCTGTCCCTGACAGGACACTGTTGGGAGCAGACCCCAACATGGTTAAGAGCTGATTACCTGGGAGAGGAAAATACAGTGATGTCCAGAAAGTGGGAAAACGGGAGGGAGGGAACCACGTGTCTGGAGAATTTATTCTTACTGCAGTAAAATCATTTCTGCAAACAGAAAAAGGCAATAACAAATATTACTGATGTTATTGTCTATAGTCATTTTATAATGATCCTGAGATATGTAAAACGTATTTCTAAACTGAATTTGGTTTTATTAGAGGCCTTTGGAAGCCTGTAGATGTCAACAGGTTATAGTCTTCTAAGGAAGTAAAGTTCATTAAAGCATGAGTAGAATTGGGGTGGGAGCGCGCGGTAGGTAATGGGCAATATAACTCTGGTGAATGTGAATGGAAAAATGATTGCCATGACATAAAATGCATAGACACCATTAAGCAATACTGAACAGGACCAGAACAATAAAAGCAGTTCTGTAGAAGCTGTTCAATTCAAACCAGAGATATAACACCGAAGTCCAAATTGCATGTACAAATTGTCAGTGGCTTTTCTTAGCCTTATTAAAGTTCATAAACCATCCCCAGAAGCTGGGTTACAATGAAAAACAATGGTTACCAGAAAGTGCTGTGCCACTGATGCTTCTGGTATATTTACCTTAAACCCACTTTACTGGTAGTACAAGGACAGTGACACTATGGAAGCCACTCTGTGTTTCTGCTATATCCCTCTTTGCAGACACTGTGATCAATCAATACAGGCAGCAAAACTCAGCTGGTATCAGATGTTTTAGCACGAAAGTTGGTGGCAGGGGAGGAGGAGAGGGAGAGTGTTGAGGGCGTTTCTGCTACCACCTGTTTCTGTCATGCCCTAGCGATAACAAAGCAAGACCTGATCCCAGGGACGTGAGGAGTGTGATTGCTTTAACAGATGTTTTTTCAGACATTGAGGTCGTGTTAACAGTCTGCAAGGTAGTGCTGTGCAGAGAAAGCTGAACTAGTTCCAGCTCAGATAGCTTCAAAATCACATCAATGCAGCACTGCCAGGACTAATTAGCCCAGAGGTAGCACCACATTGACACAGTTAGATTGCTCTGGGACACAAAGTAATATCCTGATAAGTACTCCATGGAGAGATACCCACTTGTTTAAAGCCAGCTTAGTTATCTGGATTACCACAATGCAACACACAACTCTCACCTGTCTTAAGAGGCCTAATATGTAAACCTCATTGCCCTCTACAGACCTCATTGCCCCCTACAACTGCCTGAAAGGATGTTGTAGGAAGGTGGGTGTTGGCCTCTTCTCCCAAGTGAATCATGACAGGACCAGAGGAAATGGTCTGAAGTTGCGGCAGGGGAGGTTTAGATTAGATATTAGGAAGAATTACTTTACTGAAGGAGTGGTCAGGCACTGGAACAGCCTGCCCAGGGAGGTGGTTGAGTCACCATCCCTAGAGCTGTTTAAGAAACGTCTAGATGTGGCGCTTCAGGGCATGCTCTAGTGGCAGAGATTGTAGGTTGTTTGGTTGGACTCGATGATCTCAAACGTCCTTTCCAACCATGAAGGTTCTACAATTCTAATATATTGTTACCTTTTGTAATACTTGCAGCAACGGGCAACTGTCTCATTTATAGAAATTTTATACTTCAGGTCACAAAAATATACCTTAATTTCATTTTATATTTCCTAAGGAATACTTACTAGAATCCTGACATTCAATAGAAAATATCCCTTTGTCATATATACAAATGTAACTGTTAGTTCTAGTTTTTTGCGGTTTTACCATCATATATTCATAGAAAAGTATCCTCCATGGTTACAGCTCCATACCATTTATATGCCTCATTTTTATATGCTTACATATTTAGATTGCAATTTTTCTTTCATGTTTCTAGCTTCAATAGTTCATTAGTGCAGTTCATTAGTGTTCCAACCCTGCATCAAAAATTAGTGATTCATTTCTGTTTAAAAGGGTCTTAATAATATTCCATGGTTTTGAGATTGGAAGAGAAAAAGATAGTCTTGAAGTATTAAGCTAATTAATTGGCTTACTTTGAGGTATGTGTGTGCAATACCTGATGGTGTTGACAGATGATTGTCCCTGGGCCATAGTGAGAGCAAAAGCAAGAAGAGTCCTCTCAGCCTCCTACAGAGGTGGGATCAGCTAGAGGGGAAGCAGAGGCTGCTGATGAGCAGAGGAGCAGTGGGAGTGAGGTTGTCGCCATTGTGGAGCTGAAGGAACAATGTCAACTTCAGGAGCTGAAGTAGGCCGGGAAGACTGGTCTGAGTGCTCTCAGAACCTCTGTATCTCCCCTTGGATCAATGTATTGGACTTTCTTACTCTCTCCTCTTATGCCACCACAGTCATGACTTCTACCAACTTCTCCTGTGCCACACTGAAAAGATAATGTTATTAATTGCTAATGGGGTCTATGTATCTGGGTCTTTATGGCTCTGCAAAAGCAATTGCCATTATTGCCACAAATGCAGCCTCCACTCCTGCTTCGCATTCTGCCTGTGGACTTCGTACCAAATTGGTGTCGATGGTCTCTCTGAGCATATCTGCCAGAATTTTAACCCACTAAATGTATGCTAGCTCCATATACTGTAGAGGCTGCTGTCCCCACATGGTTACCTTCAGGCTTGGTTTCTGTACAGCAGGTACTCATTCTCTGAATCTCAAGTGCCTGATCTTGAGCTTGTTGCTCCATGCCAACAATGTAGACTTGTGAGATCTTAGTGTAAATGCACTTAAAATGCAGTACGTGGTAATCCCCCTCCTTTTGTTTACTTTAAAATTGGGCTGATCTCTAAATGATTATGATGAAGTTTATAATAATGTCATCCATAAAGCTAAAATATTTATAAATAATCTCATATATGCCTCTTAGTAGCTTGAGTATTTTTACCCATGTATGTAAGGAAGGGCAATAGTGCAATGCTTTGGATGCTCTTTTAGTCTAAATCAGGTTATTTTCATAGATACATAGAATGGTTTAGGTTGGGAGGAACCTTAAAGATCATCTAGTTCCCACACCCCTGACAAGGGCACAGACACCTCCCACTAGATCTGGTTGCTCAAAGCCCCATCCAGCCTGGTCTTGAACACTTCCAGAGATGGGGCATCCACAACTTCGCTGGACAACCTGTTCCAGTGCCTCACCACCCTCATAGTGAAAAATTTCTTCCTGATACCTAATCTAAATCTACCCTTTTGCAGTTTGAAGCCATTACCTCCTGCTCTATCACTACATGTCCTTGTAAAAAGTCCCAGTCCAGCTTTCTTGTAGGCCCCCTTCAGGTACTGGAAGGCTGCTATAAGGTCTTCCCGGAGCTTTCTCTTTTCCAGCTCTCTCAACCTGTCTACATAGGAGAGCTGCTCCAGCCCTCTGATCATCCTCGTGGCCCTACTCTGGAATCACTCCAGCAGGTCCACGTCCTTCTTGTGCTGAGGATTCCAGAGCTGGATGCAGTACTCCAGGTGGGCTCTCACAAGAGTGGAGCAGAGGGGCAGAATGACCTCCCTCGACCTGCTGACCACACTTCTTTTGATGCAGCCCGGGATATGGTTGGCCTTTTGGGCTGCAAGTGCGCATTGCCAGTTCATGTTTATTGACAAAAAAACTCAGAATCTAAAGATTCATACAAATTCAAAGTCACTTTTCTTCATCCATTTCTTTTCTGGTAGAGGGTTAAATATCAGAACATGTTTAAAGGTGTTTAATGGCTGAGTGCCTTGACCTTGTCTGGGACAGAAGCCAGTCCAGGACATTTGTTGGCTAGAGCTATGCACAATGAACATCTATAATCAGCTTGGCACTGCTGTTAATACGGCAGGTGTTTGTGTCTACCACCGTGGAAACTGCCAGACCACACAATGATGGCTAGTGACTAACGCGCTGCTGTAAATCTTTCTTTGACTGTGCAGTTTTCTCTTTTAATTTACTATATTATTCAGAAAACATCAAAGTCTTTTTACAGGTATTTTATTATATTTTAGTATGAAAACCCCATTGTTTGTTTGTGCGTGTCTTTAAAATGAGTAGTTAATACAGTTGAGGATTTAATGCTTTAAAAATTGGCAGTGGATTCATAGGAGCATGAAATGACTTATAAGGAGAGTAAATCCATCATTGAGAAATTCTCACTGTAAATCAGACTAAAGAAATTAAATCCTGTAGATAAATGTTTTGACTCACAGTGTCTTCCCTGAAGGAGGAATAGGGCCAAAATGTTTGTCTAGCAAATTGTGGGTTTTCTTGTGGTTACCCTAAATCAAATTCACATGTTTGCACTGTTCGGTACTCTGTTTCCTTCCTGTACCTACACAGGGACTTCACTCAGCATTCCTGGAGCAAATTAAAACAAAAGCACTTGCACAGGATTACTTACGACAATGCTTATGAGCAGGAAATATTTGGAATCTGCCTGAGGGTGGAATATGGTTCTCTATTCAACTGAGGAATGAATTTTTATTTAACTGAATTGGATAGTAACCTTCAATTTGGCAAAGCAACTTAAAGCTTTAAATTACCAACTGGTGATGAATGGATTGACTCGTTGCTGTGAATGCCAAAAGCTAAGCCGATGGGTGACACCTCTTCAACCCTCTTACACATTAACATCTTACTTAAAAAGAGGGATATAGCTATGCAAGAGCACAGACAAATGAAATTCAGCATAGTTGTAGTGCCAATATGGCACGGATGAGTACACAGGAATGAAAATCAGGAAAATTTGCTTGAGTGAGTAGCACTGAAAAAGTTAGTCAGATCTTAAAATCAAATGTCATACAAAAACGGGAACAAGAATGAATGCTATCCCTTGCCACATACCAAGAAAAGTGAATGGATAAGCAGTATTTCCATTTTTTCATAAATTATCTTCTGTATTTTTGAAAGAGTAATGTAAGAAGAGTGAAAAATGAATGGCAATTAAATATCCGTTTTGATTATTATATGGATTATTTAAGATTTTAAGAGATTTCAGTTGTCACAATATTCTATCAAGCTTCAGCAAAATTGTCAAACTGTTAAATTATCCTTAATATACAGAATCTCAGCATCTAGGTTAGAATTTTATTAGTGTAATGATGGCAGGACATGACCTTACATGTTCAGTATTGCTCTTAACTTCTGAGCGTATCCCACAGACCTCTGTTCTTGAGCCTGTTCCTGTCTATGTCTTCTGTCAGCCGTAAGGCAGCTTAGACTGACATCAACTGTTTCTGTTTTGGGACACTGCCTGGCATGCTGTGGGTAACATTACAACACAAAGCAAAACAGAATAATCTCATCTGTGATACATTTTGGACTACTTCAATGGGTATTTTCTGTAAGAATTCCTGAAGATTCTTTCTTAGACAGAATGACACTCTGCTAGAAGGTATAGAAAACATTATTGTCACTGAAAAAAGTACTCATCTGTTAAGAGGAAGGGAGGGAATTTAGAGGCACTGCAGAGAAAATAGAAAAGGAGCATGGAGTTAATGTGAAGATTAAAGCTGAGGATGCAGAGGGGGTTGATGGGCAGATGCTCTTGGGTAATGTGCTGAAAGAACAGGAGACATTACTGGGAGAATTACACTGAACATAAGGAGAGCTCTGTTGTAATCAAGCGATTGAGGATACCACTGAGGGCATAGGGCATGAATCCATAGGAAAACAGGCTTTCTTAGTTTCTTTATTCACAAACATTTTTCCCCCCTAAGATGACAGGATTCCAATGCAAGTTTGTTTTATTGGGTTTTTTTGGGTTTTTTTATTACTGCATAGGTCTTTTGCAATATGGAAATTGCTGGAGGAGGATGGACAGTTATACAACATCGAGAAGATGGGAGTTTGGATTTTCAAAAAAGCTGGAAAGAATACAAAATGGTAAGGTGAAAAGTGTGGAATAGCTGTACAGTTCATAGAAGTGTTAGATTTCAAATAGTATTTCCTGTTATCTTAAGCAGATAGTTCTGCCTATAGTGATGTGGTGTCATCTGCAGTCTTTTATGAGCTACCTTTTGTCATGCCTGTTACTTCCAAAAATCGTAATATTCTTTTTACTGAATTAGTTGAATATTATTTCCTATCACTTAGGTTTCTTTCAGATCAGTTACTGCGATTAAAATGAGGTAAGGACCAGGCACATGCACTAAAGAATGTTGATGTCTGTCCCTCTGAAGTTTTGGCTTGCTGTGACATTAAGGGGTAATAGGCATGTGATGGTGTTCCTAATACATGGATGTTTTCATCTGAGGGGAACTCCTTCAGAACTTGGAGCACCTCAGATAGGAATGAAAAGTTTTACTGGGGTTTATACCAAGCCATACAACACCTTTGCCAATCAATCCAATGTACTGGAAATGGTGATACTTCAAATAGGACTAAAATAAAATAAATAGCTTACCAAATTACAGATGACATGACTTCAGCAGGCTATTTTCCCTTTGCCGACTCAAAAAAAATTTTACTCCAATCTAAATAACTTCTGAGTTTTTTCATTCACTGCCTGATCAAACTTTCTGATGGAGCTTCTTTCTCTGAGTCCCTGAGGACTGACTTGGATTTCAGTGACATTCCCAGTGAAGTTTTTAGAACTGTGTTATCACCCTGGAAGAGGGAAAAATTTTTTTCCAACAGTTTTCAAAAAGCACTAAATGAAGAGAGCATTTAAAAAGTTTAAAAATAAAGGCAAGTTCAGTCCAGTAAAAATTTATTTGGGAAAAAGTTCTGTTATGGAACTTAACATTTCAGAAATAAATGTAGTATCAGATTATTGAACCAAAATGTCATTTTGGATTTTATGGATGCTTTCTTTTCAATATTTTATATTACTTGAAAATATATATTATAGGGGTAAAAACTAACCATTTGGGTTAGACCTCTGCTACTATGGGTAACCAGAGGATGTAGTCTGTTTCATAATACATGTGAAGTAGATATAATATTAAAATGACAAATAGATATTTTCTAATGGATTTTCAAAATTGGATTTTTTTTTTTAGCATTCATTATTTTTTTTATTTAGCAGGAAACATGAAGAGTCTTTTGCTCTATTTTGGTTCATATGTATAAAATATATAAAATAAAATATAAAACATCAATTTTTTTGAGGAAACCAAAAATTGAAGATTCTACCAGTTCTACTTATAAGGAAATTACAATTTGTGTATACAACCTAACTTGTTCTCTACATATGGGCTGTTTTAATTTATACATACCATATGAATTACTGAGATTTACTCAGTTTTTCTCTCCTGTGCTTTTTCTTAGACCATTTAATAAAAATAGCTCTTCTTCTTAAAGTTTTCCCATGTGGCCTTTTTTTCATATATATCCCTTCACTTTAGTCAAATTCCTCAAATTTTCCTTAACAATGATGTGAGCTTGTTAAGGATTAGATTATGTTGGTTTTGTCTAGTTCAAGCAGTCTGAATTAATTTTGATGCTCTTTAGGAATAGTCTTCTATGATAATTTACTTCTGCCAAATAAAAAGTTTTGGACTTTTACTGGTTGCTGTCCTAGAAGTCATGAGAAAAAATGGGATTTAGGCTTGTCTCTGCTTCTGTGAACCATTTCACCAAAGTAACTAGTTTAAGCTTCCTTCTGTGATTATCGTACCACCAAATGTTGTATGATAGAGGCTGATGGATGCTTTGTGGATTACTAGAATACGTGACAGTGTCTGAGCTTCAAGGCAAGGACACCACTAGCTTAATTCCCTCATTGTTCAGTGTGGGTGCAGGGTGTCTATTGGATCATATCCCCTCTCCTTCCTGATACACCTAGTTGCTGTTTCTTCCGATGGAAACCAGGTAGCGTGGTGGAGGACACAATGGTACTTGGTTATGCTTGGAGTGGTTGAACTTAATATGTGTTCTCCCAGCCCATAATTCAGGTACAGCTTTCCAGATTTGCAAAGACATTCTTGTTGTGCTTGTATCTCCAAGGCCCCAAATCTAACAGAAACAAGCAATATCATAATAATATAATAACAGTAATAATAAGTCTCTGGGGCTTCTTTTATTTTCAGTGCATTTAGTTTTATTGGAAAAGAATCTGGAAAACTGTTGAAGTTATTCAGTTACAAGCAAGTACTGACTGCCAGCTTCTGAGCTGGACAGGGACTCAGGCCACCAGCCTGCGGTACTGCCAGTGCCCTCACAAGTAATTGGCTGTTCCAGTTTTATGAGGCCATTGCAGATTTTCTCTGTCTCTAAGGTGAGATCCTTGCAGTAGGTAGCTTGGAAAGGGTGTACATGGAGTACTCCCTGCAAAAGTGTGTGACAGTGCTGCTGGGTTACAGGAGTCTCCTGGCACCAACTCATTCTGCAGAAAAAATTCAAGGCAATCATTGTCTTTGATCCAGTTTCATGTTGATGTCTTCACCTTACATGGAAGTAATTAAATTCCTGTTCTATATATTTTCCAGACACCAACACAGAAAGCAGGTTGAGAGAGAGATAAAGTAGATATAAATCTTTTGAAAGAAGGAAATATACAGCTCCATCCATACATAAATTGCCACCAAGTCAGTGATACTACAGTAATAGCGGTCCTAACTTTCTGGTTGTTCTTTTGGCTCCATTCCCATTACCGTTCAATCTCCACTCTGAAAAATAACATTACGCTTTTCTTGGTATCTAAAACAACATGTAATGAATACAAAACCTTTTACACAGATTTATTGTTATGCAAGATTGGTTATGCCCTCTTCTTCCTTTATGGCATATGTGCTTACCAGTATCGTTTAGTTTTGTTATCAGTCTTATGCAGTGCAGTGTAATCTGTGCATTTACTTCTAAGAACTCATTTCTGACTATGAAATCTCTTGGGCCATTTCAGTTTTGTACATTCAATGCTAATTGGAAAAAATTCAGAGGAAATCCTGTGAGTCCATTCTCCCGTCCTTTTCTTATCAGTATCTACTACATCTGTTCTTCCACGTTTTGCAGTAGATTTTTCATCATAGTATTTGTTGCTTATCAGAAAAATGTGAAGTGAAACAACAAATAGTTTCCTTAACAACAGCAGCTAAGATCACCCTGAAGCAGGTTTCAACTATTTTACACATTTCCTTGCTTGAGGAGGGAACATAAAACACTGTTAGATTTTTGACCTGTAGAAGGAGAATATAATTTAAAAAAAACTATTGCTTACGATCTGCAAACCTGAGCTGCTTTTAGAAGGGGGGTTTCCACAAGTTTACTTTCTAAGACACATCTTCTGGCATTTATTAGGCAGTCATTAGCAATAATGAAATCCAAGTAAATGATTAGCTCATGTGCTAACTTGGCTATCAATATTTCTTGCTCAAATTCCAGCTTTTCAGTTTTTGGATGAATGCACCTTTCCCAGTCACTGTCTCCATTTTTGCCAAATTAAGTGATGGAGTATTGGATTCCCTATTCTCTAGCCTTTTAGCATGTCTAGTTTAATAATTCCTGTGAATTTCACAGAAGTTATTTCACATTCAATAGCCCAACATTCACTGTCAGTTTCCTAGGGGGACTTCTTGGGGCTCAAGTCTATTGGGGTCTTCCTCAGACCTTTAAAATTATTTTCTTGCTTTCAGTCATTGGAGAAGGACTATCAATAGGTATTTAAAATTACATGCCTTGGCCAGCACACAGCAATCCTTTTCCTAGCCATTTTTTTTCCTGCATGTCAGTATTTAATTGTACTACATGCCTTTATTGCTACAGTATAGTTATTTTCCTTTCTCTGATGAAAGAAAGATATCACTTTTTTAATCATTCATAATGGCATGAGCTAGATTAGGATCACTTGTACATATAAGACTCACAGCTGAATTTCTAAAGTTTATGGCAACCACCTCCTATCTTCCTGACCAGCAGCTGGATTTTCTTTTGGTTCTTTGAGGCAAGAATGGAGGTCAGCGCTAAATTCCACACACCCTTAATCTCCTGTTCCTGATTAACATCTAAGAGTCCAACACCAGTTCAGTCCTTAAAACAAGTTTGCTGCCAGCTTATCTCAGAAGTCATCACTAGCATTTGTGTGTGCCTGAAAAGCACATCTACAAAACCACTTCCATTTCTGTTGGGGTTTCTTCTTTTTCTTCTCTCCTTAAAGCTGTTGGGTCAAATTGACAGGCAGCTCCACAGTGCCAATATGATGCGATGCCAAAGCAGCATAATTTATGCTCTTCCATGGCTTAAATTCTGCAGCACACTGAGAGCCAGACCAGAGATGGTTACTAGAACTTTCTCAGGAAGTATTTCTGGATGCAGTTCTAGTGGGCATTTACATTACGTTATCTGGAATAATCTGACTTTCCTCTGAGCCTCAGTTAATTATAACAAGTATACAAGTCTGGTGATCTATGTCTTCTGCTTACTTAAAGACAGCTGAACACCTCTTCAGACTTTAAGTCTCTGATTTCCTTCTAAGCGTGATGTTTTTTATCCTTTTTTATATACTGTCTACAGTTCACCCCTGTGAGTAAGCTCTAGTTTGGACATAGGTCCCACCCATTTCCTGGAAGACCTTCTAGTTTGTGACAGTCACGTTGCTGGTCACCTCCTGTTTTCACCTCACCAGTCCTTGCAAGTCCTACAGACTGTAAATTGTGTATTTGAGTGTCTAGATCTACCTGAATTATTCATAAAAAGAGCTACAAAGCTATGAAGATTTTATTTCTTAGTACCATCTTTCAGTTAATTCTGAAAACTTCCAGATGTAACATACATTTGACTTTTATTTGCAAAGTGTTCAGCTCCTGTTTTAGAATGTGGTCTCCTAATTCCTTTTATGGTCTCCATCTGGTTTTAGTCTTACTTTAATTTCTCTCGTGAAAGTTTCAGTTCCAGTTTTCAGTTTTGTTATCATTCTTTCTGCCCACCTTTCCTGTCTCTAAGAACTGACTTTTTTTTTGTTCCATATTGCGTCAGTAGCAATACTAACTTGCACTTTTTTTCTTTTTCAAAATAGGTCCTCACCACAATTAACATTGTGTTTGACCTGAGCAAAGCGGCAAAAACTCAAGCTGTTGTACTGTTCCCTTTTGGAACATTAATTGATGATGGATATTTCCCTGGTGCAGTTTTGTCCATTTATAAAGATTGTAGAGATTCTTTTTTCTCCCCGTATACTTGAAGAATCAAGCAACTACAGACAGAGCTCCAACCCCTTCCAGTCACATTAGATTATTATGTTTATCACTTTTTTTTTCAAGTGAGAGGCTGACTGCATAAAAAGCAATGCACAAGGCAGATTTTTAAATTGTTTGTGTAAGCTTCATGATTCTTGTTCCACTATTTTAGTTGAAAACAACTTCAGATGTGGGGTTTTTTTAAACAAAAATTACATAAGCCATATGGCTTGGCTGAGGAGAATGTTCTTGATAGAAAAAATAAATTTGCTCACAATTGAATGCTCATATTGTAGAAACAGTATCTTTCATAATTCTTGGTTTTGTTAAAGCGAGGTGTCCTGAATTATTTTTAAATCCTTTTCAGGTTTATAAGTATTTAAGCTATGCTATACATTGATATGGCACAAAGTCTTCACACTTCTTGCATTTGCAGTAGTCTGACATTACTGATACATTTGCTGTATTCCTGTGTTCTTTAAAAGAGAATTCAAATACTATCAAACAGCTCTGAAGATGGTAACTGTTCTTTCTGTGACTATTCCACATCAAATGAGTTTTTCAAAATCTCATTTTTTGGATCTTCATTCATGCTAAATTTTTCCCTTTGGACTAAAGAAAAGAGATTGTTGGGAGCTGAAAAGTATATTCCACTATAAGCATATGATGCAGCTCTCTGAGTTCACAGGATGTCAAGTACTGAAATGACTGTTGAAACTGACTTCACTTAACTTCTGTTAGGGAGATTTAGAAGGACGCTGCTGTTGTTCACAGGAATTAAAACAATCATCAGCTTTTCAGATAACCATCTGTAATTCTGACAGGAATTTAAAGTAAGAAAACCTTTATCATCATGTGGAAAATGTACATACATCTACTAGCCAGAGATTCCTAGCTACCAACAGGCCTGTGGTTTTATGACAGTAAGAGGTTTCCTCCACTGATTTTGGCATGAGCTACATTTCATAGAATCATAGAATGTGTTGGATTGGAAGGGACCTTTAAAGGTCATCTAGTCCAACTCCCCTGCAGTAAGCAGGGACATCTTCAACTAGATCAGGTTTCTCAGAGCCTCATCAAGCCTGACCTTGAATGTCTCCAGGGACTGGGGCCTCCAACACCTCTCTGGGCAACCTGTTCCAGTGTCTCATCACTTTCATTGTAAGGAATTTCTTCCTAATGTCTCATCTAAACCTACCCTGCTCTAGATTAAAACCATTGCCCTTTGTCCTATTGCTACATGCCCTTGCAAACAGCCCCACCCCAGCTTTCTTGTAGGCCCCCTTCAGGTACTGGAAGGCCTCTACAAGGTCTCCCCGGAGCCTCCTCTTCTCCAGGCTGAACAACACCAACTCTCATCCTGTCCTCACAGGAGAGGTGCTGTAGCCCACTGACCATCTTCGTGGCCCTCCTCTGGACCCAATCCAACAGGTCCATGTTCTTCTTGTGCTGAGGGCTCCAGAGCTGGACACAGTGCTCCAGGTGGGGTCTCACGAGTAGAGGGGGAGAATCACCTCTCTGGGTCTGCTGGCCACGGTTCTTTTGATGCAGCCCAGGATGTGATTGACCTTGTGCAAGCACACATTGTTGGCTCATGTCCAGCTTTTCATCCACCAGTACCCCCAAGTTCTTTTCCGCAGGGCTGCTCTCTATCACATCATCCCCCAGCCTGTATTGATAACGAGGATTGTCTCCGCCCAAGTGTAGGACCTTGCACTTGGCCTTATTGAACTTCATAAGGTTTGCTCAGGCCCACCTCTCTAGCTTGTCCAGGTCCCTCTGGATGATATCCCATCCCTCCAGCCTGTTGACCACACCACTCGACTTGGTGTCATTTAAGTCATCTATTTTTTGGTCACAAAGAGTAACTCAAAGAACTATAAGCAAAGCAAAAAAATTATTACACTTAATGTCCATATGGTCAGATATGTAAGCCTTAAAGTATGATTGTTGATTGATTTCATATGGACATGACATAAATTTTCATCTTCACTGTTATTACCCACAAATTTTTTTGGCAATGAAGGATCCCTCCTAAGGGCAAAGATATACAGCTGCTCCTGATAATTAGGTAATTGGATTTTATAATAAGAACCTATGTCTTCCTTCCAATGAGAGTTTCTGTGTTTCCCTGTTTTGCACAGAAAGGATCCAGTGGATGGGAATCATCCTACTCCTACTTAACTCAATTCCTTTTTTCTCGACTCTTAGGCCATACCTGTTCTAGCACATTGAACAGGACCATGGCTTGGTGTGGACACAGCCTTGTGACACAAGGTCCTCATCACTAGATTTTAGTAGAGTTTTGGTCTGACTCAAATAATGTTCCACAAACGATGCCCAAGCGTTTAGGGGTAATAGGCCATTCTCAAATGTCAGTTTGCACAGGGCTGCCTGGTTTTTCAGAGCTGAGAAGGTTTTACTGTTAGCACATGGGTTATTCTGGTTTGCTTTTCTCTGCTTAGCCGAGCAGTAGGGGCTGTTCAGAGCACTCTTCACAGCTTCTCCTTCCCCCTGTGGCTTAGAGAAGCTGTTCTGAGGGAAAGAATTGTTGGTTCAAAGAACACGGGGAGGCATTTTGAAGATAACCTGGGAATAGGAAACGAATACAGAAAGTTTTGTGGAAGGAGAAGAGCCTTCATAACACTGTCTGTACAACATCCATCTGTACAACAGCTAGCCAACTACCTGGAGATATATCCCATAATTCCTTCTGCAGAAACAGCTTCACGCTCTTTCTCTGCCAGTAGTGTGAAGAATTTTATGAAGTGCCTTGCAATATCAGCATTTCCTTCCTGCAAAAATGAAGTATTTGAGGACAGGATGGACCTGTGTGAGAGTCAAGAACTAGGGAATGCACGTCCTTGGAAACAAGACAGGTTGGGAGTGGTGGTGGTGTTGAATTATTATGTTGCATGAGTAAGTTTATGAGGGTGAGTTATGACTAAAACGGGATAAAACAAGGCACACTTCAGCCATGAATAATTTTGTAACATATAGTCACAAACACATTTCTTATGTCAGTACACTTCAAAGTCATGTGTTATAAGTTGCTTACATCTGAAAAAAATAATTTACTTTAAGGGACTGGGATAGATGACATGGAAATAATTTGTTTCTTTCAAACATTTACCAAGTAATTTGGATATAAGGAAATGATTTTTGGTGACTGGAATGTGTATTAAGATATTGTGTGAGTAACGCCTTTCATGGAGACCCAGTCTTCTGTGATAAAGAATGACATGTCATGGTAGTTTAATAAAAAGTCATTTCTGACTGCAACTGTTACTCAGATAATTGTCACTTTCATCAGTGTTATAAAAAGAGCCAACATGTTCTCTGCTTCTCCTGAGGTCTAAATCCAGCATGTCGAGTGGAGATAGACATGGTATCACAGTGGTGAGATACCATATTCAGTTTTATAAAAACATGCTCATGAAACTATTCTGGCCCTGACCAAGGCTTAATCTACAGTGTGCATTTCAACAGTATGATCTAAGGGAGCAAGAATGAAACTATATTTGTTTGAGAGGGCTTTGGATCTCTAGATTGGGCACCAGAGAGGATGTATCAAGGAAGCATCTTTATTTTGGGGAATATTTTTGGATGTAAAATTATATTTATTATATAATGGATGGATAATGGATGGATGGATATATGGATGTAAAATTATATATATAATTTTGTGTTGGAGTGCAGTTGTGTTTTAAATGTGTTATAGTCAGCACAGTCTTCCATATGCAAATGTTACTGGATAACATCAGTTTCAACTGTTGTGTTGACATATGGCTATATATACTTGTGCCTACTCTGCCACCAGCGCTTCAATTTAACACCATTAATGTACACTGACAAAACTCTTGTGGTCTTCCAAAGGCTGTTAATGTAATCATATAAGGTATTCTTACATGTAAAAATTAATAAATTTTATGTACTGAAGTCACTATTCAGATTAATTATACTAACAGCCTGTGGCAGAGCACCATGAGAAAGATTAATGTTATCAATGAAACTTTCTAACCAAAAAATGGACACGATATTGTACAAGAGCCAGGTGAGATTTTGAGAGAGAGATTTTTTAAATTAATGATTTGAACATTCAGTAGAATTGTAGCAGAGGTCCTCCCAAATCACAGAGTCACAGATTCACAAAATTGTAGGGTTGGAAGGGACCTTCAGAGATCATCTTGTCCAACCCCCCTGCCAGAGCAGGGTCACCCAGAGCAGGCTGGACAGGAACGCGTCCAGGCAGGCTTTGAATGTCTCCAGAGATGGAGACTCCACCACCTCTCTGGGCAGCCTGTTCCAGTGCTCTGTCTCCCTCACAGTAAAGAATATTTTCCTCATGTTGAGATGGAATTTCCCCTGTTCTAGCTTGTGTCCATTGCCCCTTGTCCTGTTACTGGGCACCACTGAGAAGAGTTTGACCCCATCCTCTTGACACCCACCCTTTAGATATTTATAAGCATTGATGAGATCCCCTCACAGTCTTCTCTTCTCCAGGCTAAGCAGACCCAGGTCTCTCAGCCTTTCCTCATAAGAGAGGTGCTCCATTCCCTTGATCATCTTTGTAGCCCTGGACTCTCTCCAGTAGTTGCAAGTTGCCTGTCCTTCTTGAAGTGGGGGACCCAGAACTGGACACAGTACCCCAGATGTGGCCTCACCAGAGTAGAGGGGGAGGATGACCTCCCTCGACCTGCTGGCCACACTCTTGTAATGCACCCCAGGATGCCATTGGCCTTCTTGGCCACAAGGGCACATTGCTGCCTCATGGTCAACTTGCTGTCCACCAGGACTCCCAGGTCCCCAGTGATAGTTGTGTGCTGTCATCATGGAACAGCTTTCTCTTCAGGGAGGAGGATCTCTTGCCTGATCTGTTCCATTTGGGACTCACTGGAGCAGTCCTTCACTTTGGGGCTCATGTCAAATTAGCACTCTAACTTTTAGACTTTGGTGTCAGTCATCTTCTATTCTTGTTCAACTGTTTAGTGTAGCAGCTGGGCCCAAGCAAGAGAGGACCCCATAAGTCTGATGCCTGGGGTATTTAGATAGGTTATGAGGCTGAGATTCAGGTCCTGCTTGAACTCACATACAGGTGGTTTGATTGTTGGTTCTTCCTGTAGCATCTGTGTTCCTAGTCATGTACATCTTTGCTATTTGGGATGAATCTGTGTCTTTTGAAAAGAAGAGAGAATTAAGTCCTACCTCCAAAAGTTCTTTCTTTTTGCCTGAAGTGAAACAAATACTTTTTTTAAAAATTTTTTTTAGATTTTGAGTTTTTAGCCCTAAATCATACAATTATTTCTTTGCAAAGAAAAAAACAGAAGGTTCTCTTTAGAGAAATAATTCATCTTTCTTAGAATACAAAAATTGAGTTTCTTTTCTTTAAAACATACCCACATCCCTGGGATGCATTTTCTAGGAGCCACACTAAGTGTCTGTATATTCCCAGGATCCACTTGTCTCAGAGTGAAGAAGGTGGTTTGGGAGAGAGGCTCTCAACATAATTTTTCTCAGTAGGAAATACTTTCCTGTTTTTAGTGAAACAGTAAGGAAGTTAGATTGAAATCCAGGCCTGAGGAAGATATACAACTGGCTGTTGTATATGAGTCACTGTAGGAAACGGAGCTGTTTGGGGCCGTTGCCTAGCCAGAGGTAACATTTGTGTAAGGTTTGCACCTCAAACCTGGGTTCTATCACTGTCATTCTTCCTCATCAGGAAGACTGCTACTACTGATGCTGTATGTGTTTGAGAGGGAAAAAGAGAACCTAACTTCTCTATTTCTACTAATATATTTGGTCCAGAATGAAGGGCAACAGCCTGAATTGTAGCAGGATATGAAAAAGATTTTGAAACACACTTTTCAAACTTGGAATTATTATACAGACATTTAGTTCTTTTTTTAAACCGACAATAACCTAGTTTTTGTTTTAGCCTTTTGAGAAGGTACCTGTGTCTTCAATCTAAACATATTTTTAGAAATTGCCACCAAGTATTTTTTAGTATTTCATAGAAATAATTCCAAATGTTTAGCATTATTGTCCCATATTCTTTTAAGTTAACGTTATTTAACACATTTGTTCTCTGAGGAAATTGAAGTCATTTCTATAGACCACATCTTTATTTCAAATAATGCAATGAATAATTCAACATGATGGAAATGAAGAAGTATACTGACCATTTTAGAAATTATCTTCTGAAACAAAATCCATTCCACGTTCTCAGCTAAGGCAAAAGGAGCAGAATATTCTTTATGGCTTCTGGGAAGACACTGCTGCTGTAAAACACTGAATTATTATCTGCTTTATTCAGTGAATTGTCTGACAGCAGATGAACCCATAGTATATATCGGCTGTGTCTGGTTTCAATTTTGTTTTGTCTATAAAAAGTCAAAGCTTCCTATGAGTATTATCAGACAAAATAAATAAAGTAAGAGAGATAATTGTTTAATGCACTTGGAGTAACATGATTCAAGCAGAATACCCCCACAGATTTTGCCAAAGCTAATAAAACTCTTTTGCACCCTACTTATTATTTTTGAATAAGTATCAACTTTGTAAATTCTTAAGGTCATTTTTAAAACCGGTATTGAATTCCGTTTCTTTGTACTCATGACTGCTTTAGTAGTTTTGACTCTGTTAATCACCATGCAATTGGAAATGAGGTGATGTAGAACCTGGATGTCATCTAGAGTAAATATTATAAAATCATGTTCTTTTTTCTGTGGTTCCTGGTTCTAAGTACTTCAATGCATACAAAAGAACAACAAATTACTATTTATTTATTTTTTTACGTAACAGTTGGGCACTATGTCAGAATTTACACAATTTACTACATAGTTATAGGCAAAAAGAACCAGAAAACTCCTTTGCTTCATCCTAGTACATAAATGGGATTAAAATTGTCAGTAAGGTTCTATATTGTGCCATTTCTTTGCTCTGAAAACAAGCGTTATCATGTATACAAGAACAATGTATTCTAAATGTAGTACAAAACATCACCTGATTATTCCTTGACAAAAAACCCTATTTTACTAATTGGTTGTGATTTTTATGTATTTCAACTAATTATTTCAGATTAAACTTTGTTGAAATACGATCTTAATGCAATTTTCAGCAGCAAAAGCATAAATGTTTTCCATTTGTGAACAAAAAAATGAAACATTAAAAAAAAATCTATGCTAGGTCAGTGCAAAGATGTGTGTATCCTTTCTGTGGTTAGTAGTGGACAGTTAAGAAAGCATATTATGATAATGTAAGCGTATTTCCATGCTACATTCTCCTAACTTCCATAAAGCACTAATGAGGAAAGTATAGGAGAACTCTGAAAACTTTTGGAAATTTCGTACCTTTGCCTATTACATTAAGTACTCTTTTGGGAACTTTAAGCCTCTGATTTGACAGTCATCCCAAAATGTTATGCAAATTTCAAGGGAAAAGCAAAATGAGTATTTTTGGAATAAAAAGTAAAGTTTAAAGAATTACTCCCTCTACTTGGAAACATATAATGAACAAACTATAGAAAGCTAATGACAAAATAGTTTCTCTTAGTCATTTAGAGTGCAATTTTGGAACAGTGCTTATGACCCATTGGGTTTCAGAGGGACTTAAAATGTAGTTAACTACAAACACATTCATGAAATACAGATGTTCCTTTTCCTAGTAGATTGATAGCTGCAGATGACTTGGATCACCTCATGTACTTTATTGAGTTTAAGTACAAAACTTTAACACAAATAATTCTGGAAATATTTGCTATAGCAATATGAATGCAAAAAACAATGAGTATGTTGACAGGCTGTATATGTGCTGGGAAACAAACAAATGACCTCTATCGGTCTGGAGTAAGTGAGTTAACTTTTAAGATTTAACACTGTGCACTAAGTTATTCTCAAAACCAAACTCCTTGTTCATAGAAGATGACAGGCACAGTCTAAGGCAAGGTTAAAGGCATCTTGTCACTTGGGACCCCACAGATTTGAGCAGCAGTATACACATAAATGTTCTGCTAACTGAAATGCTTGGATGTCATTACTGAATTTTCATTACTAAACAATTACTGAATTGCAAAATTAATGAGGTCTGCATTTCTGTGAATTTTTGTCCTGTATCCTGCATAGAAGTCCCTTTCTCGTGACTAATAATCTCCTGAATCCCTATTATTTTCTAAGATTCTCTGTGGCAATAACTTGAGTTCCCCTTTTATGTCCCTCAAATCTCTGCCAGATGTCTAAGGGTCCTCCAAAGCAATACATGCTCAGCGTCTGAGCTTGGCTGGCTGGTCTTCGCCTGCTGATAGGCAGTTGGAATAGGCAACTGCTGGGCTTCTGCCTCAGTATTTCTCCCAGCGGCAACTCATCCCAGGCACCAGTTCTCCTGAAAGCTTGTTTTACTTCAAGTTTGTGTGATTTCTATCCCAACCTCAAAAGTGTTCAAAAAGTATTGCAGAAGAATAAAGGACAGGTGGGCATAGCCATTGCACAAGCTTGCTTCCTGAAGTTTCCTGTCTGAAGAAAAAAAAAAAAATTAGTATTTGAATGAAGATAAATTTCTGAAATGTACTTTGAAGACTAAAGTTCTTGAAGGCAAATCAAAAGAACCTGGCACAGGCTGTCTAATAATATATCATTCTTTTCTGCACACAAAATGTTACATGTCTTGTCAAAGTAGTAGTGTTCTTGTAGCAGTGACAGTCTGAGTAAGATATAAACAAGGAAAGCTGTGTGGTTATTAAGCCAGCCAAAGTATCTGAAAAAACCAGCAAGCGTGCGAGTCTTCCTTCAGGTCTGAAATAGAGGCAGTAAACTGCAGACTAAATACAGGTTGGAAACAGTTGAGTTTGGCATAATAAAATTATACTTGAAGAAATCGTTCCCAATTCTGTGCTTAACAGAAGTGTAATGCTCCTCTCTGTTTTAGATCTGTGAAAGCTTTGAGTGCCTGTTTGTTTGTTTATTTCTTTTTCCAGCCATATTAGGTGTTTAATAAAATACACTACTTCTCCTTAGGAACGTTCCTTCCTTCAGAGTTTTGGTTTATATTCCACTTACTTCCTTGGTTTTCTTTTCATAAAAGCAAAGAGTTTGTTTAAAAAGAAGTTGCTCCTGACAAGAAAAAAAAAAGAATCATTCTTAGTCTAGGCATTTCTAATCTGAGTTTCAGTATTGTAGCTCCTTATAATAGGATTCGGTTTTTTGAAGCTAATGTGGTGGCTTTCCTCATAATTTTTTATATTCCTTTTTATATTCCTTCTGTTCCCTTTTGCTGCAACTTCATTTCCTCCGGTCAGGAGAGCAAACCACTTAGTGATAGATTTTCATCTTAGTGTAATAACACATGTGAAAAGGGAGAAGAAAGTGTAAATGCGAAGAAGAAAACTTATTATTATTTCAGAATAATTATATATGGTGTCTGGAGTTTATATAGAACACATATGGGAACACATAATGTTACAAAAGCCACATGTATTACATCCTGAATAGTCTGTAATCTAAATAAGATAAGACAAATATAATTCAATAGAGCCACAGTTCAAAGGGGAGTCCCCTCAGCTTGCCAACACTGGGAAAAAGGGAGAAAGGATTTTCTGAAAATCTTCTTTTAAAGGGAGACAGCTGATAAGAATAATAATATATCTTCTGTGAATAAGAAAACATGTAGACTGCAAAGAAACGTATTTTGACTGATATATAAACACCTATGCTCCAACTTCTGCCTTCTGGTTTTTAGGGAGACAATCTGCCTGTTAGGTAGTCATCACATATTTTCCCTTCCTCTGAGACAAGTGGCGATGACCACTGGTGAAAGAGGATGTCAGAGACAAACCACTGACTGCTCTGGTAGGACACTGACAAAGCTGCTAACACAGGAGAGACCATGTGTGACAGTCATAGGGCAGAGAGACACCACAAGGAGATGGAAGGATCAAAGGAACAAATAGAAAACAGAGAAAACTACAGAAGGGTATGTCAGCTGTGGAGAGGGTTTATGCAGGTGAGCAACAAACTTTTGTATTTTAGGAAGTTTGTATGAAGCCAAATATGCATGCGAATGCAATCAAAGCAATAGGTGAGAGATACAGAAGCATCATCATGGGAAAGCTTGAGGAGCAGGAGCTGACACTGGAAGACGGATGTGGTCAAAGCAAAATACCACCAGTATTAACTCCAACCAGTATTTACAGGGACTTACATAGGAAAACAACTGCTTGAGAAAGAGGATATAATGAAATAACGTGCAAGAAAGGAAAAGCCAACTAATAGTATCCTCCCATATTTCAATTTGAGTCTTCTCTGAGACTCACCACGGACTACTGAATTTCAATTCTTGCAGACTAAACACTTTGTCCATGGGTATCATTTGATGGCCTTTCAGCCAAAAGGCAGACATGCTTATTCAAAACATAAAGCGGTGTACTCAGCTCAGCGTAGCCAAACATGGCATGTCTTCTCAGCCTCTAGTATCAGTGAGCACCGAATACCTGTCTAGGTAGGCTAGTTTATACAAAAATGACTCCTGAGTAGAGGCTTTATAATCTGTAGGAATAACAAAAAATTTCCTCCATTTTATATTTTTTGGTCCTGTCATAAACTTTTAAGTCGCTTTTTTTTTTTTTAATATTAAGTTTCTTTAGGAGTTTGCAGCTGGTATACCCATGCATTGCCTGGGTGAAGTATTAGCTGTGCTGTAGCTTCACTCAATAGACTCCCTTCAACATCCTCAATAGACCCAACTAGTCTGGGCTGAAGCCAGAGCTGAAGCCAGGGCAATGCAATAAAGAACAAAAGAGAGAGAGGGCTGTATCAATTTCTTGCCAGTGTGTCTCACAGACACATTTCCCATTACTTAACTTCTAGTCCCAAGGAAGTCTCTTAATTTTACCCCCCTTTAAAAAATATGTGCTTTCTGAAAATGTTCAAACTTCATCTTGAAAATTACACTGACCCAATGGCACATCACATGGTTTACATTGATGATCTGAGAGTAAACGTTGTTTGTTAAATACCATGATGGGCAGTGCAGAGGGAAAGTATCTTCCTATCATGAATGTCAAAGGAAAATATTGGAGATTAGGTACAGTCTAATCTATTCCAAAACTGGAATTGTGTTATTGTTTATTTCTTTCCTATATCTGACAGTAACAGCTTAGTAACAGAGGGTAAACTTTTATCACAGGCAAGAAAATCATCCAATCTTTCATTTAATTTGATCAGGAAATTTTCACAACGGTCTTCTAAAACACTCCCAGCACATCACTGTAAGCAAATCAGGAGGTTTCCAGTTCCCATTTTTCCTAGTTTAAGAAATACGAATAAGTATAGTCATTTTGAAAGAGTTCTTCACAAGTAAAGATTACAGTTTAAAATAATTTTTATTGTTTAAAGAGAAAAGAAATGGAGGTAAGAGTTCTCAGGTATGAACTAATAGTTTATGAAGAAAAGCATTTTAATATATATTATATTAAATTAAATTAAATTAATTACATTAAATAAAACCTTAAATTTAATGTAGTAAAATATTCACTAAAATTTAAACTACTTTAAAACCTGGAAGATGCACAAAAATATCGGTGTAGGAATACATTTTGAAAACTAGTTATACTTTTTATTATTGCTTTTCCATGTTTGAAAATTATATAGTTTGCTTAACTGGAAATAAGATCTCTGAATATATGAAATGTGAGGAGAGTTAGGTATCTTAAATATTCTACTGGTGTTTATTTTTAATTCTTAGAAAATAAAGTTACATTACCCTCTCCTGTGCTTTGGATAGTATATAGGAATAATACTAACTCTTTAAGTTAAAGATTTCAAAGCATCAAAACATTTATAGATATCTTATTTCACCTCAGCAGGGTGAGAAAATAATAACTTTGCAGTAGCCAAAATCTTAGCCAGTATGATTTTAGTGGGCCAAGAATGAAATAAATAAATGTTACAACTGAAAATCACTCACAGACATTACCCCGTCCAGCAGGTCTTATACACAGAAGAGGATTTTAAACTCAAAACGTCCTCCTTCAGTTGTGGCAGACACTCAACAGCAAAGGAATGGTCCGTTCTTCTTTAGAGATTAAAACATGAGCTATCATCCACAGCTAACTTGGATTCATTGTATAATCTAGGCTAATTTAAAGTCTTTTTTAACGTTTTATAGAGCATAGCAGAATTCCGTTTTGACTTAATTTTCTTAGCGATAACTAGGATTAACACCATATCAAATGTATTGTAGAATATGACTATGTCCAGTATTCCCATTGAAGGATGCGCAAAGACAGCATCATATTATTAATATCTTGTAATTGGAAAGTGATTTTCAACTGATAAACTCAACTGCTCTTTCAAGTATCAGTTGAACTGCACTTCCGACATGGTATGTGTTAGCGGACTCATTTTAGTGATAGTCAAACTGGAGCACAGAAAGCTATGACCAGTAATTAAAATGTATAGGTAAAATACAATGATGGTTTTATTATTGTATAAAGATTCTACCAATTACAGTAATTACATCCAGTTATTTTGCCAACTTTTTTCTAGGGTTTTGGTAGCCCATCAGGTGAACACTGGCTGGGAAATGAATTTATCTTTGCAATAACGAGTCAGAGGCAATATTCTCTAAGAATTGAATTAATGGACTGGGAAGGAAACCGGGCATATTCACAGTATGACAGATTTCACATAGGAAATGAAAAGCAGAATTACAGGTAAGAATCTATTGAAATTCTTTTGACTCTGCTGAGTGATAAATATTGTTCATTGTTCGCTTGTTAAATATGAGAAAGGACAATAATACGATACTATTTTTCATTAAAAGTGAATAAAGAGGGTAAAAATAAAACAGAAATCTGATTTCTCAGTGATGGAATGTTGGAGTAAAACTAACATATCTGATGCTAACTACCAACCAGGACCAGGACACGTGGTTAAGAAATTATGTACAGTGTCCTATGTGTTTTTAGTTGATTACCCTTTTCCTGGCACAGTTTTAGCCCGACACAAGTAGCACTTCCCCAGGCAACTCCTGAACACAGCTGTGGGATCCAATGTAGCAGGGACTTTTTCCAATTCCAATGCGAGCCAGTCCATGTTAGTTTGTTGGAGAAAAAAGTCTAGCCATACAGACATGAATAGTAGTGTGCCACTAACTTTGAAGGCCAAAGAACAATCCCTAGCCTAAGACTTAAACTTCATTCAAATTTTAATATATTCTTTGTCATGTGTAATAAACTTTGCCTCAAAGAAAGAGGTAGAAATTAAATCAGAAAGGGTGTACAGGCCACAAAAAGTATGATGTTGAGTAACAGAAATAAATTCTGCTATCCATGTTCAAGTCATTTTTCAACAAAAAAACAGAAGGAATTTGATTTGGGACTAATGACTGCAGTTTTGGTTCCTGTCCTACTCCATAGAATTGCAGAATGGTTAGAGTTGGAATGAACCTTAAAGATTACCTAGTTCTAACCCCCCTGCCATGGGCAGGGACACCTCCCAGTAATTATCTCTCCTCATGCTGTCTGTGCGGCCTCCTTACAGTACAACTGAAGTTCCTCTTTCTAGGGAACAGGGAACCAGTTCCATTCACATTATTCTGGAATAAACAGAGAGCGAAACATGAAGAGGTAAAAAGGCTCTGTCCATCTCTGTTGGCCCTCTGAGTTTCAGATTAATTCCTCAAAATTTACTCAAACATATCTGAATATTTAAAGAAAATAACTAAGTAACACAGTGACAGTTATGGAGATATGAATTGTAAGCCACATGCAAATCTAAATTTTTTTTCATCCTTGACAAATGCACTAGTGCCTAGATAAGACAGATAAATGTCCAACAGACATTTTGCAAACTGAAATTCTGTTAGGCTCTTTTACAAATTATTACAAGAATGCATATGACATAAAACCTCTTTATTTTGCTTGCCAGCACCACTATCTGCGATAGAAGCAACTCCAGAAGGCAGGCCAAATAAAAGCCTGATTATTAAGTCATAAAGGGCTGGACACCCTTCAGAGAATGCTATTTTCTCTTTATCTGAGGAGCTGCCATTAAGAATTTAAATGATTCCTCTGAAGCTGAAAACCACAGTTCCCAACCTCCTGCTCGCAGTGCCTTTCCTTCACAGTTGTCGTGCATTTGCCATGTTTTCTCTCAATACCTCAAACACAGAACAGCATATCTTTTCAAAACCTTAGTTGTTGTTCATTTGAAATAATTTTGCCAGACAAACTAGATACTCTCTTATTTTGGAAGCTGTTAGGATTTTCTGCTAGTGACCCACATTAAATTTTGCTTCTTCGATACTGCAAAAATAAGTAATTGCAGGCCGGCTGCACTCTACATTAATTTCAAACAATACAAGTTCACTAAGAATAATAACCAGTAAAAAGACAAAAACCAGTAAACAGACGAACTGGTCTGGGCAGTAGATCAAGGAGATCTGAAATAGAGAAAGGGTATTGGAATGAAAGGAAAAGCTCAAGAAGCAAAACATCTTTCATTTATGCTATGGCAGTACCTTGTACGTTTGGAAGACATGAAAAAAATTAAGGTTCCAGGTCTCACGTTTGAATATAGTAAATTTATTAAAAAAAAAAAAAAAAAAAGGAAAGAAAAAAAGAAAGAAAACAAATACCATGAAGTGACAAAATGTATCTGGGAAAATACGGGAAATCATTTTCATGCTGTTTTTCCGAAATACAGCCCCAACATTATGCAAAGTTCGATTCAGCCTGGATAACTCCCAATTGGTGATTTCAGAAGGGTTCTGTTTTTTCTCTGGGCTGTTTGTATTCTCTTTACTACTTTTTATTAGCCTAAAGAATCTACGATTAAAAAGAGTAATGCTGAACACATGTAGGTTAAAAATACACTTGTTTCTCTTTCAAAATGAGACAGCTCCAAAAAGGTTTCTGGGAATACAGAATAAAATCTATTTATCCCAGATGATGACTACATAGAAGAAAGTTGAGATGAGATGGTGGATACTGAAACAGTAAATGTATAATGATAAATAATAACTGAAGTGGGAAAATCAGTGTTGCACCACATCTGAAACCTTCAATAGCATGGGAGTACCTAAATGATTAATTTCCTTTAGAACATCCTTAGGTTTCTTATCTACACAAAATGATTACTCAGAGGGCTGTTTGTAAACATAACGAAAACTATATCATCCAGTCTCTTTGCAAGCCTTCCACTGTGGCAAGTAAAATCTCCATAGAGTAAGAGTCAGGTTTTGCAAGCCCCACTTAGTGCAGTGTTTCTTAATTGAAGTCAAAGGAATTATTCATAGAATTATAAAAACATAAGTTGAGACTCCCAGAAAACACATAGCCTCTCCTTTTTTACTGTGCAGACTCTTGGTAGTCTGTTGACATTGTTTTGTTGTTCTTAGGAGCTTTACAGATATAAACCACTGCTGCCCTGACTTGTATCCTCAGACCATCCAGAATTAAACAGGAAAAGTAACCATGTGTTGAGACTGCAGGCACCACACTTCATACTCCCACATCTTAGTTAAAGAGAGCAGAGATACTGATGCTGTATTTTGAACAGCAGTAATTTCAGCCTGCACGCACATCTGCTTTTGCGACTCATGATACAGGATGAGCAATTCCAAAGAATGCATGGGATGGAGAATTAGGGAAATGCAATTTTTAATTGGCTGAGCTATTTGTACTTCAGAACCCTTAGAGAGATTGAATACACCCTCACCTCCCTACGACAATATATTCCAGTATTTAGTCATGCTTTTATTTACAAAAGCTTTCCATTGCTGCAATGACTCACTGCCTTTGGTCCTATCCATGGAGGAATATGATTAAATGATGAGGCAGTGCTGCTGAGGTGAGCAAGACTTTGGAATTGCAGTAGGTAGGTCTAGGTGAAAACTGATGATGGACAGAATGCATCCTAACTTCTATGAATGAGTTGTGTACTTAAGGTGATGGCTGACCTTTGATAGTTAAAATTAAGGACAACAGTCCTTATATTGGAACCAACATGACAAAGAGATTAGGAAATCTTATGAGAAAATGAAAGAGAGCATAGACACATTATTAGTGGAACAAGCAAGAGACAAGTTCACAGGAGAATATCAGTTATGTAGAGAAGAACCAGATGTATGGGTCCTCAAAAGCAAGAAGTTGATGGAATTTGTTGCAAACAGGAGACAGTGTCATTGAAATGATTCCAATCACTTCACTGACGTGGTCCTGTGATTCATACAAATCTAGGTCGCGCAGTTTCCAAGCTCTCTAAAATACTATTTCTCTCAAGGCTTTACTTCGGGAAACCAGATTGGTTGTTGAATGCAAACTAGTTGAATGCAAATTCTTAGACTTTATGGGACCTGTTAGCAAAGAGGTTTTTTTTCACTGAGTAGTATCATAGAATCATAAAATAATCATAGAATCATAGAATAGAATCATACAACAGTTTGGGTTGGAAGGGACCTTTAAAGGTCATCTAGTCCACCCTGCCTGTAATAAGCAGGGACATGTTCAACTAGATCAGGTTGCTCAGAGCCCCATCCAACCTGACTTTGAATGTTTCCAGGGATGGGGTGTCTGCCACCTCTCTGGGCAACCTGTTCCAGTGCTTCACCACCCTTACTGTAAAAATTTCATCCTTCTGTCTAGTCCAAATCTACCCTCTTTTAGTTTAATACCATTACCCCTTGTCCTTTTGCAACAGACTCTACTAATTTGTCCCCATCTTTCTTATAAGCCCACTTTAAGTATTGAAAGGCTTCAATAATGTCTCCCCAGAGTATTGGATTTTTTAGCTCTTGTTTGTTTAAGAGTTTGTATATTTAGTTTCAGCAATAGTATTATTTCTCCCTGTTTTCTTAGGCAAACTAGGTAGGTCGCCTGGAGCCAGAGGCCTTGATGTAATGTTAATCTTTGATTTTTTTAAGGTGGACGCTATTGATTTATTTAATAACCATTGTTGAACTAATGTTAGAATTTGTTACAAAAATTTCTCACTTTTCTTTCTCTAAAGTAGAGAAAAAATACTTTTGTACAGTCTTTTAAATTGCACCAATGAAAATGCTGTAATAAGTAAAAGGAAGCATTATTTGAGAGTGTGTCTTTTATAGGGACAGCTGGTTTTGTGCATCTTTAATTTAAAAATATATTCCACAGACTATTGCTGTTTCAGCAGCAGGGCATTAACAGGCCATTGTCACTTTCCTCAGCATACAAAACTTCATTTGTAAATATCCATGTGGTTCTTTGTTATTACCTAGGCTTTTCAGTGATGCATTTGCCGTAAGTAACATATTTTCTTTCCGTGTTAGCAGTTTAGGTAAAACAGGGAATTAGCCTGACTAATAAGTTTTTCTGAGCTTAGCTGCTTCTGCATTATTTGTATCATAATAAACCTTCAAAGGGACCATTCTCAGATGGGGAAGAAAAAATACAGTGGAGGACACATAGGAAATCTGTAGCAAAGCAAGAAAATAAACACCGATCCTCTGAGACACAGTCTGTGCACAGACCCCAGTATTTCTCTTGTCAAATATGAAAACTACAGAATAACTCAAAAAATAGACATGGTGCAAAAATTTAAACCCGTAGTAATTCACTTTTCTTTGGAAGCTTGAAATTCAATTTGCAAGTCTACTTCAGAGGAAATATCCATGCAAAATCCTATTAACAGACAGAATGATATCTGTGGTATGCATACTTTCCATGATTTGAAAATATATTTAATATTTTTTCACTAAACAATGGTATAAAATGGATAATATGGAAAAAAACATTTAATATCTTCATGTATATATAAATATCTGTCTGAAATAACTTTATTCTATTTAAGAACACTGTCAGTCCAATAATATTCCATGAAGTCTAAATACTGGAAGTGCAGGGATCCGATCTGATGCCCATTAACCAGAGGTCTTTCTGGAACCAGGCCAGCGTTGCTATATTATATCAGTGACTAAAGCTCACTGGCAGTTCATGCACTATCTCCAAATGTAAGCAGAAATGAAATACAACGTTTTCTCCAACTAATTGAAATTTGATGCAAATGTACTTGTGGAGTTTATGAATAATAAAATTTAACTTAATCCACACAAATCCCTATGTATACTATCCATCCACAGCTGATCATTTCCCACCTCTAACTACATGAAGCTCATTTGTAGTCCACTATACAATAGCTGTGACTATTCTGAAGTAGGAACAGGGGTTTTCTTCTTCTGTGTTACGGAATATAATGACAATGCCTATATACTGAATACCGTAAAGGAGTGAATGAGGTGCAAATTGTTACAGAACTACGAATGAGATCTTGTAATAACATAGTTCACCGAACTCTCTCTTTCACATGACAGAAAAGCACTAGATGATTACTTTTCTTAGCTTATTTAGCAAATTTAATTTCCAGTTGTATTATGTGGTTCATTATAGGTGTCATGGCGTGAATAATTCCATACACAGAAGACATATTATTTCCTCTGAAAAAGTTAGGTATTTGCAATTTTCATCGTTAGCTTTCTTCGTCTTCAACAGTTCCACATAAAATGGATGCTGCTATTAGTGTTCAGGCCCTTTTGATAAAGAGCATCTACATACTCGGTTATGGTAATATACTTTGACGACTACAAACCCCCTCACCTTTCTAAATCAATTGAGCACAGACGTGAACTGCTTTTCAGACAATATGAAAATCTTTTTTTTTTAGAAAGTCAAATGCCAATTCATATATGCAAGGTCAGCCCAGAAATAATACAATATATCAGACAGCATCTGTTAAAAAATACCATTAAAAGCCCCTAACACTTATTTTTGTGTTTTATTTTGATCACAAATAATGCTAGAGCTCTTTAATGCACCAATATCTAGGATACAGAGGCAAACCAACAGAGGTGTTCCATAAACTCTGGGAAATTCTTTACTTGAGATTTTAGAAAAGTACTGGTAGAGAAACTTTATGAGGTATACACTGTTGGTGGTAGAGCAGCCTTGTTTTCCAGGAAGAAAGCAAAGAATCCAGTGTGAGCTACTCAGAATATATCTGATATAACAATGACATAACCATTTTTGTGTATCCACTCATTCATCAATAAAAGGTAGATATCTATTAGTTTATTTTCATTATTAGATCTTTCAAGCCATCTCTAAGTTCTTGCTGTCTTCAATTTTGCTTTTCTCTATCCTTTTCCGTCAACTGGTTAATTTTCAATTGCCTTCTCCAGATTGATATATTTCCTTCACCAAAACTGGATAACTCTTCTCCATATATTCATTTTCAGGTACCTGCAGAACCCACGTTCCTGGGGTTTTTAATAATTAGGTTTGATTGTGTTCTTATGTTTCTAGAAACTTTTCTTTCCTTTGGTGTTTCAGGGCTGTTCAAGCACATAGCTGGAGAAAAGCTTGTTTTCCAATATGTTCCACCACAGCTATTGCTATGGGACATAATGGGCATGTCATTATCTCCTGTCCAGCCTCCGAGATTAATTTTTTAGGAAAAGGAAAATATATGAGTAACAACAAAAGTATCTTATTTTCCCATAAAGCTTATCTACAATAAAATAAACACATCAATTTAAACTACTGATTACTTGAGGCGAGAAAAAAAAAGATTTGTAACAATTTACTAGACTTAAACGTCATCCTGGATTTAAAGAATTTAAATGCTTATTCACAAATCAGACATGGTTTCCTACAGGTAGGTGAGATAAAGATTTTCAGTGCTAACATTAAAGCTGTTGGACCCTAGGAACAGACTGCAGAACCCTAGCTGAGACACTTGATTCTCTGTGCATGCCTGGGGAGAGATAAGCTCCTTAGACAGAAGCCAAATCAGGCAACACACAGAGCAGAGAGCTGCCTAGAGTTAAACATTAGGAAATTCTGAAAATAGCAAGGCATCCATTTATATCCACTGGCAGTTCACAGCCCATAGCCTGAAGGTAGGAGACAATGTCCTGTCTTACTCAGGAAAGAAATGAAAGACCCTGGGTTAATGCATTCATTTGCCAGAGGGGATCTAGACCATAGTTGTTACTTCCCAAGAGAAAGCAGCAATCCGTGCTGCAGAGGAACAGGCTCATCGATGAAGTTCTGATACTGTGCAGGGAAGAATTCAGTGCTCGGGGAATGTGAGGTACTGGGACATTTATCAATGAGGTGGGAGAGGGAATTCTAAGATTATGCTCCCTGCTTCATGGATTATGTCTCATTTTGAATTAAATGGGCTTTGATTAAATGATGCAAATATATTATGAAGCACTGATGACTATTCCTGAACTCTGACACTACAAACAATTCTGCTACAGACTTAGACTTGTACTCCCTCTAAGGCTCAGTGAATCTTGAACAATTTTTTGCAGTGGGACACGTTGCTGGTTATGGCAACATTGTGAGGGAAACTGTTTTAAACCTTTCTCTTGCTGAGTGAATAGAATCCACAACTCCTACATGGTGGGTAACCACTCAGATCAGTGAGTTGTTACATGAAAAGTGAGAGTACTACTGGTACCTCAACTACTTATTACCTGGTGAGGATCTCTACAGAAAAAAATTAGTGAGAACAATATCATGCAAACCAAGAACAGTATAATGAAATCCCTGCTGAGGGCTACTGCACAGGCACACAAACATGAGAGAATTCTTTAATGCATGTAAGTATTGGCAGTAAAAATATCTATGGAAACTCCGTAGTGGTCTTAACTTGTTATGTATTGTAGCTCAGTGGAGATTTCACTAGGGACAGGCAGAGCATGACAGGGCACCTAAGAGAAAGCTGTACAGGCTTGTACAAGGTAATGGCAATTTTTTTGGTTCTTCAATGTAAAATTACTACTCTCATCTTGTGGGTATTATCTCTATGAGTAATCTATATTGTTATTCTTCTTGCACAGTGTTGCTCTCTTTTAAGCCTCTGTTGCTTTATGCCACCTCTACATATTTATATTAAGATAGAATGTCAAACAAGCATTTTAACAAAGTTTATAAAATCCTGGTGTGAATGGACCTCACTGTCCCCAAGGTAAGAGTTCCCACTTTTGCCAGTAACAACACCAAGAAGAGCTATGTTTCTTTAATTTACTTCTGTCAAAGAATTTACAAAGAGCTTAAACCTACTGATGTTTGTATTAGTGTAGAATTTAGTATAGAAACCAGTAACATTGTTTCTTTGTCTCCACTGGGCTTTGACATGAAACAATTCCTGACTAAAAGAACCTTGTGAAGCTGAGACACTTCTGCGTATTTGCCACCCATGAGGAATTTTTTTATATCAAAAAAATAGGATATCCAGGCATCTCCAAGATGAGATGGCGTTTAAATTCTGGCTATCCATCCCAGGGACATAAGTGATGCGATACTTGGCTCTATTTCTATAAAAAACTAAATAACACAATAGCTAATTTTAAATGTTACAGTAATTTTGTTAATCAGCAGTTGAGTATTCTTGTCACTTTTTCACTGTTTAAATTTACTTAATTCTTGTATAACGTCATAAGTGTTAAAATTCTACAACTTATAATGATTATCAGAATGTAGATTAGCATTGTGAAAATTTGTGTGCAAAGTGTAAGGAATATGTGTAAGGACATGTCAAAAGTTACAGATGGATACAGCATCACAGTGTGATCATTTAGACTTTCATTAATATTTGATAATCACTGAAATGTTGGTGATTTAGGATTGCAACATAATGAATCTATAAGTTTAAGGGTGCGAACAGTACAGGACTGTGAGAGACTAATGCAAAAGTAAAAGGCAGAATGAGAAAAAAAATCTCAGTAAAATTCAGGATTACAAAATATCTATGTATTGGAATACTTTTTTTAATGCATTTTATTAAAAAGAGGAGAAATGTGTCATTCTCCTGTTATCTGTGAATGCTGGGAAGTGGAGTACTTTTTCAGGATCCAAATTCAGGTCCAGCTCAAAATATTGAACCTGGACATTATTCTTGTCATAACCTTGATTAAAACTGAAGAAACCGACATTTCCAAATGCCAGTCCAGAAAAGGCTGAAATGTGGGTACAAAGAATGAGACGTGTCTCTGATTTCAATTTGAAAAATTATGTTCTTCCTGTGGGTGACCAAGAGCTCCATCAGAGCAAACTTGACCACTGACTGTTTACAAGCTTATGATGAATTTATTTAGCATTACTGACAATATCTCCAGACAAAAAAAAAAAAAAATAATGCTGCTTGGAAAGTTTTCCAAAATGTCCACAATTTTTACCATTCGCCAAAAATTCAAACTTAGATTCTCCACAATGCAGAAACAAAGAATAATGGGACCTGGAGGGCTCCTCTGTATGGTTTCCAATGAAGAGATGTACACTGTCTGTGCCCACATAGCTGTTGATTCTCTGCCCACTCTCTGAGCTAAAGAGCAGCTCGGTAGACCTGTCAATGTGGCATCAAGCCCAAGCTAATATATCCTGCCCTTGAGTAGGCTCAGTGTCGTGCTTATTGTGACAGTGCAGCTTCCAGCCAGGATGGAGTGTGGGCAGAATGAGCTCATGTCTGCTCAGAGACCTGACAGAGCAAGCTTTCATCTGCCTGCAAAAAAACATGCAGAAATTCTTAGAGTGACCCTTATTTAATCTAGTGTGTTCGTGGTTAAAGTCTCTGAAGTCTGTTACCAACTGCCCAGCCAACCAACTCCAGGGTCTGTCCCCTCGTGCCCCCCCCAGCCTTTTATCATTAACAGCTCTACTGGCAAGTGTTTCTAGAGCCTGATTGTGAGAACACTTTCTGCACTGATTCACTGTATTTTCAGGATAGTACGAGCAAAACGGTGTGGTATTTTCTGTGAGATCACTTTTCACTTCTATCATGAGTCAAAAAGTCAAGTGTACCTGTGAGGCTTGGAGAGCATCTGGGAAAGGGATCACCCCAGATTTTTCCAGAGTCATTCGTTGCATCAATCTTTAAGAGTTTGTTGTTGTTTTGTTGTTGTGTTTTGGGGTTTTTCTCTATCAAATGGAAACATGTTTGATTTTGCTGTGTCTCTCTCTAAAGTAACGGCAATAAAAAGTGATATTATTAATGATTTAGTTCACAGCAGCAATGCAGGAGATGCATTAGAGCACAAAGCAGAGGTATACACCATGGCTAAAGAGCTACTAATTTACACACACCTACAAACAAATAACAACTTTGACCATCAGAGCACAGAAGTACTGTGGCTTCTGATGCAGTGTAATTTTTATTATTTGGTTGGTCTGCAAAGTTTAAATAAACCTTCTTTATTATCATGGAAGAAGGAGGTACTCAATAACAATGGAAACCTAATTAGAAAAAGACAAATGAGTGCCTGGTTCCACACAGAGTCTAGTCTCCAGTCTTCTGTTTCATCAGATACTAGAGGCTGATGTGTTTTCAATTTTAAATCAGTGCTGGAAAAGCTCAACACACTTGACCCAAGTACATGTGCACCGTTTGTGTTCTATTTTCTTTTATTTAGCATTATAATTCAGTTGCACTGAAGTAAAACCTTTTTGTACCAATCTCAATGCCATTTGAACCAAAGAAGTCATTATTGTGAATCACAGCTCTTATAAGGTCATGACCTGGGTTTTTAGGCAGAAAAAAGCATTTAAGACATACTGATCCTTTTTAGCCTGGTCAGTGTGGCACCAGCAAAGAACTTGGATCATAAATGGGTGACAGTCAGTGAACCTTTCACTCATATATGACTGTTTATCGGCCACAAATGACGCCAAGGGAGTTGAAATATGTTTTAACAGTCTGTTTATATTTTTCTACAGAGGTCTTAGTGCCACATAATTCATTTTGGCATTTTTTAAACTTAATTTTGCATTAAGAAAACCAAGCAAACAGTGAAGCCAATATTTATTTTTCAAATAACTACAAACATTTCACAGAATGTCTCTGTGCATCAGTTACTTTTAAAATTTGTTACCTTTTCCTAGATACTTGCCCTTATAGTGAAAGCCTAGCCTGGGTGTGATAATGGAGATAAAGGCCAGAGGATGAGCGTAACATGTTGTACAATACAGCCACTAATGAGTAAAGGGATCAAGCCAAATGTGTTGCATATTATTCAGTCTGGAGGTGGGACATGCTTAAGTATATAACTATTTTTGTTCTATATCCTGTTTTCAATATCATAAACCTTTAATCAAAAAATAATTGTCATATTGTTGGTGTGAATGATACTACATGAGTAAGAGAAGACATTCCTTTCACTTAGGCCTTCATTCAGCAATGCACTTCTTAGGCAATATTTTTTTATTTTAAGCGCATACTAAGTACTTTGCTGAGACAGGGCCACCAGAGCTCTCGCTGAAGGTCATTTGTTCCATTACCATTGCACACTCTTTAAGACGACATAAAAATGAAAATAAATAAATACCTGTATATGTGTGTGTGTATATATATATATAGGTCAGAAAGAGATCATGAGAATTATGTTGTCATTAATAGTACCTTGCATTGTTTTCGTATTTGGAAATTATTGCATTTCCTGTCATCTTCACAAAGCGGTTCTTCTACATCCCTTACTGTTTACTGATGTCATCAGTCCGAGTACACAGCCACCAGATTAAGCCCATTAATCTAATTAGTAGAAATTGATAAATTGTTAACTGGCTTATTTGTCAGGATTAAACAGGCTCAAGCATAGGTAAGCGAATGGAAATCCTGTTTAACATTTTGCTTTGAAAAAAATATCCCCCCAAAACACCCCTGCATTTTCCTCAGGGATTCACCCAGCGGGAAGCACATATCTCTTGACACGAATCCCATCATAAATCTTCAAAATCTCATGCGGAACCCAAAATATTTATTTTAATGTGTTATTCATTAAGTTATTTCTTTAAATCGTAGTCTTTTGGCAGCTGCAAACTCATTCCATTCCAGCCACATTATAGCAATGCTGTAGTATGATTTGAGAGGGTCATTAGGTCATTAACACTGGAAAAAATTCAAAAACACAATCTACAAATGCCCAAAGGAGCACAATTGTAAAAGAAGATTGCACTGCTAGCACAGTATAAATTATAAACAATCAAAAAACACTGATGAAAAATTAATTGCAAACTATTTCCACTTCTATCATTAATGATTCGTTTCCTTACATTCAAGCTCTTCATGAAGAGAAAAAACCCCCATGGATATTTTAAAGATACCTTACACAGTCTCAATTAACTATTGTGCCAGTGGAAACATAGGGAAAAGGTTATTCAATCTAGATGTTATATCCAATTCAGTATTTAAATAATTTCTTAATGGTGATTACAGGTTACACCTCATTCAACATTCAATTTGGGAAAAACAAAGAAAGCGCAGTCCTCATGTTTCAAGTCAGGAATTCTATGAGCTGGTGTGCCTCTCAGACACAGCCAACAGCCTTAGCCATTACACGCAACTTCAAGCAATTCTTGAACAGAATGACAGCATTTTGCTTTCACTGTGTAGAAGTGTAAATGTTTCCATAAAGTGAATCACAAGACCTGTCTCCTTATAGAAGGTACTTCAGCGTCAGTGACGCTTTTGGAACAGGTTATTTCAAGGACATTGCTCCATTTTGTTTTATGCAAAATCTTTGGAATCTAAAGACATCATCTCACTGCCGGTCCTTGGTTTTGCTCTTATTTTTCTGCTTCTCTCTTATCTGATTCTTACCACTTGGTCTTATAGCCAACTGAATAGTTTGTGGTACTATATACTACTCTTGACCTGTTTTTCCTGCAGGGCAGGCCTGCGTGAGGGTTAGTTATCTCATTGCCTGATTTGTGACCTGAGATGTTATCATGACCATGGAACTTTAGAGAAACAGTCTAATATTAAGGAAGAGATCAATATCAATTAAAATATCACATCAATTTCTGCTCTGAAAGATAGTCCAAATCCTTGGGGTAGTGACTCGTTTCAGGAAGATTGTAGTTTTCTGCTAAGCTGCACCAATATTTGATTGAACCTCCTGAATTAAGAAAACAGTGAGGGTCTGGTATCCAGGTAAAAAACAAACAAACAAACAAAAAAACCCAAAGCCAACTATCTCCACTTAGAAAGTTACTTGTATTGTTTGTTAACTTAAAAAAATAAAATAAAACACATACTTAATCTATGGAACCTCAAGAATTAGCCATGTACAAAAATCATCCAGATCAGTGACAGTGACTTTCTAATGAGAAAAAGCTTACATAGAATAAACCTCAGGCTTTTCTTGTAGCAAGCATAGTAGTTTCTTATTCCAGTGAATCTGAAAGTAGTAAGAATATGTAATTGCTGAGAGCACAGATAATGTTTTTTTTTCTGAAAATGTTAGGATTTTAAGACTTCTAAAGTCAATTTTGCAAAAGGATATTAATGAATTAATAATAGGCATCCTTAAATAGGTTTTACTGATATCATAGCTTCAGGGAAATATTGGGGAAAAAAGAAGATGCAATTAGTTATATATTCTTTTTCATCTCTGCAAATGGAAAAGAAATGTCAACATTTAAATGGCATTTTCACGTTCTAATTGCAACCAATAATTGCAAAAAATTGTCACTTATAATTGCAAACAATAACACACAGCATAACAAAGTTTTAATTAGCATAATTCAGCAGTAGAGATGGACTTGTGGTACTTAACATTCTTGTAGCCTAACTATAACTAATTTCAGCCATAAATTCAGCACACTCTTTACAAAGAAAAAAAAACAACCAAAACCCCCACAAAAAATCCGAATCAAACCTCTAACACCTCCTCCGAACCACATTGATTATATACTGTTTAAACACATTAATTTCCAAGGACCAACATATCTCAGTAAGATTTATATAAATTTTTAACATAGGTCTATCTATGATATTTGTAACTTTTACAGTTACTTATGATTAATTACTTTCAATTAAATAAGCTGTGTGATAAATATTTTACTGTGGCCTGTAGATCGTATTTTTCAATGACACTGTGGTGTACGAAGCAGCTAGTATCTCTACGGTAGTCACCAGAGTAAAAGTTAGCACTAACAGCATGCTGATACATGAAGTTTTCCATTTCTATTTTATCTAAAGCAGTTAATTAGGATAATGTACAACCTACGTGGATGACAGCGGGTAATTAATGTCACCCTCAGTGCAACTAAAGCGTAGATTTATGAAATCCGCTATTACAATATATCTGCATGGATTTCAACAAACTATATTTATGAGACTTTTGAAACTTCAAACATATTTTGGAAGAATTATTAAGTTTAAATTTTACTGGAGTTCTGTGGATCTCTTTTACTGGATTTTCAAACAGGATTGATCAATTTACGGATAAATAAAATTTCAAACCAGTTTTCAATGAACTTTTCCACTAGTTTCAATGACTGTAAAACAGATCCTTAAATAAAAAACCACAAACATCACAAAGTTCAACAATTCAGTAAAGATAAGCAGCAGAAGGTCTCATTACTTATACAAACCTTAGAAACTTTTAAAATATGAGTTTCTCTGGAGTGTCCCTGTATTTCTGTGCTGAAAAATCCCTCGAGAATCGATTTTGGCATTTCTGCTCTTGGCTTCAGCCAAACTCAGGAAGTGTAGTTGAGTAGGGAGAAAAAGACTTTTGCATTTTAAGTTATGTTTTAAGTTAACCAAATTTCTCTAACTTTGGCTTTGCCTGTGTCCTAGGCAAATGTTCAGATAAGTTCTAATTTTGCATTTTTGTTTTTAAAAAGTTCATCCATCTTCAATGCTATCAAAACAATTTGCATTATCATTTTAGTACATGTTCAGTGTTTATATGTCTGTCTAAAACATTGATCATCTCTAGTTATTTAAAGTTTGAAATTAATGCAGTCCCTACACTTTCTAAATTAACATATTATGTATTATAAAGCCATGAATCAGGACAAAAGTGGTAGTTTCTGTAGCAACAGGAAATCTTAGCATTTATATAGCTGCTGGGAGAGTGAGCTTTATTCTTTTTCTGTTGTAAGATTTAACTTTTTGTTAATAAAAAAAAAAAATAAAGCTAGTAATTTAAACGTTTCATTTCAGATTTCCATGAGAAAAAAAAACGGGTGGGTGATTTTGTTTAATAAGTATTGTGTTGAAAAACAGTCTTAACAGAAAATGGTAGTATCAGATTAACGTATCTCTTCTGTGCTGTATTTGGTGAGAGATTAGAGTAGAGGGAATTATTTCTGTTCAACACATCATTGTGATAGTAGCCTTTAAATATATTTCTCTCCCTGTTAGCAGTAAAAACCAGTGTTGCCGTATGTTTCCTCTCCATCACCACTATGTTACTGACATCAGCTGCAGACCTAGCAGCTCACACTGCCACAGTGACTGTTTCTGTGGCTTCTGTAGCGTGTATTTCAAGTAGTAGAAGCATACGTTTGCTTGTTCACGGTCCAGAATAAACATATTTTTAACCATTTTTGTAAACTGTGACGAAGCACCATTTGTCTGCATGCAGCGGTATGACAGGCCATTTGCCTTATAGTAGGAAAAATTTCTCTAACAGTAAATCTGGATGTCTTTTAATTATCCCTGCTCAGTATGCCTGTTCCCAATAAGTACAGCTCTTCAGTCAATTATTAAAGAAATTCAATATATAGAAAAAGCAAATTTATTGTATTATTTGTGTAAATGCACGTTCAGTACAACAGCAAGGCTCACTAGACTATTGTATAGTTTGCTGTAAGATGTAGCTGTGTTTCTTACTCAACGGCTAGGTTATGTTTGCTTGTTCACTGTCCAGAATATACATAGTTTTCTCCTTTGACCTGTCAGGTGTGCCTGGCTCGAACACAAGCTAAAATTAGAACGAGTTCTTCAGAGAGAAAACAAGCTTTTCTGTTAGTGTGCAGTCCCAGGGAGGGATCTCTCTACCCTGTAGTGTTCGTTGTCCCATAGACAGGGAGTACTGAAACAATTATAAAGGAAAACTGATAATTTCCATTTATTGTTGTATTTAATATTACCATTTTATCTTTAAAATTGGAGGATATGTGTTCCGACTCTGGATAAACTGAATTAATATTTTGTTGGCTGGCAAATTTCACTTGTCTCAACAGGAGAATGGGCAAGGAGTTGCAGTAATGTCAAATTTAATAATTACAGCAGTGAGTCATTGCTACAGAACAGCAAAGGAGAAATACAGAGGTCATCTTGTCTTACACTTTTCTTAAGGAATTGTGGGAGGAAATTATATTCATGTGCTGGCAGCAAAATATTAAGAACTAAATTAAAAATCTGTTCAAGTTGTCAGAGTTACTTACTGCATTATTCAGGTTTTCGACAGTTTGCAGAACCATCATGCCTACTGTTTGCAGAGTTACAAACTCTATTAGGAGTACAATAAAGTTAAGTAAAGAGACCATGAATTTACCATGTACACTGTTTCTAAAGTTTGGATTAAAGTTAAGAGTGGGAAAAATTTAGTATTGTTAGGTTTTTACAGTTAATATTGCTGGTTTTCTCCAGTCAGACACCAGCTGTGACATTCCCTTTCTTCTTCTCTTTGTGACATTCCCTTTCTTCTTCTCTTTGCTACTTTTATGTTGGTCCTTAAAGGACGGGCAGCGATAAATGTGGGGAATTGTTCTTGCAACTCAGATGAATGGGTTAGCGACAACTCAAAATTTGGTGGGAGTAGTGGCGACTGAAGAAGTTTTTGTCATCTTCCACCCTATTTAGTCTCTTGAATTTCTCCAAAGTGTTTTTCTTTCTTTGAGAGTGACTTTTATTTTACTTCTAATGATCACTTACCTCATCTGGTCTTAAGTTCTTGTTAATTAAACAATCTTGATTTGTGATAAAATATGGCGGTTTGGTTTAATTTTTTTTTTTGTTTTCATAAGGAGAATATGCACCACCCTAATAAAACCTAAATTAAACATTTTCCCTGAAAAAGTATGTTATGTTTAAAAAGAAGCTTTATTTCCTAACATAGAAAAAGGATGCAAATCCTTGCCTGCAAATCCTTGCCTGCAAATCCAGGCAATCTAGCTGTAATCTGAAGGACAAGAGCACCAACCATGATGCATTCTACTCTGCAACCCAGAACAGTTCAAAGTCACAAGGATCTCCCTGATCACCACAGATAGCTCATGCTCTATCTCTGACGAGGAGTTGGTCTTTCCACTGAATTTGCAAATTAGTACACACAAGGGATGTTTCTCTTTATCCTTTAGTGGGAGTATTAAATGATGAAAAAGTGGAACACCAGGGTTAGGCTTCCCAGATAGTTACCATATTATATTTAGTTCCCTTTTTAACAGGATTTTGGCAAACATTTTAGCTTCAGCCTCAGCCACAGCACTTTTTCTCGAGTGATTATTTAGTCCCCTGTTTACAATATGTTATCTATCATTAAATATTTGGAAGATGTCTTTATTACAGAGGTGCTTTTGCTATTCAGGGACAACTGTTACTATTGGGAGACTTCATGCTATTTTGTAACATGTTCAGGAAAAGGCACATTGGGAAACTTTACAAGGAGCCAACAACATTTCATATTACTTCTGTAGACATTACATTTTATTCATTAATAAACTAATTATTTGTGATCCCCAAATAATTAATCAAAGAATTTTTGAGAAAAAAATTGAACTTAAAATAGAGTTGCTGTCTGGTTTTGAGGCTGTTTGGGTTTTTTTTTTGGAGAGTTGTTTTTTACTTGGTATTATTACAATTAATGTCTAGAATTAAAAGAGTAACCTGAGGATAATTTCTTACTGGATCCTCCTAAATGGTTGCAGGACAGTGGGCTTTGGTTGACAAACGGACTGAATCACCTAAATATTATTATAAATGGAATTCAGTTGACCAACACAGCAATTCATAAAAATCTACCAAATTCAGCATATTTAGGAGTGGGTTTCATTTCACAAACTGAAGGTATTTAAAATTTAGATGTAAACATGAACCAGATGGAAGATGCAAGTTAAATCCCTCCTCAACCTCAGACATTTCAAAACTAGGGGACAAAATAATGGCAGTCATAGAATCATAGAACCATAGAATAGTTTGGGTTGAAAGGGACCTTAAAATCCTAAAGGGCTAGTCCTAAAGTCCTAAAAAACCTTAAAGGGCTAGTCCAAAGCCCTCCTGCAATGAGCAGGGACATCTTCGACTAGATCAGGTTGCTCAGAGCTCCGTCCAACCTGACCTTGAATGTTTCCAGGGATGGGGCATCTGCCACCTCTCTGAGTAACCTGTGCCAGTGTTTTACCACCCTCATTGTAAAGAATTTCTTCCTTATGTCTAGTCTAAATCTACCCTCCTGTAGTTTAAAGCCATTACCCCTTGTCCTATCACAAACAGGACCCACTAAAAAGTTTGTCCCCAACTTTCTTGTAGGCCCCCTTTAAATACTGAAAGGTTGCCATAAGTCATATGGGTTTAACCTTTCACATGCCTAACATGGAGGACAGTCAGTGTCAGTGTATTTGTCCACACTTATCCGTGTAGACATATTCCCACACACCAGGTGTAAGTGGTGACCAGCAGGTTAGAAGAAGGACTGAGATGTAGGTGCTCTCCGCTCCTATTGAAGTTAGGAAAAAATGGAAACCCAATGAGGAAGAGGACTCACAATAGGAAATTCTGGGTAGAGGATTCTGATCCCCATGCATCAATTTTATTCAACTACCCTTTCCATCAAAATTAACAACCCTCCATTGAGGAGGAATCAGAATTTGGGATTCCTTTCTGCCAGACATGTGGAATGAGAAGACAGTAGAGAGAGACATTTTAGCCTGCAGAAAGAGACAAAAGGGAGGTGGGAATTTGGAGGCATCCCTCTGCAGTATTTCCCAAAGGCAAGCTTTGATGTGTCCCTCTCCATTCATCATGCAGAATCTTTTAAATCCTACTTCAAGAGTCCTGTTTCTCTCTATTTTATGGTTAAGAATCTTGGGCCATTACTCATGTTTATGAATTCCAGTCATGGAGATTTGTGCTCAAATTTTTAGGACTGTGGCAATGATGAAATTCGATCTTAACTCATTAAAATGCTTAAGACCATGCACACTGAGGTAGCTGAGATAGTACTCTACATCTCTTAATGAAGATTGTTAATATTTGCAGTAAGCTATTATGGTTTTTGGTTATTTATAGAAAAAGTACGCGTTACCCACCAACAAAGGTGTGACTTCTTAGCTATTTCATTGAGGGACTGCTTTAAATGAAGGACTGAGTGATCTCTAATGACTCTAACAGAAAAAAATTAGAGAAATAAGTAGCTAACATTAAATTCTGAGAGCCCTACAGACCTCTCACTAGTTCTAGGAAAAATAAATAAATAAATAAATAGAAGTTCTAAGGTCAGGTGCTCCATATGCAAGCACTGAAGCATAAACCATTTCCTACACTTCTAATAATATTTAGCACACAACTTCTTCTACGTGGATTTATGATTGAATTTGTTTCTTATATTTTTTTAGTATCTCATTCTGTATGTTGTAATCTTCATAACGGCATGTTGCAGAAAAATAAATTTTTTTTTTTGTAATTTATTTGGAATTATCCCAGGTTCATCTGTTAAACTCATCAAACATGGTGTGAACACAGCTAAGCTGTATATATTTGAGAGAAGAATTCCAGGTGATCTAATCACTTCAAAAGGAAAACTTTCTGGTGTAAATTTGAAATAGCTTTAGAACTATTCTTTCCACACAATATACCTTTGGTTTCAAGGGACTGCAGATAGTCAGGTTGTGTCACACAGTAGGAATGGTGAAAAGCAAAGCATGCTTAAGAGAGTTCTTCCTCACCATCTGTGTCTATAGATCCCAACCTGCCATTGCTATAATATGACATGGAAAAAATGCAGAGGGAATTTCTAACACTCATGCTAGATAAGAGGTAACAGTTGCAATTTTTTTTTTACAAGTGCTGTTTCTTCTTAAGTCCATCAACTAAGAAAGCTGCTAGTCTCTCAATGAGCGTTGTCAGCTGCTATGTTCCTCATAGTAATTTTAGAATTTCATAAAAATGTCATCAGAAGTCTTCAAAATTTAATATACATATGCAGTATTTCTCTTTCTCCTACTTACTCCCTATTTACTTGCTAATGCTTATATGTTGCTATTTTAATTCCAGTGTATACAGATGAAACAGACTTATTCTCCTTGCTTATTTGAGCATGAATTTGTTTTTCCACCTAATTTGTAAATATAAGCAGTGTTTCCATTGCTTTCCTTGATATTCAGAATTTCCCTGCTGTGAGCAAGTGGGAAGACTGGAGATGTAGTCCTGAAACTGCTCCTTGACTTTTGACTGGAATGAGTTGTTTTTCATTTTTAACTTCCTTTCCTTTGTCTCCTTCAAAAATAACTAAGAGCAACTCTACCCTGAATCACAATCTTTTCTAAGGGAGGGAAATTATGTCCTGGTAGTTATTCAGAGTTCTAGTACTATGAAGACTTGTTATCTCAAGCCAGGCATGTTCGGACCCATGTGGCTTGAACTGAAGCTCAGGAAGAACTGACTGCTTCAGGACTGATTTTGGTATTTTGATTGACACCTGTTACTGTGCAGTATCATTTTTTCCTAACTGTTGGGCAATGCCAATTCAGGGAGAAAGGCCCAAAGCAAGAGAATCACTGTTTCACCCTGCGGCTCATCTGTACACTGCCACAGTATGGTAAGCCTACTAGAGTTTATAGCTAAGCCAAGCTTTATCCTTTCAAAATCACTGGAGACCTACTAGACAAATGGTGTTGAGGGAAATTCAAACATGACTGGCAAGATCTAAATCTGTGCTGAGTGAAATGTTTATAAAATATCAGGGTGGGAGTATGAGCTTGTAAATAATCCTAATGCCCTACCCCTTTGGGGAAAACATTGCACACCAAGTATTATTCATTTCCTTATTGTTTTCCTACATTATATGATTTTTTTTATTGTACTAAGTGGGTTTTATAGTGTTGATTGTTAATAAAATGATCTGACTAGCATTGTCTGTCTGATTTAAGTAAACAGCATTTGCTTTTTATGCGGACTTTATGAGACTTCTGTAAACTTTGGTGTTGCTGATGTAGTGAGGATGTATGGCCATTTAAAATCAGATTGCAAATATCATGTGACAAAGTAATTTTTCTATCAACACAACCTCAGGGAAGTTTATTTTGTTCTGCAAAAATTTAGGCACAGCTTGCAAAACAAGGCAAAAGTCCAATGAATGAAGATGGGATCAGTTCCAGCCTTTTGTTTGTATGGAACATGAGCAAAGACAGATCTTAGAGTAATCTTGTCTAAAACAAGCATCCTTTGATAGAGTAACATGGTAATTATGGCCTAATTGCCACTGTGATTGGACAATAGCATAATGCGATGACCTTCCTGGATTCCTGTTCCTAAGTTGTTCCTTGTTAAATTTCTCAGAATCTTCATGACCTTTTATTGAGGCTCACACTTTGCCTTATCCATGTTTGTGCTATCCAAATGTATTTGACTATCCATGATATTTATATTTAATCCAAGAATTTTAAAATGTTTATGTGCGTGTACTTATCTATATAAAAAATTTACTCTAAGGATTAAGTCGAAAGGTATTTAATCATCAGACTCAGATCAGGTGACATGTAACATTAAAATCAAATGAAGGTAGGCAATACAACTACTTTAGAAGGATAGCCCTGAGAGTTCTTTTTTCTTAATAAATTTTTGTTTTAACACGTTCATGCTTAGCATTTATTGTCTCCATTTTTAAAGATGGAGAAAGGACACATAGGAAGAATTTTGCTGAAAATGAGGTGAAGTTTAAGTCAGTCTGAAAGTGTGAATCTCAGACTCTCTAGAGCCCTGAGTGCTGCTTCTGTGCCTTCACATCTTGAGAGGGCTTGGTAACCTCACTGGGATATCCAGAAGAGGCTTTTCTGTAATGAATTTCCATGACAAGTTTAATCAGATTGGGTTTGTTTGGGTCTAATATCCACCCACAGATGCATGCAAGACAAAAAAAAAAACAAACCAGCAGTTATGCACTTGATTAAGGAAAGCTGCCGTGTGATGCCTGTGTGCCCCTTCTCCTCCCTTTCATAAGCAAAGCTCCACACCCGAAGTTCTGTGGGAGAACTGGGTTTTATTTAAATCTCAGTCTGGGGGACAGGCTCTCCTCCTCATCTCAAGAAAATGCCAATGGCTTAACTATTACTGTGTAGACTAGAAGCGGTTAGGGATGCTCTCTACTCCTACTGGTAACACTATCTTCCATCTAAACAAATGGAAGAATGACACTCTGGTAAAGGCATTTACTTTTTTATTCATCCAAAGTCATTGGATAAAAATACAACCAGTGACTCATAACTGCTGTCCTTGTTCACTGTGTTTGTGGGAAAAGCTGGGGAGGCATTTTCTAGGATACCACTCCCAGCTGTAAATCCCAGAGAGAAAGAGGCATCTCTCCTGCTTTATGCACTTAAGCCTTGCTTCTGCTCCCATGGCTCCTTATGCATTTTGTATTCCGTATTACAAAGATATACTTGCCCCTCTTCAATAACTGTAAAAGAAACACAACTGATGTTTCTCACCTTTTCTTCAGTGGAGAACTCTATCCCACCCAATATCAAATCATATTCTTGATTAGCCCTGTGGCTGATGTATTCCTGCCTGTAGAGCTTCAGTGAGACAAGTGAGGGTTGGTCCTTCCGCTCTCTCTTGCTCCAGTTGCTAGGGCTTGCTCCTGGGATGTAAGGATTATGGCTTCATATTTTTCCAGTGGGCACTGAGATCCTGTCTCCTCCTTCCTGCATAAGAAACTATTATGGCAAAGGATATCTTCCCCTTCCAGCAACATTTTATAAAAAAACCCCAAGAACGTACTGGTCAGATGTCTGATGCAGGTAGCTATGTACAGGAAGTAGTTTTTGCTGTGAGCATCCATCTCCCAGTGATGTCTGTCTCACAGAGATGCTTAAGCAAAGGCAAGGAAACCACTGTGTGTGACCTTCCTCTTCTCTCCTCTCCTCTCCTCTCCTCTCCTCTCCTCTCCTCTCCTCTCCTCTCCTCTCCTCTCCTCTCCTCTCCTCTCCTCTCCTCTCCTCTCCTCTCCTCTCCTCTCCTCTCCTCTCCTCTCCTCCCCTCCCCTCCCCTCTCCCTCTCCCTCTCCCTCTCCCTCTCCCTCTCCCTCTCCCTCTCCCTCTCCCTCTCCCTCTCCCTCTCCCTCTCCCTCTTTTTTCTCTTCAGCATTTTCCTGTGCATGTCCCTGCAATTGTGAATCCAGGTCAGACATGCACAGGTCCCCAGTGTTTCCTTGCTGGGACAGAGGTACTTCATTCAGCATCCCTGCGGCAGGCACACGTGGTTTCGTGCCTTACAGCACTGAGTACCACAAATGCTCTGTTACTTGCTGGAGCTGGGCTCAGGCTCCTAGATCATGGTTGTGGTTTCAACTAGTTGACAAGGCTCCTTAAGAAAAAGGATATTTAGCATTGCAAATCATGAAGACTTTTGTGGCTTGAACTCTAAGTTATTCTTCATTCATCACTCAGAGACAGCTTTGGCAGAACTAGGTTGCTGGCTTGTGCTGTAGCTAGTGGAATTAAAAATTCTGAAACTGCTGAAATCCTCTTTCGAGCCCAGGGATTAATAATGTGGCTGCTGTTAACTGGGAGTGCTGTTTCTGTGCCACAGTAAAGAGACCAGCTACTCAAATACTCAATTATTCTGTCAATGCATTCCAGATCTCTGGGCACCTCTCCTCTTTTCTGTTTGTGACTCCCTCCGCTTTGTTGCATTTTCCACTGCAGATTCCTTGTACTCGGTTCTGCTCTGGGGCAGAGACAATGTGCTACCACAGATACATTGAAAAACCCTGAATGTCCCCATTTTGCACCTGAAACAACAAAGAGATTGAGCCAAAACACACGACATTTGTGAATTTTCTGAGTGCACTTCATACAAGGCACACCTGATGTGGAAAGATCTGGATCTTTTATTTTTCTTTTTAGTGACGCTGATTGTTTTCTCTTGCTGTTTCAGACTTTATTTAAAAGGTCACAGTGGAACAGCTGGAAAACAGAGTAGCCTGATCTTACATGGTGCTGAATTCAGTACAAAAGATGCTGACAATGACAACTGCATGTGTAAATGTGCTCTCATGTTGACTGGAGGTAAGTACAATTCTGAAAATATGTGGTACATTGATAGGAATCTATTCTGTTTTCCTAAAACAACAATGGATGAAGTTGCATTCATCAATGTGTAAGTACTGTGTGAAAATTCCTTTTATTATTATTACTCCTACACTTTTCTGTATATATATTGTGGTAGTGCCAATACCTCAAGATTCCTAACAGCAGGGAAGGGATTACTCAGAGATGCAGTCAGTATACTTCTGCACTGAAGCTGTTACAACAATGTCAAGGGCGAAAGCATGAGTTGGTGTTATTGTTGAGGCAAGAAAGGCAAAGTAAGATAGAGAAGCTAAGAGATTAAGAAGGGGGAAAGAATTTTGTGAGAAGTGTGAGAATCAGACAGAAAGAGAAGAGAGAAAATGCAAGGAAATAGATAATAGAAGGCAAAGTTTAAAACCCATCAGAATCTGGACTTGCAATATATTATCTGTCTCACTTAGGGGTGCGATTTTGTTATTGAAATAATTATGATTCAGCTTTCTATCTTATACAAGCATAATACATATATACATATATGCATATAGACATAGTTAATGTAAAGGCTCATCCACTCACCTGTGAAAGACTAGACCTGCAACCCCATGTTCAAGTTGTGGCGCTTAGCTGTTCTGGGCGATTTAAAAAAGTATCCTTAGTGAGCCGAGCTGAACTGCAGAAGGAAAGAAAGAAAAGTCGAGGTCGGGGAGAGCACAGAAAAGGTATATTGGGACAGTTTAAGGCACCAAGCCAATCTGACTGCCAGCAAGTATATGACTGATATTTGTCCCCTACAATGTGGAGGAGGAATATCTGAGATTGTCTCCCCATACAGACACCTAAAGCTCTGCACAAGAGTGAGAACTTTCTCTGGCATATGATACTTATTCCTGTTCCCTGTATTGGTAAGCTCATTTTTATCTCTAGGAGACCACATTAAAGCAGAAAGCTTAAATTGGGATTCTTTTTGTTTATTGACTGTACGATCAAGAAAGGCCCTTATCTTCACATCTGATCATCTTCAGAGACTCTCCCTTAGTGATTTCTAACTTTCCTGGAAAAAGTCTTGTATCATGTAAATTATTCAGTATTTTGGATCAGACTGTTAAACTGCTATTATTTGTGGTTACTGGCACTTTGACTGAATCCAGCTCAGGCCACATTCAGGCATATATGAGCCTCTAAAGCTGTCATCTGCTAACAGAAGATGGTTTCCTATCACTGGGAATTTTTATCAAGTACACAACATAGCTTCTCATTCTCTTTTCCCGATTGGAAATTACCCAGTTGGAAAAGTCTTTAAGGAACCAATTTTTCAAAATTTTCTAACTTCCTCTAGTGATCTTATTAAAAGTCAACACGGGAAACTTCTTCCAGTAGAGAGGTGATCAGACACTACCTTTCTATAATAAAAAAGAAGCTAACCAGGTAGTTCTGGAGACAGATAATGGATAAGAAGTCAATACTTTATTTTAATTAAAACTGTTGACCTTTCCCTTTAAAGACCATGCTAAATTAAAGTGTCTTACTTCCAGGGCAGGCCAGGGTCTAGTGAGAAGCTCCTGAACGTGAGCAGTGTCTGTGCGGAAGTGCAGACTCATTCACGTATCCGAGCTGCCTGGAAATACCTCTGCTCCCAGACAGCTAATTCTGGGAGCCGAGGGTTTTGTTTATTTTCCTGCCCTGACTTCTATGGCAGGTCACTGCCCCGCTAAGGTCAGCCTGCTGTTGAACAACCATTCCACAAGGTTCACATATATTTTGCTGCAGCAGTCCTGTAAATCAGCAGGAAAACCACATATTGGAATATACTGCTAGGAAATGAAAGGAATAAGGAGGAAGGGGGAGAATTACCAAAGGCTGAGGAAACCACAAATAGAACAAATCACTCCAGAGTAAAAGGAGATGCAGTGAGCCTTTGGAGACAGATGAGTCTAGCCTTTTGGAGAAAGGCTGTATAACACTGAGTAATTTGTAGTTCTTCAAAAAAAGTAAGACTTTAATCACGCTAGAGTTCTCCTCAAACACTCTGCTATGGTTTGCTCCTTGAAATGACTTTCTCATTCCTTGACAAATATCAGAAATTGAATTAAATACCAAAACATTTGTTTAGTGAGTAGATTTCAGTTTTGTATGACAGACAAAGACTAATTAAGAAAAGTAGCAATGATAACAGGTTTTGGAAAAGGTCGTCTTTTTTCCAAAAGATATCAGACTCTGTTAGTTTTGGCAACATCACAGAGAGCTCTTTAATGATGAATGATATGAAATCTACAGGCAGGTTCCTAGCTATCTTGACAGTTTGGGTGATCCTGTTATCTCTATGAGGTGAACTGAATATATTTATGTCAGGAATAAAGGCTGAGATAAGCTGAAGCTCAAGACTGTGATATGGTTATAGTCAAGACTGAAAATAAAAATGTAAGGAAAACACATTTCTCTCTGTGATCTTACTAGTCGTCAGCTTTATTTGGTCTATATCAAAACTATTATTCTTTCTCCTCTCTCTCCTCCCTTTTCCTCAGAATAAGAAATTAAATACTGGGAGAATAATACAGTAGCATCAACAGTGTCTTGTGTGTGTGTGTTTCTTGTCCTTTCAAGAGCCATGCTATGCTACTTGACTGTATCTTAACATTGATTTTAGGGAATGGCTTCAAAAGTACATGCATGAGCTGGAATCTTAGGCCCTGTAAACTTTACATGGTAATTAAATGTTTTAACTGCTTTTTTGTGCCTTGGAAAATTTAAACTGAGCATGCTTGGTTTACTTCAAAGGGAGGCAAAGCATATTTATTCAAACAACTTATTCATTTAACCTTATCATTGGTCAAAATAGTAAAAAAAAAAATTTATATCATGAAAATACATGTTAAGAACTGGTACAGTATCTCAGGCTAGGAAACTGAACAAGAGGTTATATCCCCATATCATTTCAAGCATTACTCTGAAGAGCATCCCAGTGAGCTACATACACAGCTTGTTGCAACAAACAGCACTTAAAATGTAAAAAACTGTCACGTGAATGAAGCACTGAGTACATATCCAAGGCGCTTCCAATAGATTTCCAATAGAAGAGCAGTTAACATTTCTGGATCACATTCGTGGGCACAAGGCCAAGTTAGAGCAACCCGCCAGGATACCACCTGTCAGCTGAGCCCCTGGAATTGCTTGTGCAATTGTTTTCAGTCACTGGAAAGTGACTTATGGTAACTTGGCCCACAGTGAAGGAGTCTTAAGGTGATCTGCTTTGTCTTGCATTGGCTGCAGTCTGAGATGTTCACACAGGCATTTACCTTGCTTTAGGTAACAAGCTAAACTTCTGATCCCTGAAACAGTTTGACAAAGTGATGGGGAGACTTTCTAGATGTTTTGCTAGTATTGAAACACCATAGAATTATTGAAATAACTTTTTTTATTTTACTGTAAGCAGAGGTCCATCCAGCCGTAGTCTCCTGTCTCTGACTGCAGTCAACAGCAGATGCTTCAGTACGGGCATAAGAACAATGCAAATAAATGATACTTCCCCTGGGTATTTTCTCAGCATCTTTTGCATCTCAGGGGCTTCCTCGAGTCAGAGATAGTTCCCATGTATTTAATAATCCTCAATAGATTTCTCATCTATTAAGTGAGAGACTGTTTAATGGCAATCTCAAACCGTGGTGCACTCTTTGCCTGTTGTTTCACTGCTTTTTTCTCCAAGTGGTGAATTTTATGAATCTTTGGCAAGAATGCTATGGAGGATTCTTGTCATGACTTGGAGGAAGGTTCTTGGCTGAATATAGAAATCTGTCCGTACATGATCTATCTAATCAGAAAAATTCAGTTTCTCTTATATTTTGTTTGAAACAAAATCTTCAAAAGCAGCAACCTCAAAACACTTAAAAGTATCCAGTGTGAACCCCTGGATATACATCTACTTACATAGGAAAGCATCAAATTTTGGGTTTTATGCATATTGTTGCTTTCATAAAGAAGTTATTTATAAAACACCATTAATGAAGTATCATTTATATTGCTTACATTTTGACAGAAAAATATAACCACCATGCAGATAAGAATTGATTGGAAAATTATTTGATTTATGCTGGAGATATTAGAAATATTTCATTACACATATGACTACTCGGCACTTTTAACAAAATCATTACTGTATTCCTATGTTTATCAGGGTTAAGTATGGACAGTAGCAATAAAGTATTAGGAGAACACCAAGAAGGGACTAACTTAAAAATTTTTCTGTTGATATATTTAGAAGATCATAACATGGTCATCAATCTGCAAGTTTCATGTTATTTTTATCTCATAAAAAGGTCCTTATAAAAAGGACTGTGTTATCCAGTTGATATGAAAATATAATGCCTTTTCGTCTCATATCCTGACAGCCAAATTCTGATGTAATCTTCAGAATGACAAGTACCAATTGCTAAGTGGTAGTCTGGTCAATCTAATGCTCTAACAAATAAAAGACCACGGGCCTGGAAATTACTTCCAGAGCTCATTTAGTTCCTTTCTAAGACAGACTCTTCTCTACCTATTTATTTCTGTCTTTCTGTTTATCTTCAAGATTTGTAGTGAAAGAGATTCATTCTCATAATATAATCTGTCACTGAGTTTCTGTTACTGAGTTTGGCTAACCTTAATATAAGAAATCTTTACATGTTGACTAAACTAATTCTACGATAATTTAAGTAAGATCCATCTTGTCCTGTCCTCCACCACTGGAAAGAGTAGACCATTCCTTTGCAAACCTTTGAAAAGCTACTTTTTTCAGAAACTTTTTTATGAATTTGAGATCACTGGCAATCTGTCTTTTGAATTCTGGACTAAACAATTCTAAATCTTTCCTCTTACATTCACTCTTTTGAACTCTGTCCACTGGATCCACACATAGCTTGAGGTGTCATCCAAAACTGCACCCAGTCTTCTAGCTGAGAAGTTACCAATGCAAAATCAAACAGAGCCTAAGTATTACCATCTAATTTCTTTAAAGTACAGAATGAAAAAAAACATTGAAATCTTTCATAAAATAAATTATGTCTTTTGAACAATGAAGACTATTTCAATATTTTTGCATTAGAAATAGTTCTTATTTTCTTTGCTGCCAAATGCACTAAATTTTATGGACAAACCCAAAGGGCTAGAAATAAATACTGGCTTTTCATAGGATCCATTTATCCCATAAACTCATACAAATGTACTGTTCAAACATACTTTGGATCTTATTGAATGATTGTATTGATCTTACTGCATTTGGAGGCATTCATTGTACTCCAGAGGGAGGGCATAGACAGATGTGTAAAGAAAGGGTCTGCCATCAAATGTACTGGGTTTAGACACCTATTCTTTTAGTATGTAAAAGGTAACTAAGAGCTTCTCATCAAACCTGAGTGATCATTAGCAAATTCCCAATGCACACTAAATTTACAGTTCACTCATGAATTGATGAGCACTAGGTTCCTAACAAAGAGTTTTACATACATACATGCTTAATTACAATTTATACAACAAGCCAAAAGAGAAAAGCTGTTAACTTTGCCATAAAAAAAGCCTTTTTTACGTTGCTTTTGACAAAGAAGATTCTATCATATAAAAATTATATTTATGACTTCAGAAAACCATTATAAAAGACAGCTATGTTTTTTTTTCTTGTAATATCATTACTCATTTGAGCAATGCTCCTTTATTTGGTATATTTTTGCAAGACCTTGTAGAAATTAACTCAATATACATTCTTATTTGAGCAAAGATATAGTACAAGCAATTCTGTGAGGCTGAACTGTCTGGTGATAGGTGGCTGAAGTAGACAGAAGTATTCAAAATACATTTATTTAATGAAAAGAGCTGATATGAGAGTCAACAACTTCCCAGTGGTAACAGCAACACTAATTAAAGACCAGAGCAAACAGTTCACAAAGAGTGAGCATGCTTTAACTGCTCCAGAAGAGCAGCTGTCTACAATGGGGATTCATGTTTATTTGTGTAGCTGAACTTCCAAATAACTTATCAATGTATTATCTAAGTTATTTTTTTGTTTGGACAATATACTTTATGACCTAAGGACTTTTATTGCAAACAGAGGCGGTAGTGCTGCTTGTACTATACAAATTATGAGAGGTGGACTAACCTCAAAAGACTGAACTGACCTTCAGTTCAAATAACCAACTGGGGACTTCTTGACCACAACAACTTGAAGAAACTACCTGTGTTTCTGAATAAAAACTCTCTTAACATTCTCATGAAAGCCTCCTCTCCACCACATTAGTCACTTCAAAATCTTGCTTCAATTATTATTTCTCATAATGTCCATGCTTCATGATTCTCATGCCCAATTCAAATAACCCATGGAAGTCATTGCCAAAAGTATCTCTGATGTTAAAATCTTACTGCTATTCAGAGAAGACTTGATACTTATTTGGGAAAGCCACTACCTTGTAGTGAAAAATAAACAAGATTCTTCATGGGAGAAAAATCCTGTGAACTCCAGGGAATAGGCCAACATCTAACTACTGGGAGTCTTTCCTTGGGTCAGACTGTCTCACAGCTCTGGAGCTGATTTATTTGGTATTTTCTGCAATGACAGTGCTGCAGGTATCTCTTTCAGAAACCTCTGTGTTACATTCCCCCACTTCGTTATTACTACCAAGAAAGTCACTGCTTCCCTTCCTCGTTCCCCCAGTATACAAGGCGTCTGAAAAAACATTTCCTTTGCATCCATTCAAAGATGCGTATTTTGGTGCTGATATATGCAGTAGGAAGTTTTGTGGTAATCTGAGGCCCTATGTGGAATGAAGAGCTTTTAGAGGACTTCAGGGGAGGATGGAGAGAAATAATCTTATGGAGGAAAAAAAAACAACAAAACACCTAAAGAAAGAAAGACTTTTTAATGTAGTATTAGGAAACATCTTTTGAAATATTTATACAACTGCACTAACAAGAACAGTATAGTAGTAAAAAAAAGGTGCTCATTAAAACACATTTTGAAAAAAGTATTTATTTAGAAGAAATCTATGATGAGGGATTCGAGCAGGTCCTCACAAAAGTTTTATAAAATTTTGTGTTTCTTTGATCATTCCTTTTTTAACATAGATTTTGTAGGGCACCGCTGAAAACCTTCTCCCCAAAAAGGCCATTTATGCATCTATTGCTGTTCCTTTAAGATGAAATGGTGACTAGCACAGCTTGCCATGTCTTCATCCCAACACCATAAACAGAACCCAGCTGCATCTGTGTTCCAGCTTTGAAAAATGAGGATTAGATTTTCTCTGTTTAACTTTGTCTTAAGTTTCTGCAAGATTATACTCTGGTTACAGTAAAACATCAGCTGTACGGCTTTCTCTTTCTTTGGTTATTGCCCCCTTAGGTATAACATTGTAATCAAAGGGAGGTCAATTGCATCAAAACAGGAGTTTGCCAGAATTTATCTGGCATAAATTCTTCCCTCAAGATTTCATTATGAAGTGTTACTTCTGAAAAAAGCCCACTAAGTATTATCCAAAATCTAAGAAATTACTTTACAAGACTAGAAACATAAATTACATGGATCTGAATACAAAGGACAGAGTAACCACTGGATCTGAATGCTGATCACGGTCAATATCATCTCAGTAGTAGTAAGGCATGGTTTAAAATACCTTCATAGAATACAATTATATAGGTAGATAAAAGGCTAACCATTGAATATGATGAAACTGGAAGATTCACTCGGGCCATGCACATTGTCTAAAAGGAGCTTCTCACAGTTTAATTCCATTTCCAGAAGTCAGAGTGGAAAACACACTGAAAATTTAAAATTCTGCATTTCAGTCCACGGTGACACCTGCAGAATTCAGTAGCCACTCGCCAGATGATCAGTTTGCCACTACCAGTGGTGCCTAAAAAAGGTTTGTAAGGGGTCCTGGGAAGATTACAAAGCTGTGATGTGCAGACTGAAATAACATTTTAAAATAAAGTGGCATTTAACCAACAAAAGCAAAAGCCACCGCTTGATCTTTATGATCTTATTTGCCTTCATACATAAAGGCAAATGTTCAGTAAAACCATATTACATGGAAAGATGCCTAAGACATGCTAAAGATTCACCTAGCCTATAGGTCTTACTATGAAAAACACTCAGCAGAAATCTTTCTGACAAATAATGCTCCTAGCCATTGAGGTTAATATATTTTTGACATTGGGAATATTAGCTCTTTGCCATCTGGGGATTCATTCTGCCTTCCTCAGTCTGAACTAAGCGTCCTTCTGTTATATTACATAGATACCATGTAAGGTGTTGGAGAGAAAATTCTATTCCCATCAAGATATACAACAAAACTCCCCCTGCTTTCAGTGGATTCAGCATGTCACCTAGTTTGTCTTTGTCAGTTTGTATTCTGTAATCTTGGTGTTGCCAAGTTTCATGTTATTTTGAGTTTTCCTTAAGACTCTAACTCCCGTGGCAATCTAAAATTCACCTTAACAAGATCCTGGGGACATGGACAAGAGACTTGACTGATTAATTTAATCTTAAAGCAACAATTTAAAACAATTCTGAAGATTCACACTGTTTTTCACCACTGACTCCGTTTTCTCCATTGGTTAATGACATATATACATATCTTCACTGCAGAAGTCTAAAGGTGAGATGACTTTTTTGCATACAGTTTGCAACCAAACTATGCTTCTAGCATATTGGAATTTTCTGCATTCAGTCATACAGATGGTAGCAAAACCTCTGTCATTATTAGTAATATTCACTAGTACTTGATAAATATTTCTTGTTTATTTTCAGTGCTATGTTAACAGAGCGCTTACAAAGGTGAAGGTATGGCTCTATATGCATTTTCTTTGGCAGAAAACTCAGGTTGAAAAGTTCCTGACCTGTTATGCTTCTTTTTTGTCCTAACATCTCAGCTTACTATTGCTTCAGTTATGCCAACACAACTGTTCACAAGGTCATTCTGTAAACCAGATTTCTGGTTTGCCCTCAGAAAGCAATTCTGTGTCACCTCAGTTCTCAGAAGAGTTTTACAGCACTGAACTAGAAGCACAAGCATCTGGGCAAGACATTTCCCTGTCTTACCAGTAGGTATATAATATGCATGCAATTGCACACAGAGTTCAAAGGATTAATGAGTAGGAAGCTACATCTTGCTGGGAAAGAACGGTCAGGGTAGGGGGACAGAAAAGGCAGTTAGCAGCTTTCTAAGCCCAACACTGATATCAGTCAGTAACATTTTTAATATCTTTTTGTAGTGAACGATAGTCAGGTAGCTAGTAATTTTCTGCTGCCTGCAGACATGTAAATAAAATGCCTACAGACACCCTTTTTTTAAAAAAAAAAGAAGACTGAATGGACATTTGTCAGTTTTCTAGGTGCCAGATGGGAACTTGCCTAGATGCTTTGCAGAGAAGTGAACAAATCTCAAACTGATCTGAGTTCAGACCCTCCCGACACTGCTGCTGACCCAAAAGCATTTGACATATTTCAAAATCAAGATTAGGAGGCTCAAGATTTAATGTAGGTTTCCACATTCAAAACAGTAAGATTAAGGATTGAATGTCACTGTTCTGGCCCAAGCTGTACATGCAATGGATATACCTTGATTGAAGTTGGCCTTACTGTCACCTAAATGCATGCACACTCAGGTAATCACATAGATCATCCATCCATGCACATCCATCCATTCTGACTAACTGTCAGCATCCTACAGGGTTATAATTGTCTTCTTCACTTAGTCCTTCCATTCATTTGCTGAGTCTTGTTTGTAAATTTATCATAAGCCTTAAAGAAAGATCTACCTGTCTCCTTGTACACCATTCTGAATACTGATTATCTATTACTGTAATCTTGTAGTTACTATAACAGGGCAGAACCACCATGCTCATAACCCATGTTTGCTAAGAACATCTAACCTCAGAGCAAAAGCAAACTGTGTGAGCAATTGAACAATCACAGTTAAAGCAGCAGAAAAGGACCAGAAAATAAAATTAAAACATGCTTACACTCAAAATAACCAAACAAGTGAAATCATGCAAAATACTTATGAATTATAGTCTTTTTCTGAGGTTTACATGAGATGGGTTAAGTGTAATACTGTCTAAACATGCAAAGCGGTTTATTTGTCGTTGTTGTTCTTGTACTTCACATACTGCATCTAAAACCAGAATGAGTTAGGACTTAAATACTTTTCCAACTCTGTAAATACAACTGTGCACTCTCCAGCACCACTGGCTACAGAATGGCACAAAAGAGCAAAAAAGGAAATATGAAAATACCCCCCCAGACACATACACGCACACACCACGAGTATTTAGGAGCTTGGGAATACCAGAATTTGCTAATCGGCTAAACCTATAAAGCAAAATAAGAATGCTTAGTGCACTTGCAGTTAAATTGTTTATCTTAATGGTTTCAGGGTGGTGGTTTGATGCCTGTGGCCCCTCCAATCTCAATGGGATGTTCTACACAGCTGGGCAAAATCACGGAAAGCTCAACGGCATCAAGTGGCATTACTTCAAAGGCCCCAGCTACTCCTTGCGCTCCACCACCATGATGATTCGGCCCTTGGACTTTTAAAGGCATTCAGCAGTGGATCCCAGAACAAACCAGGATGACACTGCCCTCAGCAGCACGGCTAGCACAGCCTGAAGGTAAAAGGTGAAGGGCCTCTTGAAAGCAACGCGCATGGGTGGTGCAATGTCGCTTCATTATCACTCCATAACCTGCAAAAACTCTTCAACAGTCACCCCACGTTTTGATGACTGGGTGAGGCTTTGTTTAGAAGAACGTGGATGCAGTGGGTTTCCAGAGAAGAACAACTGGATCTGGTTATTCTGCCTGAATGTGGTGCTCGTCAGAGGATATCTTTTTTTTGGGGGTTTTCTTTTTTTTCAAATAAGAGATGCAAAAACATACTAGATTGTTCAGCAACAGCATCAGAATTTGAAGAACTGAAATGTATCAACCACAGTCTATTGAGCAGAATGTTATTCATCAGTGAAATACCAACATTATAACCGTGAAAAAGGACTACAGAGACACCTTTATTAAAACTCAAAGTACTCAAGGTGACCACTCCAAGTATTGTTTTTCTTAAATGAACTGAATTTGAATGGTGGATGGATTTATGTTAATCCGAGAGTCATATAATTTGTGCAAATATTAATTTTTTCTTAAATCCTTTAAGGACATGTTTCTCATAAATAATCTGAGTCAAATGTATGAAGAATGATAAGGGTAATAAGCATAAATTCTTCACTTGCTCTGCAGTGGTAAATCAGATAATTGGCATAATCCCTGAGCTAAGATTTATAGTGTGCTAACAAAAGTAGCTGTGTTTTGAGGTTTTTCCCTTCTTTCATTAGAGGCAGTCTGAATGTCATACAGAAAAATTAATGGAAGGTTTAAAGAATGTGAAATATTATCCTAAAGAAAATATGGGATTTTGCATGGAATATTTCCATCAAAAGTACACAGGAAGGCAAACTGTTAGGATATATAAAAAAGACATAAATGCATAGCTTAAGGCAACGGATTCATTTTACAGTATCCTTGCATGTGCGCAACTTATCATTAATTATTTTACTTTTTTTTATTAAATTTTCCTTTCTTCACTGTATTATTACATTTTTGTGAATATCAGAAGCATGCCAGTTCTACCCAGTTCTTAGGCTACAACTATAAAAAATACTCATCAGAATTGTATAGAAAATAAAGAATTGTGAACTTGTAAATAGCATGTTTATATTTCCTGTAATGGTCATTTAATTTGTACAGGCAGCCCTGACCCTACTCAAAGGGTGCAAAGCCTCAAGAGGATATAAATATTAAAAGAAATTTAGCAGACTGCTTACAGGTTGCTAACAAATAATTTTGTTATATTAAAGTAGCTGGGTGACCCATGAGGTTATAGACACAGCTCTTTCCATTTACAGCCCTTGTGATTAAGTCATATGAATAAAGTCCATTTGGGAGCGTAGCTTGCAGTCATTCTACTTCTGCTACATATAAAAGGTAAAAGCTTACCCTGCTCCCACTGAAATCAAAAATAACATTCTCATCCATTAAATTGGGACCAACATGACATGCAAAATTTGAACGTGGTGAGTTTTTTGCTTGTCTGTTGCTTTGTTTCATTCATTAAACTGTTCTGAGATCAGACACAACAAAGATCTGATTCTTTTTTAAAAGAGGATGATAACAGAGAAACTGCTTTGCTTTTTTTCTTTTTTTCCCTCTTTTTTTTTCCTTAGCAGTTTATTTCTATGAAATAGAAAAAAACTACTTGGATTTTTTTAAGCACCCCTTCTTAAAGATCACAAGGCCTCACAGAGTTCTCTGGTTTTGTTACCATTTGATGTTTGTTTGGTTTTAAGTGGGAAGATCTTTGTTTTTGTGCATTTGTATATATTTATATATATATTTGAAATAATCTTGCCTAAGGGTTAATTTGCTGTTTTCTGCTGAATAAGTTACCAAACTACTCCTTACTCAGCAGTTTCTTCACAGAGCTGTTTTGTCTCAGTTTCCAGCAGTTTTTTAAAATGGTCTTCATTTATGTGCCAAATATGTGGTCCGTCTTCCTCCATATTCTCAAAAGATATATTTTTGCAGGTCTCCAAGTTAGGAATGCCATTTTTGCAGATCCTATTGCAAAAGGCAAAACACATTTAAAAGCAAAAGCATGATATTTACTGTTTATTTATCTGGGTTTGAAAAAAAATGTGGATTTGGTTTCCTATCCTTTATAATAAAACATTTTAAAAACTTGCGGAGTCCGTGATTTGCTTTACTTTGAGTATACCTTTCTGTGACAGGCTGACAACATTTTACAAGCCACCATCTCTCCTTGTAAGCAATATTAATAAATTTAGACAAAGCCCAGGAAGCGAGTCTAATTAAAGTTTATCCAGAAATTAATATTTCTAACCTTTCAAATCCATATTTTGGTATTTTTTATTCAATTTCCTTGATTAAAATTGTGGGACTATATTTATCATTTTAAGTTCAAATCATACAACATTAAAATAAAACGTTTCTTGAATTCCACAGGCCAAGATACAGACTGAAGTGTGATGGGTTTTTCTCTTGCCTTATGGCATGCTCTTCTATCAGTCCGTTCAATCATGTCGCATGCCAGTGACAAATGTCCAATGATCCCTTAGCCAGAAATGCCTCTTGCTCCATTTGTATGCCTTTTAATTCTACGGGGATCAGTTTTAACATCTCTTTGTAGTCAATTTATCCTCATTTTCTCAGGAAGTTTTACGTAATTGGGGTTCTTCATTGTGTTCATTCAGACCAACATAGCTTTTTAAATCAACACTGAAGCTGTGAGGAACTACTTACATAAAAGCACATTTTGCCCCTTAAGTTGAATGTGGATGTACTGCATGAATCGAAGAGTTACAGTTAGTAAAAATGGTCTTTCTGGGTTTGATTTCTATTAAAATGGTGCTTGCCTTGAAAGATACTAAAAAAAATACTCAATAGCAATAGTGACTTTACTATTTACCCTTCACAGGTAAATTTCACCTCTTTCATAAAACAGGAACACACAAAATTTTCACAAATCAATAGATGTGTTTTCCATAGCGTACAGATCCTTAATTTTTAGTCTTCTAAGGCTAGGTATGTAATTTAAATGCACACTTTTCTAGGTGCCCTCACATTCAGTACTGGCCTATTAAGTAGCAAGTCATCTACATTTATAATCATCTGTAAAACAATCATCTGTACAACAGGTTCCCAAGACACAGTTCCTCAAAAACCCCTTCCAGCTATAATAACAACTTTCTTCTCTGCAGACTCCAGCCCTGAACATGCCTCGAGTAACCTCGATCAGGATTGGCACGGCACTCGCTTCTCCTTTGGGAAGAACAAAACTGAAACAGCAATCACAACAAGAGCTCAACTCTCTAGGTAGGATCAAGCCTAATTTACAACCAGACGGTGCTGCAGTCGTGCCAAAAGGCATTCCTACCTGCCCGCTTTTACATGAGCTGGACAGCTTGAGGAGAGACTGCAGCCGATGCTGCTGGCGTTGCCTGGCTCTGACTCTGAGCCGTGGGGTGCCTACAGACACGCGCGTCTGCGCACACGCACAAATACCTATGTTTGACAAAAGCACGGCCCAGCCTATCAAAATGACCTTTTTCAAATTTTATCTGGAGGAATCGTAAGCTCGAGTACAAAAAAAATAAAATACCAAAAGCACCAAAAATGAAATAAATAAGTGCAAATGCCAGCAGGAAGGGAGGATTAAGGGACAGCACGTGGAAGGTAGGGGAGCAAGAGCAGGAAAAAGAGAAGACAGGGATGTGTAACCGTCATGAAGAGAGGGGAAAAATCAGACAGACAGGGAAGAGTTGAAGGGAAGGGATAACTACAGGAAAAATAGGCACATAAGCACACAGAGGACCTTCTTTCTACTTAAACAGAAAGTAGCTGCTTTGCCAGGTCAACCCTAGGGGTCCCAATAGAACCCCAGAAGAGTAACTCATAGGCATCTGCTTCAGCCCAGTAGGAAAAGGAGGGAAAAAACTTCTGAAACAAGGAAAACTGGAGAATCTTGATACACTGAGATGGGTAAGAAAGAGTCAGGGAAGAGTGAGAAAAAGGCTGTTACAGGGTAATACAGCCAGGAATGCAAAGGAATAAGATTAGGAAGCTGAGGTCAAGGCCAGCACAAGAAGGAAGTCGGTCTGACAAAAAGAGTATGGAGAAATGACAAAGATGAAAGCACAGGAAAAGGAGGAAAAAGAAGAAGAATTAAACAGAGGAATCTGTTAATATATTTATTAAAGGAGAATGAGTATCCAATTAATCTTCCAAAGGCAAAAAGGAACAGTGTCACTATTGCTGCTTTTATTTAATATTTACAATGCAATGGAGATACATTGACATCTGGTAAAATCTAAAGCAATACTTAAAAAAGCAGCCCCTTCTTAGAGGAAGAAACAGTCTGAGAAACAGTTCATGCTTTTAGCATGAGACAAGAATCCACCAGTAGATAAATCAGCCTTGGATAATATTTATTCTTCCAGGAAAAGATGTGGATCTCCATCCTTTTGCAGCCCTCTCATGCTTATATTTAGAATCATTGTCTGCTCGAAAGGAAACTACAAATCTCAGACCTGATCTCATTCAGCTGCATTGTCGAACCACTGGTTTGTTTTCTTTTGAGTAATGGAGCAGAACTCCTGGGTGCGTGTTTTTCTCTTTTGAAGCAAATCTTTCTTTTTTTTTTTTTTCTCATTTAAAAGCTTCTGCTTTGGAGTTCATCTTTCATCCATCAGAGACGATTGTTTGATTGTTTAATCTCTCTTTGATAGCTTCACTTAGCGCTGTTTGTTCTGTAAACCCCCCAAGGCAAAATTCTCCTCCTGGACTCGGGCAGTGTCTCTTGTCTCCAGTATTCTGCTCCGCCTTCATGCAGAGCAAGTATCGCAATGCCAGACACCAATACTGTCCTTTTTGAGGGGTTTCATTCTGTCCTTCCAGGGAATCTGGAACTCCTTGGAGAAACCTCGCTGCAGGTCCTGGGTCCCGCAAATCCTGGCCCACCCCTGCGCACTGACCAGCCGCTGCCCAAATCTTTCTGGTTGAAAGCCACATCAGAGCTGCCTGTACCCTGGTCCAGGCAATGGGGGAGTGATCAGCCCCCTGCTTCCTTCCCACCCATTTCTCCTGGGAGAGGGGCAAGGCCCAGGAGCCGCGGTGGCAGCGTCTGACAAGGTGGTGTCCCTGCACACCTCCAGGCTATGCACCCAGCGGAGCAGCCGCAGTGGAGTGAAGGTGCTGCCCTTAGACTGCCCGGTCACGAGCCAAAGACGACACAACTACGTGCCACTATTTTTTAAGAAGTATTGCAAATAGCAAGAGGCTATTCCACTAATTTATTCCATTTAATTAGACTGAGAAATTAACGCTAGTTTTACCACAGGAGGAGATAGGCAGTTCCCTAAACACGTAGGTGGAGATGTGTCTATTGTCACAGAGGACAGATAACGCTCGCTCACCTTTAGCGTGGTACAAAAGATTTGGTGTTTGTCTAGAGTTTTCAAGGCTTTGGGAAAAGACAGTAATAAATACATTGTACTTTGTGTTGTAAAAACAAATTTATAAGCAAGACCAGTTTTGAGTACCCAGTAATATAAAATGAAGAGGTGGAAAATTTACCTCTGTGACTGTGACTACGGGTTTATTCACAGAAGTTTATGCAGGAACCAGCAGCCCTATCACTGCTTCTTTTCCATCGTGTGACTTGTGCGAACGCGCATGACACCAGCATCTCCTGAATCTCCTTTCAGGCCACTGTGAGCTGCCCCACAGCCCAAAGACTAGATCAGAAAAACTGCCAAAAATTGATATAATCTAAAATAGTTTAAATGATACTGCTGCCAATCAATGGATAATGCAGGAGATCGATGGAGATTTATAAGGTGACTTTAACCTCTTCAGGTTAACATTTTGCACATGTAAATACTCAGAGAGAAAAAAAAAAAGCAAAAATGCTTCTATTTTCAGTACAATTAGGTATAATATATGTATGTAAAGCATATAGTTTAAATAGCCCCTGAATGTGGGAAGAAAATTATAGAGAACCCATCCTACAGACAAAGCAAACTATCCTGCCATCTCAGCTCACTGGGAGACATAGTGGAGCCCTTATTTACGGAGTTTCTGCTGTCTGCTGCCACCTATAGTTCAAAAAGAATCTTTTCCAAAGGTCGATTCGTTGCCAGAATCAACTAAATACGTGAGGAAAGACCTAAAAAAAGGAAACAAAAGGAAGTAATAAAAATGGCATGGATGGTCAAAGTTAAGTCTATATTTAGGTACATAATTCCGTTTTAAAAGTAATGAACTCCCACTGATTTCAGTTTATCCCAAATGGATTAAATATACATTGGTTTTATAGCAGTGTAGACCTTCCCTAAGGAAAAAAAAAGGTATTTACCGAGTAAGAAGTTGCTCCAAAAAACGTAGGTGATGGAGAAAGGGGAATCACACAAAACCATTCTAAAAAGTCATGTTGCATTTACTACAATTTGACTAGACCAAAAATATGTACATGGGGCACACAAACATCAGGAAGCCTAAGAAAGAAGCAAAGAAAAGAAAGCTATACTGCAAGAAGGGAACTAAAGTATACTTTAAAAAACCACATTAAAATAATCTTCAAGACAAACACTCAGCAGTTGTAAATGCAAGAATTCAGTTTGTTCTTCCAACCTAAATTTATCCAACTTATGCATAATGCATTATCCTGAAAGTCTTTAATTACTCTCTCACACACTGGTTTTATCGCATGGTCCAAGAATCACATTGCAATAGGGCTTTTGACTCATGAGGAGTAATTCATTGGGAAATGAAAATATATCCTTACTATTTTATATTTTTAACTCCCCAACTAATCAGCTCATTTTGGTGCCTTTATTTACCCTGGAATCATATTTAGCAATACAGAAAATGCTGTGTCTTTTCAAGAGTTCAAGAATTCCTCTTTTTCTCTTAAGCACACCTGAGTGATACTGGCCATAAGATGGTTCAAATTAATATCTTCAGAGCAGCCCAAACTGCTAATCCTGTTGCCATACATAAGCTATCTCGTTTCTCTGACCTTTCACTTTCCAGTGTTCGAACCAGAGTTGCACTGAGGTTACCGTTCACAGGTCACAAGGCCACAGATAACCTTAGATATCAGTAGGACTCCATGTCATTTTCTTACAGAAACCAGAAGTGAATCAATATTTAGAAAGCTGGAGAAATCCAGTTGTTCATGCCCTTTAGTCCACTTTGAGTTTCAAAAGCCGTGAACTTAGCAGCTCTGAACAAACAAAAATGAATGCAGATGAAACAAAACCAGAAGCAATTTGGTTCCCCACCGGCCACAAGCACAATGCACAAACACCGGTTTGCTCATGGCTGTTCCCAGAAGCTGCTCCAGCTCCACATCCAGGGTTACATGGTGAAGCCCATGGTGCAGCAGGGGGGAGCTGGTGCTGTGCTACGCACACAGAGTGAAGATTTCAGTCTGAGCATCTCAGCTGTAAAGAAACATAGGCTTACGAAGTATATACCATTAGAAAAAAACAGTGTTTTGAATGGAGATTTGACGGCTGAAAGGCCATTTCTCATGGCAGCCGTGCTCCGGGACTTCAGTTCAGTTCTCTGCTCTGCATGTGACTGGGGACCTTGGGGCCCTGTGGTGAAAATGGGACTGATGTCCTTTCTCACACGCTTTGTCTTCTTCAGGTTGGATGAAGCTCTTGCCATGAACACGCTCAGGCACCACGTCTCACACTAACACAAAAAACCCTTCTCAGGATCACTAATATAGATCTAAAGCGGCCAAAATCATCATCATTATTTCACATGTTTGCGTCTAGTTAGACATTTCCACTTATAAGTTAGACACTGAAATGTTTAGTGGACATGGCTGTACGTGTCAGTTTGTTGCCCAATAAAAAGCCTTCATGCCACTCTGTTGTGGAGAGCCCATCTTTGGACTTAATGCCACAGATTTCTTAGATGGGATATTTTCTAATTGTCTACCCTTTTAAGAGCGCATCTAGGAACCAGCACTTTCAGAGCATGTCACACCTACTGAATAAGAGAAAATGAAAGTCCTAAAGCACAGCAATCCTACTCCTCCCTTAGGCAAGGGAAGCTAGATAATAAAGTCAATGTAAAGCTTTTTTAAGTCCTACCATTTGTGATTGCATGGATAGTCAAGCTGCCTCAACAGGGACTGAATTATCCACCTGGCCATACCCTTTCTGCAGGTTTTAACCCTGTGTCTCTTGATGTCTTTAGCTCCTAGAACTTCAGGGCAGGTTGAATGTCTATCAAAACGGATCTGGAACACAAAGTAAATTAAAAAAAAACCCACAAAACATTTTCCTTTCTCCACAGAGATAAAGGCTAGTTGGCATTATTTCTTTCTGTATTCTGATTGTGAGAAGCAACACTCAACGAGGCTTTTACACAAAATTTCTCAACTTCTTTTCCTCAGTCTGCACTGGCAAGGGCTCCAGCCACATTCCTGGAGTCACAGAAGATAATGGCAGGGGTTGGAAAGAACTGCCTATTGTAAGTGAAGATCTTGTTTGTGACCATCTGATGAACCTGAAAGTGAACAAGTCCATGGCACCCAATGGGATACACCCCTGGGTACTAAAGGAACTGGTGGATGAGGTTGCTAAACTGCTCTCTATTATATTCCAAAAGTCATAGCAGTCTGGTGAGGTCCCCACTGACTGGAAAAAGGGAAACATAATCCCCATTTTCAAAAAGGGAAAGAAGGAGGAACCAGGGACCTATAGGCTGGTCAGTCTCACCTCTGTGCCTGGTAAGATTATGGAGCAGATCCTCCTGGAGGCACTGCTGAGGCAGAAGAATAACAAAGAGGTGATTGGGTACAATCAACATGGCTTCACCAAGGGCAAGTCGTGCCTGACAAACCTGGTGGCCTTCTATGAGAAGGTCACAGCATCAATAGACAAGGGGAGAACAACTGACGTCATTTACCTGGACCTGAGCAAAGCCTTTGACACTGTCCCACATGACATCCTGGTCTCCAAGCTGATAAAATATGGGTTTGATGGACTGAAAATTCAGTGGATAAAGAACTGGCTTGACGGCTGCACCCAGAGAGTGGCTGTCAATGGGTCCATGTCCAAGTGGAGGCCAGTGACAAATGGAGCCCCTACTGTAAGAAAGATATGGACGTGCTGGAACATATGCAGAGAAGGGCCACGAGGATGATGAGAGGGCTGGAGCACCTCTCCTATGAGGACAGACTGAGAGAGTTGGGATTGTTCAGTCTGGAGAAAAGAAGGCTCTGAGGAGACCTTATAGTGGCCTACCAGTGTCTTAAGGGGGCCTACAAGAAAGCTGGTGAGGGACTTTTTAGGATGTCAGGTAATGGTAGGGCTAGAGGGAATGGATTAAAACTAGAGATGGGACGATTCAGACTGGACGTTAGGAAGAAGTTCTTCACCATGAGGGTGGTGAGACACTGGAACAGGTTGCCCAGAGAGGTGGTGGAAGCCCCATCCCTGGAAGCGTTCAAGGCCAGGCTGGATGGGGCTCTGAGCAACCTGATCTAGTGGGAGATGTCCCTGCCCACGGCAGGGGGGTTGGAACTAGACGATCTTTAAGGTCCCTTCCAACCCTAACAATTCTATGATTCTATGAAAATAGCAAGGCAGGGAAAACAAGGATTTTGGAGTCCACCAGGTTCCTGCATCGTCAATGGGAACATGGAGAAACTCCGTTTATGCGTACACCTTTCTGACTCTCCTGCTGGCATCTGCAAATCACCATATTAAACTGTTATCCAGGAAGGAACATGAACAGCAATGTACCAGGTATGTTAAAACACTGGATGGATTATCAAAGGGATCTAATTTGTAAGAGAAATCTTTAGTGCTCAGTGAGTGATTTATGGGATTAGTGTCATGGAAGGAATAAACTTGGTATCCCACTGGGAAATCTCAGGTTACTCTATGCATCCCAAAGTATTTATCTCCAGTTAGTGCTCTGCACATTGTTATCAGAAACAGCGATTGCACAATAAACAGCACTAATACTCAGCCAGCAGGACCCTGCCAAAACGCAGTGCCCTCTTCAGTACTGTGAAATGAGCTTCACTGACAAGGGTAAGATTTCACCTTCCTCCTTCCGTAAAGGCCACATCCCTGAGGGAGTCTTTTCAACCCTTGCTGTCTTTCCCTGTTTACATTGATCAGCTTTAAGCTTCCTAGGTTGTCTGTCTGTATTTTTTTTTTTTTATATTAGAAAGTGTGTGTGGAAAGGATTAGAAAATGTTACTATGGGCATGATCCTAAAACAGCTCCATTCCACTCAAACTTTCAACAGCCCTGTTGCAACTAATAATTTTGAAACTTTTTGACTGTTCCTTCATATGACACCTGTGAAGAGGAACAAGAAATTTAACTAGAGAGAGACATGCAAGATGGGCTTTAATTTTAGGAAACTGCAGCTGCACGACAGCCCCTTGGGACAAAGCAAAGTAGGTGCCACTTGAAGACTTGTCAAGGACAAAGCTGTCCCTCTTGGGCTCTATGCCCATACATCATGGAGCAGAAAGAAAACAGCATAAAGACACTTCTTTCCCCTTTTCTCCCTTCTGTTTGCTGTGAGTTGCCGGGAGATAGGAGCATCCTATGTGCACTGCCAAGAGGGTACAGGCTGACTAGCGAGACTGGCAAGCTTCTGTTGGGGAAAAAGAAAAAAGAAAAGTTTTCTCTCTTAAAGTCACATAACTGTTTGGCAGTGGCTTGGAAAGACTAGTGGGCACTCCAGCATCCGGGGGCATTGGGATGTTTTGGAGGCGGCTGGGGAGGGCACTGTCCCCGGAGGAGTCTGGTCAGCATTCACGCTTAGCTTCCAGAGAAGTTGGCCATGGTTTGCTTTACTGAGAGCAGGCTATTGCCGTACTTCCAAGATCAGTCCCCTTGTGGGGTGATGTTGTCTTCCCTGCAATGCTGCTGGTGACTAGGGGTGTAAGAGCTGCCTCTGCAGGACACAGTGCCTGGGCTATTCTCAGACGGGATCATACTGATTCCAGTTCAGCTGCAGTGCACGACCTACCCAAAAAACTGATGAACAATTTCTCAAAAACAGTGTAAATGCAAAGACTTTCGCATATGTCATAGGCTATGAACTTTGGATCCCCACACATTATTTTCCAGTGGAAATCTGCTGCTGAGCTGTGCACAACTGTCTTCTTTCTTTTGTTTTGTATGTCCAGGTGAGACAGAACCACTGCGAAATCAAACCATGTCACCGATTGCCAGTGTTTAATGCTAAGCACAGCGGAAAAGAACAGCAGGTCGAGGAAATATCAGAAGATTCCCACTGAGGTTTTCTTAGTACCTTGGATGAACAGAGTTGCAGAAGAGGTGAAAAAATGTAGTAGTTAAAATGAAGTAAAAGCATATCTGAGAGTGCAAACCTTCTGGATCATCACAGGGCCTCCATCACAGGGAGGTCCTATCTGTCAGAAACAGGTAGAGATGGATGCAAAAGATGGAGCAATCTCCACAAAGATGAAGTTAAAATAGCGGCACGGTATTGGTAATTCTCAGACATGAGGAAAAAAAAAACAAACAAAAACCAAATAAAACCAAGAAACAACATTCTTTCTGATTCGATGTCTTGCTCTATATGAAGTGTAAAAACTGAAGGAGCATGATCAGACTTTGAAGTTCTGAAGGTTTTTTTGTGGTCCGCTGATCACTACAACCCAGACAGTCACTTCATTTGCTGGTGGCAGAGTTGCCCAGTTTGTGTTCGCTGGCCCCTGTGCCCCCCTCCCCGAGCTCCTTCACAAACACCCGGACTTGAAAGGAGAAGCAGTAATTCAGGAAGTCTCCCAACACAGCAGGGTTACATTCGTAATATGGAAGGGTTAAGACGGAAAACGAAGGTAGTTTAATTCTATTTTCAGAAATCAGTACCTAACGCGGGATTATCTTTAATGACAGACACCGAGGTGTCAAAGGACTGTGTCAGGTTTCAGACCTTTCCATAGTTTAAATTCCTGTGTTTAATCAAAGGTTAACTGAATCATTGCTGGTGGTGAAGAGTTACTTCAATGCAGCATTGTTGTGGGTGGCCTACAATAAGTAATACCATATTCGGGCAGCGATCTCCTACATGCAAACATATTTCCCATGCATGTCTCTGTGTACAGAAAGTATAAGTGACAGTATATACAAACTCTCTCTCAGAAGGAGGTGAAAAATAATTATGAATTCAGTTATTTCTTAACTGCTTCATCCCTTAGCTGAAGAACCGTATTTTTTGTCATCACTCTTCAAAAATCATTTCCTTTCAAACAGGATAAAATGAAATAATAGCAATTAGCTTTTTTTAATTCCTAGGTGTCAGAACTCGTATCATCAGAATCCTCTTTCATAGTGTCAGGCTGCATTTTCTTATCCCCCTATTTTTTTCTGGGCAGCTTATTATTTAGACAAAAAAAGGAATCAAACTTTTGTGAACTGTTTGTTTATTGGTTTGGCAATACTCAGCATATATGAATAAAGTAGGACATAAGATAGAAATGGTCTCATACCCTGCATTTGAAACTTATATGGTATTTTTTCCATCTCTAGGAATTTGTCTGTACTGAAAATAATTTCTGTGAAAAGAAGAGTATGGCTGCAGAATCCACAGGTATTTGTTATGTTCAAATGTGGCTTTGTAGCAAGTTTTGAAGAATGTTCCTTCCTATCCTTTATTCCTTGAGATGGTAGCTTCCTCCAAACTATTTTTTTGAGGCAATTTATATTTTCACACTTCACAGGCCCGGGACAACTATGTTTAAAATTTCTATGGTATCATGAAGTGTATTACTATATAAAGGACTGACATATCTGACATTTATTCTAGATTTGTTTTGTAAAGTTTCCAAGTCTAAAAAAGGTGAGTGATGTGATTAACCAAGATGCTTTAAAAAAACCGGAACTGAAAATTCTTGCCACTACAACAAAACATCAAAAACATGCTGCTTTATTTCTACAAAACAGGAATATTAACAGAAGATTTGCTATTAAACAGAAATATTCAGGGCAAGGTATTTTTTCTAGAAATATTTGTGGTTTCACTGAAAACCTCAGAATGAAGTGTTTGGGTTTCCAATGAAAGGTCCACATATTTTGGTATTATGGTGAAAGAATTCTGCTTTTTTATTGACTCCTCCCTTTCCACCCCCAAATTTCACTAAGGAAATCAACAATTAAATATAAATAAGAAACAATAATTATTCGGTTTATGAAAAAAAACTGTGGGAAAATTTGCATTTCCTGCCTCTTCATTCTATATTTTAGGTAACATAAGGGCGTGATTAAGTGTCTGAAAGTGTATTCCTGTATTTAGTGCCTCTGTAATACACACATAACTACTCATCCAACTCTACTAGAATCACAATTGCATAAAGGTAGAAGTGATAAGCTGAGCAGAGGAAGTATTCCTTACTGTGATCAAGTGCCTTGTGCAAATTTCATGGTAAAATGGAGGGTGTTTTGTTGTGCATCTTTATCAGTAAAAACCCTGTCGTGATTTGGGCCAGACTGACCACTGAAACAAACCAAGGAGAGGAGGGAGAGAGAGAAAGAGACTTATGAGTTTAGAAGGAACTAAACTACTTTAATGAAATATTAATAATAAAATAATAAAAGGGAAATAACAAAATACATGTACTAAACGTTTCAAGCTCCCAGGATGACAATCACATCACCGGCAGGCACTGGCAAAGTTCCAGACTGGAGTCAGTGACAGATGGGAACTGGATGCCGGATCTGGATTCAGGAATGCACGGATTGGGATCAAAGGCAGATGGACAGACAGAGTCCTCCTTGGCGCCTGCCATTGAAGAAAATGGCTGACCCTTTGATCCCTCAGCTTTTATACTGAGCGTGGGCCAGAGGGGATGGAATACCCCTGTTGGTCAGTTTTGGGTCACCTGTCCTGTCCGCTCCTCCCTGCAGGTGGGACCCCTCTGTGCCTTTCCGCTGCCAACCCTCCAACGGGGCACAGAACAGAGCCAGCCAACCGTGGTTGTTATAGCAATAGGTATTAACAAGACCCTCTCTGCATACCATTCCTTGACCTAATTATAAATAATCAGGCCTTGTCTCTCTGAGAGAGAATAGTGTCTCCACAATATGCTGTTAATTTCAGAGAGTTCAGTTAGTTAGAAGAGGCTTAGCTAAAAAGTAAAATTACTGAACAGAAAATTGGCTCTGTTTTACCTCAAACTAGGACACACCCAAAAGAAAAACACTATTTTCCTCAAGCGCCTCCAAAAATAATGCCTGACTTCAAAGCAATCAAAATTAACGCAATCCATAAAGGTGCAGTCAACTTCCTGCTCCGCTCCTGAAGCTCTCAAGATGATATGGAAAACTATGAAAAGTAGCAGGAATCCTCTTCCACTTCCAGATGGTGCAAGGTCTTTCTTGCTGTATGCCCCCTTTTGCTTTTGCCTCTAACCTGATTCTAAACACGCCTTCAATCAAGTAACCCACAAGGAAATGAAATTTTTTATAATTAGGGAAAGTGCAAGTCTCACCATAACCTCCTGAAGGTTTGCCCCTTTGTTCAATGAAAAAGAGAAATCCACCTCACAAAACAAAGTTCTGGTGTTTTATATCGTCTAGACAAAGCACTGAATTTCTCACCACTTTTGGCCAAACATAAGGCCAACCCTGGAGTGGGTTAATAAAGCAGCATGAAATCTGCTGGACACAGAAAGTAATGTAAAGTGACTGCATGCTAAGCCAGCCTCTCTTGATGCTGGATACATAAGGGTATTAACAGAAGGTGGAACCTGCATCTGCTCCGTGTTTATAGACAGACATAAAATGATTGTTGCAAGAATTGTAGATAATATGATCCAATGTGGATAGAAATCTCTGGAGTATCCAAGGAATTCGTTTTAGTTTTGAGAAGACTTTGATCTGTCGACATTGCCATTTTCTGTTCTAAATAACAATTAAGCCATTGGAGCAGTATGACTGAAGCCAAGTTTTCTGTAGATTTCCACCCCACAACAATAGATGCCAGACTGTAACACAGGATAATTCATATAACAAAAGAAATCATCCAAATTTTGCTCATCAAAACACCCCTAAGATAAAATCTAATCCAAAAATGACATCTGCAGTTTTAAGCAAAGCTGTGTTACTTGAGTGATTAGATATCATGTTTGACCATAAAGAATTCATGGCCTTCCTTTGTTCCAAAAGCTATCTAAGCTGTGAATTTATATTACTTATTTGTCGAATATTTTAGACTACAGTGGAAGTAGTGAAATGTGTCAATAATTTGTTACTTTAAACTCCTTGCCTCAGAAATCTGGTTTCAATTCCATCTGGACTAGCATCTACTTCTAACAAGCTTAACTGTTTCAATATATCCAAGGCCAAAAAACCAACTCTAGTGCTAAATTGAAAATCTGGGGAACATGTCAGTGACTCAATTGAAAATAAGAATCATGAGCAGTCACAATTTCAACTCTAAAAACTTAACAAAACAGCTATTGAACACAGGAGTGTACCCCTAGATTTTGGTACCCCTGCAGGGACAGTGAGACTCAGTGGGGTTTCACAATGACTAAGATTAAGCCTGATGCTGAGTAGGAAAATCTCCGCAGCAGCTGCAGAGTCCATCCGAGGCATTCACCAAAGCCTTAGGGATAGTGCTGTTCCCATTCGCCACTGCTGGCACACACCGAACGCAGCCTGCACCATCAAGAAGAGAGCAGAAATGCTCCTCGCCTCTCACAGTCACTTGTTTTCCCTGGTAAGACTAGCAGCCATTTGATGAGAGAGATGCGTGGGAGACACTTTATTCAAAGAAACCTAAAAATTGTGGGAGACAGAGATAGGATTAATTTTTGTTGAAGATCTCGATAGCAATCAGAGAAGAAAAAAAGCATTCCTCTTCTTAAATCTTCACTTCTCTTGCATATTAGAACACAATTATTTTTAATATATATATAAAGGTAAAGGAGATTTCATGGTCTCTTGTCCCATTTTCTTTAAGTGAGAACAGCAACCTTAATTTTCAGTCATAAGTAAAGGCTCCATCGTGAGAGTTTAAAATAAATATTGAAGAGGCAATCACTACTAGTAGATTGCCTTTTTGTATTTTTTTCATTTTAAAACCAAAATTATCTAGGATGTACAGGTTAAAACTGTCCTGTTACATGTATTTGTCACTCCTAGAGTAACAATCTCTTGTATTTTCCCTATATAAAGGTTCTTGAACTTTATAGAATAGCTTGGGATATATTTATTTAGAGAATCCAACTATTACTTTGACTTATTGTAATCCCATGTCACTCAGAAAATAATTTACTCTTAATCTGATTTGATGGTTAAAGCTCTTTCCTTAAGGTCTGCTGGGAAGTTTTCATTTGACAGTTGTTCATTTTGCTAACTCTTCTATCTAATCCATGCAATCTGGGAATTTTGCAGTGATAATGAAATCTCAACAGTCATCCAAGTTGCAAAGTTTACTCTTCCTGAATAAGTTCTTCTTGGAGCTGTAACTTCAGTATTCTCTGACGTTGGTTCCTCTCTGTGTGCTCATTCAATATCCCATTTTTCCAAGACAAGTTACCTGAATATTTCACCACGGGCAGCCAACAAGAAATCATTTGATCCCTGCAGGTTGGTTGTGGTTTGGTGCGCTAAGAGGAAAACAAAATCACTAATCTCAAAGTGATTTTAGCCTTAAACATACTTACACAAGTGAGGGTTGCTCAGCGTGTACGAAACACTGTTTGTGTTCACAAACTAAGCAAACCAAACTAAAGCTCCATTTACTGTAGTGAACTACACTGTCCCTCTGCTGCTCTGCTGGCTCTTCCAGGTAGCAGAATGCAGTTTAGAGAATGCTTAAAATGTTTTAAACATTTTAAAGTACTTTTTTCCTCCTGTTTCTTTTGAATTTCTCTTGGTCTTAATATTCACAAATGCTTTTTTTTTTTTTCATTGTGTCCAATCCTACAACATCCCAGGAATCCTTAACACAAAGTTTAAGTCTGACTTAAAAATCTTAAGGCAAAAGAGTTTAAGAAACACTTTTAATTTCATTAATTATTTTTGCTTATGCTTTAATAAAGAACATCCATTCACACCAGTTTAAAGTTCTAAGATGTTTGTATGATCAAAATATCTGAATAACCACAGTGCAAATTCTGTATGTTTTGTTTGCTACTCTAGCAAATCACCCCGCACCTCTGCAGTAATAATATCCGCCAGGAATTCCAACCAGCTCAAGCATGATCTCCACTTCCTGAGAACATGTGGCTGTTCTCAGTCTGTCGACTTTTCCAAGGATATCTTTATTTGATCTCATGAAACACTTTTGTCCCATATGAGGCTAAATGCATTGATATATAATTTCTAAGTAAATCCCTAGACCGCTTTTTTAATAATGGGGTTATGCTAACCATGGCCCAGTCCTTGGAGATCTTGCTTGTACTAAGCAAAATCATAAAAATATCTGCTTAAGCTTCTCCAATTTCTAACCCCTCTTTCCTTATCAGCTTTGGACAAATATTGTTTGGCTTGATGCCTTGTCAACAATATCATCCCTTGACTCCTAGGGTGGTTAGTGCATTCTTTAATTTTTTGTTTGATTTCCATAAAAACTGTATTGCTATTTTGGCTTTCTCAGCCTTTGCAGTTGGAGCAGCATTTACAGCACAATCATTCTACACCTTTGCTATTCCCTCAGGTTTGCTTTTAAACTTCAGACTGTCCACACCGCCAAAGCCAGCCATGGAGCTATAGTTTGTAAAAGAAATTTGATAAATGGAGAATTCGCAAAGAAAATTGATTCCAGCAGTGGGTTCACATAAACTACAGCAGATAAAAGCGAAATACGTTACACTGAAACAAATTTTGGTTTGATGATAAAGATACTTTTTTTGGCCTGATGGTTATTCCTATAGGGATTCAGTTTGTGATTGGAATTATCTGTACAACCTTAACAATTTATTTTTCCACTAAATCACTTACTGAGGATGTCACTGTCAGTAAATGCATTTCAGGACCAATAAGGTGTTGTGCTTTCCCTCACTTTTACAGCAGGCTGGTTTTGGGACCTGCCAGTTTTCAGAGAGTCTGATACTTCATGTCTGACATTGCTCCAGTCTACAGAAGCGCTTGTTTCTTTTTACTATAACTCTCCACTGATGAGGTGACCCTCAGTGAGGACAGAAATAAATGTTTTTAGAGCAGATCAAAAAGCTGTCCATGGATTATTATTGTACGGCTCTCACACAATGGAAGAACCTAAACACCAATTAGAGCAGGAAACTGTTCCCACCCTGTTCTTGTCTGCGCATACGAAGATATAGACAAGGCAACATGTGTCCGAATAATTTACAACCTGCCAACAGAGAACAGATGGATGAGACAAACATATTGAGTTATAAATATGTCATCTGTTCCCAAGAAATCTCAAACCTCTAATTGGAGTCAAAGGTTGAATTTATACTGAGTTTATAACCAGAGAAGGGATGAGAGAGAAGCTCCCTAACCACTGCTTTTTAATCAAAATTGAGAGAAAAATTTTGTCTAATAGGCTACCATGTTGACACTAGTACTCTTAGGTTGGAATCAAGGATTGATCAACTATACTTGATTGATTCAACTTGATTGATTGATTCAACTATACTTGGAAAACTTAGGGAGTAATATATATAGAAAATGTAAATGGATTAGTTCTTCAGCGTCTCAAAATCATACTGTACTCTGCTGTGTGGTACTTTGAATCACTGTAGCCGGAAAAACTGCATAACTGTTGTTTTTGCAAATGTAGCTCAACTAATGCTTCTCAAAGGTATTTGTTGAGGTGTGTAGGTAACCAGATATTAAAAAGGGTCAAACCTGACATGTTGGTAGCTGTTCTGTTTCGCTCAGACGCGTCGCTCACCCCCATTGCCTCAGATGATGCACAGCACTATTTCACGCAGTCCCGCTGGAGCGGGAAGAGCCTCCAGGCCTCTGAAGATCATGCCAGCAAGGGACAGAGACCTCCGGCCTCTGCTGGAAAGAAGAAACTAAGAGCTGGAAGTCCACAACAATTTAAATCCCACATGAATTTCCACTCAAATGATGGCAGCTGTCCTATTCTGCACACTGAGAGCAGAATCAAAAACCTCCAGTCCATGGGGTTTATTAAAAGGCATTTATAGGCAGCTGTGGGTGGTACCTTGCTGGTGGTTTGTGTGCTCTCAGCACAGAAGGGGGTATTCAGCCACATTGACCAAAACATTGCACAGACAGTCCTTACAACAAATAATCTTTCCTGAGATCCGCAAGCATTGCAAACTTGGGACATAGCATTATTGTTTGGTGAATTATGAGTAAAATCAAACATGCAATAATCCCACATGTACTGTTTAATCCTGTTGCAGAGGCTGAAAAAGGAGGAGTAACATGATAAAGCTTTATCCTTTTAAAATATCATCTTTTAAGTAAAGATTTCTAAGCCTGTCTTATCAATCCTTCTGTGTTATTTTATTCTTGTCCTTCTTTTGTGATTTTAACTTTTCATTTTAAATCAAACTGGTGCTGCAATGGTGGTCTGGCATTTTGTGTCATTTCCTATGAATAGTACAGCCCTTCTCCGTCCTTTTTTTTAAAATTGATATTTACAGACCACAACTTTAATTGAGTGGCAGTTTCCAAATGAGAATATAGGAAAGCTTGTCTCAGATCAAACCAAACTCCCCCCTATATTCTCTTTTCCTACAGAAGAACCCAAATATAGCAGTTGAAGTCTAGGATAAAGGGTAAAAGCAGGCCCAGAACGTAGGGACGATTTCCATTCATGTTGCTCAGGAACTTCTTCATTCAGAGTCAATGACTTTTATTTAATGACTACAGATTTGCTCCCAATATTTTGTCCAATCATCTTTTTTAAAGTATTTGAACTTTTAATATTTCCAGAGTTCCAGGCTAAGAATATTCTTATTTTAACATCCTCTTGTTCAGGAAAGTGAAAGACAAGGAACAATCATTCCCTATTCTACACCACTGATAATTTTAATGGACATTTTAATATGTTCCTTCCGTTATCTCTTGCTTTGTAGTAGAAATTCCTTCTTCATTCATTGTATAGAAACTGCTCCAAACCTTTAAACATTCTTCTTGCCTCCTCTTGACCTCCCGCTCCTCTTTCCTCTGCTGTTGTGTTCCCTTGGCTATGGAGGCAACGTAAATGTAGTCAGAATTCAAGATGTAATAGTCCCAGAGCATTGTACAGTGGCAGGAAGTTTTCAGTTCCTGTTTTCTTTTCTATTCTCTTCCTTTGCAACATTTGATTTGATTTTCTGACTACTGTTGAACAATGAGCTGATTAAATGACTTAAAGGTAAGCTCTAAGCTTCTCTAATATGAGCTCTCTCCCACACATGTATACGCACAAAAAATTTGCAAATCCAGTCATAGACCATATTTTTTTCAAATGCTATTAATCAGAAATTTAAATACAACTTTTCAAAACCAGGGAAAAATTCTATTTAAAATTTTCAAATTTTATTAGAAATAAAATTTATATTCAGTTCTTGTAAGTTACTTCAGATGGATTCTGGAAAACTTTTATAGAAAGTTACTAGAATAATTTTACACAAGTTACTTACTTTTTAAAAGTAAAGTTTCAATTCCATTTTTAAAGAAAATAGAAAAATCCTGCTCCAATTACCCATGTGAGTATGCTTTTTAAGGTGTAATCTGCACCACTTACTAGCACTGACTTAAATCTAGGGTAACAGTATCGGCTTAACTGGAGGGGATATAGCTTTGGAGCTATGTAGCATTTTGGCAAAGTTCTTTCAGCAAAACATTTTATGTGACAAAAGCAAAAAATTGTTAAGTACTTTGGAATAAGCTTGTTAGAACAGCGGATGTATTCCCCCTTATGCAGCCGTTGCTAAGTATACATCATTTGACCCTGAAATTATTTTACGGTATGAAACAAAGCCCAGAAAAATCAGTGGGAAATCTTCAATTTGGCCCTGCATTTGCAAATTCTTTCCTCTCTTCATATATATGTGCAAATCTATTTGACTTCAGTGTACTAAAGCCTACTGTCATTTCTACCAATTAGTTTTGACTAATTCAGTTGATGCAATATGAGTTTTTCCACACGTATCTAAGATCAGAATTTGGCAGAGCATTAACAATGTCTTTTAAGATTTAAGATATTGCATAACTTTCCTCGTATGGTGTACTGCTGAATAAATATTTTCTCTGAGACCAAGATCAAGTCGCTCCAGCATCACTTACAAATAGGAATGGAGGAATATTCGACTACATTACCCAGCTTTTGCCTAGCACACTCTGTGTGGGGGCCATGCGTTTGTGGTAAGAACAGGGCATGGCAGAGCAGCCACCTTACACAAGTGCCATGCAAAGTTAATTTTAAGTTGCCACAGATGGCACCTCCAATTCAGCAGAGAAGTTGTACTTACTGGCACTGGCCTTGGTGGCTACCGTGCAGCCAGCACCCTTGAGAGAGATTTTTCATTCTTGAGAATGAATCATTTGGAAACTGCACGGTAAATAGTTTTCATTTCTACCCAACAGGAAAAATGTCATTTCAAACATCAACAACATTAGCCTCTCCAAGGAAAAGTCATCAGAACTGGAGCATTACATGAAAAATTAGTAACCTAATTTACTCACAAAATGTACAACTTAATATCAGCACAGGAGACTTTAGGCAAACTTGCTCTTGCTTAGAATGGTCTAATTTAGGCTATTTGCCACCCTGATGAAACTTTAATAGTGTTGCAAACATGTGCAACACTAGGAGTTGCTCCGAGGCCTGGAGATGGCTGGCAGAAGAGGCAAGGGTTGGGAAGATTACGCTTCTTTTTCTCAGTGCAGCAGTATTTCATGCAACATGAAAGTAAATCCTCATATGGCTGTTTAAAGAATAAATAAAAGTAGCATATACATGTATGACCCCCTGTTTGCATATTTTAAGTTGATATGTTCACAGTTCTGTGAAATACCAATGCAAGCGGCTGGTTATTTTTTATTCTTGAGACTTGAAATCCTTCACCCGTGCACATCTTGAACCCAGGGCACCAGCTGCAGCAGCTGCAATGCAGCGTACACTCTCATGCACACACACATTGTTCCCTTAAATAACTCACCAATCAGCAGCAAATTATAATATTCGAAGACCCAGTATAAGGGAGTAGGCTGTCAAAACAAGCATCTGGTTTTTGTATTAACATTGACAGATAACTTTGTGAATGTTCAGCCTTATTTATGTGAAATAGCAAAGCAAATACATGGTAAATCATTAGAATATATTTGTACTACACTGCAGCCACAGAGGTATGGTCTAATTCAGGGTTTATGTTGCTGTCTATGTGAATAAGGCGTTGGTTTTAACTCTCCTGGGAATCCCACCTAAGAGGCCCGCCGGAAAATGAGCTTGAGATGGTGCAAGGAGGTTGTTTGTGCCAGTGAGGTAAGAGGAACTGCTGGTGCTGAAAGGAGATGGGGCCCATGAAGTAGGAAAACTGGGAATGATTATATTGGCAGAGGTTTGTGTTTATTCAGCGCTTGCCACCAACAGGGCTACTGTGTTCTTGTTAAAGTTTCTCCATGTAGACCACATGACAGGTAGCAAAGGCGAGTACATGGGGGCTCAGGGATAACTTTTGATGGCAGATTTCAAGTTGCAGTTGCCATACCAGGCTTCTCAGTGATTCGGGCTTGAGCATGGAAAGAGTCTGTTGGCCAATAAGCCACAGATTAAATTATAGGTGCCTCTCCCAACTTTCATACCCTCTGTCTTCCCCAAAGGGGCCACAAGATTCAAGGAGAAAAAGAGAGGAAAGAGTACCTCACTCTGCAACTACTCCAGCTTTCTTTTCCTCTCACAAACTGTAACTTCACCAGCTTCAAGTTTCTTTGGTTCCCAAAGAAGATTTGCTGGGCTTTCAGCTGCAGTGTCCTTGGGCATTCGGGTTCCTCGCTTCTCCACACTGCTTCGTTTCCTAGCTCCTGCCAGATCCAGTCCCCTAGATTTTATATCTGTGTCTACATCAGTAAATAAAACGGACTAGGATCCATCCTGTGGGTCCATGAACAGTGAGGGCAAGAAGTCAATGTAGTCAACACTCTACCCAAAAGACATAAGTCCCCTTGAAACTGAAAGAGTCTCAGCTGGTGAGAAATTGAGGGAAAGTGTTCATATTCCTTTGATCCAGCATCACTCCATCTGTTGTGTGGCCTCTAAAGACATTCGTGCCTATTTTCCCAGTGTTTTCAGTATATTTTCATGATAGTTCTTCACAAATAGACAGAGCAGCAGAGGAATATTTTGAGCGATATGAACAAATAAGACCTCAGAATACTTAAATCATGTTTGTTTTGTTATTCTGAAATGCCTTTACTGACATTTATGGGGAAATAAGTTTTCTTTTTCCAGAGTGTTCTGTGGCGTCCTGGTAGCTTCAGCTGAACATTTTCCAGGACTCAGGACAAATTCAGGCTGGGTCAAAATAATAAAGTTAATATTTTATGCAGCATATTTCAGAAAATGAAATAGAATGGATCAGCAAAAAATGCAGGATTGTAAAGCCGCTTAATATAATTTTTAAGCATTACAAATGAAACTGAGACTCAAACACCATCGAGAAGTCTTGTCAGACAGTGTGGTATGTCTTGGATTTACATTCTCAAGAGAAGGCTGTGACCAAGGTGTGTTTTGGAGATATTTGACAATGACCAGATAAGTATCTGTGAATGAAAACAAGATGTGAAAATCCAGCTTTATTTAGCCATACTTAGAGGATTTACTTTTGAAATTGTGAAATATGATTGTTTACACTCACTTGCTGGAACGTTGCGCAATCTGTAGATCAATGGACCACAGAATCACTGAATTTTGAACTCCAGCTGTTTTTGAACTCCAATAAAAAAGACTTAATACTGATTTTTACCTGTGAGTATTTAATTTCCGCTAAAATTATAAAAAAAATACAAAATTATATCTAATTAATACTGTATTTGCTAGTCTGTGAGTTCAGACAAAGCTGATCTACTGAAGTCTGTTTTGATTCACAATTTTAACTAACTTTAAACTTTTGATTCTGTTACCAGTGCTTCGTGTAAGTCATGCTTTATTCCATGTGTATCACATTGTCTTGCAAGAGAAAAAGATCATCATTCCTTCATCCAGTGGTCTGATACTTTACATCAGCTCTCATCATTTGAGTCGTTGGGGTGGCCCCCCCCATCACTCGCCCTGGTCTCGTTATGGCAACTTACCATAACTTTATGACAACTTATCATGACAACTTAAAGGGGTCAATCCACAAAGGGAAAGGCTCAGGACTGCATTGTTTGACTTGTAGGCGTTCTGCTGGCATCTTCACAGAGAGAAACAATTGACCAGGCTTTTGAAAATCTGTTTTGGACACTAGAGTGTGTCTATATTCACAAAGTAGTACCACAGACACTCAGAGGTGAGGATAGCTGAGTAATTAACGCAGCTATGCTAGTTTCGATACCCCAGCTAATTCACTCAGAGACAGCTCTGCAGCTATGTCCTGTTGTAGATATGGAGATATGGCTCTTTCTCTAGCTATTGGTTCGCTGAAGTGCCAAGCATTAGTAAGAACCCAATCATGAAATCATTGATACAAATATTAATGTATTCTTAATTGGTTGCTTGCATTTATTCTTTGAGAGCAAGACAAAACCATAAAACTCTGCTATTGATTTAGTGGACACACATTACCAATGCTGGCATTTAATTTTTCTTCAGTGTGAAAGAAGCAAATGATTCCTTAATTTGGGGTTGATTGTTGGAGAATAAATTAAGCCAAAAAAGGGGAAAATTCAGAAAGCTTCACATTGATATTTGGGAAAATATTTCAGGTTTTTATATGCATTTTGAAAATGGCAGTTATTTAAAAATAACATTTCAAAGATAAATCACCAAATATATTTATTTTCAGCTCAAACAAATTATTTTCCATTCTATACCTCAGGGTTTGGGGTTTTTTTTCACTGAAGAATCAAACAAATAGGTTTTTGTGTGTTTTTTTTTAAAGTGATTTCCTTTAAATTTTTATCTTACATAGACAAAAAGGAGAAATTTCTAATGTGTGACTCCCAGACAAATATATATTAATTGTAAACATGCATGTTTATCTGTATGTTAACGCAGTGTCTCAAACACGAATTCTTGTTAAGTTGCCAGTGCTACTATATTTGACACAGAAATTTGCTCCCTATCATTGGCCTAATTCTGCAAGACAGTGAGTAACCTTTGCATTGTGATGACAGCATCGATTCACTTGAGAAGTCTTTGCATAGACATCGGACAACGTCCCTGAGCGTGGTAAATTGCTGAATGACAAACAAAAATTTGGGGGTGTAGAGCTCAAATTTGGTGTGCTCTTTCCCAGTGAATATTTAGTAGGGAAAGAGTGCATCCAATTGCTCCTATTTCAAGGCTTTGTAAAAGAATTTTCAGTCAATGTATTCTGGTTTACAGAAATAGCTCTCTCCAAGAATAATCTCTGAGGGCTCTATTAAACAACAAACAGTTCCTAAGCTCTCTGAGCAGAAGCCAAGGAAAGGCCACAAGTGATACAGAGACTGGCTTTGTACACAGACCGCTGATTTGGCAAGACGATAACCAACATACTGAAGAAGGAAGGCCTCTTTTGGTTTTCATTTCCTTTAAATCTCTCTCAGCACTGAACCGCGAGAGCTGTAGGCAGGCTGGTATAAGTAAAAGCATTTAAATGATCTCTCTCTTGCCATTGAGCCACTGGATAAACTGGGGTAATTTCTTGAACTGTTGAGACAACCACTACTTTGGTGACAAAAGCTTTTTAATCCAATGTCACAACATCTCTTTGTTACATTTGCTGGTATGAAAGTGGTCTCAAAAGGGATAGTATAATTATTTCTCTACTTAAAACCTCTTTTTTTCCCATAAGGGAATCTTCCTTTAACTGGAAGGCATATGGCCCATGATGTTCTTTGTGTTTATTTTTGCCCCGTTGTTGCTTTTTCTGTGTACATCCTTAAACAGCTTTCTGGCTGACCTACGTGCCTGTTGGCTGACATCAGCTGGGAGAATTGCAGTGTCTTGAGAATACCCTCATCATTAAAACCAAGATGTTCAACTGACACAAGAGCCAAATAAATAACTTTTGGACACTCCAGTACAAACTGACTGTGTTATATGAATAAATTCAGGAGAACCAACTCGTACCTTTACCAAAAATGCAGAGAGAATGTAACAAGAATAACTTAAAGTGTCTCTAGAAAAGTTCACATGTATTTTTAATTACATTATATAATCATTGTGATTATTATATTATACTAAAGTATCATCTCCAAATTTTTCATGTATTGACTTCATTCCAAAATAAAGCTGTAATGGAGTAAACACTGAACAAACATGTCACTTGCCGTGTTAAATTCAACACAAGCAAAAGACTGACACTGACTAAGCAGCAAGTCCAGTCATTCTAGAAACCTTTCCAGTTTTGAAGGGCTTTGTAAGATTTATAAAAATCCAATTAAAAGCCCTAAAATAAAACTGAATTATTTACAAACAATGCAAAGAAGTAGGTGGAAAGAACCTGGAATGTAGGGACAATCACCAAGAACCTCACCTGGGGGAGCTGGGTCAGCATGATGCAGACATTGGGGCAGTCACACTGACATCACTGGAGTTACACTAATGTAAAAGGACAGCTTACATCTGGGATCTCACCTAACATGAAAAATAGATTTGCTTAAAGTCTTTACATTATTCTAAAGGATATGAAAACAACCGAAGTCAGTCCCGATACTGGTATGCTTCAATAGCTGTGGTATGTAAAACTGCATCCAAATTACCTGGGGCAATGTACATCCCATGGTTTACCATTTCTAAAGAAGTCGTAAATTGGTAAGTTTAAGACAATTTCTAAAAAATGTCACACAAAGACCGTCCTAGTCCTTGGTGCCTTGCAAATCAGGTCATTATTACTCCTCTGATAAAAATTAAGCCATTTTCCTCCTGCTGTTACGTGGTGTAGAAAAAGAACCCTTGCTAAGGCTGCAGAACTCAAAGGCTGCTTGGCCTTACAAGAAGACACATCACCATAGAAAAACTAACCCTCAGTAAAAAAGGCTAATTCTCTGGAGATAGTTTAAGACCAATCAAAAAAGATTCCTAGAATGACAAACATTTCTAATTTTCTCTCCCTGACACACTATGACTGTATCAGAAAGGATCCAATTCTGTTGCCTTAAAAAAAGGCTCCTGGTGCCATTTGAGACATCCTAAGGTGTCTGAATGAGGTGTCACTGGTGAACAGGAGACAGGCCCTACAGGAGACCTGTAATGCTCTGGAGCAGAAGTTGGAGGCCAGGTGGCCTGTGTGACTTGCTGCCTCCATGTAGGCAGCTGAAAGGAGGCTGAATACTAATATTTCTATTAATAGCAGGCCAGCAGAGAATAGAAAAGCTCTACAAAATGAACATATTCTGTGGATATCTCTAGCTCTGAAATGAAGGCCGTAATTCATCCTAGCATCAGTTTTTACATTCAGTTGAAGTTGAAAATAACTTTCGGGAAATAGAGTAATTTTAACATGAGAAAGATGGAAGTCGAAAGTTCTGGGAAATTCTTTTGTTAAATCCAGAAAAAGATGGATATAAACATCTCAAATTCAGTAAACCCTTGGGAACAAGTTTTAGAAGCAAATCAATAGGATACTAGCTAGATAGTTGATGATTCTAAGTTTTCTTTGGTTTTGTGTGACCTACTTTGCAGATACTTAGCTGACAAAGTGCTGAGAAATATTGTAGATGATTTATGAGAGTAATAATGTTCTTATATTTCAGGGTTTGCAAGAAATGCTTGCTACTATCTCCCACTGGCTTCAGGATTGCATCCTGTCTTCTCTGATTCAACGCCAGCAATGATAACTCATCCCTTCAGCATGTCCCATTTTGGTTACAGCGATGCAATTTACTCAAGCTGGAAAGCATCAGCCCTGGGAAAGTTGCAGCTGGTGCAGATGCAGGAGCAGTTCAGTTCCTCAGCTCCATCGGTCACAAAACCCTTTGCTTCACACTTGCAGCCCACACACCATCTAAACCGGTCTCTAGAGGTGAACCCTGTCTTCTCGCCAATGAAATAAAATTCCATGGGTCTGCGTGATGCCTGCTTGGGACTTTTAGTTAAGTCCATACAGTTGGTGGCTTGAACTCAGACCTAAGTGAGACCGTGGTTTCTATGCCATTTTGCTTCATGGGAGGCATGCTTGAGTCCCTTCCTGTACTTTCTTTCTTGGACAGCAAATTGCTGTATTAAAATTCATTTCACTCTTTGGGAAGCCAAAACAAAAGAAGCAGGTTTTTTATCAAAGTGAAATATAGTAAGATTTGTTTCACTTCCTATGCGATAGTGGAAGTTCCTGGGTATGGAGACAACAATGAATTTGTTGGTTTATCTAAATAATCAAATCTCTAACATATCATGCAAAAATTATTGTAACATATCTTACTGCCAATTCTTATGGTCTCTTTTAAATACTGCTAAGCCTTTGAGTTACACTATAAATGAAAATTGCATCTAAATGTAAAGTTTGATAGGACTTTAATTGAAAGCCCTCAGTAATATATAAATGGAGATTTACATATATTTATAATACAAAGGATGGAGGCTAGATGTAGACTGTGTCTTTTTCTAAAAAATCCAGGGTTTATATACACTCATACATATATATCTCTCAATATGATGAATGTGTGTTAGGGAAGAGTTGTTATTTTTAAATTTGTATGCAAAAAGCAAAATTTGTGAATCATATGGAATTGCAAATAGTATTAATGAATTTGGGAGTGATCAGCAGTGCTGAAAAATTGGACTTTATAAAACACATCCAAGCTTGACCATTTTGTTACTTTACATTAATATTTTCTTTTCTGTTTGTTTACATCAACTACATTTTGTTGAAGGGTCTGTATGACAAGAGACTTTCTAGGATAGCTCTGTTATGGTAGCTATTTGTGTCCACTTGCTCCCTTACCCACATCGATGCTTCCATACAGCTTGTATATTCTCTGTTTTAAAAGCACACCCTCTTGGTTTTCAGTGCCATGCTGTGTTGCACACTATAGCCAGGTCCAGGGCAGCACATGGATCGCGGCACCCTGAACCATGGGAAAAACAAATAATGACTAGAGGTACACGGACGCCCCAAGCACATCTGCTTTATGATTGCACTCTTGAAGATAATCTCCTGATGGTACCCACTTCCTAATATTTTCTCATTCGTATCACAGGGTGATCTTGGAGCGCCTGAACTGGACTCCTTTGGAACAAAACAGAGCCAGGACTGCTCCAGCCACAGACAGGTTGGCCCTGGACTATGTGCTGGTTCACACTGATCTATCCTTCCTCCTCCCCAAACGCAGGTAGTGTGCGTCTCCAGAAATATTTCCCTATTTATGCATATCCATCGCTATCAGTTTGCTCTGCTTGCTAATGGAGAGACATCCAACACCTGAAGGAAAATTGACTCTCTGTTGGCTTGATCTTCAGGATTGTTTTAGGGAATGTTTTGTATATATTTTGCAATAGCTGGAAGGGTGTTCTATGTGCAAAGCTTTTATTTTCTTACTGCTTTAGTCTATCACTTAGTTTCTGCTTTGAAAATGACTTAATCCAAAGAAAACTTGAAAAATAGCCTTTTTCCAGGCGGAGTGGACTGTACTTTGTAAAGTCACTGATAGCAAAGAGCATCCAATTAACATCAGAATATATGAATTTAAAAAAAAAATAACCCAAAGGTTTAAACAAGCATGTACATGGAAAGGTATGTGCATAAAAAAGTCAGATGGAAGAATAAGGAGAAAAATGAGAGTGGGTAGAAAGAAAGAATGTCACCACAATAGCCATACCGGCTAAAATCTCGATAACAAAATATGTAGAATATTTCTAAATCATAGTGCAGCCTACACACTAGCCACAGGGTAATAAAGACCTCACATAAGCAAAGACATTACTGAACATCTAATCTTCATAGACAAGATCAGTTCCATATAGTCCCAAAGTTCAGAGAGGAACAGTCAATTACATTTATTATGAATATATTGCCAAGGATAGACAAGGTTCAATTGTACTGAATTGTTCCTGAGGTCATGGAATATCATTTTGCTAAGGCTTCCAGCTGGCAAATTCATTCTCTCACTCTCTCATTTAGTCCCTTGTGTTTATTTTGTAATTGTACTCATGACAGCAGAATTACTGAACCTGCCTGTGCAGCCACAAGATGGTTGTTTTCAATGAAAAGTGTGTGAAAATTATTAACTAGTCTGTAAGCAAGTGATTCAAATTACCCAGTTCAGTCCTGATCTCATGTTTATAATTAATATCCAACCTCTAACTTGAATTTTTCAGGCCAGTTTGAGCTTCTGAAATTCATTATCCAGGAAGAGGACATGAACTGTTTAACCAGATTTTATTAGTAAATAGTAAAATTCAAGAACACATTTTTAAATTGTGCCTGTCTGTATTCTGGGAAAGCCTGGTGGAATTAGTGTGAGCATTTATTGCATTTAGGCCATAAAACTAGCCAGGTGTTGAGGGCCAGCCCTTTGCTACCACAGCCAGTCTCATCAGCTAATCCACTGTCTAAAACATAACTAGCAGTAGGGCCCTTTAACTACGTGTACAACAGAAGAGTTATTCCAGCGCACAGTCAAATCCTTTTGCCTTGAAAACTGGCACCACTGTCCTCATTCTCTCTTGGTAAGCGTAGAGTTGAACAGCAGCCTATTGCCAAGGATCTCACTAGCTAGAGGGCTACAAACAAGTCTTTGAAGTGTGCATGAAAGACGAGGATAAAGGAATCCGGTAGAGTCTGAAAATAAGGGTAGGCTCTGTACAAGATCAAGGGATGTCATCTTCAGGTGTTTACATGTAAGCATTTCCACAAGAGACAAATGACTGCTGGAGATCAATGGAGATCGAGTAAGCAGAGTCATAGAATCATAGAATCACGGAATTGCCTAGGTTAGAAGACACCTTTCAGATCATCTAGTCCAACCACCAACCTAAGTCCGACAAAAACCATCACCAGACCATATCTCTAAGCACTGTGTCTACCCATCTTTTAAATACCTTCAGGGATGGTGCCTCAACCACCTCCCTGGCAGCGTGTTCTAATGCAAAAATTTTTCCTAATATCCAATCTAAACCTTCCCTGGTGCAACTTGAGGCTGTTTCCTCTTGTCCTATTCCCTGTTACTTGGGAGAAGAGACCAACCCAAGTCCTTAGATCCTGGGGAAGTCAAGGCACTTGGAAGCAGAAAGCCACTGTCTGATCAGCTGAGTGCCTCTCTAGGCACTGCCGACTCTATTGACTAGATGTCCACAGACCATAATTCTGAGTTACGCGGCAGATACACAGCTACCTACATATAGATACCCAAGTTCCTTCATCTCGATTTGCTTTCCTCTGTAAAGACACAGTTCAGTTGCCTAAGCAGAGGTACAGAATGCCATCTTCAGTATCTGAGGTGGCCTCCCCGCTCTCCTTCAAGAAGATGAGAGTTTTTCTTAGCTGCTGTGTCTTACGTGTTCATTTCATATGGATAACAACCTGAGCCAAGGCCTAAGAGAGCAAGACAATCCTTCCCATTTCAGAGGTGAGAAGACAGTATTTATTTTAGGAATTTATTTCTATGAAAACTTCTACATTGTTCTGGCATAGGATTTCTGCAGCAGCAGGTGGACCTGGTTTTTGCAGGACAGTGGAGAAATTTACACTTTTACATTCCTCCTAACTTTATTATGATTTTTGAAATCCTATGCCTCAAAAGCAACTTCAGCATTTGCTTCTACTATTTTGTTTGTTTTGTTTTCATAGCTAAATAGCTACTGTGTGTTTTTATTCAACAGCACTGAAGTTGCCTGTTTTGCAGTATCCCATGTTGCTGTAGCACAGAGCATTGGTTTACATTCAGATATTTGTCTTCCCATTTGCCTAGGGCTAGCCACTTTCTGTTTTAATGAAAAAATATATTGTTCAGAAATGGCTGGCTTAAGATTTCCTGGATTTTTTACAAATTTGGTATTAAAAAATTGCTGGATAAAATCCAGAAACATTCCAGAGAGCAGATAAGGACCTTACTGCTGAGTGCCCCAGCCTGCAGAGGGCATGTCCTAGTGGGCCTGAGTCCAGGGCCAAACACAAGATGTTTGGCAGACATATTTATTATTGCATTTTCCTTTTAATTATTTCCTTTTTCCCTTAGCATTTGTTAAATACGGATTTAGTTAGACAGCTGAATTCTTGTTTTTCTGTTGAATTTAAGGCCACCTGTTCCTACTCTGGCAAGTACTGCTTAGACTCCGTGACACTCTCATATTGTCAGATTGGTAGAAATATGTAATGTTATAGAGGAAAATGAGGATTCCAAACTTACATTTAATGATATTTTCTCATTTGTTTTGATGTGGTGTGTAAGCTAGCATTTCTGTGTCTGGCAATTAAGACTCTCAGACAGAGATGTCATGCTCATAATACTGTAATTCTTGGCTTTTTTTTCCCTAACTGTAAATCCTTTACCTCCCTGAAAGTAACATTTTCCAGAAGTGGAAAACAAGTCATCCTAGCTACTTAACAAGCAGAAAAACTCTCCAGATGCTACTGACATGCAAAGGCTTAACTGAATTTAGCATTAAGTATTTAAAAGAAAGTGTCAAGATTGTGCCAGTACTTCACAATAAACTTCTGCTGTTTAAGACTGTGAATTCTAACATAAAAATACAGCTATTGTAACTGCTAGAGTGTCATAAAGGTCATAAAAGATCAATTTTTTCTTACTTACACTAAATTGATAATGGATAATTTTTATTTAAAATAAACAGGGAATCAATTTATGTCATGCACTTTTTTGCTATATAGAAAACAAGAGAGGAAGACAAAGATGTGGAGGTAAGAGAATTTATTTGTAAAATTGTATCTATTTTAAGAATATGAATATCTGGAATGATGTCTTTCTGACTGTGAAGCATGTGACTGAAGTACACTTGACTTCCTCTAAATTCTACTTCAATTTCCACTTGAAGACATTCCTGTCAGAAAATGTGTATTGGAATAGAAATATATTAGTTCCTCTGGACTATGAAGGAAGATTTGAAAATCTCATGAAGGATTATAGATGGTCTCCCAAATTTTCCAAGGCCACATCTTTGCTTTTGCCACAACTTTGCAGGCTGAAGTTGTGAACATTCCACAAGCTAACTTATTCTGTTGGAGCCCTGCAGCTGCAGGGTTTATGTAGCTCCAGTGAGATATTTTTGAAAAATTCAGGTCAAATATTTCTGGAATGAAATGTTTTAAGATGTTCTTCTAAAGGAAATGTTACATATCTATCCATATTGTGGATGGATGGATGGATCCACCTCTCCCATGCTAGAGCACTCAGTTCTGATACTAAAAACTCCCTACACGTGCGAAATTTAAGTTCTTAAACAGGTCTTACAAATTCCTTAAGACATCTTTTGGTGCTGGGGAAAGAGAAGCTTTGCTGCCAAAGGGAAGCTTTGGTAAAGTGTTATTTATTTACCAGACGGCTGCTTCCTCTTCCGCCTAATTATAATGACAGAAGGTCTCTGAAAAAAAAGGTGATTTTTTCCATTTTGCTGAAAAAAGACGTATTCATGTCATTCATACTTTTTTTCTCTCCATCAATTTCAATGAAACAGGAATTTGGTTTATAAGGGATAAGAAACTGCTTTTAATGTTATATGGTTAAATAGTTCAATCTAAACTAAAAGAAAAATATTATTGCAAGTGATTTCTTTTTTTTAAATTCAGAAGTGGAATTTTCATCACTCTCACCATGTATTAACTCCATTTAACTTTAGGTAGGGGAGGCACAGGAGTTAAAGGCAAGAATCTCTTCTGTTTAGACAATGGGAAGAGGAAAGGAAACGAGAGGAGCACCTCTAGAGAGTGACTGAGCCACTGAGAAGGAAATTGCTCTCCAGCATCACCTGGCTACGTCCATTCACTACATGTAACACGGAACTAAAGGGCAATGGTCCTAGCCCACATCTATCTGTTAAGCATTCATCCATGTGCAGGTAGCGAATGCAAAGCCAATGCACCACTTTCACTCTCAATTTATAACCTCACTCACATAATACCTTTAAACATCCCTTTGCAGAGGGGCACATTGCCAAGATATGAGTAGTCATTATGCTGCCTGAGCTCATGTCAACTGCTTTCATCAATCAGTCCTTTAATACTCTGCTCTACTTTTCTTGCTGTTGAGTAAACCCAAAGGTGTAGTATTTTTGCTTTAACAAGATTGGACCCCACCTGCCCACCCAAGCTAAACATATGTTATATAAAAAACCTACATTTTGGTCAATTTTTTTAATTTAAAATGTAAATTATAACATTATGTCATTGCTCTATTTTATGGGTGATTAAATGATGTTTATAAAGATTTTATTACTCAGTAATGTCTTTATTCAAAGCACGAACAATTACTAGATCCCTATTTCCAAATTAAAGCACACCCAGGGAATTACAGGCATTGGCAGACAGAAAATTCTGTATGAAAATCATTGATCCTCTGGGCTGACTTGTCTACATCTGAAGATGTTGATTAGGAGACACTTTGTTAAGTTTCCAAACTTTCTGTCATAAAGCTGTTCTTTTCTTTCTCTCTCATATTTCATTCCTTTCTGCTTATCTTCTGTGAAGTATGTCTGAAGTTTTCAAAGATGTCCAGTGTTTAGATCAACAGGACTTGACTTGCAGACTTCCTGAATGCTTGTATGGAAGTCAATTCAGCTGCACAAGGTGGAAAACTTCAACCAGTTTGCTTTACTATATGCTTCATTCCAGAAATTTTATGTACATAGAACCTGGGAGACTAGTGGATAGACCATTGTGCAGAATTCCTTTGCTCTGACGTGAAAATCACTGTTAGTGGGGGTTTTGTGAAATGGGAATGCATATTTTTACATGTCTGGTTTTTTAACTGAAGAATAAAAATGAATTGTGACCCTTTTTGGGAAATGAATAACAAGCAGTATATTTTTTGTTGGTTTTTTTAAAAGATACAGGCTGAGAGTTTCCTATTTCTTTCTTTTTTTTTCTTTTTTTTTTTTTTCATCTTGGCCACAGTTATTTTCCTGCTAGCCAGTGGGACTATAGGGTGAGGATCTTTGAACAACAGTTGGTCTGACTGATAAAATGACTTTTAAACCTTAGCAAGAATAACATGCCAAAAGAAACCTACAAAATATTCACATTATTGCTAGTGTTCCAGAGTACAGCAGTATACAGAGGCCTCAGTCTACAACCGTGCTACATTATTCTTGACAATATATCTAAGTAAAATGAAGGATAGATTTTTCCCAAAAAACCTTCCAGACTTAACGGGCAGAACAGAAAATAGATGAAAATATCTTTAGTGATGAAATTTATAGCTGAAGAACTGAGCCACAGAAAGATTGAACCACTTAATACCGCAGAGGTAAGTTTGTGACACATCCTGAGGCTGAGCCCTGATCACTTGCATCCCAGCTGGAAACGAACAAGTCTGGTTTCCAGATACTACTGTAGATTAGAATACAATGTCATAACATCTTGTCACTGATCTGTGTTATGTAAAATTCAGTGACACTTACAAGGGTTCTGTTATCAAGGAACTGCTTGATTTAAATAGGAGCAAACCAGGCCCCTGACCACCAAATTCTTGAGCACCTTCAGCTTCTAAGGACAAGTAGCATCACGCAGATCCTCAATGGACTGAATACAGTTTCATGTAGAAATGCTACGTATTGCCTAATATTTAGTACTTCTGACGTCAGTAGGAGTTTTTTCACTGTTTTTGGAACATCAGAAGTCCATCATACTGCGGTCACCTGAAACACGTGCTAATCAGAATAGATATTTATTGCTGTGCACAACTATTTGCAGGTGTGAACTCCAAGGGAGGACAGAACACTGAGATTTGTATAAAATACTAAAAACAAATGGATAGGGACTGTCTTACAATAGAAGAAAATATTAAGTACAGTCCATGTCTGCTTTTTAAAAAACAAAACCAGCAGTTTGTTACAGAGTCGTCTCAAAAGATGCATGCAAATTCCTTTCAAAATAGCAATCATTATCAAGATCACATATCATCAGAGTAGGAAAAAATACATAAAATATCTGTTACTGTCAGTTTCATCCCATACATAAAGGTGACATTCTACAGTTATTATATGCCTAATAAAAATGCATATATTTGTAACCAGACACTTTTTTTGTGTATTTATCATTTCAAAGTTTTGTTCTTCTGAACTACTGTCTGCAATAAGCAGCTCTGGAAATTGAAGTTATTCATTTCCTCTTAAGGATATTAAATGAATAACAAAACATTAAATTATTTGTAAACAGAAAAAATGTATCAACATAGTTTTTCTTAAATTTTTCAACAGAGCATTGGATTTACATTTGCAAAATAAAATTGCATCTGCTGTGTCAATTCTTTTTTTTTTTCCCCCCAAACAATTGAAAGTTTACATGCCTTAAAAATTCACTTTCTGTTCAATGGCATGCTTTTCAGTAATCTCTGTTATTAAGGAGAAAAGGGTTATGCAGACAGGGGTAGCTGTTGTAGGAGCTATTAAATGATTGTGTGTTTGAGACACTTGAAAGACCAAACAGCTTGGAGTTACCTCAGCTATTGATAAGATGAGATATGAGCTTGGTTCGCACACTGAATCAATTACACTAAGATGATAACTGGCAACAGTTGAATAGGTCTTAATTCTTTACCTAACCTAGTAAGGCTTATATAAGACTTTGGGGAATAGCTGTAGACTATCTTAAAACTTTCATCTGAAATATTTGTCAGGATTTCCTCTGAGAAGTTTGGAGGACAAAACTATCTAGAGTACATCTTTCCCACAAGGGCTTCAACCATAATACCTTCCAAATACCTTTTTCCATTACATAAATTTTGTACCTTGACATTTGTACCTCAACATTTATTGTGTTTGGCTCTTTTGCAAACCACCTCTTTCCTATTTAAAAATTCTCACAGTTATCATTTACACCTACATCCCTTCTACAGTACGTAAGACAGCAAGTCTTACTCCCCAGTGCATATTTTTATGCACTAAGTTTTTTTAAGTAGCAGAATTGCTGGGGTCCTCTATGTTTTGGTTGGTCCAGAGTGGAAGTAACAATATATATATATACTTGAATACAAGTTACTGTTTATCAGGATATAAAAGAATCTCTTGTCAATCAGAATTAGAAAAGAGCATTTCTGACATGGGAAAGATTCAGACCACTGGAGAACTCGGGAGCAACCTTGGATCCGTGCTGGGCCATTATTGCATTAAGAGTATAGAATTTTGAAGCTAAGTCCAAACAGAACTAGGAAGTGTCAATGCTCTTTGAAATACTAGGTTGTATATTGCTTGGTTATAAAGGGCAAAAGGACAAAGTTAATACGGCATAAGAGAAAGAATGAAGGTGCAGACTAGTCTATATTGGGAAAAATTGCTAGAGAAAGAATCAAAAGAAACGGGGCTGTATGCTGCGTTAGCAAACACCCTGCCATTCCCATTGAGGATGAGATAAGGAGGCACAATAGGAAATCTGAAATCTAGGAAAAGACGACTAATTTTTATCATATTTATGTTTGTATGGTAATAAAATTACTGATACATATTATGGTGCCTTCATTTGAATTAAGTATTCTTTTTTATATAGGATTCAGACAAGTGTCCAATGATTTAATTATAAGAAATTAAAACTTAGAGACTACATAGTACACAGCCACTTCTGAAAACTGCTTTAGTTTCTAGTTGTTGTAGTTAGATAATTACTTCAGAATTTTGTGCTATCACAAGGTGAAATTGCATGCAAGCTGCAATTTTTTATTAGGTGCTTAGCTGCTTTCGAACCCTGAGAGAGGGAAATTAACTCTGGATTCTGAATACAATCCAGTGTTAAAGTAAAATTACTAAATCATTTAGCTTTCAACAGTCAAAACCCAATGGATTTCTCTTTCTAAGTGTGTTTTACAATATAAAACTTTCCGATTCTTTTCCAATATAGTTGGGCAGAAATAAAGTCTGTTGTTTCATTCCATTAAAAAAATATTTAAGGAGATAATTAGGTCATTTGCCTAAAATTGGTCTCTTGTCATTGAAATATGAGTGTTAGAAATAATGAAATATAGAAATAGAATAGAAATAACTAGTATGTAAAACTACTTTTCCTTCCAGGTGAACATATGGGAGCTTATTACAATGAATTATTACAATTAGCCTAAAGAAAGCTCTGAAGAAAAAATGCAATAATGGTCTTTCATTGACTTTGAGTTCATGTACACATTGCGCAGACGGAAAACGCCACAGACTACTTCCCTTCATGTACTGCCCACAGCAGTAGGAGCAAAGATGAATATTTGCTGGGGGATAGGCGAGTAAAGATATCCGCTTTCCCTCCTTCATGTCCAGTAGAAATGCAAAGCCAGAACAGCTGAGAAAGTATGGTGCTGCGCAGTTAAGAAAGAAAGACTAAATTATGTCCATCCCGTGAGGAAAAATGGCAGGGTAGCAAATGGTAGTAACAATACTCATTAAGATGCCTCATAGACCCAGGAGCGGAACTCCTTTGTGTTAGGCGTGATGAAATATCAGCAATGTCCTCCACCGTTGAGCACAGATACTCTGCCACATTGCCCACGTTAGCAAAACTCTTGCTTTTTGAAATCAGGAAGCATCTAGCCTGTAATAAGGGAACAGGCAACTACGGTTAGGATTAAAAAATTTTGTGTAAACATCCAGTATTATATATAACAATTGCTAATCCATTCGGATGAACAGTGACAACTGTAGGTAATGACAGACAATGTAATATAACATCCTTGTCTTTTTACAATCAAAGCTTCCACAATCGTAAAACTGTTTGCCAGCAGTGATCCAGGACAAGCCTGTAGGTTCATGAAGGTGCTGGAAATAATTCTGCTGTTAAAACTAGATCAAAATAAGCATTGTGTAATACCACATGAGAGTTGAACTTTTAATATAAGGTTTTATAGTGCTACTGCTTTTATAACTGCGATGGCATAGTTTTAGGATTCTGTTGAATTTCAGTCTTCAACATAAAATTTCTATATATAAGATTAACTATTATATACTTAATATAGATTAAATAATTTGATATGTTTAATAGATATTAAATATTAAGTGCTTAATCTGTTTAATATTAATTCTTCAGAGCTGTGTATACTGACTTAGATCTGTTCCCATTTAAAAGGTCACAAAAAAAAAAAAGAAATAGCATCAGTTCTCATGCAGTGTTACACATTTGTAAATGTTCCCCACTGCACAAAAAATAAAGCAACTCGCTGCCACAAATAAAGCATCGCCAGGTGGACATGCAGCAATTAATTACCACAGCTTTATTGGGCTCTTTTATAACTACAGAAAGGTGGGTACCTCCAGTCTTTCTCCTCATCATTTGTTTAGCTGTTTCTCTAAACATGAGAGAGACTTCTGGTCCTTTGAGTGCTGTAACACCTCACTTGCAGTTAACTGGCATGTCTGACTACGCGCTTTTTATTTGCTTACTGGCAGGCAGTTGTGCCATGATAACAGAGCGCAGACTACGGATCAGATATCAGAGAACAGAAAGGAGTATTTGCAAAATCTTAATACCTCTAAAAAAGAAAGAAAAAGTACCACTTGAGAAAAAGCCTGTTATTCATTAGAAACAACCTCTGTATGTCTTGGTACTTTCCTAACACAGCTGTTTCTGCAGAGTAAATGTATTCTGGACCAGCTGGCATGCAAGAACCCCTGTCCATACTAAATTCTGTTTCCCTACAAAACATGATTGGCCGTATCCAAACTGCCCACTGAGAACAGTTCCTGGCCCGTGCTGTGTCCTGGACTGTGCCTGGGACTTGTTGGTCATGGCTGTGACCGTGCTGGAGACCGCTCCTGCAATTTAGTAGTGAGGATGATAGAGTTTCTGTGCCGGAGGGCAGTATCTGGCAACATCTTATTCATTAGTATAGATGCAGTCCTAAGAACTACTTTTGGGCTGCAACGTCATTTAAAACACCTTAAAAGTAGGGAAAGAGATACCCTCTACGTAGTTTGTATACCAAGCACATATTTCTGTGAAAATTATTTACAGAGAGAGAAAAGAGAGAATTACTTTCATTTCAGTTGGTGGGAAAGGTCAGGAAGAAAAAGGTGAGAGAATACAGAACATTGTAGCAAAGCCTAAACTAGAAATGCATTTGTTAATCTGAGCTAATCTGGTGGTTCAGGTTATTTATGGAGCTTTTTGTGGTCTCAACAATTTTAACTCTATTGTTCTGAAAGAAAAGCAAGAACACATATCCTAGCAGAGTGAACAGAGAAAATAGAAGTAAATAAACATGAAAAATAAGAATGAACTATTTAACATTACATTTTTGTAATTTTCTTCTACCAAAATTAAGGATTTAATGTCAGCTAAAGGTCAATGATCCAAATCTGAAGTTAAATGACTGGTTTTCAGAGGTAGTGATCATCTGCTTTTCTTACAGTCTTCTGAAGATTAATATATATTAATATATATATTAATATAACTATTTTAAAATCAATAGTTTGTGACTAACAGTAGTTTTCATGCACTTGTGGAGGCACTATAATGTACTGGACGTAACACTGACCATATGAGAAATCTACATTTGCAAGTCAAGAAAGGTTGTGTTTGTGTCTCAGGTCACTCTATGGAAAATGGCTCAAGGTGGGCCAGGAGCAAAACAGTGATTAACACCTCCCTTTTAGTTGTTAAACTGTAAGGCATCAATCAAAAGAAGAAACAGCTAGAGAATGCTAGACTTTACAAGGCTTCTGGATTCTGGGAAAATAAAAGATTCACAGCTTCAGTCAGTTTCTCTAAACAGTGCACTTTGCTCACTTGCACTTTTGGAGAACCCAGGCAGAGTCTGGGCCAACATTCAAGCGACCCTGAGTTTATTTATGGACTGATTCCAAACTAAGCAGTGGATGATGGCTTCAGGTAAGATGTCTTAGCTACTGGAGGTAAAATGCAGGAAGAAATGCTAACAACCATGTGAAACAAAACTGGAATTACATCATGTATTCAAATCCAAGAAATTTCTCAAAGGCTCTTCAAAGAAGTTCTGTCAAATGCTATACATCATTGAGATAGTAAACCTGCAGAAAGGCAGTATGGATTACATTTCTTGGACGTGAAAGTCCAAGTCAGTCTCCTCCCAGAGATCTACCAGTGGGATTTTAAATTACAAGGAACTCCTAAGCCAACACAAATACAGGATCAGCATTGGTGTAGTGCCTATAAAACATTTGAGAAGCAAAAAAATAAACTAAACAGATAACAAATGTGAAAAATCAAACACATTAAAAGCTATATGACAACAAAGACACTGAAATTCACTATGAAACTATGTTGATTAAGAAGGACGAAAAAGATGAAGAATAATAAATTAAAAGCTATAAACTATATCCCACTAAAAATAAAATAAAAATGTCAAGAACACATTCATATTTTATTCATAAATGGAGACTTAAATGTCGTCAAGGAAATACTTCTTTATTTTTAAGAGAAAAGGCAATAAATCAAAGCCACGTATGTAAGACAAGCAAAGAAAAAAAAATTAAAAGAAATTCTAAATAAATAAATCTGATTTGGTTTTGAAAAAAATGCAAATAAATGAACTTCAGAGCAATTTAGCTTGCCATTTTTCAGTAACATGGTGGAATGATGTCAATAGGAGCTCTTGAAGATCCAATGTTTTAGGATACAAAGTGACTCTAAAGAAATATTAATATTTGATGCTCTATTTCCAGCTGAGTTCCTCTTGAGAGTCTCACTCAAAGGGACGATGCTGCTTGTCATATAGCATTTTGAACCTCAGCTAACCGGTATAAAGAGCTGTCTCCACTCCTCTGGAGTTCCAGCAACAACCACCTGTGCCTCCACAAGTGTGGGGATCTCCTCTGAAAGTTGCAAAATCAGGGCTGTAGCATCACTTCATATACAGACAGGTGACAGAATAGAATTTCAGATTTCAATTTGTGCATGTAGGAAATGTCCTGCTGCTTTTTCAAGTCATGACATCAAAATGTTGGATTGCAGCGTTCCCTATCAGCTCCTGTCCTACACCACAATACTTTGGTGGCAGCATGGCCATTTCTAATACTTTACAGTCTCAAGATATCACCTCTCCATTTTAACTTTTTACCGCCACTGTAAAGCTCACTTTGAGATGGTTTTACCCTCCGCCCTGACCAAACACCTAAGAGGATTTGAGACCTATAGATCATTCTGCAGCAGGCACGCCACCATCACAGCCACCTCCTCAGTACAGATGTTTCTTTGAATACCTCTCCTTGTCCCAGTACAAAAGGAGGACATGGCATACATCCTGCAAACAGGCCTTTAATCTTTATTCAACAATTGCTGTGTTGAGAACATAAAAATAAAATCTTAAATAATCTGAAATGTTCAAAAACCAAAAGGAAAACAAAAGATAAATCTTTCCTCTGGAAACAAAATAGATAAGGCAAAACATACAAATACCTTGTGTGTGTAAAACGGACTCCTGGTATTTTAAAGAAGACACACAATACAATTTTACAGTTTCAAGATCTTGAAATTAAGATGTTTGACAGTAGAAAACCTAGGGGTTTACATTTGCTTAGGATTTTATATTTATTTTTAGAGAGGAAGCACTCCAGGTCAGGAATTCAGTGTTCAGGAAGAGGCATTAAGATCATGTAAATAGTCAGATACACAGATTATTCTGTGCCTGTACAGTACTCATCACATTACAGTCTTAATCCTAATTGAGCCTTTGGACATTAGGATGATTCCAGACAATTGGAAAAATAAGGGGAGCAATGACAAAAAAAACCCTGATTAAAAACAATACATGGTAAAGATGTGCCAAGTTATGCTGGTCACAGTGTGAACAATCACAAGAACCACTGAATCACTTTGATGTGTTTCAGACAGTCTCACTGCTCAGCATCTAGGAACAGCTACAGCACGACAAAGATAAATGCAGCATACTTTGGTGAGAAGGAAGGAGAGCTGAATTCATTGCAGGAATATTTCTGAAGTTGACAGTCATGATCCTTTCCCTTTTGGGATCTGACTTCTCTTCATGTCTTGCTGGGCATGTAGATACAAAGGAACATCAGTACTTGAAGGAGTGAAGAAACAGCCAGTGCAAGTCCATGTGATATCTAGGACCAAACACAAGAAGCTGTTGACACTTTTACCTCTCATAATGTATTTTCAGGATCAACACTTGTATAATCCTGAAAATAACTGTAACTGACAGAGGATGACAGTTCCTGTGACAGATGCATGCAGGGCTTTTTCCATATATCATGCTGCAGCCCTCTCCTTTCAAACATGTTGACTAAACCCTGTTTGCCAGAGGCGATTTATATCCCTCCCTAGTTTTCAGGTGTGAAAACTGTCGTAGTGCAAGACATTGGGTTAAGAGAAATCTATCCTGCGGTAGTGACTGGTTTCATAACCACAAGTACCACTGCAGATTTAAACATCTGTTATCAAGTGACCTGTAGTGCCAGAAACAGGGACATGATATAATTACATGATGGAAGATTTGCCATGAAGTGCTATCTCAAAATGTGAGTCTGGAACATACCATCATGTTTCGATGTACAGAAATGATACCTTCTGTCATTTTTAGTGGTTTTACACTACCTTTAAAAGGACTCCTTTCTGAAACTGGTACTTAAGAGGAGTGGGGAAAGACCCAGTAACCACAGGAGTGGGAGGGAGATGTAGGGGAAGGGCTTTGCAGTTGTATGACCAATATAAATGTCCCCCATGATATGGCCTGGCACCTCTTTATCATGTACAGTTGAACGTTTGACCCTTGTTCACGTGGTGGTTGGAGCAATGGCAGAGGGTCTGCAAGACACACAGGAGAGAGAAGGGCAAGAAGCAAGGAGCAGGGCATGCCAAGGCTGGGAGAGCTCTCCCGGGGGCATGGAGATGCACGCTCAAACGCGTGAATGTTAATCTCAGAGAAAGCGCAAACGCCAAAAATCATGTTACTTCATCAATAAAAGTGGTAACTAGCAATGCTATTGACTGCATCAGCCTCATCAGCATCTGAACACTAAGGGCAGTTCCCTTCCCTCAGCTGTCGAATTTGTGTCTAGCCTGTCGTGTAGATGGCAACTAGAACAGTTGGTAATAGGTATTGGAAGCAGACAGCACAACCATGTTTCTTGGCAAACAGGAATGTGGGTATGGAAAGGCATTTCTCCCACTTTCCTGTTTTTTATGTAGATGTAGCAATACTTGAATTAACATTCTCACACTTGTTGAAAGTACTTAATTTTCTTTTTAAGAAAATCCTTTGTTAAGTGGTTATGCATGGAAAACATCAAACAGTAATAATAAAGAGCCAGATGAAGCGAGGATTAGGAGGCAGGATTAAAATTGAATAGCTACCAAAGCACTAATGGCAACCTTTAAATAATGTACATTAAATCACATGATCAGCTATATTCATCTGTGTTTTATCTGTACAAAGTCATCATAACAGATGATGATAACCTGAACTGGAGACGTTCAAAAGACTTTATTGTTGAAAATTGCAATCACATGTTTTGAAGCTTTAGAATAAAAAACCCAAGGCAGATAATGTTGCACTTAAAATTACAAAGGAAGCAATAAAGTAATTGTCGGCTACATCTACACCAATACATTATTCAACTGTAGAACACATGTCCTAAGAAAAGGCCAAATTGACAGTCATGAGTATGCAGGTGCCAAAAAAATAAAAATCATTGCAGAAACTAGCCAGCACAGCACATCTGCAGGAGAAAAAAAAAAAATGTTGTGAATCTGGCAGTAGCCACTACAACAAGAAAAGTAATATGTTAGCTGACGGTAGGAACTTAGCAAATCTGAAGCCAGTTTTGTACTGAAGATTTACATACTGGAAAGAAGTGTCTTTATCTGGGGAAAAGGACTGTGGACGCCAGGAAAGCTGTCTGCTTTTCAGGTGTCATGGAGGTCTCCTTTCTGAGACAAGCAGAGAGTCCAATTTTGCAGTCTTGAGCACTTTTTATGTCTGTTTCTTCAAAAATGACACATACTCTTGTCTGCACATAATGTACTGGGTGGCCTGAAGGCAATAATCAGATAGCAAGTAAATATTACATCAACGAAAGAAAATAATAAAATCCTATATACAATAGAATATCCACTACCTTTTATAGAGCCCAAAAGCTCTCTCATGCCCACTGTGCTCTGTGAGATGATAATTCTCTGCATCTCATCACTGCCTTAATTGAACACCATCCTAAGTCACTCTTTGCTCAATGCTACAAAAACCGAGATCCTTGTTTGCTCTGTTTTATGGAAGGAAAGTAGGGTGCTCTCACACAAATACAACGAGATGACAAATGATTTGTTCGTTTCTTAAGCAATGACATTTATACGTAAATATTTTTGAAATGTTTATGTTCAATGTTGATGCCAGTTCTAGACTTTTAAAAGGAACTCTTCACTTTTCAAGCTGTCAGTCTGAGAAACATCCAAGACTTTGAGCATGTAAATAATCATAACCACTAACACAAGCAGTGCCAGGATAAGAAACATCCCTTTGTCTTTATATCAGCTACGTATACCTGTTATAAGGAGTTTCTATATTTGTTGATTCTTCCTGACCTCTAATTCAGTAAGGGCAGAAAATACACTCAGAGTTTGTCTGTACGTCTGTATTTTTTTACATGACTAGCTACAGAAATGACACACAAAGCAACCAGCAACTGCTATGCAGAAGATTTCACCCGTGTCAGAGGTGTCTTAAGTTTGGGTCCAGAGAAGGGGTGATGGATCTAGCGGAATGTTTTGGGCTCCATCCCTTATATGCATTTCAGCAGTAAGACTACTCTCTTTTTTTCTTGTTTTCATTTCAAGAACAAGCAGCAGCATTTTTAATCTAAAAACACACTTCCTAAGATTACTTTGTTCTTCCAGAAATGGAATGTCTTTATGTGACTTTGTATTTATTGGTCTAAACAAGACATATATCTGCAAGTTGCAGTAAAATTGCTGTGCAAAGCATCTCTTTACCTTTTACTTAATTTTCGAATTAAGAAAACAGAAATCCACATGTTGAGTCCTGAGGCTACTAGAACACCTTGCCTTGAAGAATTTTATCATCTTTTGTAGAAACTTCTTCTAAGTCACAAGTTAAATTATGACCATTTTCATTATGCTTTGTTGTTATACAAGAAAATACAAATAAAACTTTAATGAATATTTTACTATTTTGAGCACTACATGTGTCTTTTTATTATAATTTCCATATTAAGATCCTTATTACACAGAAGTTTTGTTCCTGAATCCAGTGTATCTATAATACCCTGTAAAATGCTAAACTTTACATTATGTCGTATGAAACGTTTGTAATAGGTTTCAATGGAAGTGCATTTTCTATCACTGAAATCTTCCCAAATCAAAATGTCTGTATGTGTGTGCATTAAGCTGTGTGGATAAGAGTGCAACTATGTAACTAAAAGCAGACAATATCTGTTTTCTCGAAACTTCCTCTAAAAACATCACAAGATTTCTTGCAGTTATGGAGGTTAGCCAAATTTCTGGGCAATGTCCAGTCCTGGTCTGTGCTACTCCATGAGATAAGCTGACTTCTTACAACTAGACTCCAAAATCCAGTATTTATGGCACAAATTAAGTCACCCTTTAAAACTCTTCTCCAAATATTTTTTCAGACCTATTTTATGCTTCTGAGCAATTAATGTTATTTTTTTACAGCTATCTAAAACACCTGGGAGCAGATGTTCTGCTGCTCGAGCTCCATTGACTGAATTTACACTGAAGCAACTAGCCTCAATTAAGGTGGAATATTAACATGTCTGAGAGCTACAGTCTGGAGTAAAGAGAAAGCAGAACTGGGCTGCCAGAGGATCTAATGAACTAAAGCTGTCAATTTATTCAGTGCTAGACAAGAAATAGGTGCAAATCTCATAACACTGTCACAAAAAAAAAAAAAAACAACCTTCAAAAAGCAATACAATGTGTCTGTTTGCTGCACACATCCCTAGAAAATTTTATTGAATCACGATATTCAAAATGAAGCGTTTCGTTATTTAGAACAACAATAAGATCACAGGTGAGATCCAGTGAAACACATGCCATAGTTAAAGACAGGCTTTCTACTGATTTTAAAGGACACGGACACACAGTTCATAAGCAAAAACATGGACATGTACCCTTATACATGCATACAAATTTATATACATATATATATATATATTGCAGTTACCCATATATGAAAGGAGAGTAGATTGTAGGGAGAAAAAGGGAGAGAGAGAGCCTCTGGGTACATAAGTGAACGCTCAGTTTAGCAGTGATTGGTTTTTCCCTGACCTTATTAACACTCAGCTAAACAGAAGATTTGGCTAGATTTTAACCTCAGTTGCTTCTACACAACATCCCTGGTGTAAGATGAGAGGTCCAGAACAATTTGTAATCGGAGCAGTGACTTGGGCTCTTAGTTAGGGCGCCTTGTATAACTACAGTTACTGCCCTGTACTGAAAACATAAGGAGCTCTAGCAACTAGCAAAGGATCCTGGGTTGGGTTTCTGTGCTAAGACATGAGCCCTTCCTACCGAGTCTGAGCTGGAGCAGAATTTAGACTTATCCATGCATAGTTTGGGGAAATGCTAAAGACTTACCCAACAACTCCAGGACAGGCTGCAAATTTCAAATGAAAGCGGTAGTCATAAATTGACAGTCTTCATATGTTCTGACCTATAAACCACTCATCACTCTCTCTCGTTTCTACTGTACAGGAAAATGAAGAAATCCCAAGAGACAGCTTTTGGCTTAAATTTTTTTTTTGCAGGGTCAGGCTGATGACAGGAACATCTGGCAATTGCAAGTGGCATACTTCTAATAGCTACCTAGGAGATGAGGTGCGAGAAGCACTATTACTCAGCTGAGACCTAAAAAATTGACTAGACATGACAGAAGAGAGAATCATAGCTTTTAATTACATCCAGTTGTTACTTTGGAAATAAAATAACCAGCCTTAGTGATGGCTTGATTATCATATTGGCATCCTGTCATCTCATAATCCATTTAAGAATAAAATTGTTGATAGCCTGGTATTTAGTGTTTATCTACTGTGTATTTTAAGGTTATTGAGTTACACTCGAAGGCCAAACTCATCAGTAGTGTAAGTGACAAAGCGCAAACTACATTCTACTTAATCTCTGGACAGGTGTTGGAAAGAAGGCCAAATAGTGACATATTTATCAACACCTCTGCTTAGAATTCTTTGCAAGTGATGTATTTTCCACGTCGGCGAAAGCTATTTACTCCTGACATTCCATCTGTTAGAACAAAATCATCTTCAGTACCCCTAAAATAGAAAGTTTCATTTTTTTAATCACCAAGGAAGATCAATCACTGCAATGAAGGAGCTGGAAAAAAATGTATGCCCTGTCAAATTAATGCATTATCAGCCAAAATAAGTACTTTACTTACCGTGCATGTTTTCTGACCTCTCGGTGCCCTATAATTACATTGTAAATGAAAGAAAAATGCTGATATATTAAATAAAATAATATCTTTTTCTCAACCACTAATGGAACTTCTGTCACCCTCTGACCAACGAACTCAATCTTAAATTGCTAGAAAGCAATCTTTAAAGTAGCATTCACATCTGCAGAGCACCTTATTTATTTTTCACTTTGTAAACTTTATATATCATGTTCTCTAAGGCATTTACAGCCATCCGAAAACCACACAAATTGAAAAAAAACTAGGTAAGAATTCTGCCCTCAGTATGCCTCAAAAACACACGTTGCCTCAGTCCATTTCTAGTAGTGCCAGTCCAAGCATTTGAATATAAAGATACATATCCTCAGACTTCAGTAGACATAAAACCCAAAAAAACCTAAACAAACTGAGATCTTTTAAATTCCACTTTCATTTTTTGAAGCTCTGGATCACATTTGGGTCATGCTTTCACAGTTTTTGACAAAACTGTGGAACTGCTCCTTTTGCAAATTAAAGCTGAGGTCCTCTTATTTACAAAACAGTTTGGGTAATATGACTTTATAAAAAAGCATCAAATATGAAAGCAAAGAATTGCAAAATCAGGGCCCTATCTTCATATCACCACCACATTTCATAACCTATCTCTTTGGTATGTCTACACCTTCCAAGAGTTGGAGTTATAACAAGAGTATACAGTGACACTATTTATGTAATTCATTTTAAGGTTGTGAATCCTGAAATCAGCTTCTGAAATTCTGACATCTTAAAAATATTCATGCCTTTAAACATGTCCACTAAAGCATAAGAAAAAGCTAAGACTTATTATTGCAACCTTAAGTCTGCCTGAGATTTGCATTTCCATGTACAGCTTTAGTAAAGTGATTACTTTCAGTACTTTGAATAAAAGAAATAGAAATAAGAACCTTTAGAAGGAGGCGTGACTCGAAGTGACATTCTTCTGAGAAAAAGATGGCTCTAAAAAGTTTTGTGAATCTCAGTGCTAATAGTGTGTCAGTTATATCTAGTTAACCACTAACTAGCTATTAAATTGTCTTCAGGTTTTTAATGGCCCACCTCAGACCTTCAAAGGCAATTTTGTAGCCCATTCACATAGTCTGAAGATGGTGGCATTTGGGAGACTTCCATCACATTCAGGTGGCTGCAGGCAAGTAATCAGCTATGTTGTTAATGGAAGATAAGCGTTCATCTCAAATTAAAAACAAAAAAAAGAGGAAAGCATGAATCCTCCACCTGTATGGGATCTAGACCCCAACTGTTGCCAGAGTCCCCTGATATATGGAGCTGAGGAAGGCCCAGCTCTTAAATACCTGTGTTGGACTACCAAGGAAGGGGAGGAATCATCCAAAAAGGCAGGATAAATATATTAGCTTTATAGATAGAAAGGTAAGTAAATGTCAGAAGACAAGTTCAGCCATGAAACTTCTCTTTCTTATTTGCCATTGAGAACACAACTGAGCTCCAATGAGAATGAGCACCTGGGGAAAAGCTTATGATCAAATGAAATGTTTTCAGGAAAAAGTCAAACAGGAAAAAAAACACAGACAGACACAGAATTGAAGAAATCAGTTTAAAATCCAAATTTTTAACCCCTCCAAGCCCCTCCTTTTTGTTGATATTAGGAGATAAGCCATCACTAGTCAAATGTACAGCTTTCATACTGCTGTCTGTTAACAGCCAGAAGATACTCCCTCACTAAAGCTTCCAGATTTTAAAGGAAGGGTCAATAGCATAATGCAAAACTTTACTCTAAATTTAATTCTAAGCTTCTGAAGCATATTTTACCATTTTCAGAAACTAATGGCCTAATTTTTTCTCCCATCGAAATTATTTACCAAAGCAATGGGTATTGCCCAGTTTTGTCATGCTTCCTTATGAATACTTTGTAATCTTCACCCAGAAGGGCAAGCTCTGAATTTAAAGATAGTATTTTAATTCAGAAGGATTTACTCTGGAAGTAGTGGTTGATCTCTATACGTTACTGTTTCATATGCCTATACCATGGCCAGATAGGAGAAAATAGATCTGCTTTCAATCCAGCCCCCAAATATGTTATTGCAATTGCCTGTATTTTTTAGCAATGTTGTTTATAGCAAGTACCTGTCTCTTAATTCCACAATTTGTTCCCATGATCTCCCTCAGTAAATCCAGGATGAAATACATGACTATACCCTCTTCTTTTTTGTTGGTTCTGTGGGAGTAAAGCAATGTTGCCCAAATATTGGAGTAAGCACAAGGAAAAAGCTGGAAACACCTGACAATTATTTTACTTCTTTTACATTATTGGCTCATCTTCCATTTTCAAGAAAGAATTGTATAGTTTGTATGGCTGCAGAAGAAAATAAAACCTTTGAAAACCCAAAGCAAGCATTTCTGGCACTTTTCCCTGTGCTGAGACTCAGAAGCTCTAGGGCTGATGAGGGAACTCACTTATTTGAATCTGCTCTGATTCAGGTTATTCTCATACAATATATATCACTAGAGTTAAATAGTTTATTAGTTAACATGAGCTATCTAGAAAACAAGAAATCAAGAGAGGTATCAAAATCACATGGTAAATTTGCAGACAATGAGACGATTGGTGCTATTTTCTTCAAAAAGCTACACAGAAAATAGAAAAAAATGGGGAATCATTTTCATGTGACTGTCAAGTAGACATTATCAATAATGATACACAAATACATATATACCTAAATATTATATAAGCATATGCAAAATGTAGTACATGTGTATATATGATACAGAAATATTGAAAAGCACATTCATCCAGCAGAGAAAACTTGTATCTGGACACAAATATTTCACACAAAAAATGACATGGACAGAATAAGTCAAATTAGCCAAAAGACATATATTTCAGTTTTTATTTTCCCTTCTGGAGTTCTTGATCCAAAACCCACCAAAAGAGTTCTATTGGGTCAGAGCTCAGTCATCATCTCAGTGGAAAAAGGACATCAGAGACATAGAAATGTCATTCAGAATTAATGTCTTAACAAACACACAGACCTCTCTGTCTTCCATCTTAATATTCAAGTCAAGGTTTCTCAAGACTCTGGTTAAACACACAAACCCCAGATGATTACTGGCCAGCATGAAACCCAAGGCCTCTATAAGTTAATGAAGACCGACTGTTCCGAGATGGATGGCCTAAAGCGTTCAAGATTAACTCAAGATTTTCTGGGAGAAAGATTTCAAAATGATATTTCTAAGCACGTAATTTCTTATGTTAATTACAGGAATGTTCTGCATGAATAGGAAGTCATGACTTCTTTGGCCTCTTGCTACAGAAGTCACTGTTTCCGTCGTTAAGACTGCTAATATACTAAGAATCTGTGTTGATGGCAAGTCGTCCACATTCTTTCCTTGAATGGTCAATGCAGCTGCATTTAATTATTAAATTTAAAAGCCTTCTATTGGTTTAAGATGTTGGGCTTGCGAAGCAAGGTTTTGGTAGTGGAGGTGCTACAGGGCTGGCTTCTGTGAGAAGCTCTTGAAGCTTCCCCTAGGTCTGATAGAGCCAATGCCAAGACAGACCTGCCAATGGCCAAAGACGAGTCCATCAGTGGTGGTAGTAGCACCTCTGAGATAACGTGTTTAAGAAGGGGGGAAAAAAACTGCAGTGCAACAGCAGTCAGAAGGGAGGAGCGAGAAGCAGAGAGAGGAGTGGAGCAGTTTGTGGAGAACTGTAGCCCATGGGAAGGACTCACATTGGAGAAGTTCATGGGGGACTGTCTCCCATGGGAGGGACTGACCTCGCATTGGAGCAGGGGAAGAGTGTGAGGAGGAAGGAGCAGCAGAGACAACATGTGATGAACTGACCACAACTGCCATTCCCTATGATGCCGTGGGGGAGGAGGTAGAGAATTCGGGAGTAAAGTTAAGCCAGGAGAAGGCGTTTTAAGGTTTAGCTTTTATTTTCTCATTACCCTACTCTGATTTCAATGGTAATAAATCAAATTAATTTTCCCCAACTCGAGTCTGGTTTTTCCCATGACGGTAATTGGTAAGTGATCTCTCCCTGTCCTTATCTTGACCAAGGAGCCTCTTGTTATATTTTCTCTCCCTTGTCCAGCTGAGGAGGGGGAGTGACAGAGCGGCTTTGGTGGGCATCTGGCATCCAGCCAGGGTCAAGCCACCACAGATGTCTATTTAAATTAAATATTTCTATTTAAAGCTACTAGCAGTATGGCCGGTACTTCTGTCAAGCTTTGAGCTATGCAGGCAAAAGCAGAATTTCCAAGTGGGAAATCCACGAGAAGGGGTGGGTTGTGAGAATGGGCTCAAGCTATTTCTATGTGTATGAAGTTTGCCACTTAAGCTGCCACCTCCCCCGAGCCGACCCTGCTGGTATGCTCAATATACTCAACTAACTTGCAGGCTCACAGCTTGTTCTTCAAGCCACAAAGTGTCCCCTGAGTCTGCACATCCCCCAGACCTTCACCCCTTTCCAAGCCCATGTACCAACCCTCAGATGCTATCTCTAGTGCCCGCAATCTCTCTTGCCTGGTCTGATTTTGTGCATCTCTCTCTTATACAACAGCCTCCCCAGACCAAGGTATTTGCCCTTCCACATGCATCTCAGATCCACAATCCATTTAAATCCCCTGTCAACGCTTATGTCAAGTTGATGTGGACATAGGGGCTTCCTCATCTACCAGAGGTTGAGGGAAAATGCTGGGGGAGGGAAGTCTGAAGAAACGTCTTTCCTCTCCAGCTTCCTGGGATGAGGCTGGAGAGGAGGAAAGTCTGTTGCCGTTGGGCACAGGAGAAGGAAGGCCAGCAGATGGGCAGGCCACCACCACTTGTGCTGAGGAGACAGGAGAACCTGTTCCCACTCACTGCCCAGGCTGGGTCTGGTCTCAAGGCATTTCACTTATCAGAGTTTGCAAACTCTAGTTATACATCATATGTGATGGCAGAAGAGAGAAGATAGACTAACATGCAGATAAATGGCGAGATTATTATTTTTTCTTAATTTACTGTGGCAAATTGATTTCCTTCAGCCTTAGGGCCTTATTTATTTTCTTGAGCACACAGCAATATCGTCTGGACAGCAGCAGAAATAAGAAAATGTAAGGTAGTTCTAGATATCAGCATTTTTGGTGCCCCTTTCACTCTTTTGCCTGCATAGACAACAAAATTTATGTCATAGGACCAAGAAATTTTAGACAAAATTGATCCAGACAAAAAGAGCTAACGTGGAGGAGACCACAATGACTACACACATTTGCTTGTATTTTAGGACAAAGAAGGCAGAATTTTTGTTTGTTAATCTTTATTCCTGCAGTAGAGCTCTGAGCAAACTTTATATACTCATTACAGGAGAACCAAAGATAATTTGTCCTGACCCTTTGTTCTAATTTAAAAGATGACTTCCACTTATTTATTTTGAAGTACTGTTATTTTACCCTTGGGATAAGAGATGAACCAAATCCAAAGGCCCTAATTCAGGGCTTATTGACTTCAGAGGCCTCTTTTCCTCAGACTTTACTGGAAATCTCTGGCACACAGAAATCATTACCCTGAAACTTTTACTGTACAGAAGTAATTCTGTCAGAGACACCAAGTAATTTCCCTGGGATGATCAAAACCTGCTTAATTTCCTCATGTGAGCAAGTTTGAATTTGATATAATAGGAGTGACTGGAAGTGCAGTGCTTATCAAAGTGGATTAATGGACTTCAGGGAGTCACTGTCAACTTTGAAATGGGTGGTTCATGCTAACAGCTTCCTATGTGTAGCAGCATATAACGGCTTGTGCAGCAGGAAGTACCAAGTTAACAGCAAAAAATATATTTCAATGTCTACTCACACTAAAAAAAATCAAGGTAAAGAAGAAAAATGTATAGTTAAAAGAAAATTGTTTTCATTTCAAAGCAAACATCAGTTTAAATTTTTTAGAGCTTTGTTAGCAACAGCTTTATAAAAGCTGTACTTTTTAAGTTGACTATGTCACCTCATTTGGCTCTGGCAAACAGCTCATTTGGCTTTTAGAATTGTATTTATGTTACTTAAAGAATTATAATATCTTTACATGTGATTATATATCTTCTTTGTAAAAGTAACTCCATTTATTTTTCTATTTGTTCTGCTAGGTTGCCTATACACAATAAAAATAAAATTGCTACTTTTAAACGATCATGAAGATCAGGAGCTTTTATTAATCCCATTCTAGGCATGTAGACCTTCTGAATTAAACATAACCACAATTAAGTGTGGTAGTAAAAAAGCTCATGATATGTACTTCCCAAGCAATTTCAGTGTATTTGATTTATGAAGATTCTGGAGAAGTTCTTGTGCATAACCTCATATCTGTGTACTTTACCACAAGGACTTGATCAGTCAAGAAGGATATTAGGCAACTTTTTTATTACCAGCTAAGACTAATGCTATAAACTCAGGGATTAAACAACATGTACAGACTCATGTCTGGACATTTCAGTTTTCAAGTCCCATTGTCAGAGCTCATTTATAACATTCTCCCCCTTGGCTACAAGTGTAGATTTACACACTGTCATTTTCATGGAGAAGTGGTCAAACTGAAATATTTTCACAAGGTTTGCTGTATAATAAAGGCAGTTTTCAAGAGTATCCCGAGCTTAGTCCAAAACTAGAAGGAATTTTCTCTCATCTGTATCAAAGCAATAACTCATCAACACTTTAAAAAAGATTGGGAAACACGTTTCCTTTTCCTAAAGGCATAGTTTGAATGTAAACTCATCTTAAAATTGATATTAATATATTTGCTTACTCTTCACAAGAAACAATTTCAAAGCCATGTCTCTTACATTTTATTTACATGAGTCAGTGTGGTTTTGGCTAAGATCATCCATGGTCCAAGGCAAAACCAAAAGCAACTGATCTGTTTCTTCCCCTTTGCGTTCATTTGTTTTATTTATAAAGTTAAAGATCATTCAATTTGTTTCTGCTACCACTGGGTGCCATGGGAGGCAAAGGGCATGCCCTGCCGGGTGGGTGCCACTCAGTTTGCCCATGGTCGGCACGAGCCAGATGTGACCCAACGCTTCTCTGCAAACCCAGAGGTCGCATTAATGGGCCGTTAAATCCAACCCAAATTTTCCAGCTGAGAAACTGGAAAAAGAACAGGAGACACTGCTGGCAGGCAGTGTGCGAACTCAGGCATGCTCGCATCCCCCCAGTGTTACTCCAAAGCCCAGCCCAAAGGGGCTTCCTCCACCAGGAGCTTGCTCCAGTCCCTATTCAGCAGGCAATAATGAGAGCATTCTGTCAGCTCCTTTGGCCTCCATCTTTCTGGCTTTAAATTTCCTAGTGTTTTTAGCCCTCGTGCCACATTTTAATATATTTCGGAAGAACAGTTAAAAATCAGGAAATTTTCTGCTACTGGAAATCACGGGCAACACCTCTGTCCCCCAGTATAACTGAAAATGTTGTGTTGTTTTCAGTCACTTTGGATTAGGTCTGTAGGCACTGAAGACTAGCTAATAGTTGAATGTCATGGGTCCTTAAGTATTCCAAATAATGTGTGTTGTAAGGAACAATAAAGGCAGAATCTGATGATTTTACTTAAGAAAACTGGGCTTGGCTATCATATCTTTCTTGACTCTATCATTCTCGATAATATTTTCTAGTCTACTATAAGGTATTGTAAGTTATATGAATATTTTGTATAAAATATTATAAAATATTTTAAGGTAAAAGAGAATATATGGTGCAGATAACTTCGAGAAAATAACTTAGAGATTTCAAACTCAGACTTTATTTGTGTCTTAACAGAAATGTATGTCTCCATGGTAACACCAGCGACGTACAGAAGAACAAGAGGCTGTCAAGTTCAGCAAGCAAAATGTAAGTTTTGCTGCAGCTGTACCAGCGACATTTCACAGTCATTTACAAAGTATAATCAAGGACCACTACGAATTAAAAATGGTAAACATTGTAAGACAAAACTGCAGACAAGTGGCTTAATTAAAAATGTGTCACATAAATACCAGTTTGGGCGATCACAATATTTTATATGGTTTCCCACTGATCACTTAATGAAACATCAATAAAATCAAAAGAAAAAAAATATTTACCACTAGGGAAAATAATACATAATGAGCTGTTAAACTTCAAAGTAAAACTGAAGCTGTGTAGGAAGATAGCATGTTCTTTCTTATCTTCATTGTGGTAACTTTAGATGTTTCATAGGACATTGGATAGTGTTCAAGTGAATAAATAATTAAATATATTTTATTTCCTATTTAATGTCTACAAACCTAATCCAAAGTGATTGAAAACAACAAAACGTTTTCAGTTATGTGCATGGAATTGTTCCATGCATTTCAAAAAGTTGTATCCCTGTTTTGGTTTTTTGGGGGTTTTTTGTTTTTTTTTTTTTTGGTTTTGGTTTTGTTTTTTTTTAACTTCAAATGATTGGCTGGCTTTGAGAGCTTTGAGATTTCCTGTTGAAATTGTGAGGGCATTATAAATTTGCATCTTTTAGGTGTTCTTAAAAATCTAAATATCTGTAGGTAACAGTTCATTTTGCACCCCTATCTGATTGAGAAAATGAAATTTTTCCCAGAAAAGAAAAACAATCTAAATGTGAATTTAACTGCATGCCCATACTTAAAATTCACTCAACAGCATTTTATTCTAGTTATGAAGTTCAAAAAGGCTTAGTTGTCAAGGAAAAAAGCTGATTTTGCAGTTATCAACAGAGATAAAAATAGCCACGTAGAGCTGCTCCTAATGGAATTAGGTGTTACTGTCAAAAAATGAGGAGAAAAGATATTGCTTTTAATCTTTCAACTATAAACCATTATATTGTACTATTATAACAATACTATTCAATTTTATAAACTGTCATTGGTAATAAAACAGTAAAATTCTCTACATTTGCTGTAGATTTACAGCATATCTCCCCAGTTTAGTTCTGGAAAGCATTTGAGGTGACCTATTGCTTGATTTTGCTCATTACTTGAGGCCGGGTTGAAAGCCAGACTTGGATTTATTACTGTCACCTCATCTGAGGGAATGGCCCCTGGCTTTCAGAGCCTCAGAGTATTTTTGCTTCTGCTAGACTCAAGTGTTTCAATATAGTACTGAACATACTGCAGTGATCCAGCTCTGGGTTAAAGTGCTGACCTGTATTTAGTTTTGTTCTAGTGTATGAAAGGCCCGTGACATATATGGACAAAATTATCTTATTGGCTTGATTTTCAGGAGGTAGCAAATACTCGCAATGTTAATAGCAGTCTCTCTTTTTCTTAAATTCATTTTTCCCTCTCCAGGCTTCTGATACTCCATCAGGAAGTTTCAGATCTAACCAGCTCTTCCAAAGGTTTCCCACTATTCCTAGTGATTTGTACTTGAGGTAAAACCTTGGTCCTACTGAAAATAAAAGCAGCCTTTGATATTGTATTACTAGTAAAATGTAGCCAGGAAGCCAAAGAAAAAGAGGCACCCAATAAAAATGAGAATCTCATTTTGGAATCAAGCCAATACACATTCCTCTCAGAAGTATCAACAAAATAGCCCATGCATTTTCCCTGGCTTAAACTTTACTAGCAGATATGTAGCTAAAAACACTCTTTCCCCCCATTTAAAACAAAACCAGAAGGCAACACCCAGTTGATTTCTGCGATCACAGCACAGACTTAGACAATTTCGTCAGCACACCTGAAATGGAAGCTGTGACACGGGGCAGATACAAGTGGTCAAAGATTTTGATCGATTGGTCAAGTTATTATTGCTGCTGAAGTATTTGCTCCATCAATAACAGCTTCAGGGAAGTGCTGAGAGAAGGAAAAAAAGCCACAAAAGAAAGGTCGCCGCCTTCTGCTGTTATATGATTTCAATAAAATCTGGATGAGCCTTGCTTTCTCAAGGTTTTTGTTATCTTTGTGTAGTGTTACCAGAAAGTTGGTTTGTTTTAGGAAAAAAAAGTTGTCCTTGCTATAATGTTAGCTGCTTGCCTAAGTTTCCATTATGGGATTCTGATTTAACTTCAGAGCAAACCTAAATCACCCTTAGGGACGGCAGAATTAAGCTGGGCTGCTGGGACCTTAAGGCTTAGTACAGAGGCAGAAATGTCCTGGGCCTCAACTGGGATAAGGGCTGGGTGACTGCATTACCCATGGACACTGGGATCTAAGGAAAATACCCTTGGTACAACCCGTGACAGCAGGAAACAAACATGCCTGTCCTAGAGAGTCAGATCTGGTAAGATAAAAAATAACTAGTTGGTTTTCGGGGTGGTGGGGATGAGACCGTCCTCCCTGTCCTCTCCGTGAAGGCTGGCAGAGGAGCAGGATGGCACTAGCTTTAAGGAACACCAATTCTTTAGTTTTCATAAAGAAGTGGTCCAGTAAGGGAATGGGAAATGACATTCCCAAGACCACAGAAACAGCATTAGTTCTGTTTTGCTGGCACAAGGAAATTTGTTTTCCTTCCCCTTTTAGCGTGTCTTTTTTTAGAGAGCTATTTGTATCTTTTGAAGTTTCCTAATACACACAGATCTAGTAACAACTTTTTGTTCTGTCTTTTTTTAAGGCATGTATATGATATACAAATATTTAGGAAGAACTGGTCTGAGGTAGTAAGAAAAAATCCCCGATTAAAATTCACTGGGAGGTCAAACAGTTATTCTTTTGCTAATTCAAAATTGAGAAAACCTGTAACTTTCTTAGAAGGTGCCCAGTATTTCTGAGGTGCAACATAGAGAACTAAAATTAGATTTACACTTCAAACCATTACCCTAATTGCCAGACAGGTCACTCACATTTTTTGGAATTAACTTTCACCTGTGTAAGACCTCCCCCTTTCTGTCTGGTCTTTAATTCTGACTACGAGGAGCAACTCTTGCAACCATTCCTCTATTCAGCTTCTTGATAATGTCATGGGATGGAGATACTCAAAATTCCTATAGACATATGTAATCAGAAAAGATATTAAATTTGCGTTAGTAGCAGTCAAAAAAGCACATTAACCGTCTTGCCTTTCCTGAGCAGTTGGGAGTGATGTCTAAATATTTTCTTTTGCAAAAGGTTTATGTCTACAACATCTGAAACCCTCACTTGCCCCAGTACTTTTGACTAACTCCTTGACAAGGGAAGTAAATCTCCGGTATTCTCATTATGGTCATCAGTGGGGCTACCTGTCCAGATTTTGGAGGATGTTAACAAATTATGTTACATAGCTTAAAGCTGCTGCGTTATTTTCACTCTGAATTCACGACTTCAGCTATATCAACACATTCTAGATTTTTAGAGTCACTTTTTTAATGGTTCACGATCTCATGCTGTCACTGTTGGTTGTAACGATAAACACGTTGAAGTACAATTGGTACACTTACTTTAACTGATTTATTTTGTTATTTACAGTATATGGTTTTTCCTATATTAGTCTGACTATATTTTCCTATATTAGTCTGACTGCTGTAAATAGTACCTATTGTTCTACTAACTAATGTTTTGGTATGCTCTTTCTGGAAACAGGTACTTATTTTGTAAGACCTTATTTAGAATTCAGAAGGACTGATTTTTACTAAGGAATCCTGTATATCCCAGGAGCCACTTAGGAGCAAGCGGGTTGACTTGCTCAGATGGAGGGATATAATACTCAGCAATGGCTAAGAGACATCCACGGAGCTTATGAACTGCTTTGGACAGTAAGCTTTTTATATATAGCTGGAAACGAAGAGACCATTTAGCTTATCTTTTCACCAAAGACATCCAAAAAAGAGTTAAATAATGTGTCATAATATGCAATGGTATCGTCATCATCTTTAGATATTGCTAACATTTTGGACCCACCTTTTAATTTGCTAGCATTTATTTTTAACTAGTAGGTCAACACAAGTCAGAGTTGAGGAGGCACAGTTGTAAAGATCGTATGACACCTGCACCAGTCCTAAATATCAGCCAGAGATGGTTTTTGACTCTGCTTTCCTGAGCACCACATTCACCCACATTCTGAAGTGCAAGAGGTAATGACTATCACAAACATTTAATTTCTGGGTATTTGAAGAGAACAGAGTATGCAGCTAAATCCTCATCTGGTTTTAATAATTGGACTTACCAACAGATTTACAGCAGCTGAAGATGTGCTGTTATCACTAAAATTAGATACTGGCCTGATTTTTCAGCGGAGAAATAGCTAATAGACAGTGAGACTATGTTTGTATTGCTAATGAAAATGTTTTTTCACCCAGGCTTTCAGTCCTGGACTTGGCCTACGTTTCCTTCATACGCTCAGACTTTTCACACATTAGGCCAGCTCTGCTGGTAATGTACATTATCGCAATGACCTCATTCTCATGTAGTTCTTTACATTTCTCAGAATCTGGAGAATGAAGGACCAACTCATTTGGCTAAGATAAAATCAAATAGGCACTTGATCCAGAAAAATTGGAAACTTATTTGTTGATGCTGGCTACAATAGCTATCTATTTATATTGTATTGTTTTGCTTAGCAATGCACCATTAGAAATTGGAAAACACCCTAAAACTTAAAAACGAGCTCAGAATGCTGCAGTCCAGAGCACTGGCATTACTCTTCACTGGAGCTATTGACAGCATCAATTAACTGTGTTAAATAGTGCAGAAGACGTAAAAACTAGATACATCTTCACTTTGAATCAAGCCCTAGGTTGTGTTGTAAGTATACTTTAAAAAAGTATAGTAAAATACTTTTGTGTACATACAGTGTGGCAACTACAACTGCAGGCTGCAAGAGAAATGTCCTAGGAAAGTGCTCTAGCTTCTGCGTGGCAGGCATCAAGGAATTCAAACTTCGAATGGGAAAAAACAGATCCTGAAGTAGGAGGAAAGCAAAATTGACAGCTTGTTCACCACATGCCTCTCTAAGTAACTCAAATTTATATCAGTGACAAATACTAAAATGAGATGTGTAGCATTGCTTTAATACTTTGTACACTAATAACAGCATTTCACCTCTATGTAGATGTTAGACACAATGTTTTCATAGGTTGCCATAGATTTATAAATCCCAGCACATAATTTTTCATCCATTTTTCTAATGTAGTTTTGGTAAAGCTCATCAGAAAGCATCATTCAGGAAGGACTTTTAAATGATTTTTGGTTTAATGGAGACATCATTTGAAGAGATAAATTTCTGCATCTTCTCTCATTTTCATAGGAAATAATAGCTGCTCAGGGAAAGCCAAGTCAGTTCATCAAACAACTTGAAACATGCTGAAAGAATTTGTACCGTAGAGAATCTGGTAATTGTCTTGTCACTGCAATGGTTAGAAAAGCCTTTAATGGACAAAAAGTTATTTACAATTGTACCTGCAACTTGAAAGTATTGTTTCAGTATAACAGTGAAGCTACTTAGTGATGTGGAAAGGCTAACAGCATGTCTTGTTTGCTATAATTAATCAACAGTTTGTTACAACATTTTAAATTTAGAGCCAGAGGTAAAAGGTGTTCTTGTCTTATTGATACACGTTTCACAAAGTTGGGACTGTTTCATTTAGTAAAGTTGGTATTGCCAATTTACATCAATATAATGAAACTTAAAATCTATTCCAGAGGTTTTCATTTACCACTGCATATGCAAATCCTTATCTTTAATTTAACTGGAAGATCTTAAGGGAAATATCTCATTTGTAAAGGACAGAGAATTCCAGGGGAAAAACAAGAAAAATGTGAGTTTCACCTTCATCCATACTGCTTTCCAGGGAGGGTGTTATCTCACCAGCGAGGAATGAAGATCTCATGTCAGTCAGTGAGAGAGATTCTCTTACATCCATGCAGAAGGAGTGACTCATAGACAAGCGTTGGATAAAGCAGTGACAGAACATGAATGAAAATATTAAAAGAAATACCTTGATTAAAAATTGGACATCAGTCCTGTAACTTTAATATTTACTTTCTGATATACAAGATTAAACAATCACTTTATGACAAGATTTCATTTTATGCAATATTTTCATCAAATGAGATAATTAGTAGAGGCAGAATGACAAAAAATAAATCTCTTAAGTCTTTTAATGAGCTGTTTTTATTTTTTAGCATCCAGAGCTCCAAGGAACTGAATAGCGTTACCAAAGCCAGATAGCACACGGGCAGAAACTAGGTAAGCCAAGTTCCCAGTGTCAGCCAATTATGTTAAATATGCGCTGATTTCCCAGTGCAGGCAGATATCCCCACAGCAAGTGTCACTCCACCTAGAATTTCACAAGTTGGAATTAACATCCATACCACTCAGTGTATATCTCACGTGCTGTATGACTCTCAGTCACTAGTGGACTCTCTGTGATATCTTTTGGTGAGCAGTACTATAGCTTGACTACTTGATATATAAAATGCCTTCTTTTGTTAAGTTTTAGCCTGTTAACTCCTAGTTTCATTTTACCCTGTACTAGAAAAGACAAAATGATCATTTCCACTTTCTTCTTCTCATAGTTTCATGGGCGTAAGCTTGTCTCAGTCATCTCTTTTACAGCTTGACAAGTCCTTGTCTACAAAAGTTCTTCTTTGTATTCTTCCACACTTTCAGACATCCTTCTCTGACACTGCTCCAGTTCTTATATCTTTTCTGAGATGGGAGGACAAGCTCTGGTGCAGAGCAGGCAGGACATATGCACCTCCTAGAAGATATGGTGGTATACTGATGCTCTGTTTATTGTCTGTTAAGCACACACCAGACTCCCCAAAGGCAGATAGTTCTCACTGTCTCGCTTTACACCTTTGTAGCTTGGAAACAGACCATTTCATAGGTAAGGGATTTCTTCTGCAAACTGTCTTTCCAAATAATATGTTCTGCTTGGTGGTCTGTATAAGATACTAGGTCTCCACATAAAGGCATGAGAGGGGTAAATGTTTAAATTGCATATGAATTTAAGAGTCTTATTGCTTGCTAGTAGTGAATCAGGAAAAAACACACTTAGTTCAAAGTGGAATGGGACTATGAAGTGAAAACAAAATTAAATTCATCCTAGTAGGAAGAACACGTTTTCATCCTGGAAGAAAATATTCTTGGCTATGTCTTTTAAAGTGAGTTAGATCTGGGAAAGAAGGGAAGCTTGGTCTGGTTCTGATAGAGATTTCAATACCATCTAGAGATAGAGAAGAACTCATTTAGAAATACAATAAAATTTGGAACAGTCTTCATCATGAACAGGATTTGAATAGTACCATATGTATGAATTTACAGATATGAGCAATACTCTGTACATGCTGCACGACTTGTGCTTCCATCCAACCCCTAATATATATGAAATGAGAAACATAACCCTTTCTTCATTCTCTTTTACCCATTATGGATGAAATTACAAGCCCCTCTTGGGCAACATAAGCTCCAAAGCAAGGATCAATAGTTGATTCAGCTGAAGGGAGTAAACAGTCCACAGACATCTACAAATAAAAAAATGTAGACACAAAAGAACGTAACACAATAGTAAGGTATCCTTTTTAAGAAGTTGTATCTTAACAATATGCCAACAGTATATACTAAAATCAGAGACAGAGTTAAGAACACTCTGAAGGTAAGTGTGGGAAACAAACTCAGTCAGCAGCTATTCATGGGACAGACCAAACTGTTTGTAAGTGCTGAATTCACGAAGAATTTACACTGACTAGAAAATGGGTGGCAACTGCTTAACATGAAAACTCACCTTAAAAAACCTATGTAGGCTTGAACAACTTTAATTTAGATTGAAAACTAATTTGCACATAGTGAAAAGCCACCTAAAGAGATAAAAAGAAATCATCATTATTTCTATATTAAGCATTGTTACTGCATGTTATACAAACCAGCTGCAGCTTAGATTAACTCTAAAACCCATAGAATTCCCTGATACCTACTGCTAAGGTACTGCTTTTTATTTTGGCAGTATTGTTGTTTGCACAGTCATAGGTTGAGAGACAAGCACTTGGCACTAGACCTGGTTTTAATTTGGTTTAACCCATTTTTGTGTGAAGTCTTCCAAATCCAATTGTTTACACTGAGTTTCTGCTATCATATGCCTTTTGTAGTTAAAAATAAGATCTAGTAATATTATTTCTCCTTTTGACAATTGATGGTCAAAAAAGGAACTTTGAATTAAAAGAGAAGTACAAAGCTACCTCAATTTCAAAATTAAAACTAAAACCTAGCGGTGTTAGGTTTTGTTCTTGAATGCATTAGTAATTAGCTCTGTAGTACTAGTAAGTTTCGCCTAGATCCCGAGATCAATGGTGGACGAGAAGCTCAACATGAGCCAGCAATGTGCACTCGCAGCCCAGAAAGCCAACCGCATCCTGGGCTGCATCAAAAGCAGTGTGGCCAGCAGGTCGAGGGAGGTGATTCTGCCCCTCTACTCTGCTCTGGTGAGACCCCACCTGGAATACTGCATCCAGCTCTGGAGTCCTCAGCACAAGAATGACACGGACCTGTTGGAGCGGGTCCAGAGGAGGGACACAAAAATGATCATAGGGCTGGAGGACCTATGCCATGAGTACAGGCTGAGTTGTCGTTGTTCAGGCTGGAGAAGAGAAAACTCCAGGGAGACCTTATAGCAGCCTTCCAGTACCTAAAGGGGACCTATAGAAAAGCTGGGGAGGGACTCTTTATGAGGGAGTGTAGTGATAGGACGAGGGGTAATGGTTTCAAACTGAGAGAGGGGAGATTTAGATAGGATATTAGGAAGAAACTCTTTACTGTGAGGGTGGTGAGGCACTGGAACAGGTTGCCCAGAGAGTTTGTGGATGCCCCATCCCTGGAAGTGTTCAAGGCCAGGCTGGATGGGGCTTTGAGCAGCCTGGTCTAGTGGGAGGTGTCCCTGCCCATGGCAGGGGGTTGGAACTAGGTGATCTTTAAGGTCCCTTCCAACCCAAACCATTCTGTGATTCTGTGTGATTCTGTGCTGAGAGATAGGAACTAATAGAGTTGAGGATAACTTATTCTGAGTTCTAATTATTTACTTGCTGTAACCTGCAGAAGCAGACAGAAAGGGATTCAGTGCAGAAATGTAAAGAAACTTTCCTCCGGATGCCTGCAGATTCCTCTTTGCAGAAGTGGGCAGAGAAGAAGATAGAAAGGGATCAGGATGGGATAAGGAGGGATTGTGTTCTGTTTCAGTAGAGGAAACTCAACCAGACATCGAAAACAATGCTGAAAACACACACAAAAAAATATTTAATGGTCTGTGTTAACAACTAAAATAGCAGATAAGTTCCATCTTTACTGAGACACTAAACAGATTTAATTGTGACTCAGCCACACTAAGGCATACAAGCAAGAAAAGTAAAATGGTGTCATTCTACATTGATAAAAATGTACAAATGAATGACACTTTCTTGTAATTCACTAATTTAGCTAAGGAATAGGAAGGCATTAAAAAGATAACAAGTGGGGAGTGGGGAGAGAACTGCTACACTTAAACATTTTAATGGTATCTTAAGGTTCATTACTTAGTTTTAGATACTAGCCAGAATGCTTTATAAATCACTCCTGCTATCCAGAACTGACTCATCAATCCATAGTCTAGATAATTTTCTTCAACCTCTAATTGCACAACCTTAGTTCAGAGGAGATCTGTGTCTATAGAAATTCTTTGATCTGGGATTAAATTTGATTTATCCAGCTCAGAAAAGAGGAAAAAGCACAAAAACAGATCATTGCATTAGAGAGATTTGGAAAGCATTTCTACAAGCAGAACTGAACGAGAATTTACATTCTTCTCTCTATGAAACATCCAGCTAACACCTGTGTTTTTTCTTTATTACAGTAATTATAGTGGAATGACACCTAGAGAAAACTCATTCTCTCTCCTCCACCTTTCACCATTTCTTTGTCCCTTGAGAGACAGCCCATGCGGCACTTCTTCAGCAACCAGGGAGAGATCTGCCTTGCCACTGCTACCACAACCAAATAACAATAGGCAGCAATGTTAGAGATTGAGGAGGTATGGAAAAAATTCAACACTGTATATATATACAAAGGAATTTTGAAAAGAGGGTACTTGACAGTAAATAAACATTATTGCACAGGTCAAATCCTACCCCAGTGTGTCTCTCTTCAATCCTCCTATATTCATTTGGGCTGCATAAATAAAAGTGAAAATAAAGTTTACAATGTAGGCTAGAATATAAGTGCTCTTTCTTGGCCACATTAGATTTGTCATCCATAAATAGTTGTAAATATTTTTTGCTATCAGCATTACATTTTGCTTTTGATTTTTACATAGACAAAGGACACAAAATTCTTCAGGCCCAATATAGCTATTTTATAATCTAAGCTAAAATATCAACAGACAAAAATATTAAGCAGAAAAATACACTAATGTTACAATTTCACAAGCCAGTACTGTGCAAAATCAGCTCATACTTACAGGCCATGCAGTGCCTTTGAACAGTGAAACAGGGTTTCTACTTTAATACCTGTTTTGTTAGTCTGGTCTAGTTGAATCTAGGTTGAATTCTGACACATGACATACCAATGAATCCTAATGTACCTACTAACACTTCCTGTGCATTTGAAAGAGATGCATCAGGTATCGGTTTTGTTGTGTTTTAGCTAATCTTATAATTCTTCTTTTAAGAAACGCCAGCTCTCCACTGACGGGAAGGGGTCCAGTTTCCATGGTCCCACTCTGGGGCTCAAAGGAGCCTGGCCACAGTTCTCCTCCTCCTACCCTGCCATACTGGGTGTTCCTTCCTAATCTGGCCCTAAAGGACCAATAGAGTGAAAGATCAGTGAATTTGGCATCAAGGTCGCTTATAAAATGCCTGTGTCTCCTTTGACAGCCTAAGAAGAATGAACTTTTCCTGGATGGCCCCTCTCAGGAGCTCTGGTAAGGATTGCCCATCTGACCTGAGTTCAGATCCCAAGTGAAAGCAGCAGTGCAGAGACACTACATTTATTTTTTTAATCTGAGTTCTAAACAATTTTCACATCTCCTCCCAGTCTTCCTGGAAAAGGCTCAGATTCAATTTGGTTTAAGCACTGGGCAGAGGTTCAGTAAGACTGCATCCGAAACAGCAGTTTTCCTGAGAAGACAGAATCATGTTCAGAAGAAAAATAAAGTAGAATAAACAGCTGAAGAAACCTAAAGCCTCTTCCTTCTCCCATCTCAATGAAATATCAGCAAGCGATTAGATTATATTTCTCCTATTCATTTTCTTTAATATAAGAAAGGGACACACATAGTTTAACTCCCAGCAGTAATTCAGATTAGTCTGGAAAATACAGCTCTCTACTGGACTGTATTTACATTTAACCTGTTAACTAAATGCTCAGCCAAAGGCTCTTCTCACTTACACAAAGAAACTTACCAGTTATAGCACACTTTGGTTGGTGTATGAGGGCAGAATTTGTCCTAGTCTCTTCTATATGACCTGTGGTTTCAGTTTGCTCCTCGCAAAGATCTATCTTACCACCTTTGTGCCAAAATATTCCCAGGCTTAAGTAATTTTCTCCCCCTCCCTCTCCAAACTTGAGATTCTCATCATGGCAGTTTGGCTTTGGTACAGGTGCTGAAAACTAGATTAGATGAGGGAGGGAAAAATAACTTCATAGCGTGGCGTGGATTGGCACGAAGACTGCATTGGCACTTGCGTGAGATAATCAGGTTACTCAAGAGTAGTAAAGCTTCAAGAAAATAATTCGGGTCATCCCATTACCTCCTCACTTCAGCAGTTCTTGTAACAGATCCGGAATATACTGTAAATGTTCATTTACAACCATTAAAGTAATTTTGTTCAATATGGATAAATCAATACCAAATGCATAGTAACATTATTTAAGGAGATAGTAATGCTTTTAATAAAATATTTGTTTCTTGATTGTTTTAGTTTTAAATCTATGGCATGGAACAATAGTTCACTAAATTTATTTTGCTGAAGTATCTTCAAAGGTATTGTAGTACAAAAAAAATTAGTTTCAATACCTGTATAGGGTCTCTGCCTCTCTCACTCTCACTCTCCCTGTATATATGTTTATTAAAAATATAGCTTTTCAGATGGCCTCCCAAGGCAGTCCCTAAAGAAAACAGTAATTCAGTAAGTGGAAGGCATTATGAAAACAACTAAAATCAAAGTCTTGCTTTAAACACAGACATTGAACCAGCAAGACAACCCTCTGCAGGGATGAACTGCAAATTTGAGGGGCACAGGACTGAAGGCAGACTCACCAAAGGAATTCCTTCTGAATCCTGGTGTTGACAGGATGACAGCAGTGCTGGCTCTTACAAGAGCAAGCCAGCATATAACTCAATATGCAAGCTGTGACACACATTAGCTAAAATTAAAGACAACATTAGTCAAAGCAAGGTGGTGGATTCCCAGTTGACAACAGCATCAGCAGTAAGAATGTAAATTCAAACGTGAGATCCCATCTCCCATCAATAAGTTCAGTCATCATGTTATGTGGCTTCTGCATTTAGTGACCAACACCAAACACCAACAATTTGCACCAAAGAAAATGGAGAAATAATCAAAACTTTATGTGACTGCATACCCATGTATGGGGATCTCTCCTTTACTAACATTTCTTTATAGATGATCACCAGAATTGAGGAGCTCAGTGCAGTTTTATATTTCCTGTACATTTTACATGGCCTAAAAAATGGGAAGAAGGGAATAATCCACAATCATGCATAGCTCTAACTGAGCTTTTCCACAACTGTTCAAAATAATTTATAGTATTCAAGTCTCACCTTTTGTCCTGAAAGGCTCTTCCTTATTAAAGTTATAACATAGGTAAAGAAATAATTTCCACACGACATATGCTTTGCAAGTGTCCAAAGTCAGTGACCAGAGATAGTAAGAAGGACCTGCATCGTTCATTTGAGTGCTATAAAAAAAATAGTTGCCATGAGGTGCACCTCAAGGTGATGTAGAAACCTCTTGTTAACTAGAAGAAGTTGTAAGATTGGCATTTCAAACAGCGGTTCTGGCTTCCCATGAACTTTAGCTCCTTTGAAATGTGACTGTGGGCCCATCGTGCTTCCCAGGCAGTCTGCACGTGGATGCTTCTTTGTACTTGACACCTCTTCTGATATTGCTTTCATAAGAAATCCACTTTACGCAAAAATCAGTGTAGAATTTAAGACTGACAAAGATATGCTTGTTAAAATTCTCACAAATTTTTTTAAAGGAGTTAAAACTATAGTTTAGGGAGAGGAGAGGACATGGGAGGGGAGGGGAGGGGAGGGGAGGGGAGGGGAGGGGAGAGGAGGGAAGAGGGGAGGCCCAATCTTGCAATTTAAAGAAGACTCAGCAAAACTTTCAGTCTGAACTGAAAATTCTCTACTTCCATCAAAAGACAAACATAGCACCACATTTTTTTTCTATTCTAAGTATAAAACTATCATCTCCTTTTAGAATGTATTTGGCTTGCTCTGAACTTTCTTTATGGTGGTATGAACTAACAGCAGTTTTATTTTTGTTATCTGCTAAATCTATTAACTTAAAATACCCTTCTGTAACACTCTTCTAGTCCATCTAAAATGAATATATTGTAAGGGAACCGTAGCCAAAAAATATATAACCTCTCTTATACATTAAATTTTAATCTGGCTCTGGAAACAAGCCCTCAAAATATGAAAATCCATTCTGACCTTGTGCACATAAGATATGCGTATGATTCACACTTGATAAATGAGTTTTTAAAATGGATGTTTTTTTAGGAGGAAACTACTAATTGCACTACAAGCCCCATTCTTTTCATCTTCCCATCTTGCACAATTTTTTTAAAAACTGTACTTTTTTCATGAAATAACACTTTGTAACAGTTTTATAAACTTGAAGTTAATCTTTCTTAATAATTCTTACAGGTATTGATTTCTCAGTATAATCTTCTATTCTCAGACTGTTCTTAGGAAAGGAAGCATGCTATTGTTAATCCTTCGTTCACATCAACAAAAAGCCTTTTAAATTTACTCCAAACAAGATTGTTACTTAAAGAGATTTTCTTTTTACATGTGGGTAACAACCACTTTTCTTATTGCTACCAATTAAAATATAAAACAGGAACTGTGAGATATATGTCAAGCACTGATCAGAAATATAATGAACAGGGGTGTCATGCAACATTTACATCAGCAACAGGTATTTTTCATGCAAAATTTAGTATGAAAGATTTTTTCTTATGCAACTCTAACCTCTAATTTTAGTTGAATTTTAACAAGTTGTTACAGTGAGACTTCTCCACCAGTATCACCAAAGGCATGGCTGAGGCTGAGGAATTGATAAGCATCTTCTCAGAGGAGCTGGCTCATTCACTTACAGGACAACAGCCATTTCCAGAAAATGGTTAGAAAAGTGGAGTTAAGAACAGAGGTAAGCCAAAGTCACAGAATGCATGTATATAGTGTGTAGTGTGTAGACATACGTGTCTGGAATGGGGAGAAGGATATTGTTTTCAGGTCCATGGGTTGCGATCAAATCACCTAATTTCTCATTTCTAGCTAACCCCTTTGTTAATTATCAGGATGTTACAGCTGGATGATTTGAAGACGTCTACAAAAACAAAAGGATGATCCATAAATTATGTTTTATTTCCATATTTTATCTAAGTTTTGACTTTTTTACTAAGGCTTATATAGACAAACCTGTTTAAATAAGGACAATGGATTTTAGCAAAATAAAGAGGAAGATTTTAAGTCAAAAAGAATAGCAAAATTATTTTAGTGTAGACTTTTGTTTATTTAAATTATATTATTATCCCCTCCAGTCTCAACCTTCAAAACACTTTCTATAATAACAGATGTATCATTTAAGTAATTTCAAAGTTTACAGCACTAGAGAGGTATTATTACTTGTTTTTCTGCTGAATTACTTTTGATCCTTGGTATTATTCTGCTCCAGTTTAAAGTGATTTTATATCTATTCTTCAAGATTTGCCCTGAAAAGAGTACTGTCTTCTACTTTTTCATCATTGAAGGTCTATTTTGTTCCAAACTGATTATAAAATCCTGATTTCTGTTCAGCATTTTAAATACACCTCCATATTAGACATGTGACCAAAATACAATGAAATACCTTAGTATGCACCATAAACCCGTCTCTAATATCAGCTATAGTTGGAAAATTTGATATTGAAAAGTAAATTATTTTTCCTTCTATATTTCATCAACATATGTAACTATGCCATTACTGTCTCAATAATTAGGCATACTATATTACTCTTTTTAAAGAAAAAAAAAAGCATATATTTCAGGGGGCCAGTTACTGCTAAAAGTATTTCTCTTTTCTTTTGATTTTGTTTTTGTTTCCAAAAAGACTAAATAAAAGACAAATAAAATAACTTTTGCAGTTTCAAAATGTCTGGATGGTTTTTCTCAGACATCAACAGATCTGGCTGAAGATTAAAATACTAAATTAACTCATTTTCTCTGTAGTTATTTACACATTCATCCGCACATGTATGCAGTCATATGCCATAAATATATCAGTCAATACTAAAGAAATCTAAGAACAAGAAGAAAATATGGTACATGATTTTTTTTGTTCTTTTGCCATAAACAAAATTTCAGAGAGAAAACGGTTGTGCCAAATGCTAAAGCTGCTCTGTGTCAATGGTTTATGGAAGTTTATAATATAAAACACATTCTTCAGGATTTCAGCTCAATTTTTTTCCCTGATGTAATATTAATACTTTCATAAATATGGCTGATAAGATGCTGGACATTATTTCCAACTTAAACCTACTTCTTTCTCCCACAGTATAATGATGATGTCATTTAGCCCACTTGAATCAAAATAAATCATGCTATTAATATAGTAGACTGTTAAATGTAAATCTAAAGAATCCTTTGAACTATTTCTTTAAAGGTTTTCTGCCCTGTAGTTGTTCCATGATAGTACATTTGAAGGGCAATACAGAGGAAGGTCATCAGTCTGAAAAAATGAAAATTTATGTTCGGATCGCAAATATGCCTTCCTCTCTAGATCCCAAATATATCCTCCTCTCTGTTCCACTTAATTGTTATAACTGTTCAACAAACTTCCACTTACTAAGGAACTATTACCATTCCCAGGGAGCAATTTATTGAAGAAAATAAGATCTTCTGTTCTCCTAGTCCCCTTGGAAAAGCATGTAGTGGAAAGCAAAATGCAGACACACCTCCAACATCAGAGTTGTGTGTCAGTTGTGAGGGACGGGTTGGGGACAAGTAAAATGAAGGATACAACATTGCAATGATGGTTTATTTTTGTACAGCTATTTTAGGAAGAGTCTCCAATCTTGTTCTTTAAACATTGTGCAATCAAATAACAAAGTATGGATTAGTAAACTGACCACGAAGAATAAATATTTAACTCTTAGTTTGGAAATTGGGGCTGCTTGTGGGGCTAGAAAAAAAAGAGAAACAATCAAAACACTATGTTTCACTAGTATGCTAATATATCTTGCCCTAAGGCAGTTAATATAATAGACATTATTTGTTTGTAGAGTAAGAGCCATCAAGAATAAAAGCACCATTATGCCTATCTCCAGCACTTTACAAAGCAAATATAAATTCTGCACTAAATTCTGTACTTTGCAAGTGAAGTCTTCTCAGTGTCAATATTGCTAGAGTACAAGAAATGCAAGTTCAAAATTGTTTCCATAATTCTGTGTGATTTCATTTTTATAGTGACTAAACTGGAAATACAGAAAGTCTCAGCAAAGTTCATTTCTCCAACTGTTCATAGTTTCCCTGATCAGCTGACCAGAAATAGGAGTATTATCCAGAGATTTAAGGTGAAAATGTACATGGCCAGTGCAAACTTAAAGTTTTAGCAAAAGTAGCAAAATCTATGTCAAAATAAAATGTTTCTCTACCAACATAGTGCCAAGTAAACACTTCTTATAATTAAGAACGACATGGCAGGAGTACCTTCTCATTTTTATTGTCAAGGTAAACTTAATTAAAATAAATAAGGAGAGAAATCAGACATATGTAGAAAACCATCTTCCAGTGAGTGAAAGATAATTTCATAGAATCATAGAATCATTTAGGTTGGAAAAGACCCTTGGGATCACCGAGTCCAACCATCAACCCCACTCTACAAAGTTCTCCCCTACACCAGATCCCCCAACACCACATCTAAACGACTCTTAAACACATTCAGGGATCGTGACTCCACCACCTCCCTGGGCAGCCTATTCCAGTGTCTGACCACTCTTTCTGTGAAGAATTTTTTCCTAATGTCCAGTCTAAACCTACCCTGCTGCAGCTTGAACCCATTCCCTCTTGTTCTATCGCTAATTACCTGTGAGAAGAGACCAGCACCAACCTCTCTACAATGTCCTTTCAAGTAGTTGTAGAGAGCGATGAGGTCTCCCCTCAGCCTCCTCTTCCTCAAACTAAACAGTCCCAGCTCCTTCAGTCACTGCTCATAAGATTTATTCTCCAGGCCCTTCACCAGCTTCGTTGCCCTCCTCTGCACTCGCTCCAGCACCTCGATATCTCTCTCGTGTTGAGGTGCCCAGAACTGGACACAATACTCAAGATGTGGCCTCGCCAGTGTTGAGTACAGGGGGACAATTTCCAAAGGATGTTACAGATTCAAGGAACGCACAAATGAAACCTTCACATTTTAAGGCCGTGACAGTATTGACAGCCCTTCAGTGTATAAAGCGTTCATATGGCACCAGCAGTATAGGTTTGCTTGTAACAGCCGTACTATCACATTAGCACCATATTGTTGTGATTTTGTGTGTAGTTTTACATAGAAACCTTGACACTGGACTAATCTGATTAGTGCACTGTGCTTTCTAGTGGTTTGGCTTTGTTTTGACAGGATCTAGCGGTAACAGAACAACTTTCCTTGCAGAAACTAATCTGTACATATTTTTTCATTGCAAAACCTATGTGTTTCTAAGGACCCACTCTAAGCAAAATAATATATTGAAATTGTTTATGAACTGAAGCAATACAAATGCAAGGTTTGGAAGTATTTTTAAGAATGTGACTCTGCAAAGAGTTTTAATCCCTGCTCACATTTGAGTCCCAGTTACATGGATTAAGAATACCAAGTCAAGAGAGGTGATGACACTGATGAAACTGTGCCTTTATATTTACATTTATATTCATATTTATATTTGCATGTGTATGTGAGTTTGTGCGTACTGTATACACATATATAAATGTATTATAGGTATATAAAGACATATATATAACTATATTAAATATAGATGTTAGAGCATTTACAGAAGAAGCAGGGGACTTGGATTCACTCAGACTGGCTGGGATGACGATAAGGTAGTCTTTGAATCCCACTTCATTTATGAGTCCTACATTTCAGTTCCTGCCCAAAGGAATATTTCACATTTGAACAAATAGTGAATACAGTAAATATAGATATAAGCACTGTAGCCTGCTTATTAGGGTACTTTTCTGCTGCTTGAATCCAAATTCCTCAGGCTGAGGAAAACTACAACTTCTTTGTCCCATTTCCTAGGTGAGTATCTAAACAACGGTTAAGGAAGACATCCTGACTCCCTCCTGGGTGCAGAAATGTCTTCTTCAGCACAGCCCTCTTACTGCCGTATGGGCTGGCTTTAAGGAGCTTGCTGCTTAGGCGCGGTGCAAAATGGACCATGAGGTGAGCACAGTCCCTACAGAGAGGGGTGAGCTCCCAGCCTAGGCTTCTTCGGAGACCTTCAGATGCAGGCACTTCTCCCACCTGGACTATCTAAATAGCATTTGTGGGAACAGATACTTAGTTTTAAAACTAGATCAAAGGCAGTTTGAGCATCTGACAAAAATACCCTCATGAAGGTCCCGACTTCACAGAACTGCAAGATCACATGGGCTGTTTCTGACATCTTTTTACTACTCCTCTCTATCCCCAGTTATTATATGGCAAGATTTCACACTTCAATGCAAGATTACAGTTTTCACTCTGGAGAACAGGGATCCAGAAAGTAAATGCTTTGGTTTTAGCATTTATATTTCTATAAGAATCAACCCAATGCTTGTAAGGGCCCTTGCACTGTGGAACACAGCCCTGCAGCTGTGCTCTCCTGCTTCATGCTCCATAGCTACAAGTTAGGATCCAGATTAGCCTGTGACACTTGAATGTCTGTTTCTGCATAGATCTACTCGAATACATTCCTGCTTCTGATTTTTTCATTCTAACTTAAAGACAAAATGACTTAACATTTTTTAACAACTTTTTAAAAATAATTGTAATATATTATCCCAATTACTTTAACTCCTCACTCCCAAATATTGCACTTGCCTTTGCATTTTTGTCACTTTTTTATAAATGATGACAGATCTCACATCTCCTTCATCCTAATTATTTCAATATATTCCTCCATGTGGCTCTCATTCAATTGCGACATTTATTTTGCAAATGAATGGTGCACATGGTGCCATTTTGCTGCATCTAAACCGCAGTCATTCTGTTCAGTATGCAACAGAATACTGCATACAGTTATTTCTGCTTAGATCATTTACTCCAGAGTTATCTAGTTTTCCAGGTATTACAACAGACTGTGTTTAACAGTCAGCGATAAACTCTTGGGCTTTTTGCAACAACATCAAGTTTTCATCAGCAATACTGATTTTTGCACTATGCTTCAGATTTTATTCCGTGATGTCACAAAAAAAACCCCGCGAGTGGTTAGTTGCCTCTCTCTTCTGGAGATAGCAGATGCTGCTAATACTAGCAGAAGATAATTTTTTATTCATACCAATAATTCTAACCCTTCAGACTCAAACTGATTATAAGATTTGGCTCAAATATTTAAATCTACTGGGGAAATATTTATATCTTCTAACTCTAGTTACTCATCCTAGTATCTAAGCTACCTTGACAGCAAATGTAACTCCTCATTTCTGTGCTCTAATTCGCCTGCCCAAGAAGCCTATCATTTTCTTTCAACCATATAGAAAGCCTGTAGTTTTATCTGAAGTGGTTCAGAGAACACCTGAAACAGCCCATGTATTTGCTGTTGACACTTCTGTTTGTACCTCAGTGTCCTGGCACATCTTAAATGTTCTAGATCTGCAGCAGTCTGGTAAAACAGAAACCTTTTCTGATATCTGACCTAGCAGAGAATATTGGAATACTAAAAGTTCATTGCCAGCTGGACACTTCATTACCACATTGTAATAGCTACATCAACCAAAAAAAGTAAAAGAATTGTAGCTGCTGTAAATCAGAACCACTCCGCTGATTTCAATAAAGTGGCACCCAGTTATCTGAGTCAACAAACTTAAAAACATTCATAAACAATATCTACATCTCGAGCGTGCTTTCTTTGGGGACCGATCTCATGTAGTCAGCACAGGTTCACTACTCAAAATAAATTGGAAGTCCTTTTTTCCATGCAAAAAGTGCAACAGGATAGAGTCCCATGCCCAAAATATCATTTACCTCAAACTAAGAAATGTTACAACGTTTTCATCCATGAATATCAAAGAAAAGACAGTGCTTGTGTCCTGTCCACTGCAGTACAACTTCGTCAGGAGCGGTGGAAGAACAACTGCTGGGCTTTCTATACAATTTGAAACTCAGATCCTGAGACCCGGCTTAATCTCATCTAACTTTAATCATCGTATGGAGGTTCTCTTCAGGAGTGGTAAGGGATCAAGATCCTAACTTAGACAATTCAGGTCATTTCTGAAAGGCAAGTGGGATGAACCCATTTTTAAGAGACAGAGATCTAGAATATTCCTTTTGGAAGGAGAGTTTAGTCAGAATCTCAAAAACTCAGCAAAAAAGACAACTGAGGTCTCTGACTACAGATAACATAAAAGCACGAATAATGAGAAGTTGGTGAATACTTACTAGCCCTCATATTAGGAGAAAAAAGAAGTGTAATCAGGAGTCAGGTTTAAGAACAAACAGCAGACACAATTGTTCACATTTATCTTCTTCATCGATGGAGCTCATTGCCATGAGGTGGCCAGGATGCCAAAGGTATAAATGGTTCAAAAAGCTATTAGGGACAATCATGAGGAAGTTCATGGAGTGTTATTAAATGTGGATGAAAAGTTGCAGCCTCTGGCTCAGGATTTCCCTAAATCACAGATTGACAGCAGCTGGGAAGATATGCCACGGGGGCTATCACTTTATACTCAATTTTTATTCCTTTTCCTAAAACGTCTGCTACTGGCAGTCTCAGAGACAGGATCTTGGCCTAGAAGAAGCTTTAGTCTGATCCACCACAGCCATACTTACAAGAGCCCAAACAGGGCTTTTTCTAAGAAATGGGGCTTTTTCTAAGAAAGTAGTTCCTAGACTGTACTTTATTGCACCTGGGAGATCCCATGCTAAACAGCAAAACATCATTCACTGTTGCAAGACACCTGAAAAAAAATGGCAGGAGTAGTTCAAAGTAAGAGCCTTATCTATGACTTATTTCCCTTTTATCAATTCTGGTTAAAACATTAATGTTTCTTCTAAAGTAGAAATATTTGTAATATATTACATGAAGTCTGTCTTCATGTTGTATTTGTGCTGTCACTATTGATTTATGTGCTTTCAATTTATTAGTTTTAAATTTCTTGGAATGTTGATCAAGTCTTTAATGTACTTTAAAATATGTCCTTTTAGAGCTTTTTAATCCAATCATTTAATGATTTAACCATTTTATCCATCATTAAATCATAACATTTACCTCAGGAGTTGTCTTGACTACACATACTTCTGTATTTGAGGTGGAAAAAATACAACTCAATACTTTAGACATCTCAAAGGTAATTTATTTTTTTTTAAAATCACAAATTCCAAAATTAATTACTTTGTCTCAGAATAAAAAGCTGTGTTCTGAAAAGGCACTTGCTTTTATTTCTGTAGGTACAGGCTTTCAGTATATTCCTATCCAAGAAAATGAAACACTTTATTTCTCCATAATGCAGCACATACTTTTCCAGTGAAACTGACTCACAATGTCAAAAATCTCTCTTCAGTACTGCTCTGAGGGGTAGCAAACATGCACACATGTACACATTTAGAGGACATCATACACATTATTTCTGGCTATAAATAAAGCTAACAAAAAGGGTCAACCAAGTGCAAAAGAAAATCAAGAAAATAAAAGTGATATGGACAATCAAGATGTTAATGCCCAGGGTGCCCTGGAACGATGGATGGCAATTCACACATAAGAATGGAGCAAACAAAACTAGCTGTAGGTTACTTTGAGGAAAGATAACTCTCGCAAATTGATAGGGAGATTTCCACGCTGCATCTTAAGCCATGCTACCCTTAGTGAAAAGGAACAGAAAAACTGTTTTACCTCTGCTTAGCAGCCCACACTGGAGGATAAGTTCTACTTCACATTCCAGCTAAAATTGTTACCTTTTTAAGCACAAGCAATGCAAAATTTTCTTTTATTTCAATAAATCTCAGGCTCCTTTCCCATTTGGCCTAAATTGCAACATTTAGTCAATACTATTACCTTTTACCTTTTTTTTTTTTTTTTTTTTGAATTCTCCTTGGCCTAATCATAGGCCTCAAAGCAGGAGTACTGGTTATTTATGCCTGTAAGCAATTTGGGAAAGGTAACAATTATACTTTTGCTGACCTGCCACTACAGGGAAACAAAAGACACTTCCCCTCACCATGTTCATTGTCCTTGGAAAAACCATGGACAACTCTCCAAGCTGCAGTAACATCGAACTTCTTGTATAAACATTTCTCTCACACTTCAAGTGGGTTGGAAGTAGGAGCGCAGGGAAGATTAAATGCCAGAGTATTTTATGAAGCACTGAAATGCCTGGTTTAGCCAAAAGCAGGGATGAGAAAATAGCCCAAAAGAGAAAACTGATACAGTCAAAGACGTTACTATGCTTGCATGTGTCAGCTGTAGGAAAAAGTTAACAAAGTTGCTGTGTGCCTCTTTATCAATTAGCTGTTCTATGTCTAACTATGCTACATAGGAAATGGTAAAAAATTAGCAGCCCATAATCTGATTACCATTTCTTCTTTGCTTTACTTATTCTTGGAGTTACCATGTGTATTAGTTTTCCACTAAAGATTGCTAGAAAACCATTAACATGCCCATCTGTAGGACAAAATAGGGCTGAAGTGCAGGTACCAGTGAGAGAGACTGCATCCGAACACCATCTTCTCTGGCAAGGTTAAGCATTTTTCTCTGGTTCAATGTGCATGTGAGATTTCAGCCTTCAAAAGCAACCAAATGGAGAAAATAGAGAGACCCCACACCTACTTGGACACAATGCCACCATTTCCATCACCTTCAAGTTGCCTACATTTAAGCCTACTTAGGTCTTCAATTTTAAAGCATTTACCTTTCGTTTGTTTCCCATCCTGATGCAGTTAGTTCGGGAGGCAGTGCCATATTAAAACATCTGGGATTCATCGAATGTGTTCTTTTTAACACAGGTTCAGTGTGATCAATCCCAGATGCTCAACAACTAAAGTTACATATAAAATGTTCATAGGTTTTCGCCAAAATCAGATTCAGCTTCCCATACCTTAAAAGCGGAAGTTCTTTAAATAGACATGAGTTAGATTTAAGTAATTTATTAAAAAACCAAACCAAATGAAAGAAAGAAAGAAAGAAAGAAAGAAAGAAAGAAAGAAAGAAAGAAAGAAAGAAAGAAAGAAAGAAAGAAAAAGAAAGGAAGGAAAAAATTGGAAATGAACCGTACCTTATTAAAAGTACAATTGAGTTAGACAAGTTAGATTAGTTTATACGCCATTTTGGGGTGGATTTTCAATCTTATCAGTCATTAAATTTGCCCAAGACTTCTTATCATACGTTCCTTCTTTCAGTCGCTTATATTTTGAGCCACCAGGGTAGCTGACTCGAACTGAAATCTTTCAAGGAAATTCGTGCCAATGCAATTCAGCTTTTCCTGAGAAATAAGACTGTAGAGGAGGGAGATATTAGCTTGCCCATGAGAAAAATATTCTGGAGAACAATTGTTAGAAAGCGTCTCAAACCAAATGCAGTGAAATAGAACCTTGAGGTTAGGTGAAGGAGAGAGGAAATACAAGGGACCCCCAAGTCAGAGAAGGGCCTTCTGCCACTGCTGTGAATTTTTAGCCCAACTTTAAGATGCTCAGTTACTGTTGCTTGGGGAGAATTTTTAAACTCCTCCTTATTGTATGCACGCTTGGCACCACCCAAGCAATGTCAACGCAACGTGTCCACTCATGCTGATGAACACAGAATTGTAGAGGGAATGTTTCAGTTTGCAGAGATTTTAGTAGGCATTTGGTTGAGTTTCATTTATAACTGGAATGAAGCTGCCATTTACATAAATGTAGGATGGTTTCCATGAACCTTCAGATGGCTTAGTTACAATAACTTAGTCTAGGCAATTAAATTAAGTGCCAATTGTTGATTGGAGTCCGTAGAGCTTTGGCATTGAATCTGAGACTGCCATATATTTGTAGGCACAGTCACATAATGTGTAACCGGTGTAGTTCTGCTTCTCTGCTCTAAAAACAGAGCATCTTCATTAAAGAAATTTTGAGCTGAAAAAACACCAAGAGAAAAAAAATAATTAGCTATCTTATCCAAAGTTGATTTCTTTTCTTCACGAATGCAGGTTTCAAAAGCTATAATCTAGTGAATTTCCAAAATCAGAATTAAACTAAAGCATTCCCTTAATCCAAAGGTAATTTTCATTTTCTAATTACATCAGTCTCATTTCTAGTCCTGTTAAGCCTGTCACTGATTCAACAGCCTGTAAGATAATTTTCATAACTAGGAAAAGTCATAACTAGGAAAACTAGTTCATAACTAGGAAAAAAGGGATTCTGTCTATGGGACTTCAGGTGAATGATTTAGTTTGGGGTTTTTTTTCTGATGATGGCTCTCTTGCCTCCTTGAAAGTTGGTAATGTCAGTGACAGTCCCAATTAAGATGGAGTAAAAAGGAGAATATGAGTTATGTGGACAAAGGTGTCTGGTAAGCACAGTTTATCACCACCAACAGCTCTGTGTAGTGTGGTTTCTCAAACTAACTAATTTATATAGATAATGACTGCAAGATGTAACTAATGGCCACATTTATCAATTACCTTTTCTATCACTAACATTCCCAACTGAATTTGCTTGTCAACTGGAGTGCTGCGGGACCTGATCCCTGCTTTTTTTTTGCAGATATCTGAGTATCCTGAATGGTTTTGGGACATCATCAAAGTATGCGGGATAGACAGCATGTCTAGTCTTGGAGTGATGATGGAAATTCTTCAAGTCATTTTTAATGACCTAGCTGTACCTTTATTAACCATTTCTCTCTTCTCTGTGAAAATCATTCTGAAGGGCTTGTCGAGTATTTCTTTGATAGGGCAGAGAACAGACATATGGGTTTTTTTAACTCTAATTTATAATAACAATTTCTTTTAATACTTATGTGTCTTTTTGTAATGTTGTTCAAAAGGATGGCAGGCAATTAATAAAAAAAAAACCAAACCTCAGAAAAGTGTCACAATTGGCTTACCATGCTTGAAATAGCTCTGGATAGTGAAAGAAAAAAAAAAAAGACTTCTCTTTAAAAAGGTTTATTATATGGTGAAACATGTCATAAACAAATTGTGTGGCATTGATTATTTATGCTGTAATATTGTCTAGCAGCTTGATCATTCATCAGAAACCCCATTTCTAATCCTTTACAAAGCAGTTAATGACACTTCCTCTGATGATCTCTGAAGGAGACCAAGGAAATAAATTGTGTAACTGTATTATAAAATAAGAACTGTCTTATTCAAAAGTTCTAAGAAAATCAAAATCCACAATGTTTCTGAACTTATTCTCCATAATTACACAAAACCTTTTCTCTATTGATTTGGGGAGGGGGGAGAACAAAACCAATATATTTTCTGTTAAACAAACTGGCTTGTAACGCAATTATGTCTTGCCTTTTCTTCAGAGATGGTTCACCTTCTGCCTGGCCTCAGCTGTCTAGCACTGAACCAAACAGAATATGTCACTCACATGGGAAATTAACATCTTTGGCGCAGAGAATGTCCCTATGATTGGAAAAAGTGGACTTTTTTTCTCAGACTTTCGGATTCCCAGTGTAGCTAAGAAGCCTAAAAACACTTCTTGTGCAGGAGAGTCATGAAACTTTTAAGGCTCTCACTCTTAAAACTGAGCATGGAAGCTATGGGGAAAGAGGTTACTGAGCTCAGGCAAGACAGAGTTCCAAATGACAATAGGTTTTAAAAAAAAGCAAGAGATTTTCTGGTCAACCAGAAACACAAAGTAAATGCCAATTTGTAATTTATTCATTCCAGAATATATTTTTTAAAAAAATATAAAATGCATGCACTTAGCTGCTTATTACAACATTGAAAACCAAGGAGAAATGTTCTTATGTGAAAGGGGAGAATGGGATGTGAAAATGATGAAAAAAGAGAAATATTAAAGATTAATAGAAAAGGGGTTGGGGATGGGGAAACACTCAAGTAATAAAAAGCATGATAACGGGGGAAATGGCTAAAGTAATGAAAAGCTTCCATGACATTGGTTTGACCCGCTGAGCATGTCAAACAGTTTTGAAAATATTTTAGATTGTTTGAAAGTTTTGGGAAAAGGAATGAGGAAAAAAGAATGAATGAAAGGACGGAGACAATTAACTTTGAATATGGACATCTCTGTAGCATATTTTACCACATCAAAACTTACCATCTGAACCCTGAGGAACACAGTACAGGATGTATAGAAGAGAAAGAGAGGGAACATAGTAGGAAGAAAGAAGAAATAGAGATTGTTTTGGGTGTCCGAGTCCAGACTTCCCTCCTTTTATTCTGATAACATTGATTAACTGAACTTGAGTAAGAAAGTAAAGAAGCAACCAAATAAACTCTTTAATTCATGAAGAGTTGCATCTATGTCATCGAAGTGCTCTATTAGGCTCACTATCCCTAAGCTGCAGCTGCTCCTCATTAGTTTAAGAAGTCTAAGAATGGAGCATAAGATAAAATGAATAGGCAAAAGTTTTCTACATTGAGAAATGAAACATTATTTTCTCTATAATGAGTCATTTAAATATAAAAATCTTTATCATTGGGATTTGTGCAAGTAAAGAACTTAGCAAAATTTAAAAATACTTTTTTCCTACACGATGTAAGTCTTCAGTGGCTAATTGACACGGCTACAGAATTATATGCAACAGGGCTGCAGGATGAGTTACACACAGTATGCAGCTCTTTCCCTACTGATGACCTCTGGAACATTTCTCTTAAGCAGCTAATGCTTTACTTACTTGGAGAGAGGATAATGGGTTACTGGTCTGCTTAAGTCTGACAATTCCTGGGTTACCTATATACTCTAATGCAAACATCTTTTGAACTCTGCATCCTAGAATGTATCAGACCATAAAGAGTCAGTAATCAGATAAAGTTGGCAGCCACATTTCTTCAGGCTTCATACATCAAAGACACAGAACAACATTTTGAGTTATTTTAATGTCTGCTGAATAGAACATTTTGCATCTCCAGTTGAAAATAAATGTTTTGTGTCACAAGTCTGGATCTAATCTGTCCTAAGCCTTTTTGGCTGTCACCAAGCCACTTTTTCACAGAAGAGAGCATGGATATAAAATAAATAACACATTCCAGCATGAAAAACTATTACCAAGAGGCTGATTTTGCTTCCATTTGCACTGGTGAGAATTCACTCTTTATCTCAGTGAGCTCTTTTTAATCTAAGCGCAGTCATACAAAGGCAGAAGGAACTGCATCTCCTTCCTATTGCAAACCCAGTTCCCAAGGCCCAGCTTGCTCTTCTCAGCTACCTGTGAGTGTAAAGCCCAAAGGCAACTGACATGGAACACATTTTACTTAATTTGGCTGTCTCTGAGCTAAAATTTCCTCCAAGTGAGTTTGCCAATATCATCTTTCAGAATGTGGAGAAAAGTAATATTGCATAGTTCAGATTCACGTTTTTCAGATGGAATGAATCAACCTCTGAAGATACGTAAGATGGAAGAATCAGAAATCAAGGATTTAGATGGCAAAGTTAGAATGCCGCCAAGGTCATTCTTGTTATACTCTGACAGTTACTCAGTCAGGAGTTTCCAATGTCGACAGTAAAATCCACGTCACTGCAGAATGCAGAAAAGTGGGGAAAAATGAAGGAATGAAAAGAGTAACGCCTTTCAACATAAGCTACAACTGATCTAACTTTGAAGTTGGATCTGACCTCAGTGTGAGCCTTATTTGGAGCAGCAGGTTGGCCAAGGTGGCTTCCAGAGGATTCCTCTCATTTGAGTCATTCTGTGCTTCTACAGTATGACTGTTCAGGTTTACAAATCGTGAGGATTACAGGACTGGACTATAATTTCAATTTTCCCTATAAACACAACATATTTTAGACTACACTACCAAGTATATAGAAATTAATTTAAACAGTAATTTCAACAGTAATAGAAACATCACAGTCATAAATTGTTTATTGAAGCTACCAGTGAAACATATCAAAGATAGCTGTCTGAGGCTATATGATCACCAGAACTCTGCATGCTGTAAAAAAGAAATAATTAAAACAAAGCTGAAACACATGGAAACCAATTCAAGGAACATATGTCAATAAAAAGACAAAAATTTCAAAGAAATGCAAAAAATTGCATTTACATTCACATACTTTCACTCACATGAAAACATTTTACTGTAAACAACGGATATTGCTTTCTCTTTGCAAAATGTAAAAGTCTTTTCTTCTGCAAAGGAAAAGGGATCAACCAAGCCAGACCTTAATTGTCGTTGAACTCAAGTGGAAAGATCCTGATAAAATATACCTGGAAACACACACGCAGGACTTCTGAGAAAGCAGTTCACTGATAAACACTCACCGTGTTCGCTACATTAAGTAGTACTCATAAAATAAGTTAATCTTGTAAAGCTTGGGAAGTCAGAATGATAGCGTGATGCAATGCAATAACTTCAGAAACAAACAGGAAACAGACGCCATCTCTTGTGAGTTACAGTGGCTGACAGAGAAAAGAGAAACTTTCCTCTTCCTTCAACTGTCTGCAACTAATAACCAAATGGGAGGATTGATGTCCTACTGCTTTTGGACATCTAGAAGTCTTACGCCCAGGCAGAGAGTGATCCGATAGGGATTTTTTTACCCAAGCAGTGCAGAAAATTGATATCTCTAGATACATAGATTAGGTGCTGGTGACTATTTCCTATCTTAGCTGCCTTAGGTGATGTCTGAAGCTGGCTGGGCTGAGTTTGCAAAAAGGAAGGTGTATTTGAACACAAAGAAATGGACGAACTTATAGAATCATAGAATCACTTAGGTTGGAAAAGACCCTTGGGATCATCGAGTCCAACCATCAACCCCACTCTACAAGAGAGATCTACTTGTAAGATCACAAACCCGTCACTACCACAGTTGCTGCAGATCAAACTGGAATTATTCTCTCCTATTTGCACTTTAGTCATACAACTTGAATTCTGGTATCTTACTTCCCGCGACTGCCTTTTGCGTATACTTACAGGATGGGTACATATGCTATAGCAGGTATACCAATGTGCAGACACTTAAAAAATCTAGATCCTGGTATATCGCTATTTAAGCTTAAAAGACTTATGCATGCTTTCTCTTAGAAATGGCCCATGAGCACTTATAGATGAATAATCTGTGTGTAAAAAAACATGATATATTGCAGTCATTCTGAGAAAACAGTAATTTTGTGAAATTATTCAAAACTTCAGCTAAAAAAATATGCCAAATTTATTTACAGTATAGTGGGTGGAGTGCATAGGTCCCTTGGTTTCATGGAATTACTGTCTCCAAACAAAAATTAAGTTGATTTTTCTATTACATTTCCTTCTAAAATCTACAGTAATACATCATTTCAGGAAAATGACCTTTATTTTCAAAGTCAAGATTATCACAGTTGAGACAATTACGCCTTGTTTTTACCATATAGCTTTAGTATCTCTGTGTTGCTTTTTTTTAGTCTTCTAGGAATACATTCTTATATGTTTAGTGTTTCACTAAATGACTGAGATCACTCAATCGTCAAGTGATTGGGATCATGGTTAATAGCTACATATGGAGAAATGGGTTTATCTCTGTTAATAACCTGAAGACTAACAAATTGCTAAGGAAACAAAATTGATTGCTTAATGTTTCCTCCCACAGCCTTTCCACTTTTCACAGGAATAACATGCTGATCATTTTGCCGTCTTTCCATATACGTGAGTGGTGCACTGCATGGGTCTTCTGACTCAGTCTGTGTTGGAGACCGGGGCAGCTATGCTTTCTCCTGTCTATAATTCTAGCATCTGGTGAGGAAAATTTCACCCTGGTGTGTTGCTTCATGAAGCTTGGAAATCTTCTGCAAGGGAAGGGATGGAGCATTTCAGGCATGAAATGGCAACCAGCTCTCTAAGGATACTGCAGTCAGGGGCTCCTTGGCTCTGGTCTGGGTGCAGGCGTCCTGGCGGCAGCTCTTCAAACGCAAAGAGTGAAACGTAACAGGAGCTGCCGTATGGTCAGAAGGGTTATCTGAAACTGCATCAGACCAAGGCAGGAAAACAGAACAGGGCTGCTGAACCTCGTACTGAAGCTCAGACAGAAGGAGAGGGTGAGAAGACAAACAAATCGTGATTGCTTTAGGTGGGCCGTAATTTCTGGAACAGGAGGCTGAACAAGTCTCCTTCGATGCATGCAGCATACACCGTGCTCTGAGGTGACTGGCAGCGTTCCTGGTGAAAGGACAAAGTAAATTATGATGCAGTCCAATGAATTAATTATCTGCTTTTCATGCCACAGCTATATCCTGTCACCCGCCAGGACACTGGCTTCGAGCAATGCTTGATTTCCCATGCTCTAGGCTGAGCTGAGATCACATGGCTTTAGTTCTTGGACTGCTTCAGCACTGATTTTGGTTTTGTTGTTACCCTGCCAATAGGAGTAAATAATGGGAAAAAAAGATGCCAACTAGCTGAAAGACAGCTTCAGCTGCTCTATGAGAAGTCAGGGAGCAGAGAATATATTGTATAATTAATTTTGTTGAGACGCAGACTCATTCAATTTGCCACTGCAATGACTACTCGTTCCTCAGAATGAATCAAAATCCATCACCTTTGGTCATGGGAAACCTATTTTTGTGGCACTATTGCCAAATAATCTAGACAATTCAGTGTACTTACTGATAAACAGTTTTTGATATGGTACAACGTCTGTGACCCTTTGGGCAATGGATGTTTTCATGGTGACACTGCTGACAGTGTACACTATACCTCTCCTTCACATCTACATGTCTACATATCTGTCACGTAATAGAGAATGTTATTCCCGCAGTGAGAAATATAAAATAATTGATCAGTAGTCCCGAATGACAAATCAATGATGATGTGGAATGCAGAAAAAAAAAAAGGAATAGTCTTCAATGATATTCTTACATTGACTGATACAGGATCTTGGTTTGACTGTTGGATTGCATATTTTTACATTGTATTTTTTTATATTCTGTGTGAAATTAATGACTGTCTGACATTTTAATGAATTTCATCCCTATAAATTCAGTGTTAAAATCCATTTTAGCATAATTTATATAGTAAATGAATGTTTTCTATAACTTCCTCTTATCAGATGGCCTGTGGTCAGAGGGATAGGATCTGGATGGAGGAAAGGCACATCAGCAAAGGGTGTCTCCTACAGGATCAGCTCCACCTCTGGCAGAGAGCAGGAGGAGCTGACAGCGATGGGGAAAGCTAAGTAGTCCCAACTCGTAAGCTTGCGACTTCTTTGCTGGGAAGAAGTAGGTTTTAAAGCTGAGCTGAATACAATTGTCCTGTTTAAGGAAAGGTAAGGCAACTCAATTGTGTTTGGTATGTCTGAATGAAGCAACGAGCAAAGTAACTAGAGTGGATTCTTTATGATTTTTTTTTTTTAATTTTTTAAAGGAAAAATTTAATCCAAGACTATCTCCAATTCATGACAAGGTGTCTTCCTGGTTACTATGTCTGACTGATCTCAGTTTAAAAGAAGGGAAACAGTGCTGTGAAAGACGGTCCAGCACCTGTACAGTCACGGCCCATCCACTGGCTGGGAGCTGCGTGGCACTGCTAGGGACAGGCCGTGCTGCCAGTAGGACCAAGAATCCCACACTGCCACATCAGGATCCTGCTTATGAGCAAAATTTGGCTCTGATCTCACCAATGCCTGGAGGTAAAGAAGGAGATACGGGACCTTTTGGATGTAGATTTTGTTATTACATAAGGAGACAGTCAGGCACATAGTCAAGCTTGCTTAGACACTGAGAACTTGAACCTAGAGTAGAAACATCCTATTGTATTACACCAAATCTTGCTAAGCAGACCTCTAAGTAACATTTCCCAGGAAGTCCAAGAAAAACTTAATTAACTAGCTCTGGTTAGATTATGAATTCTGAGGTTCGTAACAAAGGAGAAACACCTATTTCAACTAACATTGTTCTCATTCTTTCAGGCTCCAGCCCTACAGAAGTTGACACATTTGTTAAACTTTAGGTGTTGAGTTAAACAGGACTGTTCAGCTACTTACAATACACCACAATAAGGAATATCTGTAAAGGATCAGGCCCTGTGACAGTGAATTCCAAATTTATTCAGCAACTTTGCCTTTCAGAGAAGAGTCACAAGTCTGTCATGGTATCTCTGCCCTGGTAAACATTTAGTTAATTACACCAAGTAGAACAACTCTGTGAGGAAAGACTGACAGCATCCTAATTGAGAACAGCCTGTAATCTGACAATTAAACCACGCAACTGGAAAACAGGATACACTCATGATTTTTCATGGTCACAACACAAGGCAAAATCTGTCCCCCTGACTACCCCAACAACTTTCCACCTAACTTTGAAGATAGCTTGCTTAGGGACCTCTTCAGCTCCCTCACCCGGTCCTTTTGGGATCATCTTCTTCAGGTATCCTCAGATTCTGCACTGCTTTATGCCCAGCAGGAATTGAGTGATTTAGGAACCAGAAGAGACTGATTCCTGTACCTGAATTTCAATAAGAAACCAATGGAATTTGGTGTCTAAGTGCCTAAATCGCTATTAAAACCTAGTGTTGATTGATTCACTTCAAACCATTTGAAATGTTTACATTTATTTCAAGAATTATACATCAGGACTTTATTGTTAACACATTTGTTATCTTATTTTGCAGATCCTGGCCAAAGAAAAACAGCTTTAAGAGTCAAGAACCTGTCAAGCAGCAGCTTTATTGACCATGCCTTCAAAAGTAGTGAGAGCATTAAACATAATATTTTACTGGGAAAGGCTGGAAATGCAAAGTATTTTTGGCCTGGTACAGTAAATCATTTTCCTCTTTGGTATGGCAAATAGAGGGACTGCTATCAAAATAGATTATCCCTCAGGCTAGTATATTCTGCTTTTTTAAAAAACATGTCCTTCTTCCTCAGGATGCATTTGAGTGTGTATAAAAGGCAAACACAGATGAATCAGATTAATAGTACTGGAGCATGTCAACTTGAGATCATGTAAGGATCCGCGCTTGCCAATAGCCGGCCACAGTCAGAGTGAGAACATAAGGCTCACATTACCCCCATCCTCCCCAGAGCAGATACAAATCTCGGATGTGTCAAGTGTATGTTCCGTGCCGGTTAATCATAGGGAGAGCAGTTGCACCATCGGTCTCATGACTGACACCAGTACTGCACCAGCCAGGAAAAAAGATTTCTCTACTCAGAATAGCACTTCATGCACTTCATTTTAAAATCATTTCTAGGGCTGTCCTCCATGTTAAATATTTCCATGGCTTCCTGAAAGCCTCATATTTTTATCCACCAGCTGAGACTGATTTCAATCCAGTTTTTCGTTCAAGGTTATCCCAATGTCTATTGATTAAAGAGTTGCATAAGTATATCTGTTTTCAAATCTCTCACTCATTCATCTGTAACATTTCTTTTGATATTTAGTATATTTGAACAACAAAAGAAACATCAGAACAAAAATTCATGTAATAGCACATCTGCATATCAGTCTTATTTAGCCATCCACACTGTGTGACACATGTGCTCAGGTATAGTGATAAATATACAGATAGCAGGGAGGACAAAACTCAGGATAACCTGGATAAACCACCAGTGACATTTTTAGTGTTCCTGCTGATGAGTTTTAGCTATTAACTGGAAAGAAGACAGGCTCATGAGTATGCATATATTTGTAGAGCTATACAAATATGTCAATCACACTTTAAATTGATTTAGACATTTTTTACTTTTTTTTAATTTTGCCTTTTATCATTAAAACCAAATACGTGTTCTTATTTTTTTTATTTCATGAATATTTTGTAAATATAAAAATCTGAATGTATACGGTTTTTTAGTCTTTGTGCACTAAATTATATTTAAAAAAAAAAACAACAAATTGGGTTTTCAAGATATTTCAGTAATCATTTCAATATTCACAGCTCTTTTCCAAGACATACAAAACACAAGTTTCATATGCAAACATTTCATTTAAGCATAAAAAGCCATCTCTTATCATTAAAAAAACTAAACTAGAAAAGAAAACAAGAAAGTTAAAGATTTAATATTCTGCAACCATTTTGGTTTTGTAACATGTGAAACAGACTCATTAAATACAGCAATTAAACACAATTAATGCTATAGATATATATTAGTTGCTAGACTTGATTGTAAGTGAACTGAAAACGCAACCTTAATTTGTTGTTTTCCAAGGAAACCATAATCACTTATTTATGGATTTCTATTCCAAATGACTCCTTTGAATACTAACCAGTGATTTTGATCTCTCCTACTAGGTCAGAAAATAAAGGATATCTTTTTGTAATGTCTGTCTTCAAATCTTACCAAAACATAAAAACAATGCTGATGTTAAAGAGCTGTGTTTGATCACTGGGTTTTATGTCTAGCTTACTAATGAAACAATTGCCACAGTGTCAGCCACAAGGCAAGACTGGCCGGCACGGCTGTCCTGGAGGGGGAGTGTCTGAGGAAGAAAAGGTGTACTCTGTTACGGCTCTGAAAATAAATCCCTCATACTTTACAGTGCAGCTCTGAAACCAAAGTTATTGAATATTTTCTGGTATGACAAAGAAGAAATAGGTACACCAACGTCCCAATTACCCAGTTTTTCTGGAAGTCTTCCAGAACAAGCTCCTGTGCTGACTGGGACTCAGAGCTTCCGAAGACATGCCTTAAATCGTTCCCGCTGGACCACCCAAATACATCCCACAGGGCGAAAGAAGTGTGATTCCCTTCCTCCCTACAGCTGGAAACCGAGCAGAGAGTGAACAAAGAAATCAAGACCCAATAATAACTATTACTTTGTCCGATGACCCATCTGGTTGAGCGCAGAGCAGAAAGATGTCTGTTCTGATTTGCATCACCTGCATATGGTCTACTAGAGGTTGATATCTGTTGGAAAGCAACCAGTCTGGTGCGTGCATGGGCTTAATGCTAGGGAAGCAGGTGTGGGCAGTACCTTGATTTTCAGGGAATAATGTAATTTTCATCAACATGGAAAGCTTCACCACTCCTGTATAGAGGGAGGGCTGTTTGGTGACAGCTTCAAAGTCCCAACTTGTCAGCTTTAAAACCACAGGCTGGTGATTTACAGTGACCATAATGGTAATGTGGTAAATGTTTTCAAGGACATTCTTGGTTTGAAGAAAACAAATCTGAGACCTTCAGTCAGCGAAGCTCTTCCCTTACTGACCCGAGTGTAACATTACAGTTGATAACAATCTTTACTAAACAAGACTACAAGATCAGTAATAAAACAGTCTTCAGTATAAACCCCATCAGTACAGATGAAAGACCAGAAGCTCAGATTATATTCTATTCTATTTGTAGACTTTAAACCTAAAAAACCCAAATAATTAAAAAGTCATTTTAAAGGCAAATACCTCTACGGAAAAAGCTATAGTTACTTTCTAGAGGTATTTGACAAAAGCCATTTAATCTGCTACGTGTTGCAAGATTAGATGTTATTATTGATTATTAGATGTTAAATATTTGTAGGGAAGAAACACCTAGAGTCTTATCAAAAGCACAGTTTTTCTGTAATAATTGTTAGAATGAAATATAGTTGCTGGTTGCTAGATGATCCCTACTAGTTCTTTACATTAATACTAAGGTAAACGACATTTTCAATAGCAGTGTAAATGCCAATGCAAAAGAAGTATGCAAAAATTGTCCCCCAGGAATATCAGTTTACTTTTTGGATCACATCTAAAGCTGTCAAAATTCTCTGAAATTCTTTCTATTGGTTCCAGTAAGGTCAGGTCCCTAACACGTTAAATCATTCTATTTATTGTTGAACCTAATATTGCTCAAGGGTCAACAACTTGGTAGTTGCAGGATCTGTCTTGAAGAGACGTTTCTATATTATTTCCATCTTTTTCTGCTCCTAGTTTTCTTTAAAAGTGCTATTTTTGTCTAGCCTTTTCATTGTTTTGTCACAGTTTCAGAAAACTGATACAGACATTTTTTAATTAAGAAAGGCTCTTGGCAGAGTACCGTGCCTTCATTCCTGTATAGTGCATCACAGGTTCAGCCTCTGCCCAAATTAGTAGCAGTAGTAATATAACTAAGAAAAACAAAACCGTGTTCACATAACTTAAAACACAATCAAACCTATCCATTAATTAAACCGCATCAATTGTAAAAACAAGATTTGATATTCAACTTTTAGAATCTCCTGACACATACGCATCTAATTTTTCAAACTTATCATAGTGTTAACATTCATTTAGCTGTTTTCTCTTCTTGAAAGCTCATTGCAAGTTACATTGTCATTGTTGGGTTTTATTTTTCCATTATACTCATCTGGATATGAGTACAAAAAATTCTTTACATGAAAAGCTCATTACAAGTTACATTGTCATTGTTGGGGTTTATTTTTCAATTACACTCATCTGGACATGAGTGAGGAAAGTTCTTTACATGAAAAAAAATATTTTAAAAACTCTTTTCTTAAGGAAAACTATACTTGGGAGACCAATGACATGCTAATTTTCCCCATAGGCAGCAATATTCTATGTATGTTAGTAAATTAATGCACATATGTAAATGTAAATATGATCAATTAAATTCTGACAAGTCCCAGATTGTATTTCAGGGTGGTGCTGGGGCTGTGCAGCACTGACACTGAGAAGATATGGTGAAGTTCTGTCAGTGTCTGCTTGAGGTATTCTGGTCTTCTGGAGGAAAACCAGAGAGATTGTATCTCAACGACAAAATCTTTCATCATTTAAGTCCAGATTGGTGTATATATTGCAAACAGGGAGAAAAGCTAGTGTACACAGGCTATGATTGTTGTTTTGTCTTTGAGGTGGTATCTCAAACAGAGGAATAAAGCATAGCTGGTCCAGTGCTTTACAAGTTTCCAGAACTATTGTCATATTGTAGCTAGCAAAAAAGGGATTTTTCTTTCTCTTTAGGGTTGAAAATTCACCTGCTATTACATCATAAATGCACATACCCATGAACAGAAATTTGCTTCACTATGTCTAACATAAAGAACACTCCATCAACACTTTAAGTCTTTCCACTCCATTTTCCTTGTAAGATACCCAGCATGCAAAAAAAACCTCACCCTTGTGATCTATGTATATGAAGCTACATTAACTTGTTTAGATTAACAAAAATAAGGGAGCCAAATCTCAGTCTTCGTCTTAATCACTAGACAAAGTCATCCAATAGGTAACAAAAATAAAGCCTTTTGTATGTAACAGCACAAAACAGTAGCCGGATCTCCAACTAGAAGGCCTTCCTAAGAATTAAGTTCCTCTAAGAGAACAGATAAGGACTAGAAAAGTTCAGCAATATTTTTTGAAATATAATTGGTGATAGTGTTAGGTGGCTGATGCAACAAACCTTTTATAATCATACTCAACTTTAAATACATGAAAAAACTGTCTTCATTGTTACTGCTCATGTGAAGTGTGGCCATATAGTCAACATGTTGTTGGTGCAGCACTGATACCTTAAAACTAAGGTTATCTGTCTGAAACTCCAACTATGTATAGCAGTGACTCAAGAACAGCAACACGTGCCCAAAACCAAAAGCAATATAATAGAATGTTCTTACTGTAGGTACACACTCACCCAGTCGAAGCTTAATTATATAACTATCTACTTCTGCAATTTAAAAAATCTTAATGCAAAAACACAGAAATAGTTTTTTTAAAAAATCACCACAAGGAGAAGAATTAATGTTTAATAATACATCTGAGTTTCTCAAATTCATTTGGGCAGGAAAGAGCTGGGAAAGGTTTTATTTCTATAGTTTTGACGTAGTATATGACAATAGCTTGAAAACCTCGAGGATGTGAGAAGAACCATGCTTCATTCTATAAGCAGTGTAACTGGAGGTAAATATTTAGAGTCACAGCTGTAAATAGAGCACTGGATAAATGCTTTAACCCTTTTGGTTTTCATATTTTTTTTTTCCTTTCTGTCCTGTAAGAATACAGTTCTGCCTCTAAGCACTACAAAGAAAACCCATAAATTATAAGAATAAGGGGTGGGTTTGTATTTGTAATACCAATATTCAAACGCTAAGGAACGGCATTCAAACACTTACTCAAGCATTTCTTTACAATGCAAACCCTCTTCCCCAAAGGCGATGCACACATTAGCAGCCATATCACAGCTACACCTGCTGTGGTACTTACTAACCCAGACCATGGTCTCTTCCAAACATGCATAAAAGCCACTCACATGCTATGTTTCAGTATGAAATGGCATAAAATAACCTTTGCTATATCCCCCCGAGATACTGGATCTGTTGTACTTAACTTTTCTTGTTTTCATCTAGCAAACCATGGTTGCCAAAACAGGCTATGACTCTTGCTATTTTAGAGCATGTAGGCATCTAATCAGAGTTATGCTACCTAGTATGAGTTTTTTATATATTATTCTTTCCTTCTATAGGTAATGAATTATGGTAATACTAAATATGGCATAGTGGTAAACAAATAATTACATTTTACCCAGAACTATTAATAAAGAGAGTATGTCCTTGTAAAATCCATTTTATTATTATCTGGATGTCATAATGCCTTATAATATGTATTTTTTCTTTGTACAGTGGTAAATGAAAAGAGAGATTTTTTTAATCTAGTCTATAATAGCAATGTGTCTGCATTTGAGTCACCGACTGTTTTTTCTCTTACAGAGACAAGAGATCAGTCACAGCCAGCTGGCCAATATTTTAAGATACAGTTACACTGTGAGTAGTGATTTCTATATAAATGTGCAAATTTTAGGAGGGCATGGAGGAGGATTTTCTTCCAAGATAGATAAATAAGTAAGGCTTTGTTATTGCAATTAAGCAATAAATAACACAGTTGAGATGACACAATTTATGTTTGAAATACCTGTGAAATAATCATAGTAATTAAAATGTAATAGCCACCATATAGGATCCAATTTACTAAAAACGTTATAGTAGTGCATTATTGCAGTCTGGTGTCCACTTGTGTTGGGCAGTTACGTACCAGGAAACTTGCTGTAAATTCTCTAAATTGTAATAAAATATTATTAGCACAGGGAATTCTGGACAGATGTCAAACTGGTCCCAGCCTCTGCTCCTAAAGCGTTTCCTGTAGGAGGAGCACACGAGGGCTGGAAAAACGGTGAGGCATTCGAACCCAAAGTTTAAAACATGCAAAACCACGTGCCTCCACTGCTGGTGTGCTGGGAAGCAATTGCATTTCCTATGTGCTAAATTGCTTCCAACACAGCCACCTGAACAGCCAAATATCTAACGAGGGCCCTGGTGCCCAGGCTCTATCGGTTATTACATTCTCTTGAGCAGAAGCCATTCTGTTCCACTGAATCTCGCTTTCAGGGGACCGATTGGTTAATGAAATTACTGGTATGATCAGTAAAGTGTTTTCTCCATGCTCCATCTGTAACAACTCATTTTGATGAAAGTGAGAGATTTGGTGTCAGAGCCACCTCACACATCTTCTGGGAAATTTAAGGGAGTTCTTCAGGGCAGTTCAGAGGGGAAAATAAGCCTGAATTTAATCTAATCATTACTTCTGAGGGGCACAAATTCTTTATAAAACTAGCTGATTTTTTCAGTCCAAGCATAACTTGTGATGGGCTGTCTTTAAATCTACTGACACACTCTGTAACTTTATACAGCTTTAAAGTTGTGCTTGGCTGGGAAATCATTTTACACCAGAAAAAAAAATTTGTGGGGTTCTCTGAAAATGCCATTAAAACAGGAAAATCTCGTGATCTTTCCTGTCTTCTGTACATCTGTTGACCATTCAGTATGACGCTCGGAACAGCAGGATCTTCTTGACAAACGACTGGGGATGTGTATTTTTACTTCAATTGATATTTGAATCATCGGTTTGAATATCAGAATGCCCCAGTTGTTTTCCACTTAGGGTACCGTCTTTTCCTGAAATGTTGACCCAGGCAATTCTGTAAGCAAGCATAACCTGCTTAATACCAATTATCCAGAACTGCCCAGAATTTAGCACTGTGTATCTGTGCGTGTTCTTTGTTGGTTCTTTCCCTTACCCAGCAGAAGCCTCAGAGACCCTTCTGTTGAGGACTCTGCCCCATCCCTGGAAGTGTTCAAGGCCAGGCTGGATGGGGCTTTGAGCAGCCTGGTCTAGTGGGAGGTGTCCCTGCCCATGGCAGGGGGTTGGAACTAGGTGATCTTTAAGGTCCCTTCCAACATAAACCATTCTATGATTCTATAAGAAGGGACTATTTTTTAATGATTGCCAGTTTGTGGGTGTCATGATGACTGGATGTTGTGCTGTAATGTAACAAATACCTTTTGAAAATTCCCAAGGAAATACTAGTTCAGAATGACTGACTTGACAAACAATTTTTAATACTTTTGGATCCCTGAACTTTAACTTTGAGAATTTGCAGATGTTTACATATGGTACTGCAGGAACAATGCTGATCCTGTTTGGGGAATGGGACAGGGTTATGTGAGGTACTTCACCATTTGAGAGAATGTGACAGTCCCAACCCTGATGAGGTTCAAAAAAAAAAAAAAAAAAAAGAGACATTTTAAAAAAAGCCGAGACAGGCAAAAAATAGAAAAGGAACCAATACAGAGATGGCATGAGCTTTTCAGAGCAAGACAGCAAATCAGTGACAGTATCAGAACAAGAACCAAAATATCTTTTGCCTGTCTCAACAAATGCTTGTCCAGGTTATAATCCCATCTGAATAACTGCCAGCCATGTCTTATATTTAGCCTGTCCAACTGAAATGCCCACGAGAAGCCCAAATACTACCACCTGTCTTTCAAAACTCCAAGGAATAAATGCCTAAACCATATTGGAGTTTCAAAGTGCCACCTGGTAACAGAAGTAGGCAGATTTTTTTTGTACCAACTGGTTCCTCCCTGTTGGTTCCACGTGGAATTTATAGATCACTTTTCTTAAAAAGTTCGACTCTATCTAAATAGGCTGAGATAAAATTATTCCATGCAGATTAAAATAAGCAAATGACCCAAGGCATTTATATAAAGAGGAGACAAAAGCGTGACCGAATTGGGAAGGTCATGGAAACAAGACATGAAAGCTATAAATCTATTTTAAATGAAAATTTATTGAAATATTTATAACTAAGGCCAGAGTTGAAGAAACCTATACAAATATTATCATTTTGTGCTGCAGTGGACACCCGTAGGTGCTCTTCTGAGAAACCAGCTATAGCATGGCAGTGTAAGATTTACATTGTTTTAGTCTATATAAATTACACTATTGAAACAAGCTTTTTAATTTACTCTCCTTTCCATTCTCCTTCTGTTGCTGGGTACACTGACTGTTTTTCTAGTGAAACTTAGTCACATAGTACAAATATTAGTAAGCAGAATGTGAAATATAACGAAAATATGATTTAGTTGTGCTTGGCTCCAGTAGGCAAAAGAATATCAAACACTATCAACAGAGATTTTCCTTTTATGGTGGAATGTGATACAGCTGTAAAAGAAGGCATGGCAGGAAGAGTTTGAAGTTATGCTAAATTGGCTACAGCAGTTTAATTAGGGATTTGGACATAAAATGGTTTTTATTAAGGTCATGCCTTTTTTTAACAACTCCTTTAGCCTTTAAATTTGTGTAATACACAGATGTTTTACAAGCATGTGTTATTTACTAAAACATGTTTACTGTTGAAACACAGTAGATTTACTGCCAAATAATGCTCGCTAGCTGTTTTAAATGCCAATAAGTAACAGATATGTTTTTACTGAAGTTTATCATCACTGTTTGGGCTGCTGAAAATTTCATAAGGTGACTAGAGGTCTCCAAGAGGCCTAAGCTCATAGGAGTGAGAATCCAGATGTTTGTTCTTTCATCCAGCTTAGCTCAAGTTGGATGCACGAGCTCACATCAAGAGTGCTTTTGAGCCTGCGTCTCCTACTTTGGAAGTTAGGGCTTCCTTGGATTAGGCAGCAGCATTAAGCCATCATCACACTCCACTCTCCTAACTGATCCTGTGCTGAAAAACATCATGGAGATAGTAGATGTGTCTGAAAACTCAGTCTGCCCCCTCCTCAGCCATCACAGCTCACAGTTACATCGAATCACAGAAGGCAGCTTCAGAAAAGGTGCTAACAGAGTATCAGAGTTGTGTTGAATATCTTCTCTTCTGCTGCCCATGCTATGGTGTCAGTAATTTACAGCAGAAGACCAGGGCCCATAGCAGTAGCCTGCCGCCATCTTTATTGCCATGGCTAGATTCATCTACCTAAGCCCTTGTTAAGAGCACGGTGTGAAATGCATACATTTCACTTTGGCAATGTGGTTTTATTGTAATGTTACTAGGCAAAAACTAATAATGTATTTTCCCTCTTCTTTTGATGATCATTGTATTCAGACACACAGCTACAAGCTCAGGAAGTTCTTGAGCCATAAAATATTGGAGTCTGGAAGAATATTTTAGAATGACTAAATTACTGACTGAGTATATCACTACATGTTTTTTCTGTTCTGAAATTTATTCTGCAACATCTGGGTTTGGCCCTAGCAGAGAAGGTGGAGTTGGTGGAAGCGGAGTCAATGGGCTGTCTGGTCTTAGCACATCAAGCTCTCTTGTCTTGATTCTGAGCAAACACACTGTGACAGCAGACAGATCAAGCAGTGCTCAGCAATTAGGAATCAAGAAAAATAATGAAAAAAGAGCACCATTTCCAACAAAGAAAGTAGAAAACAAAGAGACCCAAAACCACATGGAAGGGAAGTATTTCTCAATCACGTATCATAACCACACAGAAGGCAGGAGACCTACACA